>NC_053160.1:74435891-75082141 GCF_016835505.1 Polypterus senegalus | reverse complement strand
ACTGTTTTGGGAGGACGTTCTGGCCTTTCACTCAATTAAGGATCACAATAATTACAGCTTAATGGAAATCTTGTATATGTGCATATGTGTAGCTGTTTATGGCATTATATTTCCAAATCTTTCACTAAAGTTAATTTTTGCAAGCAATGAGGACTTACATGTTACAATGAATGCAACCCACTGTTTTTACTCATTTGTTTGTTTAAACTTCAAGTTAACAATATGGCTTTTTTTGTTTTGGAAGAGAAATACTGTAGCAGCTCTGTAACTATTTTTAAAGTTTACTAAGAAGTTTATCTTACTGGAATTTTTAATTAGAAAAGGAATAAAGTTTCATTACTTTGAAGACATGCAGTGAGTGTCCATTAACCTCATGCCCTGTCCCCTTTTTTGAAAACTAAAGCATTATTACCCTACAGTCAGTCCAGTAACACCTGAATATAACTTAAGTGCAGAGGTTGACATATTAGAGCATACAGCTAGTCTTACATTGTCAGAGATGAGTTATAGTTTCTGACAACCCAATCAAGTTAAAAGTCTGACAGCAAAAAGCAAGAAAATGAAATGCCACTAGGACAAAGTGTCATGGCTCTGCTGACTCAGAAAATATAAACTAAGGATACAGTTGTATTGTTACTGTGACGGGAGATTTTTTAAAACACAGCAAGCTGTGGAGGAGATCTGGCCGAAAGGCATGAAATTGGAAAAATTCCTTCACTAGACACTAGAAATGAGTGACTGCCTCAATATTACTAGTTCCTACACTACAGAAAACGCATATGCAAAAACTAGGCAACAAAATGTGAGTTGTTTTGCATTGATTTAGTAAACAAATCTGTCTCTGGGGTAAGCAAAACTTACTTCACAAGATTGCTTAAAATAAGTGAAATGATCTTAAATACAAATTTTTTGATATGTCAGTACAGTATTCAAGAATCATTAAACAAAATAAGATTGAATAGCTTGATATAGAAATGTTTAACTTGCTTAGATTTAATTTTAGAGGTGTATTGATGACAAAAATAATACAACAATGCCAAAAAAGAAAGACAATTAGAAAGTATGTCTTAAAAATTCAACTAAAGCACTTAAAAATAACTTAATAAGACAATGAACAAAACGCAGAAAAGTTGCAATGATAGCAGTTATGGAAAAAGCAACTAGGGCAGTGCTGGTGTTTTATAATGCATATCAGTATTCTATATCAAGCCCCTATATATATATAGGAAAGAATGGTTCCCCTATTGTCACACACCACTGCATACCACCCTGCAAGTGTAGTTGGCATGTCACCACAACATGACCATCCCAGAAACACAAAAGCTTGATGACTGTGGGCAAAGAAAAAATAATAGGAAAACATGCATTCATTCTTTTTCTACCACTTATCTGAAGTTGAGTCATTGGGGCAACAGTCAGTAGTGAATCGTCTTCCCTGCCACACATGCCAACTAACACAGTGGGATCCCAAGGCATTCCCAGGCAATCTGGTCAGCAGCTCAACTTGAAGCCTTCTCCTGGATGTCTACACTTCTCACACCACCTCAACAGAAGAGCCCAGCCAGCCTGTGGGGAAAGCTCATTTCAGACTCTTGCACCAGTGATCTCATTCTTTTGATCATTACCCAAAGCTCATGATCATAGGTGAAGATAGGGATGCAGATCGACTTGAAAACCGAGAGCTTCTCTTTTCAAATCAGCTCCTTCTTCACCGCTACAGATAGGCATAGTGACCACATACTGTAGCTGTGCACGCTGCCCCAATCTGCCTGTCGATCTCACTAGTCCTTTTCCCCTCACTTGTGAACAAGATCCCAAGGTACTTAAACTACTCCACTTGAGGCAATTTCTCACTTCCAACTTGGAGAGGACAGTCCACCATTTTTCCTACTGAGGACCATGTCTTCAGATTTGTAATTTCTGCCCTTCACACTAGTTCACAAACTATCCCACTACGTGCTGGAGTTCAAAGCCCAATGAAGCCAATAGGACCATGTCATCTACAAAAAGCAGTGGCACAATTCTAAAGGCACTGAACTGGACTCCTTCCCCTTGCCAGCTGTACCTTGATATGTTGTCCATGAAAATCTCAAACAGGACAGGAGACAAACTGCAGCCCTGGCGGAGTCCCACACCCACTGGAAACTTGTGCTGATGTCTTTCCGATTATGTGGACACAGCTCTCACTGTGATTAAACAAGGTGACGGAATAGCCTTTATTATGGACCTTGAAACCCCCGGCTATCCCTGCATCCCCCAACCCCAGAATCACTTGAGGAACACAGTAACACGCTTTCTTCAAGTACACAAAACACATGTAGACTGATAGGGCATACTGCCATGCCACCTACAGAATCCTCAAGAGGGTAAAGACTGGTCCACCATTCCATGGCCTGGATGGAATCCACATTGCTCCTCCTGGATCTGAGGCTGCATGACTGGACAAAGTCTACTTTTTAAAACCTTGGCATAAACTTTTCCAGGGAGATAGTTGGAACAATAGTTGGATCACATCCTCCTCTCCGCCTTTTTAAAAATGAGGATCCACCAACCCAGTCTACCACTCCAGAGGCACAGCTCCCAATGATCAAGCAACAGTGAACAGGTGTGTCAGCCATGACAGCTCAACAATGTTCAGAGCCTTCAGCATTTCTGGATTTCTGGGTGAATATCATCCACACCCGGGAACGTGCCACTCCGGAGTTGCTTAACTACTAGGGAAAACTAGGGAAATGGGCATTGATTCCCCATCAGCCTCTGGGTCTCCCTCCTCCACAGTAGTCATGTCTATCGGGTTCAGGAGCTCCTCAAAAGGTTTTTTTTTGTCCACCAGACAACATCCTTAGTCTGGGACAGAACTTCTCCACCCTTGCTAAGAACAGCCTGGGTGAATCATCTACCTTCCATTTCTGAGTTGCCAGATGGTTTTCCAGAAACTCTTTGAGCCCAGTCGATAGTCGCTTACCACAGTTTTTCCAAACTCCTCCCACACCTAGGTTGTTTCTTCCCTGACCACCAAGGTCACAGCCCTTTTGGAATGTTAGTACCTATCTGCTGCTTCGGGAGTCTCCCATGCTAACTGTAAATGGAAGGCTTCATTTTTCAGCCTGATGGAATCCCTCACCTCTGGTGTCCACCATTGGGTCCTTGGATTGCTACCTCTAGAGGTACCTATGGCCTTCAAGCCACAGCTCTTTGCAGCCACTTCCACAAGGGAGGCTTTGAACAAGGCCCATTCAGACTGTGTGACCTCAGCCTCCCCTAGGATGTGGGAAAACTCTTTCTGACGTTTGGGATGAAAGTCTTCTAGACAGGCATCCCACCAAGATGTCCCTTGCCTACCCTCACTACTTGCTTGGGCTTTCCAGGTCTGCCAAGACACCTCCCCACCATCTGACCCAACTCACCACCAGGTGGTGATCAGCTGACAGCTCTGCCCCTCTCTTCACCCGAGTGTCCAGAACACACAGTTAGAAAACTAATGATATGATTCTGAAATTGATCATAGATCTTTGGCCTTTTGTTTAATCATGGTGTTCGTTATGGACAAACCATGCCTAGCACAGAAGTCCAATAACAAAACACGACTCGGGTTTATATCAGGGAGGCCGTTCCTCCCAATTATGCCTCTCTAGGTATCTCCATCATTACCCATGTGAGCGTTGAACTCTCCCAGAAGAACTATGGAATCTCCTGCTGGGACCTTTTCCAGGATTTTCTCCAGAGACCCCAACAAGGCCTAGTACTTCAAACTGACAGTTGGCACATATGGCAGTCAGAGTCCTTCCCACAGCGACCTTCAGCTGCACAAAGGCAGAGTTCTCATTCATAGCATCGACTAGGAAGTGACTCGTTGAGAAGCCCCCTCCCACACGACACCTTTACCCCAGGGCAACTCCAGAGTAAAGGAAAGTCCAACTGCTTTTGAAGGGTTTGGTTCCAGAACCCATGCCAGTAGGTGGACATGTGCCCAACTATATCTAGTTGGTAGATCTCTGCCTCACCCACCAACTCTGCCTCCTTCCCCCAACAGAAGTTACATTCCATGTACCAAGAGTCAGTTTATGTGTCCGGGTTCCAGTCTACATTGCACCTGGCCCATATTCTACCTAGGCCCGCAGGAGGGAAAAGGAGAACAACTTGAGCAATAAGAACGGTCTTACATTTTACTTCATAATACTGATAAGCACTTTGTGCATGGGAAATGCACTCTATAAATAAAATGTAGTGTTATTATTATTTAAGGTATCCATCTAACATCAATCCATCAGATAAATTCAGTGCCTAATTCCATCAGCATACACACACAAATTTCAAATCACATCCTAAATGTCTAATTTATATGCCCTTCTGTAGATAAGTGAGAAAATCATTAACAGTGTCCCTGAAATTGGACATGTCAGCTACTATTAAAACTATATTCTATCATCAAATAAGCACAGATTTCTGTCTGCCATCATTTGTCCATGACTGCAAGTATCTCTTGGTTTAATTATTGCAATTTCCCTTCTTTGCTTACCTGCAAGGTAACTTCAAATGCTGCTACTAGTGTCCCTGCTGTATACCATGACCCAGATAACTCGGCTGAACATAATATTTTACTCCTTAGCATCATTAATTATCACATGCTGTCTCTTTCATTTTTTTGTACACTAATATTCCCCAGTTCTGGGAAGCATTGCAAATCCTGGTTTTCTACTTTCATTAAAAGTTCTTGCTTAGTTGAATCTAGTTTTAATCTAAATGTAACCTTGAAAAATGTACTTATTTACTTTTTTTGAGAAACATGTATTGTTGTCCCAGCTTTTAATAACCAATAGGCATTTAGCTTACTTTACTTTTCTACTTCATTTAATTCATTTTTTTTAACTTTATTGAATTTATTTTGTTTACCTTAGTTAAAAGTTCAGGTAGAATCCAATATTTTAACCATATATTTTTATTGCAATGTTTGCAGTATTCACTACCACAAATCACTTTTCAGAGAAATTAAATGTTAAGAAAAAGGGGAAAGAAATTCCAAAACGACAGTAGTTTAGAAAAAATTATCAGGAACTCAAGGAAATTTTCTAAACTAAAAGAATAGCCGAAGAGTAGGCTGGGGTTAAGTATCAAAATAAACATGAGAAGACTGATAATCAAAGTTAGAATCAAAAGGCAAAGATTGCAATCAGAAAACAAAGCAAGACATCTGAATCTTGTGTGATGGTCCTTTCCTCATCTATATTAGTTGTTGAGAATTTGTTTTAAGTTCTTATGCAAAGCATGAGGAAGAAGGCATGCCACCGTCTTAGATAGCATCAGAGCGATGACATTGTGCCTCATGCCATTAACACATCACATGCCCAACAGCACTTTTGTTACTAACTGTCATGAAAGTCAAATCATAAAATAACAGCCATAAAAACAGTCAAAAAGAAACACACAAAAAAATGGTGCTTTGATAACCATTAAAAAATATAAAAAGAAATATAATGGTAAACAAAGAATAACCGATATACTGTAGAAATAGTGAGTTTCAAAACATTTTTACATCAGTCAGATTATAATATAAGGTTAAATTGCAAATGTTGTGCTTCTAATAAACACAAAATAGACGAAAAAATTTGCATACAACAGAATGATCTCTGAAAGGGCAAGATATTAAGCACGGAAAATGCAGTACCATGAAATTAGTGAAGTCAATTGAACTCCATATTTTCCTGCACTTTACCTTTGCTTTGTTAATTTTAGATACAATAAAGTAAGTCTAGGAAAAAAAGATTAAGAGGTGGGTTTTCAGGCTTCATTTTTATGTTACTGTTATCCAGAGTTGTGGGTAAAATGGTGCAAAGTAACCCATTACTGTGGGCTAATTACATTTAGCAGTAATGAAGTGGTGTAAGGCATTTTAGTTTAACTTCTTGAAAACACATTATAGTTACTGACACTGTTTTGTTACTAGGATTGCATAAACTGCAAAACAAATAATATGTAATTGTCATAAAAACCTTAAACAGCAGGAATTCCAACTCACATAACTGTCAAGGATATGACTGCAGCTACCTGATTGGTGTACCCAGCCTGATTTTCTCTGTATTTGCATACTATTGTTGTGCAGGAGCAGAGCACGTTGAATTTTACAATACTGTCAGATCTTTACCAGAGAAGTGTTTTAATTTACAAAATTACATGATATTTCATTCAAGCTGAGATATTAATTCTGAGGTAAATGTTGTGTTTGTCCTGCGGTGGGCTGGCACCCTGCCCAGGGTTTGTTTCCTGCCTTGCGCCCTGTGTTGGCTTGGATTGGCTCCAGCAGAACTCCGTGACCCTGTAGTTAGGATATAGTGGGTTGGATGATGGATGGATGGATGTTGTCTTTGTCTTTATTAAGATTATAAGTTTTAATTTCAAAAATAACTTTTTTCATTTTACGATGCATTGAAATACAGTAGAGTCTCGCTTATCCGACATAAATAGACTGGCAGAACGTCGGATAAGCGAAAATGTTGGATAATGGCAGGTGTTAAGAAAAAGCCTATTAAACGTCAAACTTTGTTATAATTTTACACATTACGAACCTAATAATCATGTTTTACAACAAAACAACAGAATAAATTAACTGAAAAAATGAACTTATAGTTACAGAATTGTCTGAAGTTAAATGCAGTATGTACTGTACTTATAAAGTTCAGTCCTGTGATGATTTAAAGACATTTTTGATCGTAGTCTGCTTTCCTGACAAGTGCCATTTCTTCGCTGTCAAGTCTCGCCATCTTTGCAGCATCATTATGTCAATCCCTGTAGCTTCTTCTTGTTGCTCAATGTAATTAATTGCAGTTTCTGGAGCCTTAACTCCATCACTCATATAGTCAACATCCACACGAGCGTATACAATTTACTACAGCATTGTGACTGCGTGTGTGTGTGCGTTTGTGCTGTGATGTGCGAGTCCCCGTCTTGCACCCGAAAACATAAAGTTGAGTCTCAGTACTTTAGCAACACCAGGTTTATTAAGCTTGAAACAGCAACAGCGCGGTTATTTATTGTAGCGGGATTTACCATTCTCCTATACACAGACACAGCAGTCAGGCAGGATCAGGGGAAAGTAATACTGTGCCCTGCGCATTTATAGTGTTCCTTGTATCACCCATCAACGGCAGGAACTTATAGCATCTTTTCGGATTCGCTTTTATTGCGAACTGCTACAGCGCTGGGAGACTGTGATTGCTTCAGGACGCTCTTCTGCGTGTCGTCCCGTTGGGTGAAATCCTTCAAGAGTTTAGAAACTCACTCACACCAGCCATGATTCTTTTCAAAGGTAAAGTGCAGCTTAATTTGCTTTATGTAATTTTATTTTATATTTTGTATTAATCATTTTTATATCATCTGAGTTTCCATTATTTCTAATGGGGAAATTCGCATTGATATACTGTACGAATGCTTTGGACTGCGAGCACATTTCCAGAACGAATTATGCTCACAAACCGAGGTTCCACTGTAATTAGCTGTGGTAGAGTCAGGAGCAACAAAAAATAGACTACGCTCACGCTCGCAACTTGCAATTCTTGTTGCCGATTGATGCGCTTTTTTGTTTTTTTTCTTTTGCGGTGGGACGTCGGATAATACGGAATGTTGGATAAGCGAAGGTTGGATAAGTGAGACTCTACTGTAATATGATTAACAGTGAGAATTTAATTTTACTTTAAGGGAGATGGAGTAAAGTTAATCATGGAAACTTATATAATTAAACATTAGCTACATTAATATTTCTGCTCATTGGGATTCATAGCCTCTTGTTCAATGTTCATAAAGAATTAGATTTACCGAGTCAAAATGTAAAATGTAGCAGCATATCCTGACACCCATTTTAATTTTTTCCATCCCATTTCTTTAACGTTCTTGCAAAAATGGAATAAAAGTCTGTATACAGGTAAGGTAACAGAATCTATAGCTTAATTCTTAGTGCATGTATGATAGTTAATGAGAGGATGTAAGTATTTTATTTTTAAGTGCCTCTTTCATAGTGTTAAGAGCACTGTAAGTGTTCATCATGAAATACATTTAGTTTGGTTGTTAGTTAATGCCTTATGTGGAGGAGTTTAAGTATCTCAGGGTCTTGTTTACGACTAAGAAGGAATAGTAAAATTAACAGAAGAATCAAGACTATAAGCACAGTTCTGCTGTCATTATACCGATCCATAGTCGTAAAGAAGGAGCTGAGCCAATAGGCAAAGTTCTCGATTTGCCAGTTGATCTATATCTGTACCCTATGGTCATGTGCTTTGGGTATGACAGAAAAGATTAGATCATGGGTATAAGCGGCCAAAATAAGCTTTCTCTCCAGGATGGCTGGTCTCTCCCTTAGAGATAGGGTGAGAAGCGCAGACACCTGGGAGAGGTTAGGAGTATAGCCATTGACACTCCGAATTGAGTGGAGCCAATGAGGTGGTTTGGGCATCTGATACAGATGACTCCTGGACACCTCCTGTGGAGGTTTTATAGGCACAAGCTGGAAGACCCTGGGCCTGCTGAGAGGATTATATGTCCTAGATCTCCCAGATGACCTGGGAAGATCTTGGGATACCACAGCATGAATTGGCAAGTGTAGATGGCAAAAACGACATACGGACCTCACTGCAGCACAGTCGCGGATAAGCAGTGGAAAATAAATAAATTTTAACAATATGAGGCAAGTTTACTATTTATTTAATTTTTTGGACAACAGTGCCATCTGTTGATGGATGGGAAACCATTGTCCCATCTGCTCCTAATACAGAGATGCAGCTGTTCTTTGGAGTCCTCTTCTTTATTCATTATGTCTTGCTCTATCTGTCTCTCTCCCTCTCCCTCTAGTATATGTTGGTTCTTTTGTTCTCTCATCCATTTCTTGAGAAGGTTTATTTTAACTTTTATTTTTAACTTAGTATGCACACTAATTTTAAGGTCCTTGATCATGCACTTTTCCGTAGATACAACTCACCTTGTCAGTGAAGTTTGCAGTTCCTTAGTAAAGATACCCAATAAATGAGATTTTCCTCTTTAAAATTTAAATTATTTTAACTGCTAAATTAATATATACATTTGTTTCTGCAAACATAAAAACATACACTTTAGTAAGATGTTGATTAATTTCATTATCCAAATGGAGACTTTTTAACAGCTAGTCACGCCTATTCTGAGCACAGTACCCTCACCCTGCATTGTAGTACATATACGAGATTGGAAGAAATGTATAATCTGATCATCAAGGTATCTTGAATTTAAAACTAGGAATGAGAATTCTGCATTATAATGGATTAAAATATGGCTATCAGATGGATTGCTAAATACTGTTTATAACTTTATTTTTGTGTATTGATACTTTGACATCAATAACATTTTATATTAAGTAATAATTAATAGAAATGGTTATAATAACATTAGTTCTGTAGTTAACATATTAAATTAAAAAAAAAATTACTCTGATCCCACTTGCAACACAAATGATAGACAGTCTTTGCAATTCTACAACTTGAACTTTTTCCAATAAAGCATGTACAATGTATGCATATTTATAGCTGCAATCTCCCTCTACTGTATTTGAAATTACAATGACTTCCTTGACCTCTTTGCAGATTTTTTCTGCCTGTATTAAAATCTTTTAGATCGAGGTCACCATTTTTAAAGTTCATTGCATCTCATTCTTATTAGTTTTTATAAATCAATATAGTTTAAATACCATGTGCTGTCACTATAGAGAACATAATAAGGACAGAATACCTCTTCTGTAACAGTAACCTATGAACATTAAAAAGAATACCCTCAAATGGGACTGGGGCCCCAACCAGGGGTGCTCCTACCTTATGTTATAAGTAGGACTTTATTTATTGATTCTTTGATTGATTGATTGATTGTTATATCCTCTAAAAATAATGTTGGATGTTGCATTAACTGGGTTTTAGAAATCAAGGAGTTTATGATCTGCTCTATTGTATGATTTTGGATAACTGTGAAGATGTTCATCTTAAAATATGTCTTCCCAAGGTGCTCTGTTGTTCTTAGTACCGATGCTGGCATTGTTTGCTGTTTGTAGGGTTGTAGGATTGCCAACCTGTTGCTAGCCAGGGCACCCAGAAATGTACAGCACATGAAATATTTACTGCAAAGGTATTAATATCAGTGACATACACTCCTTTACTGCCCAGTTTGCGACTAATTCTAAACTTAAAACTATAGCTTCATCGTTATTAAAGATCTCTCTGGCTGCAATTTGTTTTCAATTCTTTGTCTTTGCTTTACATCATGCATTTTGATTTACACTACATGAAATATTTTGTTTTTTGACTCTTTCACTATGTCACTATTTGCTCTTTCTGTGTTTGGCCAAACACCCATTAATCATCTTGACCATGTCTATGTGCTGCATATATCAAGTTACAGTAGTTTGTTTGGAGGAGCAGAATATTTGCATAAATTAGTAGGTGTACCTAATAAATTAGCCACTGTGTACATACAGAAGTGGACTTTCTTAATGAAAGCATTATGATATTTTCATATATCAGTTAAACATATAGAAAGGGATCACTGTTCAAACAAAATGATTTGTACTTTTATCAATATTAGGGCTTTGGCTTCCTTTAAAAGAATATTTATTTGAATATGCCGATTAGGGTATTCTTATATCTATAAAAGCAGCCATAAAGATCTGTCATCAGCATCTTTAAAAATAGAGGCAATAAGATCAAAGACCACCTACTAGACCGGAGAACTGCTATGATGTGTCTCCAAATTCTTCCAGATATTAATGGTGTAGGCCAAGTTTCCAATTACTGACTCAAAGGCTGGTATCCTGGTTTTCACATTGTAGCAGCTAACTGTCTCTAATAAGTAAACGCACTCACCAAAAGCTTGGCACTCTGTGAACAATTTTTAAGGCTTTATAGTAAGCAATAGCAGTAAATTCAGAAGAAAAGATATCTTTTAAAAAGGGGGTTTTGCGGCCAGTGCTTGATTTAATTGCCATTTCTGGTATTTGCCTACCATTAATAGTGCACTAATGCTCATAAATGTGTTTTTATTTTATACACTCCCCTCAATTTAGGAAGAACAAATAAAGTTCTCAATAATGCTAGGGGCAGAGCATTAATTTAAGCTGTGGCAAAACACAGACCATAATTTATTTTGTATGTATGTATTTATTTATTTATTTAAAAGTTTGAAAATACTATATAAAACAAACAAATATCATGGTCATTCATATGGAAATGTTCAAAGTTGGGTATCAACAAAGAAGCACTAAAAGCAAAAAGTGTGGCTGAGCCTGCTATGCCCCAGTCAGCATCTGGTAAAAAGTTTTTTGGCTGAGAAAGGCCACAGGAATGATGGTAACAATGAGGCTATTGAGGTCTCAACTAATTTTTCCTCTCTTTGCTTGCTTCTGAATAGAACTCAGTATTCCAAACAGATATGTAAAATCAGAATAAGTAATTGTAATGTAATGCTAATACACATGTGCAAAAAGGACAATTTAATAACACATGTAAAAATCAGATATCAATGTAAGTTGAAGAAGCTGAAATGAATGGAACCATCCGTTCATGAATGAACCTGTTTAGCAAGTAATTCATTCAAATTATAGAAATGAAAACTGTTTTAAAGTGCAGCGTGGTAGAGTAGGAGTGGGTGCTTCTTCCTCAAGGCTCCATGCCCACGGTTCAAGTAGCAGCCAAGGCAATACCTGTCTACATACCATTTTGTCCATGTACTTGGCATGTCCATATGCCAAAGATGTTTAGATTACAGTAATTGAGGACCAAAACTTTACTGTATATGAGGAAGTGTACTTCAATGTGTTGTGTCATAGACTGGCTCCTCATTTGTGATTGGCTTTTGTCTTATGCTGATGTTATAGGCTACCTGCCCAATGACCCTAAACTGGATTAAGGAGGTGTAATGATTAATAGGTGAAATATTTGTTATATTTGTCAACACTGGAGTGCCACAAGGAACAGTCCTGTCACCTTTTCTGTTCACCCTGTACACGTTGTACTATAAATATAACTCCAGTTTGTGACATGTTTAGAAACTCTCCAGAGATTCAGCACTAATGGGGGAAATATTGGCAAAGGGGATGAGACAGAGTACAGGAGTCAGGTGCAGAATCTCATTCCATGGTGTAAAGAGTATTATTTGCAATTCAACATCATCAAAAACAAGGAACTGGTCATCGACTTTCATCCCCACCCACCAAGAGCCTCTACAGCCGGTCCCTATTTAATGAGAGAAAGTGGAAGTGGTGCAGTGCTTTAAATACTTGGTGTCAACATCAATGACTGGCATCTTATGCAATTTTCTGCGCTCTGGAGTGTTGGTTGTGTTATAATATTGCTATATTTCTTGACTTTCTTTAAAGAGCTAAATTTTCACTTAGAGCAAATGAAGTTCACTCTATCTACTGTATCTATTTAAATGACTAAATCTATCTAAAGATTAATTAATAATGGAAAGCACCATCTCAATGCAAACAATATTACTTAACAATACCTAATGTACAAACTCAAAATTTATACCAGAGTAAAAATCATAAGCGTTACATTTGAGCCACATTCCTCTTCAAACTGGGGTTCAAATTCCTTTTTCTTTTTAATCCATTATTGATTCTTTTATTTTCAATAATGGTGCTACTTGTGTTGATTATTAGCATTATTTAGCGTTTCATATTCATTTTGTATATTATTTCATGTCTGTTCATCTGTGCTTTCATATGTCTTTTGGGTGGTTCCCTAAGAGATGGGGCAACCTGCCTATCATTGTCAAGGGGCTGCCAACACACAGTCCCTTGTGGTTCATTGAATGTGCTCATGGTGTTTGTTTTACAGTTTTTCTATGATTTGTTATTCACTGGATTTTTTGATCACTGTGCTTTGTTTCTGGACTATTCATTGTATTTGTGTATTAGAATATGATTTGCCTTGGATTGTCTTTGTGCTCCTCAGAGCTGAATTTTTTGTTACAGCATATTTTTGTATAATAAATATTTTTTTTTATAAAGGTTTTACGTTTGCCCTTTTTGTTACTAGCTGGGGTTTGGCAGCTTCCACAAATATAATTTTGAGTCTTTGTTGGCACATAAGTTGAGGAATCCCATATTCATGACAACCAGCATCTGGGTGTGTGTGTATGTCAGTCAACAAACCAGTAGAGCCCCTACAGTAGATTTACCAGACAACATGAGACGAATTTCCCAGAAGTCCAGGTTTAACAACACTTTATGTGACTGCATATGTGTGTTGTGCACTTTATGCTGACAGAATGGTTTATATCCCTCTCAGCCCTAAATTACAGGTACAAGTAGGTTTAGTGGAATTTTTTTTTTTTCACAGAATATCTAAAAACAGTTTTCTATGCAAAACAATTTGTGATATGAACCATTCATGAGAGAGGATTGTCAGTATACGGAGAGAAGTGGATCATCTCTTTGAAGTCTGTCACGCTACATATCATAGGTTCTTGGAAACTGTGGTGAAAAACATTATTCTTTTCTCTTATTTTTTGCATTTTTTCTTTAGAGGTGTTCTGGGAGATAACCTTTTCAAAAGGACTCATTGTACATTCAGAGAAGCTTATGTAAGCATTTAACCATGGTGAAAAAGAAATGATAGAATTAAGCATTATGAATCTTTGATAATTACACAGGAAAAAAAAAGTATACCACTGATGTTATTACACTCTGTGTTGTTGGCTTAGGTATATTATTCCCATTCATATTCCATTTTCTGACAAGGCTTTTTTCCACTATAGGACAATGATGAGCCAGCAGGAACCAGCCCTGAATGGAAATCCAGTTGCATTGTACACTTTGAACTGCTTGTCTTTATATTAGAACATTACAACAGTTTTAACGAGAATAGGCCACACAGTCCAGCAAAGTCTGCCAATCCTGTTTAGCTATTTTCTCCAAAATAACACAAAGTTTTTCATATACTGTATCTACTCTTCTGTTCAACAGCCGCAGTGTGTCTTTTAAGACTTTCTTTTGGTTTGTTGATTTAGGTGGTCTGTTTTTATACATGGAGGGATCAAATGGTGTGCAATGTATATGCTGTATGCAGTTGAACCTGTGAAGTCCACAACCTTTTTTCAGCTTATTATAGAGGACATGTGGTGCAGTATTATATGATAACTTAATTGTTAAATGTGCTAAGTCAATTTTATCAATGGAATGTTCCACCCTATAGTACACATATTGAATTATGTTAACATAAGTAACTTTTCTCTTTGCATATGCATTTTTTTTAAATCTTGGAAAATGAAGGGGTATTTCTGAATGCAAACTTTGGCAGGCTGTACTCGACACTGCTATATTTACATGCTACCAGTAGAGGGAGCACAACACAACATATTTATATTGTTAAGATTGCTTACCTATTTCAAAATGATTTACAAACACTATGGAAAAAGAAACTTTTTTTGGTAATAAAACCCTTCTGTTTTAAAGGGTAGGTAGCTTCTGTCATGCCAGCAGCACCTGTGAAAGCAATGGTTAACCACCAGGTTTTATACGTATTGTTCCACAACTCAAAAAAATATTGCTTTATGGCATGCAGACTCATAAAAAAAAGAATGAAAAGACCGGATTCTGGAGTTTTTTATTCTTCCTTTATTCAGGTGCATGGTACTAAGTAATGAGGTGCTAATTAAATGAGAGGAATATAATTTGAGGCACATTTCCAAAAATGAAATGCTTGTTTTCTTGCAAACTAAAGTGAATGCAGGTAAAAAATGAAATTGTTAGTTTTGCTGTTTGCTGCACTGGAAATTTCCCCATTTTTTTAATCCACTCAATATAGAGTGCCTCATTTCTGTAAACACTTGAGTCAAACATACATCCTGAACTGAAGATTTTGCAGCATGTACATAGAAGGCCTAAAGGGCCTTTTTAAAATAAAAGGACATCATCAAAAGTGTATATGTCAGTATGAGTAGTGTTAGGGAATTTGCCTTTAAATAACAGCTGAGATCACCTCTGTAACGGTTCTAATGACCATCTTTTATTACAGGGGTGTAGAAATCCAGGGTGAAGGGCTTCAGCGGCTATAGGTTTGCATTCTAAACATTTTCCTAATTAGTGACTAGTTTTCACTGCCAATTAACTTTTTCCCCCATCATTTTAATAGCCCTGTTAGAAGGATTCAGTCCTCTGAATTTGATACTTTTCTTCATTAAATGGCAGCCAAACAGAAACGGGACGTGAAACAAGTCAACAGATGACCAGCTAAACTGGGGCTTCAAACTCCAACCAGTTTTTTAATGAGAAGCCGATTTTTGCTGTTATTAATTAAAGACGTTATTTAATTCCATGGCTTGTTGCTGCTCTCATTCTGCCACAGCACACATTTTCAAAACTGTTGTTTTTCAATTTTTTCTAAAAACATTGTCAAAATGTTTTGGTGACCTGAGAGATCTGCCTTCCTGAGACCTTCAGATATTATGTGATGGGAACAGATGAGTTGGTCATGTGGCGGCTTGTTTTGTGTCTCATTATTTTTTGTCTGCTGATTAAGGAAAAAGAAACAGCTAAGGGGCCCGAGCCAAGCTAATTAAAAGAAGTAACTAGCAGCAAAAACTGGTCAATAATTAAGAAAATGGTAAGAATGGAAACCTGCAGCCACTGCAGTCCTCTAAGACTGGAGTTTGACACCCCTGTTTTATTACAACAAATATAATGGAGTCTGCATGTGAACACCTCATTTCACTATGAGAAGACTTCAGAAATATGGAAGAGCTTTAGCTTATGAAGGCTAGCATAATTTGCGTAACATGCGGTAGCTGTAAAATTCACACTTTAACCAATCAACACATTGTATTGCCATATGTTTTGTATAAGAAGTATACAAAATATCTAGGTAGATTAAACATCATTGACAAAATATCTTATCATTTAATAGGTACTTATTATATATAAATACTACAGTTAATGAAATAGTTGTAGGATCTAATCATCTCCATGGTAAATGAACTGACATATGGAGTGTTGGTTACACTGAAATTTTCACTTACATGTTGGCTTAAAGGGTTAGTGCTGCTTCTTTACAGCTCTAGGAACTCCTTCTCTATTCCTGCCTCAATCACTATGTTGTGTAGAGTTTCTGTGCTCATGTTATATCCACATGGCTTTTCTTCAGGCACAATGGTTTCCCTACATATTCCAAAATTGTGTGCTACATTAATCGGAGTCTTGAAATGAATTGCTGTACTACAATAATGGATGCTTATCACTGATGCAGAAATTGATATCAAATTGCTTATACGCTAAGTTGATTATTCCTGTATGCTCCAAGAAATTTTAAGAAAGCCTTAAAGCTTTGCTCACAGTGTATATTCGCAATAATGTCATTACTGAATATGCTATACATTTTATAGATCTTAATTAGATTGAAACACAATTGTAAATAACATCTGAACAACTCTGCAGCTCTTAAAATAACTCGATGCCATCAATAATGTAGCTACATTTACCAAAAATTACCAAAGTTCAGCTGCTCCAGTTTGAAAATTCGATTTAGTAATAGCTTGCGTTCAAATGATTCCACAGACAAAATATCTTCGTTTTAAACTCTTCAGTAAAAATTAAAAGTAAAACAGTTCACACAAAAATACAGAAAAAAATGAATGTAGCAAAGAAAAGAAAAGTTCCTGTTTAAGAAAAGTTCTGTTTAATGCTTAGAAATCTTGTTTCATTGCTTTAAGTTTGTTCATACATTTGAACCATTTCTAAATGATCAGAAAACTGTATGCATATCCCATTTGCAATTTGCAAAATGGGTCTTTCAGTCCACGCTAGCCAAACTCAAAACTGACTCAGTTAACACTCTGTATTGCAGATTATACCAAGAAAGTTCTATCTTATATTAACTTACAGGGGATAAAAGACTATACCATTGTCTATGACTATGAAAGAAAATTATATTCTATTCAAATTAAGCAAACACTAATATGAGTTTAACTTAAAGCATTAAATTTCTAAGGTTGGCTCTTACAAATAATATTTGATGCTGGGTCTTCTATAGCCATGCAAAAATCTTTACCATTGTCTAATAACTATTTTTTTTTTTTGGTAATTTCTTACAACTTGACATTGTTTAATTTAAAAACACTACCAAGACCCTAGCAAAGCTCCATCTTTTTAACTATGATTGAATGAATAGTTGGTGTCTTATTTAAATTGCACAGTAAATGAATTCTGATTGTTCATTTTCTCCAAGTTTACATCAACATGGTATTTTTGTGCCTTTATTACCTTTGGGCATTTAGTACTCTGTAATTATGTAATTTGCTAAATGAGTGCACTTTTACATTTTGTGCTGTGATTTTCTTGGCAGTGCTTTGAGACGACCTTCTTGTATAAAAGGATAAGCTGAAAGAAACCAAATTGTAATTGACTGGCCTGGATGCAATGACATCTCAAATCTATGCAATTCGTTGTGCCACTGAGTTGGGGTACACACTGTATAAAACTTACCTGTTCTCTCTGTGTTTATATTTATATTGACCTACATGTGAATCTCAATGTGATTGTGCCATGTAATAAACTGGCTTCTTGTTCTGTATTCCCACAGACTGTAATCTTATAAAGATTTTTGTTGTAATTTGATGGTTTCACCAAGTGGTGCCACACAGTTCTAGCATCCTGAGTTCGTTGTCCAGGGAGTTGGCATGTTCTCTCTGTGTCTGCTTTCATTTTCCTCCCTCACTCTAAAAGACATGCACATTAGGTTAACTGCTGACTCTAAGATGTCCCTTTATGAGTGCTAGTACGGGTGGGTGCATTAATGGGCTTTGAGATAGACAGACATTCTGTCCAAAGTTTCTACCTGTAAACAGTGATGGCAAGATATTGACCAGAAAACCTTAAATATGTAAGCCGATATAATGAGACTGTACAAATATCACACATATATTAACTGAACTGGTAATCTAATCATTAAAGTTAGTTTTAATTTTTCAGTATGTATTATAATAAATGTGCTTCTTATACTTGTTAGATACAAGGTGATCTAGCATTTTTTTTTTTCTTTTTTAAATGCTTGGATGGTAATGAGGTTTGAAAAAAATATATAAAATTAGTCGGTGCAGTGGTAGTGCCACTTCCTCTGCAGTAAGTAGACCAGGGTTCACAAAGTATGCATGTCTCCTTCGTGTCTGTGTGGATTTCCTCAGGGTGCTCCAGTTTCCTCCTGCAGTGCAAATACATGCAGGTTAGGTGATTTAGTATGGTTAGGTTTGCCAATGTGTGTGTGTTTTCACCCTGCAATTGACTGGTATCCTGTTCAGATGCTGTTCCTGCCTTGTACTCTCTGATAGCTGGAGTAGCTCCAGCTGACCCACAACCCTGTCATGGATAAGCGGGTTTGGAAAATGGATGGATGGTAAAGTAGCATTAGTGATACATACTGTATTGTACATCTGTAAGTCAGCCATTAAGCGCTCAGTTTTTTCTTCACTTCATAAAGGAAGACAGAAAACTGTAGAAAAACAATAATAATAATAATAAATATTATTGGCAAAATACTAATTTACCAGTAAAATACAAACAGAATTATCCTTTCTGAAAACATGTATTTTCTTTTGCATTGCACAGTCTTAGAACATTTTCTATTGTTCTGTGTCAAGCTATTATTGAAGTGCAGGGATTGATTATACTTCATCCTGCTGTAGCATCCTAATCCTCGAAGACTTTTTCTGTTTTACATTTGGGTTTATATCAGTAGATAAGGTAAACCACTTAATCTGAAGAATGACTAAAATATCACAGACCTAGCTGGGGTAATCCACCAAAATACCTTCATTTACTTTCAGCTAGGGAGAGGATTTTATTTTGCAAATAATACTGCAAGACCTCTGCATATTTTATCTTAAACATTTTTGTTAAATTATATAAAGTAAGGAGCTTTTCTTTTTTAAATACAGTGTATAATTCCTAACGCAAATATTCACATTATACTGCTGCTGAATCTTGATTTCCATATTTTCAAGTTCATGTCTAGCAATTTGATATTTAAACTTAAAAGACTCGCCATACATTTTTCATGCTTCCTCTTTTTGAGTCTTTTTCAGGGACCTCACAGAGAAAGAAAGCAGGTGATTTACAGTTGTGAGGGATAAAGGAGAACATGGCATTAAATCAAATCACCTTAGTGTTCAGAGAATAAAAAATGCAATCTGCTGTCAGAAAATGCAGTACTTCTTCTGCCTTTTAAAACAAAAAGCCACAGTTTAAGTATTTTTACTGGCTTTTACATTTTCGATAATACTTTTGTAATGACAGCATAGACAATGTGTGAACTTTATTATTGATGCATTCAGTTTCAAATTAGCAAATAAAGCCATGCAAAAAAATGCATAAAATAATCAGGGAGAGTGTAAGATCGGAGGCGATGCTGTGTTCATTAGGAAGAGAAGCTGACATCAGTTCATAAGCAATTGAAAGGTCTGTAGTGGGCCGAGCAACACATTTCATGAAAAATCAACATAATGAAGCATAGCCTTGCAAAAGCATCAGCAAAAGAAGATCCTACAAAATGCATCTGAACTCATTTTAAGTGGAAAAAAAGATAATAAAGGACAAGTAGCCACATTTCTGAAATGAAGCCAATGTGGCAAAATGCCATAATGAGCATAACAAGAAGACAGGCAAGTCTTAAGTTTATGTTGACTTAACCCCCACATATTGATACAGGAAGAAAGCCCCAGAATGCGGAATGCACATAGCTAAATGAGATCCAGAGTTGGCAAGCTTAACCTCAGAATAACTTAAAGGCTCGTGTCAAATAACACACCATTTTCATGGAAGTTGAATACTGCAGCTTTGTAAGTGAGTAGCAAAGCACTGAAATTGATCAGATGATATAGATTCTGTTCTCTTTGAATTCTGTAGGTGGGTGAAGTGCAGAAAGCAGTGAGTGCACAGACTTCTAGTGTTTTTTTCTTGGTCTCAGTGTTAGACCCTATTTGTAATTTAAATTATTTATTTGGAAATGGTTATTGCATTGATTGTTGCTGGTGACATAAAGGTTAAAAGTGTAGCAGAAAGCAATGAAGCTTTAGCTGCTATTAAGAACAATCTGAACAATATACATTGTAGCGGACGACCGGGACCCATGCCCAGCCGGATCGCCCCTTTGACACTGGAATCCAGGGAAGCATCCCACTACGTTCCCCGGAACACTTGGTGGCAGCCCCCTGGGTTGCATCAGGGCCACAATTGTGGAACACCGGAGATCATCCCTGTTGGGCTCCGTGGCCACTGACAGGGGGAGCTGCACAGCTTCCTGAGCCCGTGTGAGCTATAAGGCAGCCACACCCGGAAGTGCAGCCTTAATTAGGTTAATTATACTGCCTGGTGGGCTATAAAAGGAGCCTGCAGCCACTACTCGAGGCGCCAGAGTCGGGAGGAGGACAAAGCTGCCCAGGAGGAGTGGAGGAGAAAGACAAGTGATTTTTGTGGTGTTTTTCTTTTGTGTGTTTTGGGTACTGTGTAGGGCCAGTGGGACACAGGGAAGATGTTTACCACGGCTGAAGAAAACAAAGTCTTTTTTTGTTCATTTTGATACGTGCCTCTGCTGTCAGTCTGTGTCGGGTCGACGCCTATATAGCGCCTTTGCCACAGCATACATTAGCAAATTCTAAGCAAAAGAGGTGTAATTTAAGTAAAACTAAGTTAATATACTTGGTGCACAGAAATGAAAGTAAGATAAACGGGAAAACCCTTATATCACTTCACATCTGAAATATCAAGGGTACTGGAAGGCAAGTCCCAGCTTGATCTATCAAACAGGCCATCAAAGAAGTAAAGAGAACGAAGATCTATAGTAATAAGATAGTAGAGTGTAAATAAAAAGTGGTCAGATAACACACTAGTGAGACCATCGACAGAGTGTGATGTGCAGTCCTATCCGCCACTGCATAGGAATCACGATGATACCCTTGGAAAGGGTTAAAAAGTGTGAAACCAGAAAAAACTCACTCTTACAGGACAAGAGGGCATCCACTAAGTAAACTTGAAATAAAAAGAAAATAAAAAATTGCACTATTTTAGCTGCATCATTGAAAATGTTAACTTCATACAGTACAGAATATATGTACAGTATATATAAATGTGTGTCACGTATAGTAAAGTTGTCTTTGGTAGAATAATGGAATGGCTATAGATATCCAGTGTGGTTTTGTAGGAAACGTTCATGTTTCAATGCATTAGGCATTAGTCTTAGTATTAGCCTCTAAGAGATAAGAACTGATCAAATGGCCCTAGCTAAATGGAAATAAGGCAGTCGTTTTTTTGCTGCCTAGGAAACCACCAAAAATGTCAAAGCATAATCATAGTGAAAGCTTTTACTGTATTTTTGAATATGACTATATTCCCATTAATTAAGAATTTATCTTGGATGGGGCACCATTCCATGCAGGTTGCAGTAATGCAAACATGTGTTGTGCCAGATGTGAGTAGCCAAAGAGGGTCAGTACAGCACAGACAAAATCTACCTGCTTTTTACAGTTCTAGCCAGTCTCCCAGAATTATCTGATGGAATGTGAGGAATCACAATATGGTGTTAGCCAAAGCAGGAGATATCGATATCTGAAACATGTTGAAGCTGCTGCCAAAATCCATCCATCCATTATCCAACCCGCTATATCCTAACGACAGGGTCACGGGGGTCTGCTGGAGCCAATCCCAGCCAACACAGGGCACAAGGCAGGAAACAAACCCTTGGCAGGGTGCCAGCCCACTGCATGCTGCCAAAATCTTAAGATCTAAACTGTAAGGGAAGTTGAAACAAGAATTGGAAGGAGAAAGATATGTTGTTACCAAAACTGAGATGGTAAAACCATAAACAAAGTTGAGAAGTAGAATATGAGCCATGAACCAAACTGAGAGTGCAAAGACTGAAGCTGTTTGAGAGGTGAATCCAAAATATCGGATGCAGCCTAGAAGACCATGCTGCAGCGAAGCATGCATAATGGTAGGAGACGGCACCTGGTAACAAGTCAGCATGTGTTAGCAGCAGCGTTAGAAAATGCCATAGTTACAAAATGGTGATGTGACAGCTTAAAATTAAATGCAAAAAAATGTCCATTTGTTCCAACCTATATTATTAATACAAAGCATTCACATGTAAATATTCTCTGAGATTAAAACTTACCAAAGACCATCGGTACAGCAATGAGAAAAATGTATTTTAAAAGGGTACATTTTTTTAACAGGGTGTCCCAATGCATCACAACATGTGCATATAATCAAACTGGGAAAATTTAAAGAAAGCAATGGATTTAACATCTGGGTCTTCGGAATGCAGTGGAAATTTATTCACCTGGAAAAAACCCTCGCAAACAAGGAAGAAATGTTTAAACCTCATACAGAAACTAGCTGGGCATGCAATCAAACTGAGGTCCCTGAAGATGTAAGGAATCCACCCTAACCACTGTTCTTTAATTCTGTAGTATTTCCGAGTATTTTCAAAATTAAAACCTTAAAATAAAAAATGCAGATGTTGCAGTCAGTATCACTGCAAAGAAAATTTTATATAAATTGAGGCAACTGGAAGTTTCTACATTGTTACATCAAGAGTAAGTTGGGTTAAGATTGTTTGGTTTTGTTTTCAGTTGTTAGTAGCCCTGTTTTAGTTTGCATCTTTGTAAATACTTCTACTCAATTAAGGTCAGTTGTAGGTTAATTCAGGGGCTCATTAACGGTTCTTTGTTCTTGCACTATAAGCCAGGTAAAGCTGTCAATTTGCCAATGCCGATTGGCTAAAAATTCAGAGGTCATTAGCATCAGAGCACTATATGAATATTTCAGGTACTGTAGAAAAGAGCCAAGTCCAGTCTTAAACTGGTGACAGTATCATTTTATTATGCAGCCCCATAAATCAAAAATATATAAATTAAAAATTCAATGAAATCAAATTATAATCATCTTTAAACATTTACCCATGAATTCTGCTTACTGATCCCCATCAACATATGCAAATAATGCATTATCACTGTCCAATCAGTGCATAACATCAGAGTGTTTTTTCAATCAAAGACTATGGAGAACTGTTTTTAGTGTGCCAAAAGCAAAAAGTGTAATCAGTCAAATCATAGATGGTGATGAACAATGGAAGCTTATATTTTGTGGTGTTTTAACGTGTTATATTGTAAGCACATTTAAGAGATGTTTATGCTTTTAAATAAATCAGCCAAAGCAATGCATTCAAAGCCTAAGGTTGCAGCAATGTTGCTTGTATAATTTATTTTGCAGTGTCTGTGTCTCACATGCTATACCAGATTGACGGATTATTGTCTTTTGTTGTAACCCATATTTTTTGCCTCCGCCTCATATTTATAATGATTCAATGCTTTATAATATGCATGCAAAATGGGGGCCCAAAAACAAATCTTACCTACACCCTCAAAACTGCTTGTTGCACTCCTATAAAAACACATATCTGTAGTATAGTTCCCAACTAATGCTATAGCATAAAGACAAAGGAAAATCCAAAGTTCACCCAGGATGGGGTTATTCCAAGCTATTGAAAATGTTCCCAAAGTATAGTAACATCCCATATAAATAAATTAAGAAAATATTTGCTAATCTGAGTAGCGACATCTTCTAATAATAAGCCTCAAATGAAGTTCACTATGGGCTATGTAGGAGATGGTGAAACTAAAGAAGATTTGTAGTCCAACTAGGATTGAGCTAGAATCAAAAACTGGCCTGGACACCACCCATCCTTGCACCCCTTTCAGTGCATGTACATAGAACATAAAGTAGCACTTCACATTGACTGTTCTTTTAATACTAGCGATGCTCATGCTGCTCTGTTCCCCTGACTCTCTCTGACTGTTGATATTAATGTTATGTACTCTTTCTTCTTATAAGCTGTGCTCTACCACATTGCAGATGCTGCACTTGGCTGAACTTTGAAAAGAAAATAAGAATGTTATGAGGGTCTAACACATGAGCAAACTGACATTCAAGTCCTATTCTATTAACTCAATTCCGCACTGTTTGAAAGTTGACATCCATGTAAAATGAAGTATGAAACAGTTTAGATCAATGGCCACATTGATGTAGAGGAAATAAATTCAAAGGAAAGCTTTTTAATTATGACATTGTCTTGTTTATAACTGGAAGTTATTACTACATTCAGAAAGGTTTGCCATAACCTTCACCCATACTGTTGCTATATAATATATCATTTAAAAATTTCTATTAATGTGTTTTGATGAACTGTCTTCACCTGGTCACCATCATAAGTATTCTTCAAACTGCTGAGCTCACACTTTCTACTCTCTGACTCGGCTGCAGTCCCTCAATCATAAATCATTAGTTTTCCATACATGCTTCTAATTCTTGTAAGAGTGGTTTTATTTTTTTTTTCTATACCCTTCTGTTGCTTAAAGAAAAATTTTCCATACCACCTTTCATCCGTGTCTCATGCCATGTCTCACAGTTAAAGCAATGGGTGATGGTCTGGGGTTAATAAGTACACTAAGGAAGCAGTGTGTTGTTATCTTGCTTACTCTTTCATTTGCTTACCCACTGCCCCTGAATTTGTGGCCTGAGGCCCAGAAAGAAAGCAGCCCACGAGGAATTATTCCTTTAGACCCTATGGGCAGGCTATCTCTGCATTCAACCTTTTTGGCACTAAATTTGATATCATCACTATGTTGCGAATAGTCCAGTGAACAACATCACTACAGTAAATCATGGCAATAGCAGCCTAATACTAAGAGGATGCTTTTCTTTATCATGGCCTACAAAACTTGTGAAAATGGAAGGCAAAATAGATGTAGTAAAGTATAGAGAATCCTTTCTGACATGTTACAAGTGATCTAAAGTCAAAGATACAATCAAGTAGTTTAGAAAGATCCATATTCTTGAGTGGCTTCACCAAGGCCAATCAATTACATATGGGAAAAAAACTGAAAATCACTTTTTATTGATAATCCAAAGGGTGCAAGGCTGGGAGACTTATCCTTTAAGATTCATGGTAGAAATTTATGCTGAATGAATCTCATCCAAATATTGAATCAATGGGGAGAATATCAGTAGAATCAGCCATTATTATTTTTTAAGAATATCAGAATTAGAACCATTAGTATAATTTTGTTTTATATTTGAAGTCATAAAGATCTAGGCATATATAAATTGGAAAATCACAGTTAATATTGTATATGGATGAAAATAAAATATGAACAATACAAGAGGGAGAGAGAGAGAGAGGTTGGCAGCAGGCACTGAGTTTACAGAGTGTTGCTGCACCCACCACATGAAAAACCACCTGGATTGGGACCCGAGTGCAGCCGTCCAGCAGGTGACACCTTAGCACCACACTGGAACACAGTGAGGTTTTTTTTTTACAATGGCAGGAGTGCCAATCCTGCCACCAACCCCCAAGTTTTCCCTGCAAGTTGGAGGACCTGCTTTCAGGGCTAGATGCAGATTAACATCACACCCAGGATGAAGCAATTGCAAGTTAAGGGCCTTGCTCAATTGCCCAAAAGAGTAGAGGCACTGCTGGCATTTATGGGATTTGAATCAGCAGCTTTCTGATTAAACATCTTCATGCAACTAAAACACCATTAAAATGGCAGTGGATTGCTGGTACAGATCCCTGGCCTCGGAGCCACCACTCTGCCAAAAAATACATGGGTAAGGAAATTTTTATTGCCTCTGCCATTTTAATGTTTTTTAGCTGCATGAAGATGTTTAAATCCTGGTTTCTTTATGATGCTTATCTATGACTCTGGCTGTCAATTGTATCCCCATGATTTAAAGAGGAATGAGTGAGTCTGGAGCAAAGGAGAAATGAATTATAAAAAAATAAAGTTGAACAAAATGAATGATTCGGTGAGAAGGAGCAAAGATACAATATTCAGAAGTAGATTTGTGTTGATGTATACTGAAAGGAGGTGAAATCAGTTTATGTCAGAAGATGAGTTTGTTTAGATACAGCTGGTTGGATGTAATATGAGAAAGAAAATGAGATGCAAGTGGGATGGAAAAACTATCAGTGAGGATATAAAAAGAACCTAAAGTTATCTGAGAGAAGGGAGATTAAATACAAATATTCACACAAAATCATTTGCAAACATGGTAAAACAGCTTCATACTTAGATATGACATTTTGGCATTAATGGTACAAAATATTCTGTAGGCTATACATATTCATAGGCTGCAGAGGGTTTTAATCAAATAATTCAACAAAGAGTGAGTAACTGTAATACTATCCATGATTTGTAATGGAATATGGCAGAACTAGAAAAAAACTGTTGAAGCCAAAAATAATTCTTAATGTTAACTTTTCTGGAGGTTTATATCATTCAATCAGGAATCAACTGCTGTCATATCTTACTTATAGATGATTCTATCACCACTCCTGCTACTGTATGCACAATTTATTCCTAAGTATGCCTCCTGTGTGTTATTGCCCAGCAATGGCCATGACACAGGCAACATCTATGCTTATTTATCTTCATTTAGCAATATTATTTAAGCAGACAATAATTCTATAATTTCTGCTTGTCACTCTTTGTTTCAAACATCTCCAAAGACAAGCAGAGTAGTTTAACTGGTAATTCCAAACTGGTCCTGTGTGAACGTTAGTACAGGTCTGCCCAATCCAGGCTGGCTTTCTGCCTTTTTCTGAGCACTGCTGGGATTGGCTGTGGATCCCTATGACTCTGAGCTGGTTTAAGACAGATTAAGAAAGTTATGCCAGCCTGCTAAAGAGGTTTGATTGAACACTGTTTTAATTTTTGTCTACTTTTTCGTGTCATATTCACTGGTTTATGCTTCTTTGAATGGATGACACATTTTCTTCTCCATCTTCTGGAGTTTCCATATATCCTTCTGTGATCTATGTCTAGATGAACTTGTTGAATTCAAATATTTAAAAAAAGCCTAGCTAAAATAGTGTTTTATTATTTTATTAAATAAAAAAACTATGTATGCAGAATATAAGGGTATGTATTCAGAATATGAATTTCCCCTTGGGATTAATAAAGTATCTATCTATCTATCTATCTATCTATCTATCTATCTATCTATCTATCTATCTATCTATCTATATATTGTAACAATGGCGCTATATAGGCGCCTGACCCGACACAGTGAGACATGTATAAAAACACATAGACTTTTATTTTTCTTCAGCTGTGGGACACGTCTTCCCCGTGCCACACAGCCCAAACACAGTCCCACAGCATAATAAACACAACCAACATTCATTCTTCTCTTCCACCACTCCTCCTCAAGCTTAGTCCTCCTCCTCCTGACCCTGGCTCCTCGAGTGGTGGTGGATGGGCCCTTTTATAGCCCACCTGGAAGCGTTCCAGGTGATTAACCACCTGGTCCTAATTGCACTTCCAAGTGGGGCTGAAGACTCGTCCATCGGGCTGTGGGAAGCAGACAGCCCCCCCTAACGGCCACCCCGGGCCCCAACCAAGCTGTGGAGGACTCCATCTCCCATGGAGCCCTGCGGGTGGGTGGGGAATCACCGTCGGCAAGGGAGGCTGCCACCAAGCGTCCCGGGGGAGGTATTGAACTGCCCATGGCGGCAGTTACATAAACAGCAGGGGCGTCCCTGCCGGGCATGGGACCCGGCTGTCCTTCACTATATATATATATATATATATATATATATATATATAATATACATTAGAAAACTGTACTGTGAAGTATACATGTAAATTTAAAAAAATACATTCATTGACTGTTTTTGCTATTTTGGACCCATTTTGCTTTTTTCTCTCAGGCTCTGGCTGGAAGTTATGTATCTTTCTGCTGTCTGGGCATCTTTTTTTTTTATTTGATGTACTTCCTTAATCCCTGAGAAGAAATGATCTTTTCTAATAACCTCTAATGGTTCAGGGCCTTGCTCAAGGAATGGTATTTGAACCAGCAACATCCTATATACAGAAAAGTAGAGAACATACTATGTCAATGTTATAATTAAAAGGATGCATTACATATACATGGATTAGCCAGTTACCACAAGCAAAGAGTTCTGACCTTATTGTTAAAGAAAATCAGGCTTATAAAGATTAGCGCTCTTCATCTGAAAAGTAAATATTTACAGACTACACATGAATTTCACAGCATGTTTAATTCAATTTTAGAGTCCGGTTTTAATGGATCGATGGATAGAATATACACTTGATTAAAATATATAAACCGTGAAATGTTCATCAAAGCAATATTATGATTAAAAGAAGTGCTTTGTTGTGTAAAAAACACAATATAAGAAAAACTTTGTAAAGCATCACAGTGTAAAAGAATTATTTGGCTAGTATTGAGAAAACACTTCATTTTGGAGCAAAAGGGAAATATTCACAATAAATGAAAGCACAAAAAGGCTTTTGATCTGTGATTTAGCTGCATACGATTTTTTACTTTCTACATAGAATCTGGTAGCTAAGTCTTGGATTGTGGACATTATTTGGAGACAAGAGCGACTACATGTAAACCCGACAAAAGCAGACATTATTTGTCATACTTCTACAGTATTTCATGCATGAAATATCAACAGAAATCCAGTAAAATATTTTTCAGTGTTACCCTTGTTTTAATTAGATTCACCAAACAAACTCATCGTCGAGAGCAGACATATTCATTTGGAAAACCTCACTGCACTTATGAGCCAGTGCAAGAACTGTCTGCATCCCCAGATAAACCAGTAAAACAAATGTTGACATTAGAAATTTGGTATGTTTTAATTTTAAAAAAATGTAATAGGTTTGTAGCACTTTGTTTTTACTGTAGTAATTGAGCGTAGATGCATGCTAGGTTTCTGCACTACTTTCAGTGGGTCAGTATTTTATTTATTTTTTGTATGCATGCATTCATCCTTCACAGAATGTGGATTGGTAACGAAGAATAACCACATGCAGGTGACCAATGACTTTGGATCCTTCATATATTTTAATGTGGAAAAATATAATGATGTGCAATTACTTCTTCAGTTATGTAAAATAAAAAAAAAATTGGAAATAATTTATGACATTTACAGGCCAAAAGTAACTGGAGCTCAAGTTGCTTCCTTTTTCACAGTCCATAAGCTATTGAAAAAATTAGACTTGAATATAGTTCCGTTTAACAAAATAAAAAGAATTTCAGATTAATTAGGCAGCAGCTTTACTTGATAGTATCCATTTTTGAAAATACATTGGTGGCCCTTGAATATTTGAGGGGACCCAATCCCCTGGTCATCATTTGAGCATCTGCATACTTTGGGAATTATTTTAATGATAAGGCTTTGAAACTTTCCACTTATCTGCAGTGTAGATATCTCATCCTTCAATCACCATGTTTTTCTATTTGTAGCGTGTGGAGTCTACACTGCCCCCCCTATTTCATCAATTATACTTGTTTTATTTGACACGTTCCCCTTGGTCCAAATCTATGTGTGGATTTTACTGTCTTCTCTGAACAGCTTCCCTTAAGCCTTTCCCATCATATCTAATTGGCCAATGGACATTTCGCCAGCCCCTGCACTGTGCGGCCCAAAATTTGTTATAAAAATCCTAATTACTAACAACCGTTTAAATGTATCTGTATTTATAGGGAAATGTCATCTCACAGGTTTAGAACTAAATAATAGGGAATTTTTGGTTAATATACATGAGGCCATAATAGAATAATCATTACACACAAGACTTCAAGAGTGATTAAAAGCACAGTCACTCAAGGGTTACCTAAACGTAACGTAAAGCTAAAAGTGCAAAAGGTCTCTGCGTTGTCTTAGAGAAGCTACTAAAGTAATTTTAAAAGGTTAAAATGAAGTAAATGAGTAATAAACACTCCTCTAGAAAACAGGAATAAACTAATGGGAAAGCCCATACACATCTCCTATGACGTGGTGCTAACATCAATAGGACAATCCGCAAAACACCCCTCTTAATGAAGTAGAATAATGGGAAAATTGACGTGCGTTAGAAGTTACTGGTGGTGTTCACTGATTAGAGGAGGTAATAAAGTTGTTCATATTAAGAATAAAGTGGTGTGATGTATTAGATGAGGTAATGGTAATTAGAAAAAGTATACAAGCAGATCAATTGTTTAATTGATTGCTCACTCCATGTAAAAATAAATAAATGTTACGCATTGTTACCTGTTCTCCGTGACTACCTGCTTTGAAGATAGAGGAAAGTTTTTCAGTTCCTTGGAATTCTTTTCATATTCTTGAAGATACTCCAGCTGCTGCCCACTGGTCTATGTCTCCAAACCCCTCTCCACAGTTCTTTCTTCCCCATTGCCTTGTGACTGAGCATTTTATTTAATTATATATTTTTTACATTCCAGTAATCATCTATTCTTAGATCATTGTGCTTTGTTATTAGTAAAAACTTTATCACAAAAAATGCACATTTGTGGTGTGCAGTTGACTCTTTCGACTTGCCATCAGTTGATAAGGTGTTGAGTATTGGGAGTGTTCTGTGCAATGCAGTGATGTTTCATCCATAGTTGCTTTCTGCTGCCTTGCACTGAATGTTAAAAGTTAGGCTCTGCTGCTGGGTCCTGATAATAATGTTGCTGATTGATTGATTCAATGATTTTCCTTGTGTTGCAATTCCATCAATAAACTGAAATTTTAAATGCAAGCCTACTTTTGATTATTTGATTGACTTCTTTTTCCATGACATAAATATGCCTTCATGTTCTCCTTGATTTAATACACATTGTGGTTCATTTTATCCTTTTTCAATCATAAATGTAATTATTCTCTCTAATCTTTGAATTTCATCCACTGTTTAGTATTTTTAACAATTCAAGACTTTTTCCGCTGATTGATATATTGACATTATGCATTGTGGATATTTCTAAATTGTCAGTATCTAGAATGTATTAAGTTATTTGTTTTATGTTTTGGTATTTTTATGATTTCTCAGTTTCAAAATATCCAAGATTCTACTACATTTACAATACATCCTGGCTGTGTTTTGGCCTTAGTGCATAACATATATTTAGAAAAAAAGCAGTGGAAATCCAATATTGCAAATTAAATTAGTATAGCTAGCTGCATCTTTTCCATTCCTTTGCACGGTTTCAATGAGTTCTTATATTTCCTGAATTAATGGACCACTGGCTGACTCCTCAGAAACTCAAAAACTAATGTAAACTATTAGATCCATTTTCCAAACCGGAATATTCCATTACAGGTTCACAGTGTGCTGGAGCCTACCATGACTGCATTGGGTGGAAAGCAGGAACTAATATTGAATGCGACATCAATATTTGTCAACTGTTCAGCCTTTCTAAAACAATAAATGTAAAAATGTCCACTGCTCAGGCAATAACTACAGCTGTTTGTGACCTCCATGTAATCACTTTAATGTCCCATAATTGTATCCTCTAGACAATCACACATTTGTGGTTGTAGATGCACATGCCATATCGCAGTATTTCAAACGTACTTTGCTTTCTTTCGCAAGCACTATTCTTTCTTTGGCTCAGATCTACACAATGTGAGAGCAATTAAAAATGTATCATGATTATAGTAGCTATTTGTAATTGTAATGGATTTTACAGTCTCTCCTTTTTAACCATCTGGACTTTTAAGTGAGAGAAATAAAACTCTCAAGCTTCATTCTCTGGATTTATGAAGTCACTAGAACCCCTTGACTGAATTATTGCCTTTTTATTGTTATTACAATTATAATTTTTTGGAAAAACCCATTAGAGCAAAAATTGAAAACACTGAATTTACTTTTTTCTTCTGGAACTAACATGACTGCAAAAATAATAAGAGCCTAATCTATAATTGTGCAATAAAATGAAAAGAAATACAGCAGAAGTGTATGTGCTTGTTTTAGTAATAAAATCTGGCTGACCTAAAATCTATTTTTTCCATAGGTATAAGCTTTTCTTTATTTGAACATCTGGATCCTCTGGATGCCTTGCCGCTCCCTTTCAGAAGGAGTATATCCTGTTTTGCTATTATTGTTACACTGTATTTAACATTCTGCATACTGAGAGTGAAATCAATGAAACAGAAATCTTAAGAGAATTATGGCTGTGCATAATTTCAGGTCCTTTCATTCTAAAGGAAAGTAAAGCTGGCAGAAGATTTTACCTTAAAGTAGATTTTCATAAATATTTTTCTTTGGCACATTCTTTATTCTTTCCACAAAGTCATTAAAGCACTAAAACATCAAAACTTTATCAAACTATATAGCTGACTAATGCAACAGTTTTCTTCTTCTCAAAGAATTGCCACATTCTGAAAGATGGTTGCGTGCTATTATTATACTTTGTGTGTTGATTCTTAATGAGAATTCTAAAAATGAATGGCGCCTAAACTGTTTAGTATTAATCTTTATTTTATATAACTCCTTAGTAATAGTTTCTAGCTGTAAAACAAATTACAAATGGATGCTTTTTGTGAAATGATCCTAAGCTGATGCATACTATTTTGAGATTAATTTGGTTGTTTACAGTGTATGTTCCTCTTTTATTTTTTGCTCGTGTTGTGTTCAACATTGTTTTGGTTTCAGTTATTTTGTAATTCTTCAAAATGTTCCCATCATCTATTCCACTCACATTTCCCAGCTGTTTAATTTCAAACATGTGTAACAAATGTATAACGGTACGATTGTTAATTTAAAACACACATTTTGCTATTTTCTTTTTCATTTCATTACCCCATGAAGCCATTTGTTCTTCTCTTCCTAAGAATAATTGTATCTCTATGAGTTGTAAAGGGGTGGAGTTTTCTTTAAGGTTGGTTTATGGTTCATAATATCCTTGTTTAATGTTCTGTTTATAGATTTTGTTCAACTGCAGTTTACTCATTTAAGTCTTTATGTGACAGTGCTTTCATTTGCATGCAAATGTTTATCCAGGCAAATTACACAATTTTATTTTGCTTAGTCTTAAGTTTATTTTAAAAGATGACGGAAATCATACACTAATGTAATGTAAGGATAATAAAGAAACATTTTACATTTTATTACATTCTATAATGTGATGTGAAGGAAAATAAAATCTGCGAAAAAAACTACATTTAAAAGTAAATGTGGAGGTGGTGTATTGATTAACACTGCTGCTTTACAGATCCATGTCTTGTGTTTAAATATCACAATCAATTATTCTGCCTTTATGGAATGTGAAAGTGCTCCTCATGTTTGTTTGGATGTGCATCCCAGAAACACATGCATTAAGTTAACTGGTGACTGTAAACTGGACCATTGAGAGTGTAAAAAAAACTTGTAGATCTGGCCCACCTTAAATTCGTTCGCATCTCTCCGTCAGCGTCTTTTGTCCTGTAAATGTGCCGATAAAGACAAGCAACAAGCAGCCGGGTATCCCTCCCCCCACCGCCGCAGAACGTTGTGGTGTTACGGGTCCACAGCTCTTTCAGCAAAGGCCAGTTGTTTTTAAACAAATAATCACCGCACTCGCGGCTTAACAAGGTGGTGTGGTGGCTGTAGAGGATCTCAGGGCTATCTGCGGTGTGGGCGTTTCTCACCTAGTGCACAGGTGAGGGACTGCCCACATTGGTGATTGTTCCTGGGGCTGCTAATGTGCTGCAGCTGCTATGGCCTCCCTCAATATATAGAAGTGCGAGTCGGCTAGGAGAGGAAGAACAAGGAAAAGGAAGAAAAATTAATGGAAAGGTTGCTGGAAGGAAATGAGGAGAAAGCTGGTGAGGGAGAGCGCGAAGGCAAACGAGTGAGCGAGAGCATGCTGAAATGCAGTTGGACTGTGGGCCCTAGTGAGGTGTGTAGTTAATACCAAGGGCAGTTGAATGTAGCCGCTCCCGCTGAGCATTTGGAGAAGAGTGGGAGTGACTAGTGAGGATGGTGGCTCACCATGGAAGACAGCAGGAGTCGAGAGACTTAGGCGTGTAATCTCCAGCGAGTCCTGGCCGTTTGGAGAGAAGCTAAGTCATGGTCTGGGATGAGAGCACGAACGAAGCTAGGATTGGATGGCCTCCAGACCTATGTGAGTGGATGAAGGTCAACTGCAGAGAGAGCATCTCGCCTGTTGCAGAGCCCAAATGGGAGAAGCAGGTGAGACGCTAGTATAAAAGAAGCACTGGTCTTATTGATTTTTAGAAGACTGCTTCCTGCATTGTGTTTTAACCTCCTCATCATTTTAAAGGGTTGTTTGTTTTTGTAATTATTTTAAACCTCCACATTTCTTTGATGGATTATTTATTGAACTATGGATACTGAACTTTATTTATTTGAACACTCTTTTGTTTGTGATTATTAATAAAACCATTTTGCACTTTTTACATCATCCCCTTGCTATGTTGTTGCCGCACTGTCTAGCTCATCTTGGTTAGAACTATCGACGGTGTTGGGTTCGAGGGCTCCCGAACAGCCGATGTGAGCATGGAGCTGAACCCGCATCGTCACAAACGTGCACAGAGTTCCCCCAGCTCATGCCTTGATTGATTATCTGGGAATGAAGTGCTGGAGTTTTAGAGTGGAAATAATAGATCGTTATTTGGAACACATGCATTTCATGTGTGTTCCATTTCCACAATAAACTATGTAAACACATTGTTAAAACAGAAATGTTTTTCATATTTTTGTAATAAATGACAAAATGTAGGCATAAACTATATAATGTATGAAGCCTGAAGTCCAAAGATCAAATAAGGGTTGAAGGGTTCAAGGATGATACAACAGCTTCCGTGGTGTAGCGGTAAGATTTTTTGACTTGTAATCAAGAGTCCTCGGTTCAATCCCGACTGCCTCCTACATTTACCGTTTTCAGTAATGAGCTGCTCTTATTGTTAATATTATATTGTACACACATACATTTGGTTTGTGTCTGTAACAGCCGCTATACATTTATAGTACTTATAAAAGTTACCTTTTTTTTTTCACTTTTATTCTCAGTCACAATCACGATGCATACTACCACCCTAGGGATCTAACGCTGTTAGTTTTTATCTGAAACTGGGAATAACTGTAGATGTGAGTGGTGTTTTGAGACAATGGAACTGGAAATTCTCTGATCTGGATGGATAAAAAACATAGGTATATATGATATTTGGAATAACTCATTTAATGACCTGTATAGTACATTTCGGAAAACATTATAGCATGGAATCAACATCAACACTGAGCACGTGTTTCGCGTGTTTTCTTTTTTTTCTCCCGTTTTTCTCCATGTTGCTGTATGGTGCTGTTTCTTTTGTACTCCAGGACATGCAGAGGGAAAAATAGTACAGAGTTCAGCTCAGCACTATATGCAATAATCAGATTCAAATGTTAACAGTTTACACACACGCAAGGACCGTCCTTCCTACATTTACGATGCAATGTACACACTTCTCTCTATGCCTTGGTACCTATTACATTGAAAGGGCACCAGACACTGACACAGTTTACTTTCCTGTGGAAACGGCTGTCTTGGAACAGAAGCTTGTCAATGTTGCATCCTCCTTTTCTTTTTCCATCGCCTTTTCTAGTAAGATGCAATGACAAAGTTCCTCTGCAAGGTGAGCCATGAACACTCTTTTCTCAGTGGACCCCATACGTGCCTTGCACCGTACATGTGCATTGATCTCCGCCAGGTCAAGCTTGTTATAGCACACAGAAACCGGCCACCTGCATGTTCCTGCTTGCACTGAATAAGCTCACGCCTTCTGGTGCGTAATGTCAACGCAGACAAATATATGGCACATTGGGTATAAATTTATGGTACTTGTAAAAGTTAGCTTTTTTCAGTTTTATTCTCTCAATTACGATCACGCTGTACCCCACCACCCCAACCAGCCCCTCCTGATCTGGCTGAGTAACAGTGCTAGCATAAATTCACACCTGATCTAACGCTGTTCCTTTTCAAATAATATTGCATTAGTTCGATGATGTTTTCTGATTGGTACTATTCAGGTCATAAAATGATTTCTTCAAAATGTCACATATATTGTCTCTTTCTTTCAGGTGTGTAATAGGAACCAAAGCATAGAGAGAAGTGTGCGCATTGCAACAGGAACACATGTCGTAAATGTAGGAAGGATGGTCCTTGCATGTGTGTAAACTGTTAACATTTGAATCTGATGATTACATATAGCACTGAACTGATCTCTGTACTATTTTTCCTTTGCATGTCCTGGAGTACAAAAGAAACAGCACCATACAGCAACGTGGATAAAAACGGGGAACAAAGAAGAACACACACTGACTGCAAAACACGCAGTCAGTGATTACAACCACAAGATGTTATGCAAATGAATATGAATAATATGAATAATGTTGCATCTGTGCCACAATGTTTTCCGAAATGTACTATACAGGTCATAAAATGAGTTATTCCAAATATATATACCTATGTCTTTTATCCATCCAGATCAGAGAATGTCCAGTTCTATTGCCTCAAAACACCTCTCACACCTACAGTTATTCCCAGTTTCAGATAAAAAGTAACAGCATCAGATCCCTGAGTGTGGGGGTAGTATGCATCGTGTTGTTTGTCTTTATTGGCACCTTTACAGGACAAAAGATGCTGATGGAGAGGTGCAAATGGATTTAAGGTGGACCGGATCTATGAGTTTTTTCGTAGGCTCTGGTAATTCTAGTGTTAAGAACCTGACGAGCAGAGCAAAATCGCAAGTCAGGGGACAACAGCAGTGTACTAACCACTCTCTCTTTCTTTCAACAGGAAAGACGAGAAAACGCCACCGTGAAAACGGCCCGAAAACCCTAGCCAGCAGGCCGAGCTACTTCCGGGTTCCTTCCTTCCCTCTGGTCCCCCAATGATGATGTCACTACATCCCATGTTCCTCAGCAACTCCTTTCCCAGCATTCCCTTTTCATTTCCGTCCCCACTCCATAAAATCTCTGCCTGCCAATGTATCATTGTCTGTACTTGAACTTTCATGTCTGACCAATATCTAAAAAAGCCATTTCTACAGTATATGAGGACGGATTCCCCAACTCTTAAACTTGGTTGTTTGTGCTTAATTTACAGTGTGTACACATTTTCTCTATGCTAAGCTCTGGAACACCTAAACTTATTGATCTTATAATGTTGTAGATGTTATAACATTCATAGATCCCTTTGTGGCTGAATAGTGCCAGTCTGAATATTTTCAAGGAAACTGCAGAATGAAATTGTCACGAAATATAAAAACATTAGAGCAGTTTCACAAAGCATAAGAGACAATCAGTTCATGAAGCTCATTAAGTTAACTAATAGCTAAGTTATATCTCATCCAGACTCTTTTTAAAAGTTGCTGTGGCATTCAATTGAGCTATATGACTTGATCATTTGTTTTGAGATTCCTTCAACATTTTGTGTAAGAATTGATTCCTGGTTACATTTGTCCTTAATGTTTCTTTTGTTCATAATGTGTCAATTTATACTTCTCTACATTGGTTAGGTTAGGTGGACTTTATTATCCCAGAGAGAAATTTAACATTGTTACAGAGATCCAAAAGATAATCAAAGGCACAACATTTGACAATTAATGTTATTGCATAAACACACACTCAAGATCAATACAAACAATAATTACTTTCATCAGTACACAACATATTAATATAGAATTTAACATTTAACAGCATCCATACAGTAACAATTTAAAATGCTTATAGCTCTAGGAATGAAACAGTTGTTAAACCTGTTGCTCTTTACCTTTGGAAACCTAAATCTGCAGCCTGATGGCAACAGCTGGAATTTAGAGAAAAGAGAATGGCTAGTGTCTGACAGAACTGAGTTGGCCTTCTTTCTAACCTGCTTGCAATATGTTTCGGTGATAGACGTCTGCTGTGAACCCAATAATTTTACTAGTAATTTTTATAATGTTGTTAAGATGATTTACAGTATATTCTTATTGCTGAGGTTGCCAAACCAACAAATAAAAGCAAATACAACAATGAATTCAATAAAAGACTTATAAAAAAGTGTCATTGTGGTTTTGTCCTAAGAAAGAAAAGTTGTTACGCCAAAAAAACTTGCTCTGTGTTAAGATCAAAGTTTACTTTATTATCAGTGATTGTTCCCAGATATTGTTATTGCTCTACTATTTCCATTGTCTCCCCTTTAACTAAAGTTAAGACAGTGGAGGATGGGAAGCACCTACATCCATCAATCCATCCATCCTCTTCCGTTTATCCGAGATTGGGTCGCAGGGGCAGCAGCTTGAGCAGAGATACCCAGACTTCCCTCACCCCGTTCACTTCTACTAGCTCTTCCGGGGGAATGCCGAAGCGTTCCCAGGCCAGCCGAGAGACATAGTCCTTCCAATGTGTCCTGGGTCTTCCCAGGGGCTTCCTCCTGGTTAGACATGCCCGGAACACTTCACCAGGGAGGCATCCAGGAGGCATCCTGATCAGATGCCTGAGCCACCTCATCTGACTCCTTTTGATGTGGAGGAGCAGCGGCTCTACTCTGAGCCCCTCCTGGATGACTGAGCTTCTCACCCTATCTTTAAGGGAAAGCCAAGACACCCTGCAGAGGAAACTCATTTCAGCCACTTGTATTCGCGATCTTGTTCTTTCGGTCACTACCCACAGCTCATGACCATAGGTGAGGGTAGGAACTTAGATCGACCGGTAAATTGAGAGCTTTGCCTTATGGCTCAGCTCATTTTTCACCACGACAGACAAATGCAGAACCAGCATCACTGCGGATGCCGCACCGATCCACCTGTCAATCTCACGCTCCATTCTTCCCTCACTCGTGAACAAGACTCCAAGATACTTGAACTCCTCCACTTGGGGCAGGGTCTCGCTCCTAACCCTGAGAGGACACTCCACCCTTTTCTGGCTGAGGACCATGGTCTCGGATTTGGAGGTGCTGATTCCCATCTCAGCCGCTTTACACTCAGCTGTGAACTGATCCAGAGAGAGGTAAAGATCACGGCCTGATGAAGCAAAAAGGACAACATCATCTGCAAAAAGCAGTGACACAATCATGAGTCCACCAAACCAGACCCCCTCAACACCCTGGCTGCGCTTAGAAATTCTGTCCATAAAAGTTATGAACAGAATCGGTGACAAAGGGCAGCCCTGGCGGAGTCCAACTCTCACTGGAAATGGGTTCGACTTACTGCTGGCAATGCAGACCAAGCTCTGACACTGATCGTACAGGGACTGAACAGCCCTTATCAGGTGGCCTGGTGCCCCATACTCTCAGAGTACCCCCACAAGACTCCCGAGTGACACAATTGAACACCTTTCCAAAGTCCACAAAACACATGTAGACTGGTTGGGCAAACTCCCATGCATTCCCCAGGACCCTGCTAAGGGTGTAGAGCTGGTCCACTGTTCCGCGACCAGGACAAAAACCACACTGTTCCTCCTGAATCTGAGATTCGACTATCTGATGGACCCTCCTCTCCAGTACCCCCGAATAGACTTTTCCAGGGAGGCTGAGGAGTGTGATCCCTCTGTAGTTGGAACACACCCTCTGGTCCCTCTTCTTAAAGAGAGGGACCACCACCCCAGTCTGCCAATCCAGAGGCACTGTCCCTGATGTCCATGCGATGTTGCAAAGGCGTGTCAACCAAGACAGTCCTACAACATCCAGAGCCTTGAGGAACTCTGGGCGTATCTCATCCACCCCCGGGGCCCTGTCACCAAGGAGTTTTTTGACCACCTCGGTGACCTCAGTCACAGAGATGGGGGAGCCCACCTCTGAGTCCCCAGGCTCTGCTTCCTCATTGGAAGGCATGTTAATGGGATTGAGGAGGTCTTCGAAGTACTCCCCCCACTGACCCACAACGTCCTGAATCGAGGTCAGCAGCGCACCATCCCCACCATATACAGTGTTGACACTGCACTGCTTCCACCTTCTGGGATACCGGAGGGTGGACCAGAATCTCCTCAAAGCCATCTGAAAGTCATTCACCATGGCCTCCCCAAACTCCTCCCATGCCAGAGTTTTTGCCTCAGCAACCACCGAAGCCGCATTCCACTTGGCCTGCCAGTACCTATCAGCAGCCTCCAGAGTCTCACAGGACCAAAGAGTCCTGTAGGACTCCTTCTTCAGCTTGAAGGCATCCCTCACTGCCAGTGTTCACCAACGGGTTCGGGAATTGCCGCCATGACAGGCACCGACCACCTTACGGCCACAGCTCCGGTCAGCCGCCTCAACAATAGAGACACGGAACATGGCCCATTCGAACTCAATGTCCCCTACCTCCCTCGGGACATGGTCGAAGTTCTGCCAGAGGTGGGAGTTGAAGCTACTTCTGACAGGGGACTCTGCCAGACGTTCCCAGCAGACACTCACAACACGTTTGGGCCTACCAGGCCTGACCGGCATCGTCCCCCACCATCGAAGCCAACTCACCACCAAGTGGTGATCAGTTGACAGCCCCTCTCTTCACCCGAGTGTCCAAGACATGTGGCCGCAGGTCTGACGACATGACCACAAAGTCGATCATCAAACTGAGGCCTAGGGTGTCCTGGTGCCAAGTGCACATATGAACACCCCTATGCTTGAACATGGTGTTCGTTATGGACAATCCGTGGCAAGCACAGAAGTCCAATAACAAAACACCACTCTGGTTCAGATCTACACCTATGGGAGGGGCCAAGGAGGTCGGGTGTAGTGTGAGTTGGGTGGTGGCCAAAGGCGGGGACCTTGGTGGTCTGATCCTCGGTTACAGAAACTTGCTCAGAAGCACCTACAATCTACCACCATATCTTTGACTTATTTAGTTGCAAATTGGAGCAATGACACCATTGTACAAACTCATCAACAATAAGTCTAGCTGTCTTCCTTATATTGTAAAATGCTTACAATGACAGAGATGTCTGCAAATTTCAGGATATGTGTATCTTTGTGTGAACTCCTGCAGTCATTTGTATATAAGATAAACAAAAGAGGAGATAAGCAGCACCCTCGGGGAGAACCAACAGATGTACTAAGACTATCAGAGAAACAGCCATCGACACTCACTATTTATGTTTTCTCTGTTAAAAGTCCAGAATCCACCCCACCAAAATAGGGTCCAAACAGAATTGATCTAAGCTGTATATCCAAGTATTCCTCCAGTTTTGAAGATTCTTCTGGACATTTAATTTTTTTTTGTCACCTCCTCAATATCTGTTAACTTCCCAATTGTATAGTCTGCGAATTTCATAATGGCACAGACTATGCAGGAATCTGTCATTAATATAAATCTGAATACTAACAATCATAGAACAAGCCTTCTGCTGTTGATTTCATTCCACATGGAACACTTGCCTCTTATTCCAAGTCTTTGTCTCCTGCAAATTAAATAATTTGAAATTCTGTTTTGTAAATTAAAGTAGTTGGGCATAATTTGTTGCCATTTCTAAGGTTGTGTTAGTCTTTTGCACAATGTTACCAGAATATGCTTGGGCCTCCGCTACCTTAAACTGGAATAGGTGGGTTAGAAAATTAGTATATGGATGGATTGTTGATTGAGGACAGGAATGGTATTATAATTATTATCCATGAGAAAACATGGTGTAGTAGCTTGCCAACTATGTTTTAGATTTAGGAATAGATTTAAGGTTTTAAGGTTGTGTTTGTGTCCTGCTGACCCAATTTTCAGAAGCTTTGTAATTTGCTGTCTTCTGTTTTAAGAAGTGATGAATGTTTACAATGACATACACTGCAGGAGAATTATATTCTGTGAGATTCAACATGAAGTAATGGTTCAGTAAGATTTGGCCTGTCCTAGTGTATGTTGCATGATCATAACATGCAGCTAAATGAGAGGTATGCAGCTGGAGGCCAGTTGAAGTTGATGGCAGAGATGTAACCCAGCAATTGGGTAAGTCATCCTAAAGTAAAGAACACATTTGTTCTGTATTTTAAATTTGTTTTGCTTTGGCAGAAGTACATTTAGTATTTCCACTTATTTTAGGTTTTCCTTCCCTGTAGCTTCTTCAATTAATACTTAAAATACAGTTATCTGTTGTAACCTAATTCCAATCAAATAACAATTTACAATAGTTTTAAATGGGAATAATAATAAATATTCTCCCCTCATGAGAAAAATGCCAACTAGTTTTCCTAAATATCCCTGAAACATTGTTAAACGACTATATACAGTGGGGAAACGTTTTTCTCAGTAAATATATTTCTTTTTTTTTATATAATTTTATTGATTTTTTTGAATCAATTTTGATCAATTTTACAAGAATAGGATTAAAAAAATCAACCCCCACCCCTAGTAAATCGGTAACAACTCCAGTACATACAAAGAAATCAAAGCAAATAAGTGGAATGCAACTATGAAATCTTGCTTTCTTGATGATTTAAAACAGTTCATTCATCATAATCCATTTAGGAAACTATTTAATTGCAATGTTTCTACACATGAGATTACATTTAGGATTCAGAGAAATCTTTATGAAGTCTGCACCTTCTGTCTGTTTTCAAGTGTCTTTATTTTGGGAACTAAAACTGAATATCAGTAAGTGTGTGCATATGTGTGCTCTGGTGGCGCAGAGGGTAGCGCTGCTACCTCACAGTTAGGAGGCCCGGGTTCGCTGCGTGGAGTTTGCATGTTCTTCCTGTGTCTGTGTGGGTTTCCTCCGGGTACTCTGGTTTCCTCCCACAGTCCAAAGACATGCAGGTTAGGTGCATTGCAAATTCTAAATTGTCCCTAGTGTGTGCTTGATGTATTGGTGTGTGTGTGTGTGTGCGCCCTGCGGTGGGCTGGCGCCCTGCCCGGGGTTTGTTTCCTGCCTTGCACCCTGTGTTGGCTGGGATTGGCCCAAGCAGACCTCCATGACCCTGTAGTTAGGATATAGCGGGTTGGATAATGAATGGATGGATATGTGTGCACTTCGCTAGAATACTTTGATACAGTCCTCACAATCTAATAGTCCTACAATACAGAGCATCCTCGAAACAAAGAGACATAATAAAAAATATACAATATGCATATAATATGTAACAATATATATTATTTTGAGGGAAAATGTGAATGAGTAAAAAAGATGAATTCTTAAGCAAACACACAAAACAGTAATTTAACAGCAATAAAATATTCACATTCAACTTTTTTTTTTGACTGTCACACGCCCAAAAAAAAGCTACTGAGTTCTGTGATTACAAAATTGAACCCAAACTTAATATGCACATTGCCAACTTAAGAGGCTTTAAACAGAAATTCTGCATGTGATTGAAACCTTAATAACATTTGAGAATTAACAAAAGTTTACAAAATGGCAAATCAATATACAGTATATACAATATATGAAAATGAGGAAAATAAACGCCAGTGTCAATGTAGCTTCGAAATGTGCATTTGCGGTTTTGATTCTTGCGAGCTCATGGTGCTATGATGTATTGCGAACAGCATTATATGATATTTGAAACTTTTAAAATGAAAATATTTCTTGCAAAGTTTAAAGGGAATATATAAATAAAACATTGAATGTTTATGTAATTTTTAAGGTTCATTGTCTAATATAATTTTTTGCGTTATTAATATTAAAAAATGCTGTTGCATGAAAATGCCGCAGTTGCCAAAGTGCCATCTTAGAGATTTCCCACTTTGCCTCACTCTGTGATGATTATGTATTGTATGATAGCAGGGCCTATATTGCTGATAAACAGAACAACACACCAGAGGCATGAGGTTAACTAAAACAGCACCTTTATTATCACAGTAAATAAGAAGAAAAAACACAAATGCAGTCATTTAAAGCAGAAATGAACAAAGAAAATAAAAAACATCCTGTGTCTCAGTGCCTAAAATAACATGTTTGAACATCCATCTAATTAGGTGGAGAAGTTCACCCACCTGCCCACCATATTACCACACAAAAACACTCCCTTTCCCATCTTCTCCATTTGTTACAGAGACACCAGGATACTGTATTTCTTTTCCTAGCAGCTTAGCATCTCTGCACCACTGAGCATTCCTTTGGTGACAGATCTCTAACGCATGGTCCCTCACATATATTCTTGGGAACTTTTGCCCTCCAGTGAACACTATTTGTTGCCACCTTTGGATCTTCAATCATCCCTACCAGCAGTAGCCTCATAGCATATTGGCTTCCCTTCAGGCATTTTCTCTTCCTCTTTGTTTTTGTCTCATATTGGTATTCCTGCCTACTACCCTTTTGGGGCACACAGCATATTTACAGGATGTGCCACCTTGCTTTGTTTCCATAGTGGCATTTACAGAACCTGTTCTACTGCCTTTGGAGCTCGATGTCTGTCATCTGCAGGTTATCTGTGGGACTTTGCCCTGCTCTTTACCATTTTAAAGGTACCCTTACTCCCAGTAATCTCACGTAAGTTGGTTACCCCCTCACAGCCAGAAAATCCATTGAAAAGATTATTTATTATTTCTTATTGTGAACTGTTCTATATAAATGTCTTTAAAGACTATGCATTTTTATTTTCTATAATTGACATTTCTCAAGATGTTTTCTATTGTCAACATTTTAATCCAGTTACACAAATTACATTTAGTGTTTTTAAATGGTCTTTACTTTAAATTTAATAAAAATCAATAGTCTCTGGTTAATAGAGTCAGCCTGTGATATTTTTTTAAGAAACAGTGAAGTACAATATCTAAAGCTTGACATCAACTCTACATTGATATGTGTGTTAATCTAAAACATGACAGCAGCCGATCTATGGGAATTAAGTCAGCTTTTCAGCACATCAAAGTATAAGTCCTAGAAAGGAAACTCTTCAGACAAGATGATTAAGCAATCCTCATGACTTTGTTGATGGAATTAGCACTCCTCAGGCTCTACATACTTTATCTGGACCCATACCAATACAAGGAGTAGGGGGTAAACCCATAAAGCCTGTACAGAGTTGGAGTGAAGATGTGAGAAAATCATCTGGGGATCAAAGTCAGTACTGCAAAACCAGAAAACCTCAATCTTTTTACCCTAATTGACTTTTCTGATGCAAAGCACTTGTATAAAGTAATGTTAGTGAGTCTGTGCTTGGAGAAAAGCATTATAAAATTATACTGTGTCGTAAATGCATGTCTAATCGCTATGTATTTTCCCTTCTGTGAAGTCAGGGTGTGGTATTCAGTTTTGACTTGTGTACTGTTTCTTTTAGTTCATTGTTGCTCATAACAGCACACATGACATATAGATAATACAACAAAAAACAGACTTAGCTGTGAACCACCCAATCTCCCAGAGATTGCACAGGTGATGAACCAGCTGAGGGTAGGAAAGGCTGCAGAGGTCTGTGGTATCCGGAGTGAACTTCTCCAGGCTGACTGTAAGGCTGTCCTCCTGGCACTGCAAGCAATCTTTGCTTCCATTTGGGAGACAGGCATCATCCCAAATGACTTGAAAAGTGGACTTCTTATCCCTATCTGGAAAGAGAAGGGTGATCACCTGGATTGCGATAACTACAGGGGGATAATACTGCTCTTGGTGCCAGGTAAGGTCCTTGCTAGGGTCATCCTCAATAGGATCCGTGATCACTTGCTCACCTACCAGTGACTGGAGCAGTGTGGTTTTTGTGGAGCACAAACACAAATATCAGCAGAGTTTCTTTGCAGCTTTTGTCAATTTTTGTAAAGCATCCGACTTTGATTGATTGAGATGCCCTTTGGGACATTCTGAGACTTCACGGGATCCCATCAAAGTTTCTAGATATCATGACCAACCTGCACACTGGGCAGAGTGGATGATGACCCTCTGTGTTTTTCCCAGTTGATTCTGGGGTTCATCAGGGGTGTGTTCTTCCTCCTACTCTGTTCAGTGTTTGCAAGGAATGGGAGGTGGGCACGGTCGTAGAGTCAAGCGGCTGTGGGGCATCTGTTGGTGAAGAAAGATTCATGGATCTTGACTTTGCTGACGATGCTGTGATCTTCGCGGAGTCAATGGAGGCTCTGATCGGGCGCTCAAGAGACTGAGTGAGGAGTCTGAGTGTCTGGACTTGTGAGTGTCCTGGATAAAAACCAAGATCCAGGCCTTTAATGACCTCTTGGGCACAGCCATCAGCAGTGTGTCTGTTTGTGGAGAGAGTGTTGACCTTGTTGAGAGGTTTACTTACCTTGGCAGTGACATTCATGTCTCTGGTGACTCTTCCTATTAAGTCAGTAGACAGATTGGGAGAGCATAGGGGGTCATGAGGTTGCTGGAAAGGGGTGTGTGGCACTCCCGATATCTATGCAAAAGGATGAAGGTCCAAGTCTTTAGAGTCCTGGTGCTTGCTATATGGTTGTGAGACATGTATACTATCCAGTGACCTGAGACGAAGACTGGACTCCTTTGGTACTGTGTCTCTCCGGAACATTCTTGGGTACCGTTGATTTGACTTTGTGTCAAATGAGCGGTTGCTCATGGAGTCCCGAATGAGACACTTTACCTGCATTGTGAGGGAGCGTCAGTTACGGCACTACGGCCATGTGGCTCATTTCTCCGAGAGTGATCCGGCTCATAGGATCCTCATTGTTGCTGACCTGAGTGGCCAGGCCAAAGGGTCGCCCACGGAATATCTGGCTGTGGGCAGACAGATGGGTCATTTCCGGAGGGTGGCACTGGACCGTGCGTCTGCCTGGGGGGTTGCAAACCGGGATCCTGAGTTGTTTTGTCATGTAGTGGGTGTGGCAATGCACTGTACCAGTGCATGCTCCCCAGCTTGACTTGACTTAATAAGCTTTCATATGACACTCAGACGGTGGGCTACGACTTGCCTTTTCACAGCAACTTTGATATCTGACAACTTCTGAACTCTGACAACAAATATGTTTTTCCTTGCCTCCACTTGGTATTCGCTGAAATTCTTCTATTTTCCTCTGTGCTTTTGCCATTGTCTTTTCACAGAATGCTGAGCTTAAGGGCTATTTATATTGATTTGCATATTCAAAGAGGCGTAATTCTGGGAGAAGACGGGGCGGGACAGCAGGCACGTGCACGTGCATTACTTTTCATGCTGACCAGAATTTATGGAGCGGAAGAACGTGGAAGTTGGCTAACGCACAGATTTATGCATCTATATTTTTTTATGTGTACGCTCTGCTTTCTGCTTTTGTCCTTATGCCATGTTTTAGTGTGAACTCTACGTACAACATTATGCATGAGGCCCCAGGTCTGGCTCCAGGTCATAAATCTGCTGTAATGCAGCTGGCACAACTGCTCGGGATAAGAGGTCTGCTACTGCATTGTGCCTACCCGGTGTGAATTCAAGTTTAAAATTGTACTGGTGCAAATGATCTGCTCAACACAACAACCTCAGGGGCTTTTGACCAGATCTTTTTGTATGTAACAGTGTTGTAAGAACCTGGTGGTCAGTACGGAGAGTAAAAGACCTGCCATACAAGTAGAGGTGCCAGCGTTCACAAGCTCATATACAGGACAAAGCTTCTCTTTCACCAGCAGAATACTGTTCAGTGGAAGACAGTGCCCGTGAAGCATAAGCGACAGGCCTTTCTATACCATTGTGTACTTGGGAAAGGACTGCTCCCAAAGCTGCAACAGAAGCATCACATGTCACAATAGTGAGAGCTGTGAGGCTGAAGTCAGCTAAAGTAGAATAACTGGTGAGCTGCTGCTTGTGTCTCCACTGCCTTCTGACAGTCTGCTGTCCAATACCAGGGAAAATCCTTCTTAAGGAGATGGCGTAGAGGTGCAGTTGTTGAGGTAAACTGTGGGAGGAAGCAAAGATAATATGCAGCCATTCTCAAAAAGGATGCCAGTTGTGAGGATGTTTGAGGTTCAGGAAGAGAGTGGATAGCATCCACATGCAACATTATAGGCTTGATGCCTTGCCCTGAGAGCCTATATCCCACAAATTAAATTTCTTGCACAACAAAAATACACTTTTCTGAGTTAAGAGTGACATGGTAACTTGAGAGTTGGTGGAGCACCTGAGAAAGGCGTTCATCATGTTGGCCCAGGGTGGTACCATTCACTAATAAATGGCTACACCTGGAATTCCTGCCAACATGAGACATGACCTTCTGGAAACAGCTAAGTGCAGAGCTGAGGCCAAAAGGCATCCTCTTGTCACAGAAGACATTGAGGTGTGTCACAAAAGCTGTTAGGTCTCTGCTTACAGAATCAAGGGGAACCTGCAAATAGCCATGATTTAGGTCCAGTTTACTGAACACTGTAGACCCATGAAAATGTGTGGTCAGCTCCTAGGCCAGGGGTCTCCAACTACGGTCCTGGAGGGCCCCAGTGGCTACAGGTTTTCATTCTAACCCAGTTCTTAATTAGTGACCTGTTTTTGAGGCTAATTAACTTTTTTTGAATTGTTTTTAATTGACTTGCTCTTGAAGACTAGGACTACTTAATTGTTTCTTTTTATTAATTAGCTGCAAACAGTAATGATATAGACAATGAACCAAAACCAGCAAACTTTGACCAGCAAACTGTGTCGATCATACAGTATCTCAAAATAAAGAAAGGTGAAGGTCTCAGGAATGTTGGTCTGCTCAGGTCCCCAAAACATTTTAACACTGCTCTTAGAAAAAAGAACATCAACAATTTCGGAAATGTCTGCTATTGCACAATGAGAGCAGCAACAAGCCATGGAATTAAAAAGCGGGTTTAATTAATGACGAGACTCTGTGCCTATTTAAGCAAGTGATTGGAGTGAAATTGGTTGGAGTCTGAGGCCCTGACAGCTGGTCTTCTGTTGGCTCACTCACTTCTAATTTCTTTACTCTTTGGATGCCATTTAAGGAAAGAAATTAAGCAATTCAGGGGAACAAACCTTAAAAAACAAGTCAATTAAAATGAATTCAAGAGAAATTAATTGCAGCAAAAATTGGTCACTAATTAAGAAAAGGGTTAGAATGAAAACCTGTAGCCACTGGGGCCCTCCAGGACCAGAGTTGGGGACCCCTGTCCTAGGCAGTTGGCAAAGGGTATTTATTGGAAATAATTGCTTTTTTTACAGAACGCAGATCAATGTAAATACGCAAATCTCCAGATTCTTTCTTCGCCACAAATAAAGTTGAAATCCATGGGGAAACTTCCAAAAGTTCAATAATGTCCTCTTCCTGGAGGTGGCAGAGCTCTGTCAAAACTTGGTCTCTTAATGATAATGGCACTCTGCGCAGTGGTTGGATAACTGGAGAAATTGTTTTATCCACTGTGGGTTGATGGATGAACCCAGTAATGCAGTCCAACCCAGTAAACAGCATTGGGACGACCTGCTGCCATTGTGATGTCACCTGCATAATGTCAGTGCCAATTGACACTGACACTGAAATTGTAATCTGCGGGGCAGATCCAAACCTATTAGATTTTCACACATTGTGGTAACAAAAAATGTAAAATCAAAAGGCCTTGGTCTTTATAGTGTACTGCAAGACAAACAGTGCCCAGAACTGGTATGTTTGAATTGCCATATCCTGCAAGTGGTACTGAGGTGTGTTGGAGTGGAACATGAAAGAATTGCCTCTCATATGTCACTTTATTCAACAAAAAAACCTTGGCTACTGTATCAATGAGTAAAGGGAGAAGAATGTCGTTTACATAACAGGCACACGTTTTGAAAGGGTTGCCTGGTCTGGACATTCGCCCTCAGAAAGGGGCGAATTTGGAGCAGAGCGACACCACCGAGCAAAATGGTTAATTTTTCGACAATTTCTACTGCACTGGCCAAGAGCAGGATAGTCTCGTGCTTTAGTAAAATGTCTGAGGGAGCCACAGTTTCCACAACAGTGTTGGTGATCCTGCAGGGCATTCTTTACAGCCTGCTCTGGCATTGGCAATGATCTGTCAGTAGTTGGTTCTGTTGTTGTGCCTGACAATTTAGACGCGGCTACAATCGCTGCTTCGACTTGTTTTCCAATCTCTATGGCTTTACTTAACGTTAAGGTATCTGGATCCAATAATAAACGCTCACTCAGCTGTTCACAATACGTTTTCTCAATCAGTTGGTCCCTTTATTAACTCGTCTTGTAGTGTCCCAAACTTACAGTGTTGCACAAGCTCACGCAATGCTTAAACAAACTGTCTGACTGACTCACCTGGCTGCTGAGCAAACTGACGAAACTGGAAACGGCTCAAGAGGATGCTTTGGCTTGGGCCGAAATGGCCATCCAGTGCTGCCACCGGTGCTGCAAAAGACTTGTCAGTCGGTTGCAAGGTAGAAAAAATTTGCTGTCCTTCCACTCCCAAACAGTGTAAAAGAAGCACCCTTTTCCTTGCTGTCTCAGCATTATCTAACCTGGCCACCAACAGGTACATCTTGAACAAACGATACCAGCGTCTCCAGGGAACTAGCGGTTCACAAGGTACTGGCAAGAAAGAAGCTGGAAGAGGTAAACGAAACTCTGCCATCCTCGCTGTTGTATCAGAAATAGTGGTTCACACACATGTAATGCTTAACTATCTTTTCTTCCACACCAACAACCAATACTTCCATTTTCCTCCTACTACCCACCATATCTGCTTCTGCACAGACATCACAATGACTCCTTCTCAGTTTCATAATCTTCTGTTAATATTAATGACTTATATGAAACCATATATTAAAAGTTACAGTTTAGTAATTCTACTAGGAATTCTCTAACATTCTGCAGTTTTCTGCCTAAAGAAAATGGGCAAAAATGCAATAAGGGTAACATAAAATTTAACAAACCTTAGCAGAGTAATAGTTCATCACAGCTGTATATTTTTCTTTTATGACATTTATTATGTTTCAATAACATATCTATAAAATTTTGATAAGTATTGAACAAAACAGCTAAATGTGCAGCAATATAAAATAAAATGGAATCTCTCACTTTTTTCCCATTGAAGTTCAACAATTGAAATGCTTGAAATTTCAAAATAACTAAAAGTTCTCTAGAAATGCAAGACACAGTGAATCCAGTAAGCACATAACAAGAATAATCTGAAATTATGTAATTACTCACAATTAAAACTGAACAGTTCTATTTATTAACATAACACATGGAATCATCTTCACCTCTTAATAAAGTTACTCTTAGGATTAAATAAATACAGCATTAAATTACTATAATTTAACAATAGTTGGTTATATTATTTGCAGAATAAGGCTATATAAGAAATTAAGAAACATTTAAGGCTATAGTGCAAAAGTATGGTTAGTTTTCTTATTTTCAACTTTTCACTTTTTAGCATGAGAAAGTTAAATAGTTTCATATGGTTCCTCAATTAGATTTTATAGTCTGATTGCATAAACCAAAGGTTTGCCTTTAAGCTTTGATTTTAACTGCCAAGTTAACAATAATGGAGTCAGACTGTTTATTGGTTTAAGGTAAATTCTGGGCCTTATTATCATTTGCTTTGCTATAGGAAAATCAGCAACATATGTAAATGATTGGAACCTTTAGCATGCCAGTGCAAACATTTTTTGTTTTATTTTAAATATGGGCAGAAATATATGTGCTCAGAAATAAATTATTTATATATATATATATATATATATATATATATAATATTGATACTCCTCTGTAAAATGGAAATCTCTTGAGAGAGTACTAATAAACATTAACCACAAGATGGTGCCTTGCATCTTTTATAAAATATTGCAAATGTGTGCTATAGGCATTCTACAAGTACAAATTATTAAAACCGTAAGCAATAACTTAAAAAAAATGCTATGCTATGCTATGGTGTAAATTTGTAGCATTAAGCAGGTCTTTCTGTCTGCCCATGTAAAAACCTGTTGTGTCACACAAGACCATTGTGAGATGCCTTTTGTAAAAAAGAAAGAGAACCCCTCATATTTACTGTATTAAATTTGTAATCTGTGTATCAGTAAGGTTTATTTTGTCTTTGCTGTATTTCATAATTAATTCAGTTTCGATTTATTTATTTATTACAGATTACAATTACAATCATTCTCACTTGTTCTTAATTAAAAAAGGGATTAAATAAAAAAGCAATACAATATTGCTGTACCTTATTTAGCCATTTTTAGTACTGACTTAATATTGTAAGCTAAATCTACTTCAGATCAGTAACTTAAAGAACCAAACTGAGGAAGCAGTTGCCACTGATAATCAAACAGTGAGGAATCTTGAGCTATTTTCATTGATGCTCATCGAGGCACATCTCCATCCCAGTTCTGCTGTCTAAAAGAATATCTGGTTATTAAAGCAAGTGAGCATGTAGGACACAAAGAGGGGCTCTGAAAGGTTAACAACACACCTCTTATTTTAACAGTCAGACAACTGAGAAACTTGGCAGCAGAAACCTGTTTCCACATTAGAATAAGCAAGCTTTCATCAAAGAGAGGTTATATCTCAATACTTTTCCTGAAACTCTGCCTTGTTCAGAACAAAACAAAAAAAAGTCAAATCAGGGAGTGCTTATTTGCTAATATATTTTGACATTTTAATGTAAGTATAACACACACACAAAAGGATAACATCAAATTTGTGAATAGTGGCATGTTTCTGTAATTGTATAACATTAAAATTGCTGCACAGCTTTATGTAAAAGGTTAGAGAAATGAAAGACATACCCAATCTTTTTGTTATACTTACTTTTACTTGTTTTGTGTGTGAAATTATTTCTTATCCCAAAATGTACATATTTCTGGAAAATAAGTATATAAACATATTAACTTCTTGGGTGTGGAGGAAAAAAATCTAAACACTAAAGTTTGGATAAAGAGATCACCAATGTATGATTGGTTTTTATGTGCATACATTTTACAGAGGCTATCGCATTACGCAACAATGAGATGAGCTGAAAGTCCTAACCAAGACAGTAAATAGAGAGGGATACTTTGAGGGCACTGCAAAATATCTGAAAGGTAATGCTTGGAACTGCTCAAGCTTTTGCAGGGCTTTGGTGCTTAAAGTACAGCATCATGCTGAGGTAGAGTTCACTTCATCACACCCAAGAATATGAAAGTAATTTCAGCATAAACAGGACACAGTTTCATTGATAGGCATAGAAATACACTTAGACAATGAAACTGCTGCCCTAATGTGATAAGCATATGTACTTTTTCCAAATTAAAAAAATAAAAAATAATATATTATACCAGTGTTGCCTGAAATATAATGACAATGGAGAGTCCATAGAATACAGAATGCAAGGAAAAACAAAGAACAACAGCTGATAATTAAAGACTGCCTTTTGGCAGCATTCGATCACAAGGCCCTGTGCAGTCTGTGTAATTTTCTTTCCTTTCAATCTAGCTCCTAATGAGCATAAAAAATCACTTCAAAAAAACTGCTCACCTGTTAAACTTATTATGGTACCCCACCAACGAGTACATTTTTCTTTATTTTTCTTTCCTCCTGAACACTTACTGCTATCCTGTTTTAATTCTGTTTTGTGTTCCCCACTTAATAATATTTGTTGTCATCAAAGATGAGGACTTAATTGCAGCTATGACTCTCAGGTATTGTAGTCACATGGGTTGTTGGTTACTTGACAGAACAATATAAGGAACTCACTTTCTTAGGCTGCTACTGTGGTGTTTGCTGCTGCATCCTTCAGCTCATTTTTCGTGAGCTTGTTTTGTTTTTTTTAATATTAATTTTCGATACAGGTTTTTGCTTTTGGATTGTTCCCCTGTCTTGGTTACTGTATATACACTCATTTTCTATAATACTTAATTCCCATAGTTACTTTTCAGAACTTTTTTGTATTTCCAATTTTGTGTTTTTTGTGTTTATATATTCTTTCCATTTGTTCAAAATTGTCATTTGATGGTGGTAAATAACACTGTGTGAACTGTGCAGTAGAATTTATAAATGGGATACAGTGGGTCACAGGGTTTTGTATTTTGGTAGTTAATTAAAATTGAACTTTTATTCGTATTGATAACTAGTGTTTGCTCTGTGAGAAAAATGAATGCAGAATGTATTGTGAAAGCAGCATGCTAATGGTATTATTGTCAGAGTTAAGCACCCTATACAGGAATGTACATGTAGAACCCACAATTTTCAAACCACATTCTAAAATATTCAGATGAATGTATATTTTTTATTTGCAACATTCAAATATCAGTTCCAACAATGAATACTAATTACTCCCTATAATAAAGTTTTTACAATTATTTTAATTAAGAAACTCTTTAAGTAAAATCTTTACATATAATACGCTACCGTAGCTGTTTGTTTGTCTGTCCAGGATTTTAAATCACCTGTAGCTCACAAACCATTTGACCTATTGACCTACAAGTTGGTACACATATACTATATGATGTCTACTATCCGCTTCCAGGGTGATGATTGACCTCCAAGGTTATTCCTATTTTTATTTTTATTTTATTTTACTGTAGTGGCTGAGAGTAGAAGAGAAGAGAAGAGAAGAGAAGAGAAGAGAAGAGAAGAAGCGGGCCACAACGGTGGAGAAAAGAAGAGCTGCTCAGGAAGCAGAAGGCACATCAGCCTCTGAGCAAATGAATGCTAAACGTACAGAGAAAGAGGATGAAAACTATGAATGTTGAAGTCAAGTGTATTCACAGCATATTTATCATGCAGTGCAGCATTACTGGTAATATACTGTATAATGCTTAGATTAGGAAGCTTAAAAAACCCTATCTCTCAAATTATGTTTTCAATCTGCTCTTTCCACTTTACATTTTTAAGAAGTTTGAGCACATCCTTACAAAAATAGGCACAAGGCAAAAAAAGAATGTCAGGCAACTGCAGGCCAGCACTTGCATACTTAGAGTCATTCAGATAGGGCCGATTTAATGTTGCTAGTTAACATAATAATTTGAGTTTTAATTTACAGAAAAAGCCAGTTGATGAATCTCCTGCAACAGAAGAGAATAAGGTACTTCTGCTAATAATCAAACTAAAGCTGAGGTACTGTGAAGTGGCAACAATACCAACTGCACAACCTAGAGCAAAGTTATTCTGTCTTAATATTCAGAGGTCTTCCGCTAACAAGGTGTACTGAATGTCATTTATCATTCAAAGAACAATAAATGACTGACATATGCTTCCAGTTAAACCTGTGAGGCTTTTGCTATTTTTTTTATCACAAAATTAATGACATTTGAAATAATATAGTACATCCTTCCAATATTGATCCTATTAAACCCTGGTATTCAACCCTGTGCGTTGGAACTGGGGAGTCCTCTACAGTGCATCTTCAACCTGAGCCTGGAACAGGGGAGAGTCCCAAGGCTTTGGAAAACATCTTGTATCACTCCTGTCCCAAAGGTATCACGTCCTAGTGAGCTGAATGACTTCCGGCCTGTTGCTCTGACGTCACATCTGATGAAGACCATGGAGCGGCTGCTGCTTCACCACCTGAGGCCACAGGTCCGCCACGCCCTCGACCCTCTGCAGTTCGCATACCAGGAGAAGGTGGGAGCGGAGGATGCCATCATCTATATGCTTCATCGATCCCTCTCCCACCTGGACAGAGGCAGTGGTGCTGTAAGAATTATGTTTTTGGACTTCTCTAGCGCCTTCAACACCATCCAACCTCTGCTCCTTAGGGCAGCTGACTGAGATGGGAGTAGATTCACACCTTGTGGCATGGATTGTGGACTATCTTACAGACAGACCTCAATATGTGCGTCTTGGGAACTGCAGGTCTGACATTGTGTGCAGCAATACAGGGGTGCCGCAGGGGACTGTACTTTCTCCGGTCCTGTTCAATCTACATACATCAGACTTCCAATATGACTCGGAGTCCTGCCATGAGCAAACGTTCGCTGATGACACTGCTATTGTGGGCTGCATCAGGAGTGGGCAGGAGGAGGAGTACAGAAAGTTAATCAAAGACTTTGTTAAATGGTGCGACTCAAACCACTTACACCTTAACACCAGCAAGACCAAGGAGCTGGTGGTGGATTTTAGGAGGCCTAAGCCCCTCATGGACCCTGTGATCATCAGAGGTGACTGTGTGCAGAGGGTGCAGACCTTTAAATATCTGGGAGTGCAGCTGGATGACAAATTGGACTGGACTGCCAATACTGATGCTCTATGTAAGAAAGGTCAAAGCAGACTATACTTTCTGAGAAGGTTGGCATCCTTCAACATCTGCAGTAAGATGCTGCAGATGTTCTACCAGACGGTTGTGGCGAGTGCCCTCTTCTACGCGGTGGTGTGCTGGGGCGGCAGCATAAAGATGAAAGACGCCTCACGCCTGGACAAACTTGTTAAGAAGGCAAGCTCCATTGTAGGATTAAAGTTGGACAGTTTAACATCTGTGGCAGAGCGAAGGGCACTAAGCAAACTCCTGTCAATAATGAATAATCCACTGCATCCACTGAACAGTGTCATTTCCAGGCAGAGGAGTATCTTCAGTGACAGACTTTTGTCACTGTCCTGCTCCACTGACAGACTGAGGAGATCGTTCCTCCCCCACACTATGCGACTCTTCAATTCCACCCGGGGGAGTAAATGCGAACATTAATTTTATTTTAATTTTTTTTCATTTTTATTACTATTTAATTTAATATTGTTTCTTTGTATCAGTATACTGCTGCTGGATTATGTGAATTTCCCCTTGGGATTAATAAAGTATCTATCTATCTATCTATCTATCTATCTATCTATCTATCTATCTATCTATCTATCTATCTATCTATCTATCTATCTATCTATCTATTTATCTATCTATCTATTCATTTTTCAGTGAATTAAACTCTTTCACCAGGATAGATTTACCTGATCTATGTAGAATAATTTTTCAACTAAAACACTACACCAGCATCCTTGACCCAAAACAAACAAGCTTTTTTAAAGAAGTATTCAACGTGCTAATTGATAGTGTGCTTGATATAGTAAATTCATCATTAGATAAGGGTGTCTTCCCAGACTGTCTTAAGACTGCTGTTGTTAAAACCCTGCTAAGAAAAAATAATCTTGACTCCTCTGTTTTTGACAATTTTATACATATTACTAACCTGTCTTTTTTAAGTAAAATCCTAGAAAAGGCTGTCATTAAGCAGCAAAATTATCACTTGAATAAACACGCTATTCTTGATAAATTTCAGTAGGGTTTTAGCACAAATCACAGTACAGAAACAGCACTGGTTAAAGTAGTAAATGACTTGTGGGTAAATGCGTACAGATGCCGTTAATCTGTTTTCATCCTCGTAAATCTGAGTGCAGCATTTGATGCCATGGATCACAATATTCTTATAAATCGCTTTAGTCAGTGGGTGGGCCTCTCTGGAAGTGTCTTAAATTGGTTTGAGTCTTACTTAACAGGTAAGTAGGTTTGTTAGTTGTGATAATTATACTTTGATGACACATGATATTCTATTTGGTGTTTCACAAGGATCTGTCCTGGGTCCACTGCTCTTTTCGATTTTCATGCTTCTATTAGGTCAGATTATCTCAAGGCATAATGTGAACTACCACAGCTACAGTATACTGATGACACACAACTGTATTTATCAATAGCCCCTGATGACCCCAACTCTCTTGGTTCACTGACCCAATGTCTTACTTGTGTTTCTGAGTGGATGAGTAGTAATTTTCTCAAACTAAATGCTGGAAAATTAGTTCAAGCTTTTGTTTTCAGTTGACTAGATTACTGTAAAGCACTGCTCTCAGGACTACCCAAGAAAGTAGTGCAGAACGCAGCTGCCAGAATCTTAACTAGAAAAAGAAAATACAAGCACATCTCTCCAGTTCTGATGTCAGTACACTGGTTACCTGTGCCATTTAGAATTGACTTTAAAATACTGCTTAAGGTTTACAAAGCCTTAAATAATCTTGTTCTATCTATTTCGGAGTGCCTGTCACATTACACTTCAAATCGTAATCTTAGATCTATAAATGAGTGTCTGCTTATAATTCCAAGAGCTAAACTTAAAAGAAGTGGTGAGGCAGCCTTCTTCTGTTATGCATCTAAAATCTAGAATAGATTACCGATAGAAATGTGCCAGGCACTTTAAAAAATGCTAAAAACCCATTATTTTAATTTGAATTTCTTATAGCTACATTTTAGTGTAACCCTGATATTCTGTATATGCATTGAATTATTATTTTTATTATGGCTCCAGTACCAATACTAAACCCTACTTTTTCTGCTGTTCTTTTTCTAGTGTTTCTGTGGTGGTGATCTGTGCCACCACCACCTGATCAAAACACCATGCAGTCGCTACATTAATGGATTGAAGGCCAGATGTTCACATGACCATCATCGTCAAATTCTTTCTTGTGAAGCCTGAAAACCATGAGGACTGATTTATATAATTTATTTTTAGGAGAATGCCCAGTGACGGCTGAGCGGCCAACAGATGTTACTTTATTCATTGTTATTTAGTATTGCCTAATCCTATTTTTATAGTTTTTCTTTTATAAACTTCTCTTTCTTCATCTTGTAAAGCACGTTGAACTACATCATTTGTATAAACATGTGCTATATAAATAAATGTTGTTGTTTTTGTTGTTCACATATATGTGTACTTATTTATTAGTTTATTTATTTATTTTTGGTGTTTATGGGGAAATCAGGGATGAATCTACCAACAGGATGTCCAGAGGCACCTCTTGCTCGATAACAAGTGATCAAGTCTCACACTGCTGAAATCAAAACTAAAAAAATACGAGTACTTTGCTGCATTAAACAACCCAGAGTGCATTAAACATAATTAAAATGTTAAAAGTATAATCAATTCTCTGTTAAGGAGCTAAATTAACCAGGGACTTATCAGCCTTAGTCGAAATACATTATGAAGGATTTCCAAGGTGCATTGAGGTAGAGTAAATGCATGAACTTAGACAATGGATAGATAGACACCACCAATGACAGCATCACAAAACAGAAAATGAGAGATACACTAGTTACTTAGCAAAAGCCAATAATGAGTGGTAGGCTCTGTTTTTGGCAACTTACAAGAGAAAAAAAGCTTAATCGATAATAATCATAGTGTTTTTTGTTGAATTTTATCTTCTGTAGCTTCCTTTAAACATACCTAACATTAAAGGAGCTAATTGGGAAGACAGGTTTTTTATAAAATTCCAATAGGAAGCAATTTAAACATGTGGCTTACCACTTTAGAGCAGCAGCGTGTCCATCTTCTTTACATACAACACATTTCTTTTATTAAAAAAATCACTCCTTTAGGTTCACCTTCATTATATTATGATGTATGTAAAACATTATAGTAATCTTTAAGTATTTTAGTTTGTATTTGCTAAATTTAGTTACAGCAATATTCTGCATTTAATCTAATCTAATCTCTGCATTTGTTTTTCAAACTTTTTTACTTGTTGAGATTTGTTGAAGAAAGTTTGTTACCATTTCATCATGCTGAAAGTAAGACTTACAATAAAAATGAATTGCTATGTTTTTATTGGAGCCAAAGGACTATGTTCTGTTTGTAAAAACAGCCTATTTTAACAGGGTAATTTTACATCATTAATTTTAATTTGGATCTTGTTTTAAAGGAGTTGAAAATATTTTGCATCGTTTTTGAATTAAATTTTATTTTAATTTTTTATGGAATGGTTGCCCATATGTTACCAATCGTCTAGTGGTTATCCGAGATGCGATTCTCAAAAAAGAACGCTTTTTTGACCATACATTTTACTTCTGGTCTTTTACAAATCATATCTGCTTTTCCACTAACCAAAGCAGAATACAACACTAATGCAAGTAAAGATCCATAAACCGGTATCAAAATTGAGTACTGTATCTTTGCTACCAGTTTATGTATCTTTAATGTTATTAGAGTTGTAATAGAGTGCCTAAAAAGGAGCTTCTATATTGTTCCTTTGTAACCTTTGCCTTTTTGGTTTGGCTGCAGATATTTATTATAAGGCATCCACTATCAGGCCAGAAGTCCTCTGTGGAGCTGGAAGTGATGTTTCATTGTTTGTGGAAATCAGGCTACATTCACCGCCAGGCCAGTAGTCTAAAGTGGAATTTGTTTAACTTACATCAGGTAAGCGGAACGAAAAGGTAAGTACATTTTTGTTTAATTATTTTTAACACACCTATGATCTAACAAGAAGCAAGGTACATTTTATTTTCATTACTGTTAAATAAAATTGTAACCAGTGTGGCTCATTTCTCGATATTTAACTTGATGTTTAGAAGCCAAAAGAGAGAAGTACAGTTTCAAGTTAATTATTTAAACTTGCATTTTTTAATTGGTTTTGAATAAATCTCTGAATGTTGCTATTCATATTGCCATTTTGTTATTTTGTTAATCATGAATTATAAATAATCTAGTAAAGTATGTATAAATATATAAGTATACCAAAATTTCAAATATTAAACAGCTGAGTAAGATAAATAAGATATAACAGTTATGAAGGATATTACTGAATATAGAAAACAGCAAAGTAATACAAGAAAACAGATTAATAGTGAGTGTAAAGTGGAGGATTCATTTCAGTATTTTTTCAAAGCTTTAAGTAGCTTTTATACTTCCCATGACTTTGTCAAGTTTAGGCATTTCCAACAAATGGCACATTCTGAAATAAATAACTGAATGCAGGCTTGTTTTTTAAACATTTACATTGGTGAATAAAACCTTTACCAAATAACAATAAAACGTTATTAGGAAATAATATAGAGTTGTCCATGTCTAGATGTTCATAAAATAAAATAACATGTCTTAATAAGAAGAAAATGTGGTAACTAGAGAAATAACGATGAAAGAAAAGATTTTGCAATTTTTCAGGCTCTGCCTCACAGAATGTGCAGTTCCAGATTTGGGTACAATTTTGCCAAGAAAGCATTAAACGGATAAATCCTATGTAATATTGTATAATGGATCTCTGAGGCTTTGGGAAGCAATGGATAATTTGTTAGTGATTAGCCAAGCTTTCTTCCAGTTAATTCTATTCTTAATGATAGCTCCCCAAGAAGAGATGGCTTTTGGTTAAGTTTTATTCTAAACAGAACAATGTGATGCCTGGTAAACATATTACATTTTATAGCCATAATATTCAAAATTCCAATATAAGGTTAAGAGAGATTTTGAGTAAGTGTGCATTATTGTTGACACAAATATAAAAGACACACACATATATATGTATAAGACACACACACACACTTTTTTTTTTTATAAAGGTCACAAAAGAGGTCCAATCAACTGACAAGTTAATCAAATGAATGATCTATGTTTAAGCAGTCAACAAATTAATAAGTAGTTTTTGTAATATTCATACTACTGTTCTTATTCATAAAGAATTAAGTGTAATGGGTACACTACTGGCTGTACAGATGGAAGGTTGTACAAATATTGTTAATTAAGAAAGTATGTTAATTGAATGAGATGCATAATTTCAGATTAAGCATCTGAAATGAATAAATGGTGTCACAAGAATATTTAAGTAAAAAAACAAAAGCACAATGTTCTCATGATTTGTTGTCTTGCCAAGAGGTTCACATGACTGACATAAAGAGTGTCTTTGTTGCCTTGTAATATTGAATTCTTCACCTAAAAACATGAAGCATTTGACAGAATGGGAGACCTATTAGCAAAGTGACAGGCTAACCTGAAAGGAAATTAATTGGAAGTTACACCACATTAAGTATATGTCGACTGCTTTAATGGGCATTGTGAGACAAAAAATAAGCCTTCATTAGCCCTCAAGCCCTGGTGATTCTCAATGGTTTGCTTAATGAAACATGAAACCACCAGCAATTTCTGGAAAAAGAATGACAATGTTTTTGTCAGCCACTGAACTTTACTCTTTGTTTAAGAATTTCAGTAGAGGTGGTAAACTTTAGACCGCCAAAGGGCATATTTCTTACTAACATAGCATAATAATCAAGTAAAGTTAAAATTTGCAGGTGGCAGATCCTGGTTGCTATTTCATGTAAATTCAGATCACACTTGATTTGCACTTTTGCATTTCCTAGAGGCACACAGAGATTTTCCTAAACATAAATGAAATGGCATAATTATCAGGGAAAGCAATAATTCTACTCAGGCAAATTGTTACTCCCACCTGCCCTGACATGGTAACAGGAGAGTTATTAATTGTTCTGCAAGGTTTAGAGTTAGAAATGTGTAGCTAAAGGCTATGCGTTTTAATTGAGACACTGCCTAATATCAATCTGAACTATACCTTTAGTGGAGAGTTAATTTACATACTTTGGCAATGTAGCAAAATTCAGTTTGAATGCTGAAGGATCTGTAAAAATAAAACCAGTTGTAGAATATCTTAAAATAAATTAGGCTTATCAATCCTTAACATAAAACTAAAAGGTAAGAAGGTGCTATCAATGTCAGTATTCTGAATTCTGCTTTCTCTTGAAAAATATTTTAATTGACTGACAACAGCACCCATACGACACTCCTCCATTACATTGATACAGGTATATAGAAGTTAAAAGTGTCCAATATAGCAGTTATACAAGTTCTGTATTAAACTGATACATCTGTGCTAACTAGTGGTCCCTTCTGCTCAGTATGGTGGTGGGAAGACCTCTACCAAAACCTAAAGAAGAAAAGCAAAATGGTATCTAGCAATCCTTTGCCAGCGGCATGGCATGAGTTGAAAGGGCAGATTCATATGAGCTACTATTACTGATACAGTAGACTTTATGGCAGAATAAGAGAACTTATGCCAGGGAGTAAATATCAAGATTATTTAAGGCTTTGTAAACCTTAAATATCAAACAAAGGGTGAAAAAGAGGATGACAAACCTGGTAGTGAGAAAGAAATAAACAAAGGTATCCAAAAGGACAAAAACAAAGATAAAATATTTGAATTTATTATAGCAAGAAGAGTGAGCTCATAACTATTTATCCCTGACCATTTACTAATGTATTTTTGTGCAAAGATTTTTATAACAATTGAAATATAATAAAATAAATGAAAACACATCACGTTGATATTGCAACAGTATATCCAAGAACGACAATGAAAAATGACAAAAAAAAAAACACGACAATGCCACCTCCAATCCTATTCAAGGGCCTTTCGTGGTGACTATAATACTAACATTACAGAAATTGTGCCCAAAGGGAAATGTCTATGTTAAAAAAAAGAAAAAATAGAGCTGAGAGATCCAGTAGAAGAAAATATATGAGGAAAGGAAGGAGAAAAATATTCAAAAGACAGGATCTTAGAAAGTTAGTGCCAGAGGTAATAATGGAGAAGCTGAGGGGATTATCAACAGGATGTTCCCATTCTTTACAAAAATATTTTTGTTCTGGTTAACAACTTCTCGTCCTATCCTGACCCTCTTTCCTCTTTGCTAGACTGTTTATATATAAAGGAAGAGTTTTAATGGTAATATGGACAATACTTGACTGCTGCATATGTGAAATTACACTAAAGCTTTCCTAAAGACAATATTTTTTTTGTTAGGTACACATATAAGCAGTTATTACACTGACACCAAGAGAACACCTCACATAACCCATGTGAGAAACAGCTGGATATAAAATGATTCATTACCATTGGCTAAACTGTTTTTTACTTGATAACAGCTTTTAGTTTTTTTGCCCTCCCTCCATTACAACCCTGTTTCTCAATTAATCTTTTTAAAGTCCTTAATGACTGGATTTTAAGTTCCATCAGCAGTACTACCAATGAAAATGTCATTAACTTTGACTCTGTTGTTTTGACCACACTTCCAGATTACATTTTTCAAATGATATGCAGCATGGATTTTAAGTTGGTGCAGCGTTATTATACATGCAAAATGTAATCAAGATTGACTTTTATAAATAATTCAAAGTTTTTGGTTAGTGCTCTCTATTACATCCCACCTATTCAATTACATTTTTATATATTCTATATTTTATGTTAGACCATCAACACTCTACATACAAAATTTTGTAAAAATTGTCTCATTTTGGAGGGATCAGTTAACAAGCTAATAGACAGGCAAGGTGCAATCCGAGGGTTAAAATGAGGTCCTTAGTGTTCAAAATGAATAAATAAAATCAAAATTTGCCCAGAAATTTAAAAGACAGAAAAAGTGTATTAATATTTTATTTATAAAGATTTTAGATGAAGAATAGAAAGAAGTAGTAGAAGGAGTAGCAAAGCTGCACCATTATGACTGGAAAGTCATAAATTCTGGGCTGTCAAAAAAACCATCTAATACGTAATACTCAAATGTGTCTATGAGGAAAAAGAAAGATGGCAACCACCAATTCCGAAGTCCTTATTAACTAATGCATTTGTTTTTATCACTTTCATCCTATTCTTATTCTTCTCTAGGTTGCTTCATTTAGGGGTTGCCACAGTGAATCATCTTTTCCATAATTGTTACTTTCATCCTATATTAATTGATAATAGTGTGCACATACTATGTTTATTTTTGGTGATATTAATTTAATACTGAAGGAAACTGAATTCTGATGTGTGTTCCTGGTATCATAAAACCAGAACAATACAAGAAGTTTCCAGTGTTTAATATAATATGAAATAAGTTCAACGGCTGTGGGACGTTGCTTGCCTCATCCACTTGAATGAGCACATGCTTGAACCCCAAGCACACCAATCGTGTAACTGCTGCATCATTAGTGCAATGCTGTCAGAATAACAAGATAAGGGCTGAGTCACAAGAAAGCAACATCTGAAAGAGTGAGCATCATATGGAAGCTGCCTAATTCAATTATAAGGTTATGGGGGAGTGCCCTGTCTTCTCAGTATTGGGTACAATTCTGGAGCTTACCCTGGAAGGGGAGCACAGTCCATTGTAGGGTACATTCACACTTATGTATACCAGATAAATTTTGAAAATTCATACAGGAATTAGGAAATTAAATCAACTAATAAATATTGCAGCTTAGTAAGCAATGTAAAAGTTTGCAAGGCTAGTTTGATAGATTAACATTGCCTATTATAACAAATGTACAGAAAAGCATTTTCCCTCCCTGCAACCTTCATATGCTGCAAAAGACAGACTCCTTAATCTTTCACAATTTGTTACAACTGGTGCCCATTCATTTTAGGTAGACATTCATATTATAGCAACACAAGTCAGTCACGGCAAGGAGGATATTATTAACGGTCTAACTGTGTGTGTTGACCAAAATGAAAAACAATTTAGAAGTAAAAATGAGGTGTTTCCATCTTGGGATTATTAAATATAATAAGCAATTACTAGACTAAAAGGAGACCTGGTAAAGGCGCATCTGTCTGTTATTCATTTTTCAGAGGAAACTGCCTAAACTGGTCATTTTCTTATTAAAAATGCAAGAATGCTATGAAAACCATATGACTCCTTGGAAGAAAAGAAACTGTAGTTTAAAAAAATCTTTGAACAGAGCACAAAAAGCTTTTTGAAAGATACTGCGGTTATCAGAGGTAATACTGTACATTTGATAAACTCAAAATGACTTCTAAACAAATGTAGGACATTTGTTTTATATTAAATATTTTCAAAACATAAAAAAGTGAAGAAAAATGTGATGTGTCATTTATATAAAAATGCCATTTTTAATAATATATACAGTATATCTTATTTAGTTTAATATGTTTTATTATTCAGTTCATAAATTGCACAGAATTAGAGTGGAATTATTTAGATAGATAGATAGATAGATAGATAGATAGATAGATAGATAGATAGATAGATAGATAGATAGATAGATAGATAGATACTTTATTAATCCCAAGGGGAAATTCACATACTCCAGGACAGCATACTGATAAAGAACAATATTAAATTAACGAGTGATAACAATGAAGGTATGACAGACAGACAATAACTTTGTATAATATTAATGTTTATCCCCCCGGGTGGAATTGAAGAGTTGCATAGTGTGGGGGAGGAACGATCTCCTCAGTCTGTCAGTGGTGCAGGACAGTGGCAGCAATCTGTCGCTGAAGCTGCTCCTCTGTCTGGAGATGACATTGTTCAATGGATGCAGTGGATTCTCTATGATTGACAGGAGCCTGCTCAGTGCCCATCGCTCTGCCACGGATGTCAAACTGTCCAGCTCTGTGTCTATAATAGAGCCTGTCTTCCTCATCAGTTTGTCCAGGCGTGAGGCGTCCCTCTTCTTTATGCTGCCTCCCTAGCACACCACCGCGTCGAAGAGGGTGCTCACCATAACCGTCTGACAGAACATCTGCAGCATCTTATTGCAGATGTTGAAAGACGCCAGCCTTCTAAGGAAGTATAGTCGGCTCTGTCCTCACTTGCACAGAGCATCAGTATTGCCAGTCTAGTCCAATTTATCATCCAGCTGCAACCCAGATATTTATAGGTCTGCACTCTTGTGCACAGTCACCTCTGATGATCACGGAGTCCATGAGGGGCCTGGTCCTTCTAAAATCCACCAGTAGCTCCTTGGTTTTTCTGGTGTTCAGGTGTAAGTGGCTTGAGTCGCACCATTTAACAAAGTCCTTGATTAGGTTCCTATACTTCTCCTCCTGCCAACTCCTGATGCAGCCTACGATAGCCGAGTCATCAGCGAACATTTGCACGTGGCAGGACTCCGAGTTGCAATGGAATTCCGATGTATATAGGCTGAACAGGACCAGAGAAAGTACAGTCCCCTGCGGCGCTCCTGTGTTGCTGACCACAATGTCAGACCTGCAGTTCCTGAGATGCACATACTGAGGTTTGTCTGTAAGATAGTCCACGATCCATGCCACCAGGTATGAATCTACTCCCATCTCTGTTAGCTTGTCACTAAAGAGCAGAGGTTGGATGGTGTTGAAGGCACTAGAGAAGTCCAGAAACATCATTCTTACAGCACCACTGCCTCTCTGAGTTGGTTGATTAAATTAACTTTTGAAGGCCTGTCATAAATTAATAATCAAAACTCCTACAACAAATGAGTCAACGCTTTACTACATAGCACAGAATCAGAGACTAGCGAGTCTTCTTCCTTATCACGGTATTATGCAATTGAATAATTAATTGATAAATAATATTACTTAGTCAAATGAAATGTTGTGTGATTTTGGTTATTAAGTAAGATGTATCCTTTTGATTGGTGTTTGCTAAACACCACTGTCTCACAGTTAAATGAATATGAGTTTAATTTCCTATTTAATTGCTGCCTGTCTGGCGTTTTCTCAATCTGTCCACATTCATATACATTTTCTTCAGGCAATCCAATTTCTTTTAACATCTGACAACATACTATATTCATAAATAGACTGTTGTGTCCTGTGTAAACTAGTATCCTGTCAGTGTCAGTTCCAGTTTTGTTTCCTGATACTGCCAGGTTAGAATTTGGCTCCCATTGACGATTTACAGTTAATCTACCAAAGCGAAGTGAAAACAGTAAGCCATAGGAACAAGTTATGGAATGGTGTGCTGCTAAAATAAAGAAAACAGTGGCTGAATACAACAGTAACTTTTTCAATGCAGATGAGACAGTGTTATTTAATCAATTAATTCTGCATCATACTCTAACTGTTAACACTAGAATTACCAGAGTCTACGAAAAAATTCGTAGATCCAGCCCACCTTAAAACCGTTCGCACCTCTCCGCCAGCGTCTTTTATCATCTAAATGTACTGATAAAGACAAGCTGGAAGCAGCCAGTTATTCCATCCTCCCACCGACTTTGAACGTGCACAAACTTCTCCCAGCTCATGCCTTGATTGATTATCTGGGAGTGAAGTGGAGTTTTAGAGTGGAAATAATAGATTGTTATTTGGAACACACATGAAATATTTCTGCTTCCGAGCTGCTGAAGAAGGCTTTGTGTTCTTCTGACCTGGAGAGTGGAGCTGGACTGCCACGTTTGACAGTTGCAACCTGTGTGCTTCTCTGTTGTTGATAATCCCCTTTTGAATAAGGTCTTGTGTCTGTACCTGCCAGTTCAGCAATTTTGTACCTTGGAAACCTGATCCTTTTTCCAGGATCCTGTGCAACTCTGTGACCCAGGCTTGACAATACAGTGTAACCTCGGTTTATGAGTAACTTGGTTTACGAGTGTTTTGCAAGACGAACAAAAATTTTTAATAAATTTTGACTTGATAAACGAGCGATGTCTTGCAATACAAGCAGTATGGATACACTTTGTCTGCTGAGTGTCATGTGATCACAACTGAGCTGGTGGTTCTTCTCTCTCTCTCCTTATCTCGCTCGCTTGCCCAGCACGTCTCTCTCTCTCCTTATTTTGCTTGCTTGCTCGCCCAGCGCGTCTCTCTGTTTACAGCGCGTCTCTCTCTCTCCTTATCTCGCTAGCCCAGCGCCTCTCTCTGTTTACTACAGCATTGTGACTGTGTGTGTGTGCTCTGTGAAGTGCGAGTCCCCATCTTGCTCCCCAAAACACGAAGCTGAGTCTCAGTACTTTAACACTAGTTTTATTCAGCTTGAAACAGCAACAGCGCTGTTATTTATTGCAGCGGGATCTTTATAATGTTCCTTGTATGACCCATTGACGACAGGCGCTTATAGCATGTCTGCGATCTTTTTGGATGCACTTATACGGCGAACTGCTACAGCGCTGGGAGACTGCGATTGCTTTGTCGTCCTGTTGGGTGGAATCCCACATGAGTTTAGAAACTCACACCAGCCATGATTCTTTTTAAAGGTAAAGTGCAGGTTAATTTGTATTATGTATTTTACTTCATATTTTGTATTAATCATTTTTATATGAATAGTTTTGGGTTGTGGAACGAATCATCTGAGTTTCCATTATTTCTTATGGGGAAATTCGCTTTGATATACGAGTGTTTTGGATTGCGAGCACATTTCCGGAACGAATTATGCTCGCAAACCGAGGTTCCACTGTATATAAAGTTCCTTTCATAATGTCTGGGGCAAAGACACTTTTTACTTGATTTGCCCAACCATTCTACAGTTTAAAACTACAAATCAAACAATTAAAATTTTATTAAAATCCACATGGCAAACTTTAATTTAAGGGTATTTACATAAATTTTGGTCACACCATGTAGAAATGGCAACTCTTTTTCTACATGGTCCCCCATGCTTCAGATAATTGGTGTCACAAGTGTTTGTGATTACACAGGTGTGCTTCATTGCTTTGCAGGCAGAAGATACCTCGGCTTGTTTCTACCCTTTGGAGTTTGTAGTTGCCATTGTTTAACATGACAACAAGAAATGTGAGAATGGAAGTCAAACAAGCCATTATGAGGCTGAAAACCAAAACCAGGAATAAAACCATTAGAATCATCGGTAAAACCTTAGGATAACCTAAATCAGCTGTCTGGAATATCATTAAGAAGAAAGGGACTGGTAGGCCAAGGAAGACCTCCACTGCTGATGACAGTAGAATCCTCACTATAGTAAAGAAAAAGCCCCAAACACCTGTCTAAAAGATCAGAAACAGTCTTCAGGAGACAGATCTGTATGAGTCTGAGACTACTCTTTGCAGAAGACTTCATGAACAGAAAACCAGAGGCCACAATGTAAGAGGCAAACTACTATTTAGCCACAAAAATAAGATAGCCAGATTACAGTTCACGAAAAAGTACTTAAAGGACCCTGCAGAATTCTAGAAAAAGGACTGAACAGAAGAGAAAATATGAACTTGTGTCATAGTGATGGCAAGAGCAAAGTGTGGAGATGAAAACAAACTGCTGAAGATTGAAAGCATACCACCTCATCTTTTAAACATGGTGATAGGGGTGTTATGACTTGGGCTGGCACACTTATCTTCATTGATGATGGAACTACTGATGGCAGTGGTACAATGAATTCTCAGGTGTATAGAAACATCTTATCTGCTCAAGTTCCAGTAAATGTCTCCAAACTCATTATACGGTGCTTCATTCTACAAGATAATGATCCCAGGCATACTGCTATAGCAACACAGGAGTGTTTCAAAGCTAAAAAATGGAAAAGTTTTGAATGGCCATGCCAGTTACCCGATTTAAATCCAAATAAGCATGGCTTCCATATGCTGAATAGAAAGCTTAAGGGGACAAGCCCCCTTAAACAAGCAGGAGCTGAAGATGGCTGTATTAGAGGCTTGGCAGAGCATCACCAGAGAAAATTCTCAGCACCTGGTGATGTATATGAATCACAGATTTCAAGCAGTCATTGCATGCAAGGGATATGAAACAGAGTACTAAAAATAATTGCTTTAATATACAACCATTGTTATGCTCCAAACATTGTGGTGTCCTGCAATATGGGGACCATGTATAAAAAGTATAGTCATTTCTGCATGGTGTGACTGAAATGTATACAAATACCTTTAATTGAAAGTCTGCACTGTGCACTTTAATCACATCTTGCTTGATTTGTCATTTTAAACTGAGGAGCAGAGGGGTAAATCAAGAAAAAGTGTCTCTTTGTCCCATACATTATGGAGGGCATTGTACACACACACACACACACACACTCACTCTCATGCGAGTTTGCGCAAATATAAGGCAGCATATAAGGGCTCTAGTGAATGGAAGTACCCACTGAGCAAGGGGTAGATGCTGTTTTCTGATCCTTTCTCTCTTTCTCCCTCTGCAGACTGGAAGATTGACGGCTCTTCCATCGCTAATGTCACCTCTGGGGTCTGTTCTCCTAGATCCACCCATTCCCGCCATTTACCTTCATAACTTGGAAAACGAAGTATGTGCTCCAATTCTGTTTTGCACTCATGTCTGCAAAAACATCTCCAAAATTAATTGCTTGTTTTTTTTAGTCCTTTTTAATTAAATGTCACCAAGATGGTATGTCAACTCTTCCTGTTATAATTTTACAATATTATATATATATCTATACTAATAAAAGGCAAAGCCTTCACTGACTGACTGACTGACTGACTCATCACTAATTCTCCAACTTCCCGTGTAGGTAGAAGGCTGAAATTTGGCAGGCTCATTCCTTACAGCTTCCTTACAAAAGTTGGGCAGGTTTCATTTCGAAATTCTACGCGTAATGGTCATAACTGGAAGCTATTTTTCTGCATATACTGTAATGGAGTTGAGCTCGAAAGCCGTGGGGGGCAGAGTTTTGTGTGACATCATCACGCCTCCCACGTAATCACGCAGTACGTAGAAAACCAGGAAGAGCTCCAAAAACCGCTGATGAAAACATACATTATATAATTAAGAAGGCAGCGAAACAATTAGAAGCAAGCGAGTGACATATTAAACCATATTCAGCGGCTCACGTGAACTGACGCAGTGCGCAGACAAAAAGCAACAGTTCCAAAGAGTGCTGAACAAAAACCGAATTACGCTCAAATAGACAAACCACACACCGTGGTGCAATAGTAGAGGCTTTGCCTCTAGCGCTGGCGTCCGAGTTTCAATTCCCGAGAGGGGATGCACTGAGTATGTACGCGCTTCACGATTCATTTTAGCCTCGCATCCCCTTGGTTTGAGACGTATGAAAAAATATGCGGTTAACACAGAAAGACAGATCACCAATTGAAGCTTTATGAATAATGGATACTTTATTCGCCATCAATGATTGTTTTGGTAAAGCCATACTCAGTGTATTCATTAGATGAACGGTAAAAAAGTAAGAGCGAGGGGAGGATGACTTATTGAGGCACGCAGGCCAAACCACAATAGCCCGCGGGCTCAATGTACTGTAGTGCACGTCAACTCGATCTGAATTGCGCGATCACATTTGAAAAATATATCTTTTCAAGTTCTATTTAGTCCATATATGTCAAACTCAAGGCCCGCAGGCCACATCCGCCCGGCGTGTAATTATATCCGCCCGAGATCATTTTATCTATTATTGTTATTAATGGCCGGGATATGAAGCGCTGGTAACACAATAAACTACAGATCCCATAATGCAGCGCTTCAGCTGCCTTGCCGAACACTTACCGCGTTAATCAAGTCTAGCTTATGATGCTGCAAGTTATTGCGAAGCTAGCCCACATGATGCCAAAGAGAAAAGGTGATTCTGAACATAGAGCCTTTAAAAAACGATGGGAGGCTGAGTATATGTTTACTGACATTGCCGGTAAACCCGTGTGTCTCATTTGTGGAGCTAATGTGGCTGTAATTACAGAATTTAATCTAAGATGGCACTATGAGACAAAACATCAAGATAACCTGAAAGACCTGAATGCAATGCACAAGATACAGAAAGCAGAAGAGTTAAAGAAGAATCTGACACTTCAGCAGACGTTTTTACCCGTGCAAAATCACAAAGTGATTTCAAGTGAAGCTACTTTTATGGGAGACACAAATGCACCAGTGCAACTTGCCCCACTTTCCCTGTTGCCAAGTAATGTTGAACCAAGTCGGCACTACAGTGTTCCCAAATACACACTTTGCTGATAAACTGAGCGCACTACGCACTGAGTTCGCAAGGCGCTTTGGTGGCTTTGAAGAACAAAAAAAGAATTTTGAGTTGTTTCGCATCCCATTTGCCGTCGATGTGGAAACTGCACCTGTGCAGATTCAGATGGAGGTGATTGAGCTACAGTGTAATGGCACACTGAAGGCAAAGTACGATGCTGCACGGCCCGCACAGTTTATTCACTCCATTCCCGCAGAAATGCTCCAGCTCTGTCTACATGCAGCTCGAACCTTGTGCATGTTTGGTAGCACATATCTGTGTGAGAAGCTCTTCTCAGTGATGAAGACTAACAAAACAGCACACAGGAGTTGCCTCACTGATGAGCACCTGCAGTCCATCCTGACAATCTCCACAACACAGAACCTCACACCAAACATAAACCAACTTGTTGCCAAAAAAAAATGCCAGGAGTCCAGCTCTGATAAAATGACATATGAGCAAAGACAACTGAATGATTTGATTTGTTATTGCTGAAAAGAACAAATTTTATTTATATTTCCAGGGTTTGTTATGCACCATGTTCATATTTGAATTTGTATAATTTTGACAGGATATATTTTTATGGAGAGCAAAATCTTTTGGGATATTTAAAATTTAAGTTTATTTTTATATAAAATTACATAAGAGTAAAGAAATTTGAATTTTGTTCTTTTAACGTTTACTTTATTTCTAACTTGTATAATTTAGACAGGATATATTTTTATGGAGAGCAAAATATTATAAGTTATTTAAGGTTTGAGTTGATTTATTCCGGAATAATATTCTGTCGACTAAATAAAAATTCCTTCTATTTAAAATTTAAATAGAACTTGAACAGATATGATAGTTCATAATATCCATGCAGACTTGCACGTAAGAGCGGGAGTCATCCGTTTTAACAAACAGCGTATTGCACTGATACGAAATAGCCTGCCCATTTAATTATTTAGGAATGGATAAATAAATTAAGATTTTGTACAAATAATGTTTTTCATTTTTCTTCCTTCATGGATTCTGGCACCCCCAGCAACAGTTGCTCGCACCCTAAAGACTGTATGTATATATATATATATATATATATATATATATATATATATATATATATATATATATATATATATATATATATATATATATATAGTTTCCTCCACAATCCAAAGACATGCAGGTTAGGTGGATTGGCGATTCTAAATTGGCCCTAGTGTGTGCTTGGTGTGTGGGTGTGTTTGTGTGTGCCCTGCAGTGGGTTGGCACCCTGCCCAGGATTGGTTCCTGCCTTGTGCCCTGTGTTGGCTGGGATTGGCTCCAGCAGACCCCCGTGACCCTGTATTTGGATTCAGCGGGTTAGAAAATGGATGGATGGATGGATATATATATATATATATATATAGTGACAGATTTAGGGTTTTCTCACACCTGTGTACCCTCAGACCCCACGTCAGACACCAGGTAAAAGTCCAAAAGATGAATATTTATTACAATAATCAAGTGCACAAAGCACCCTCCACTCCCAAATACTCCAATAAACAATCATAATAATCAAATCCTCCAATCTCCCAGACGCTTAGCCACCCTGCCTCCCAACTCAGCTCGCCCGTCTGGGATTTTCCATAGTCCTTTATACTCCTTGACCCGGAAGTGTTTGAGCCCTCAGTCCATGTGATTATCCAACACTTCCGGGTCGGGTAATTCTCTTTTTCTTTAGCCCGGAAGTATATCATTCCTTCTATTTCCGCAATCGTGAATTACTTCCGGGCTATGAGGAAAATATAAGTCCCTGGGCCTCCCTGTAGCGTCCTCCGGTGGCCCCCATGGTATCCAGCAAGGCTGTGGTGAAAGACTCCAAGTTCCAGGATGCTCTGCTGGAATTCGGGGCCCTTTCATGTTGCAGGGATGGCTCCATCTGGCGGTTTGGGGGTGTTGGCTGGGATACATGGCCGACAATCCCTCACAATATATATATATATATATATATATATATATATATATATATATATATATATATATATATATATATATATATATAGGCACCTTGTATGTGGCTGTAATATGCGTCACTGTATTGTGTGCCTTTAATTTTCTCTCTCAGTAATACTGGTTTGTATTTCCGTAAAATGCCTGTAATTTTCTCTGACAGTAATACAGTGGAACCTTGGTTCACAACCATAATTCGATCCAAGACTCTGGCCGAAACCCTATTTGGTCATGAACTGAAGTAATTTCCCCCATAGGATTGTATGTAAATACAATTAATCCATTCCAGACCATACAAACTGTATGTAAATATATATTTTTTTTAGTTTTTAAGCACAAATATAGTTAAGTATACCATAGAGTGCACAGCGTAATAGTAAACTAAATGTAAAAACATTAAATAACACTAAGAAAACCTTGAACAACAGAGAAAACTAACACTGTAAGAGTTCATGCTATAGCGCTATGAACCACTTGCTAAAAACACTTTTTTTTAATGAGTTTTAAGCACAGGGAAAAAATGAACATTTGAAAAATCCATAATTTAATAAACAACCAAGAAAAGTAAAATTGCAACAATGCATTCGCACGTCTGTGTGTGTGTCTCTCTCGCGCACCTGTGTGTGTGTGTCTCTCGCGCACGTGCCTTTGTGTGTCTCTCTCTCGTGTGCCTGTGCATGTGTGTCTGTGTGTGTCTCGCGCGCCTGTGTGTGTGTCTCTCTCGCGCACGTGCCTGTGTGTGTCTCTCTCTCTGCACAGGGAGAGACTGAACATGTGCGGCCCTGCGCATGCACAATTCATCAGAAGACACACACGGACACCTGTGTGTGTGTGTATCTCTCTCACGTGCCTGTGTGTGTGTGTGTGTGTGTCTCTCTTACACGCCTGTGTGTGTCTCTCTCGTACGCCTGTGTGTCTCTTTCTCGCGCGCCTGTGTGTCTCTGTCTCTCTCTCACGGATACACGTGACCGCATTCGGGTCATAACACAAGAGGTTGGTCGTAAATCAAAACAAAAATTTTGGTTGTAAATCAAGTTGTTTGCATGTCAGGCTGGTCGTATATCAAGGGTCGATTGTATATATATACAGTGTATCCGGAAAGTATTCACAGCGCATCACTTTTTCCACATTTTGTTATGTAGGGCCTTATTCCAAAATGGATTAAATTCATTTTTTTCCTCAGAATTCTACACACAACACCCCATAACGACAATGTGAAAAAGTTTACTTGAGATTTTTGCAAATTTATTAAAAATAAAAAAATTGGGAAAGCACATGTACATAAGTATTCACAGCCTTTGCCATGAAGCTCAAAATTGAGCTCAGGTGCATCTTGTTTCCCCTGATCATCCTTGAGATGTTTCGGCAGCTTAATTGGAGTCCACCTGTGGTAAATTCAGTTGATTGGACATGATTTGGAAAGGCACACACCTGTCTATATAAGGTCCCACAGTTAACAGTTCATGTCAGAGCACAAACGAAGCATGAAGTCAAAGGAATTGTCTGTAGACATCCGAGACAGGATTGTCTTGAGGCACAAATCTGGGGAAGGTTACAGAAAAATTTCTGCTGCTTTGAAGGTCCCAATGAGCACAGTGGCCTCCTTCATCTGTAAGTGGAAGAAGTTTGAAACCATCAGGACTCTTCCTAGAGCTGGCCGGCCATCTAAACTGAGCGATCGTGGGAGAAGGGCCTTAGTCAGGGAGGTGACCAAGAACCCGATGGTCACTCTGTCAGAGCTCCAGAGGTCCTCTGTGGAGAGAGGAGAACCTTACAGACGGACAACCATCTCTGCAGCAATCCACCAATCAGGCCTGTATGGTAGAGTGGCCAGACAGAAGCCACTCCTTAGTAAAAGGCACATGGCAGCCCACCTGGAGTTTGCCAAAAGGCACCTGAAGGACTCTCAGACCATGAGAAAGAAAATTCTCTGGTCTGATGAGACAAAGATTGAACTCTTCGGTGTGAATGCCAGGCGTCACGTTTGGAGGAAACTGCTCATCACTAGGCCAATACCATCCCTACAGTAAAGCATAGTGGTAGCAGCATCATGTTGTGGGGATGTTTTTCAGCGGCAGGAACTGGGAGACTAGTCAGGATAAGGGAAAGATGACTGCAGTAATGTACAGAGACATCCTGGATGAAAACCTGCTCCAGAAAGCTCTTGACCTCATCTTTCAGCAGGACAACGACCCTAAGCACACAGCCAAAATATCAAAAGAGTGGCTTCAGGACAACTTTGTGAATGTCCATGAGTGGCCCAGCCAGAGCCCAGACTTGAATTCGATTGAACATCTCTGGAGAGATCTTAAAATGGCTGTGCACCGACATTTCCTATCCAACCTGATGGAGCTTGAGAGGTGCTGCAAAGAGGAATGGGCGAAACTGGCCAAGGATAGGTGTGCCAAGCTTGTGGCATCATATTCAAAGAGACTTGAGGCTGTAATTGCTGCCAAAGGTGCATCGACAAAGTATTGAGCAAAGGCCATGAATACTTATGTACATGTGATTTCTCAGTTTTTTTATTTTTAATAAATTTGCAAAAACCTCAAGTTAACTTTTTTCACGTTGTCATTATGGAGTGTTGTGTGTAGAATTCTGAGGAAAAAAAAGAATTTAATCCATTTTGGAATAAGGCTGTAACATAACAAAATGTGGAAAAAGTGATGCGCTGTGAATACTTTCCGGATGCACTGTTTATATATATATATATACTGTATATAATAAATTTAGTTAACCACGTCATTATTTTCTGTATAAAGTCACACTTGTTTTAAAGTAGTAATAAACATAATAACAAAAATACATTTGAAAAATTATGTGACCAATGTAATTATTACAAAGCCTTACACTGATGACTATTATCTATTGAATGGGAGTGAAGTTGCATTCTGTGAAAAGAGAAAGGATGTAAACTCATAAGTGCATAACCTTCTGCTTATCAGTAGTTAGCAAGGTACTAAACTTTGAGACAATATTATTTTTTAATGAATATAAAAAATATTTTACTGTTTGTGGCACTATCAGATGCTACCTAAGTACTGTAGTAGGAATTATCAATTAAAATATTCAAGGTTATATCGTTACCTTCTTGCAAGAAGTTACAGATGATACTTTCTTTATTTCTTTCAGTCTTTGAATTACTTTTGAATTGCTTAAAGAGGATCTGTGGCATACACATGTCTGCTGTGAGGAATGGAAAAGCCAGTTGTTAATCAATTCTCTCTGAAGGATTAGAGTAGGCAGAACAGCTTGTCTTTAAGCTTGAAGATTTTTAATATATGCCTTAATCATTACTTTCTAAAAAAATTTTGTTAAAGCTTAGTGTCCAGGTCAACACAACTTGCTGTTAATTTGGGTTCATTATGTATCATCGTTTGCCCCTGAAAGGTTTGAACAATATAGGATTTAAATACAACCGGATGACAAAAATGAATTCAAATATCTTCAGACAATGTCCACAGTTCAGACAATGTCCACAGTAGGTTTTTTTTTTTTTTTGCTTAGGCTACAGGTAATCTCAGAAAAGAACAAGTAAAATTTTTATTTTATGGAAAAACTGTATACATTAATACTTACAAAGTCTATGAAATTTTAATACACTGTAAAGAAAATGTGCTAAAATGCTTGATACAATGCAGATTTTCTATATAGCAGTGGTGAAATTTTAAAATGGTTTCTTGAAGTTATACAAGAAGACTGTAAATACAATTGTATTTAAAGTGTACAGGTCAAATTTTTTTCTTTCAGTACTATTGGCAAATATTATTTGGATAAGAATACATTAACTTGAATTATAGATACATTTTTATGTGAGATTCTAAGAATACACAAAGTTTTGTTAATTCCTAGTTTTACATTACAAAAATTAATATGTATTCCCTAAAAAAAGTAGTTTTCTTCCATCCCTTAATATGTGTGTTAAACTTGTTAAATCCAAATTTAGGGCAGCAGAGTAAGAAGAGTTTGTCTATCTTGCTGCACCACATTTATTTGCCCAGAGAATTTCCACAGATTTTGATGATGATCATGTATATTTACCCGAACAAGGCCAATCCAGAGTGACAGAAAGGCTCCCAACTCTCCGAACTTTATTTTAGGAGACTTTAACCAGTGACCACTGAGCAAAACACTTTGCAGTTTTTGCCAATATGTCACTTGCCCAGCTCGTCACAACCAAGTACTTGATCAGAGCTACAACCGCAAAACCGCCACTGGGTACATCAGATCATTACTGTGCCCAGTTTATTCCAATCTATAAACCCATCTTAAAGAGGGAAAAGCCAAAAAGCAAACAAATTAAAGTCTGGGACAAGGACTTTGTTGAGTGCCTGCGTGGCTGTTTTGAGTGCACTGACTGGTCAGTGTTTGAAAAATTCTGTGCTGACATTAATGAACTGACAGACACTGTAAGCTGTTACACACAGCTACATAATACCCACAAAAAAAACAAAATATACCTTAGCAATAAGCTGTGCATTACCAGACATATAAACAATTCATAACCTGAAAAATTTGGGCATTTCAACAAGGAACATTAACAGAACAGAAGGAATTACAGAAGTAGGTGAAACGTGAAATAAAGTATAAGAACAGGACAGAGAATGAACTTCAGACTGATAACCTGGTCTCAATATGGAATGGCATAAAAATGATGGTTGGCATTCATATAAAAAACAATAATCGAGTTGAACTAGCAGGGGTCAAAACTGTCAATTGGCACAAAACTGGAATGAGTTCTATTCAAGATTTGAAACACAGGATTTTACTTCAGAAGTAAGTCAGCAAAAGAACAGACTGAGGACTGGAGTCAGAAGATGGCCCTTCTTTGACCATAATGACATCAGAAAGGTCTTTAAACAAACAAACATCAAAAAAAGCTCAGGTACAGATGGAATAAGTGGCCTTCTACTTCATTACTGTGCAGAGGAGCTCTCTCCAATATTCCACTCCATATTTGACATGTCCTTGGATTTACAGTAAATGCCCAGCCTATGGAAACAAGCAACTGTTATCCCATTGGCAAAAACTGTACACCCCAAAGCATTTAGTTAATTTAGACTAGTGACATTAATTTCTCATATCATGAAATCCATTGAGAAGTTAATTAAGAAACAACTACCAAACAAAACTGGGGCTCTTCTGGACCCTCGTCAATTTGCACACTGAGCAAAGAAGGGTGTGTAGGACACCACAACAACACTTTTGAATTTACTCTATGAGCACTTGCAAGAATCAAACAATCATACAAGATTGCTGTTTATAGTCTTTTCATCAGCTTTTAACACGATCCAGCCCCACATTTTAGTTGATCAATTCTATTTTAACCTTAACTTGGATTCTGGACTTTTTAACAAACAGAACACAAAGAGTGAGTGTCAATGTCTTTTTCTGATACCCTAAGTACATCTGTGGGCACTCCACAAGGTGGTTGTTTATCTCCTCTTTTGTTTATCCTGTAACAAATGACTGCAGGAGTTTACATAAGGATAGACACATCTTAAAATTTGCAGACAGCTCTGTCATTGTTAGTCTTCTACAAGATAAGGAAGACAGCCATGGACCTATTCTCGATGAGTTTGTACAATGGTGTGATCACTTTAATTTACAACTTAATATTTTTAAGACACAAAATATGGTTGTAGATTTCAAGTGCTCTCCACCATCCACTGTCTCACCTTTAATTAAACGGGGAGACAGACAGTGGAGATGGTAGAGTAATACAAATTATCTGGAAACAATCGTTCGTAACAAACTAAACTTTGATCTTAACAGAGAACAAATCAGTAAAAAAGGACAGTCACGACTTTTCTTTCTTAGGAAACTGGACTTTTTTAAAGTGGACAAATCCATAAGGACCCTACTTTAGAAGTCCTTTATTAAATCCATTGTTGCTTTTATCTGTTGGTTTGGCAATCTCAGCAATAACAATAAAAATGATCTTAATAGCATTATAAAAATTAACAGTAAAATTATTGGTTCACAGCAGATCTCTATCACTGAAGTGTATTGCAGACAAGTTAAAAAGAAAGCCAACTCAATTTTGTCAAACAGTAGTCATCCTCTTTTCTCTTTGTTGGACAGTTATCCAAAAATTTTGACTACCCATTGTTCTCCTCTCTTGCTAAATGAATCTTAACCTGAAGAGGTTTATTAATTTTTTACATTTAAGATGCCTCACTTAAAGGTTTTCCAATGTTGCTATTTGTCCTAGTGTGTATATAAACACAGGGAACTCCAGTTTCTGTATTACATCTTGCCTGAAGAAGAGGCCTGAGTTGCCTTGAAAGCTTGCATATTGTAATATTTTTAGTTACCCAATAAAAGGTGTCATTTTACTTGACTTCTCACTACAATGGTAAAGAGCAACAGATGTAAAAACTCTTTTATTCCTAGAGCTATAAGCATTTAAAATTCTGTAAAATTCTATTAGTAGGGTTGCTGCTAAATGTTAATTTCTGCATTATTAATTTGTGCACTGTTGAAAGAAAGTATCCTTCTTTGTATTGATCTTGAGTGTGTGTTTATGCAGTAAAATGTGTTGTCAAATGTTGTGTCTTTGTTTATCTATTGGAACTCTGTAACAATGTCTTATGTTTATTTGTACTTTACTGCTGCAAACAAATTTCCCTCTGGGATAATAAAATCCTAAACCTAAACCTAATACCCATTTCACTCATGCTGTGCCAATTTAGTGTTGCCCCTATGCCAATTAACCTGATAACATGTGTTTCACTTGCAGGAGAAATATGCATTTATCAGTTCAAAAACACTAAAACCTATCCAAACCCTGTTTTCTAATATACCGTTCATCCATATATACTGTATTTAATAATTGATCTTCTTTCAAAACCAATTTTGCCTCCTAGCAAGCTGTCCCTGTATATCAGGCACTAGTTTCTTGCAATAACCTACAGGTCATTCCTCAGCATTGATCCTCCCTACCTCTTTTACTCTGTCAAGTTTTATCTCTGGCCCCGTGGTTCCCTCTACAGTTGTTTTAACACTGTCTTTTCCAGTTCTCAGTGTAAAAAATTGATATGGCTTTTTGTCAGGTGTTTCAGATTTATTTTCTAATCTAGTTATCGCCAGTCTTCCAACTACCTCCTCTGCACTAATGAATCCAATATGACACTTTTGTGCCTGCTCATCTGTACTCTTGGCCACCACCTTCCCCAACATCAGACACCCTTCACTGTTTCAGAATGAAGAATCTATCTTGGTCCTTTTACCTTTTCTGTCAGCCACCTAAAGCAATGATATGTGTTGCTTTGTGTTTATAGATATACTAAGTTCATCCCATGGTTCTCTATCCTTCACTCGTATCTGATATTTTCTACGCTTCCTTTATCTCAGTTTACAGCTTCTTCAGATGTTTTGCCATTGCTCCTTTAAGCTTTGTAATAACCAGCCTTATAAAATTTCTGAACCTGGAACACCATTGTTTACTTCAGACAGGAGAGTGCTCTTTCTTTGATGTCATTGTAGTTATTTGTTTTTGCTTTATTGTGCCATTTATGTTTGTACTTTCACTCCAGAGTCCAAAATACTATAACTACTATATATTACATTACTTCAGTAGCTAATCATGGTATCAAAAAAGAGCTTTTTAATTTTAATTTTGAAGATGAAGACACAATGAGGATATAAAACAAATCTACCCAAAAATCACAAACAATTCAAGGAGCAGTTATGTAAAAGATCAGTGCCTGCCACCCTAGATTAGAACTCTGGGTGTGCATCCATATCTCAGAACACCTTTATCATGTTCACCCCCCTGTACATTGCTTAATTATTGAAACGATCATATAAGCCTCCACAAATTTTATTTTTTGAGTATGAAATTCTTCTATGAGTATGAAATAATTTTAAACTTTGCACATACTTCTAATTATGACAAACCATAATATTACTTCTTGGAATATGGATAAGCAGCAATCTTGCCTGTTAGATCTCTTCCATTGTGGCCATGCAAGCGTGGTCTCAATTCAAGAATCACATCTATGGTTCACTGATGTCTTATGGTGTAATGACAAACATTACAGGGTTACTGCATCTGCTTCAGCTTTCCCTAAAAGATGTGCCTATCTTTGTTCTTCCGCAATGTAGCCTACAATTTAAGGACCTGCAATCAGGTGGTGATGACATTACTTCCAGGGAGAGCTGGAAAATCATACATTATTTATCCCTCTCTCTTTCTTTACTTCACCAGCCATCTGCTTAAATTCTCTGCTAGTGACTATATGGGCGACACTGATCCAAGCGCGTCAGTAAATCACTTGTGAGAAAGAGCCCAGTCATCTGTTGACTAGTGCTCTACTCAGTCTACATTTTCATTTCATTATTTTATTACTAATCGTAACTTAATTGATTTGATTCTTTTAGTATGTCCTTCAGCCAGAGCATTCTCTTGATTCTCTTCCCATCACAATCTGCACTCCCATACTGAATATGTTTTCATTGCTTGTACTCTTGATCACTTAGTTTAAGATGCCTTGTTAGTCTCATCTGCCTTATTTGACCACAAATGTGACAATTGCAGTTGCACCTTCCTTCCATTTCTTGTGTCCTGCATTCCAAGGTAGTCATTCGATACCTCTCTTTTGAAAACCACACTATTGTGTGAACTTGTTCTTAAATTAGATGAGTTGCTAGTGTTCAAAATTGGGTCTAGGAATAATTTCAGTGCTGTTTGGGAGGCTTTATTAGTGGCTTTAGTATCATATTTTCTTCGCAATTGGCATGCACTAAAGTTTAAAGAATGAAGAATAAAGGATCTTTAATATAAGCTCTTATATCAGGAAAGAGCACATCCTCTTGTGTTCAACAAAGATAATAAACTTTCAACTGATAACACTATAGCTGGGCACAGTAGTCGTATAGTTCAAGGTGACAAATTCTGAATTTAGTGTACTAGGACTCCCTATTATGTGTTAGGGGCCAAGCCAAGCAGACTGGTGGCTTTCAGAATCAAGAAAAATGTCTTTTAGTCCATACCATTTATTTACACAAAATCTGGCTTAATTTCAAATGATCCCAATATAATGAATACTGATTTTTTAGATTACTACTTCAAACTATTTACTGACACCTCTAGTGCCACTATCGCTAACATTAAATCATTCCAAGATAACTTTCCTCTTCCTTGTGTTACAGAGGAGGAGGGTTCTGTTTTAGATGCTGAGATTTTGTTGGCCAAACTTGAAGATACATTGAGTTCTATGAGTGCTAGAAATACCCCAGGCATTTATGTGCTCCAGTCCAGGGTAATTTCTCCATTTTTAAATCCCTTCCCATCTATGATATGTTTAATGAAGCCGCCTCTTACAGCCATCTAAATGAAAGAATTAGTATGGCAGTTATCACTTTACATGTAAAGCAAAGTTGGGACCCTACATTATGTCAGAGTTACATATCTCTTTCTCTTACTAACTTAAAGCACAAGACAATAAACTGTTAGCTAAAGTTTTGGTCCATTGCTTACAGAAAGTCATTAATAAATTAATTCATCCTGATCAATCTGGCCTTATACACTTAAAGTGAGCCTCCAACAACATGTATCGACTTGTGCATATTATTGATTTATTTCGTTTCATTTCAAGCCCTGTTGTTCTTCTTTCCTTTTATGCAGAAAAGGCTTTTGACTGCATATATTGGGAAGTCTTATTGCAAATTACAGATAAAATGATCTTTGGTAAAGGCATCATAAATTAATTGGCTCTTTATCCCACTGTTTTTTACCCTTACCCTTCATCCTCCAATTCTTCAATTTACCTTTCAAATGGGTTGCAATTTTGTCCCAGAACTCCCAGCTTCTAACCTCCATTATAGTTTCAAATTCTAGTCATGTACTATCTTTACACACTGATGATGCCCTTCTTTACTAAGGTAAGGCCCTGCCCGATATCCTGTATGTGATAAAACTGTTTACATGCTTTGAAGCCTTGTCCAGCTACAAAATCAACTTGAACAAATTTTTATTTTCTCTTAATGATACACTCCACCAACTCTCCCTCTCTTCTGTTATCCCTTTATGTAACAGTCACACATAATTGGGAGTCCATATTTAAGCCTCATTTTCTTCTAACAACCATCATCACATCTTTGCAAATACATGTTCTCTTTCTTTTCATTTTCATCCTTACGTGATCAAGATGGGTATTGTATATAATTTTAATTTAATAAATTCTATGCGGCCACTTTTATCACCTACCAAAACACTGGGTTTAAGTCAGGTCACTGATTTCAAAGTTTTTGTAAAATAGCAAGAGACCACGTCTTAAATATTCATTTTTGGTTGGAGACAAGTTGAGAGATGATGCATTACTACCTAATCTAGAACTGAAATTGAGAGCTGATGCATTACTACCTCAATTAGAATTGTTCTATTGGGCTTTGCCATTCTTGGCTTCCCATTGAAGCCACTTTTACGTCCCCACTTTTTCTTTAAATTATTTTGTTAACCCCTCTAAAGTCTAAAGCCCATAATGTCATATGCCATCAACATATGGCACTGTATTGAAAAGCAGCTTGCACCCAACTGAAAGGCCGCATGCTTACACTCCCATATTTAATAACCCTGCTCTGTCAATAGGTGTCAAGCCATGTGCATTTCCTTCCTTACCTAGCATTTGGGGGTCAGAATCCTCAAATATTTTCTTAATAGCCCAGGTCACATGCCATTTCACTCTTTACACGGTTGTTTTCTAATTTCCCTTGTTCAACTTTTTTTTCTGCCTACATCTCTGAATAGTGCTCAAAATGCATGGAGTTTCTTTAACTGCCCCTCTACCAACACACTCACTGCATATTCTGTCTTGTTCTTTCTGTCAAAAAGAAACTGTTTCTACCCTATAGCCTTCACCTGGTAGAACATCATACAAACCTTTCCCTTGAAATCTCTTTGGTCCAGAGACCCTTCCCCTTTCAATGTTAGGTTTTTCTTCAGAAATCCGTTCTTTCAGCAGACCTAATTCAGAATCCTGCCTAGACTTTATTCTACTCTCTGTCATCTGGTGGGCCTCACCCCTAACCCTCTTTGCCAATTACTGTATGCCTCCTTGGTGTACCTGGTAATTTTCTCCACATGCTCTGGTACTTCCTACAGGTATTTTCTTTTTGGAAACATACATGTCACCTGTTGTCTTCTTTTCTTTCTTTGAATATTTCTCTTTTGCCTCAAAATTTACTACATTTATAACTGTCTATGATTTCATCTAAACACTAGCAGGATAAATTACTCTGATTGGTACTCTGCAGCCATTTTAATTCTTGCCTCCTACTAGAAATTCCCGACTCTGTTAATGTGTACAGCTGCAGTATTCTTTTTACAATTTAATCCATCTTCAATTATCTGCATTACGGATTAGTCCTGCCTCCAGCACTTCATTTGAAATGGGAACGTCTGCTGCCCAGTTGTTTAAATTTTGGTTTGCTGTAGCCCTTCCTGATGCTCATTTCCATTCTCACACTATGGTTTCATTGTGATTTTTTACCCTCCTCTTCTCTGGCAATTGGGTATCTCCTTTCGATTTTTTAAATCAAAACTGCATGTGTCTTAATAAGGAAAAAAAATTAAAATGGGGTTCTGGATTATCAAATCAGAAATTATAACAAAATATACTAAACACATTTTTTACTATACAAAAGTACATTTAATTCTCTATGAATTATTTTATTACCATAGATTCATTTTTATTTTCACGTGCATACCAAGCACTTCTAGTGCAAATGACTGCACAAAGGTTTGGATATATTAACTCCAAGAACTTCTAAATACATAGATTTTCTATAATGTCACCTTCAGTTATTGTATATTTCAGTCCTGTACTGGGGAAACTGATTTACGAAAAAAAATGTAATGAACTTGCCATAAAACCTTATATCAGACAGTGTGCAAATTCAAGAGACAGGCAATACATAAAGACGCTTGTTTAGACAGTAATAGTTCAACAATAATGTAAATATTAATGTAGTAAATTAAATAGCCCTTAAGTGTTTTCTTGAAGAGGCATATTCAGACAGCTGTGTAGTGGACAATTTTCCTACACATTTTGTCCTTCATTGATTTTAAGTGGTAATAAATAATGTATAGCTGCCAACAGAAGGTAACCACAATTTCCAAACCCGTCATTCTGCCATCCAAAGGATCTACTGTAAAAAATCTCATCATCTGTCTTCAGACTGCAAAGGCAAAAAAAAAAATATGAAAAATGAAAATGCTGATTCTATGTATAATAATACTAGAAAGTATGCTGTCTACTCCACTTTTTGCATTCAATTTTAAACTCAATTTTAAATCAAACCACACATTTCTTATGGCTGTCTGCAGCTATGGAATGCTTCCTTAAAATAACCCCCAGTCTTATTAATCCAGAAATCCTCCACCTTTGTTTTGAAGTGTTATGATGAAATGATATTTTATGATTATAGAATGTTAAATGAAGCTTTGGATAAAGAAAAAAAATCTATATTTTTTAAGGTAAAAGAAGTTAACTTTTAATCTCAATGTCCTAATACAACATGATATCTATTCAGACTACAGCACAACAACGCAAACATGACCTGTACTTGTACATACACTATGACAAACAAAAAGAAAAATAATACAGTATTCTAGTTTTTTAAAGTACTATATACAAATGCCCAGTGATACTTTTTGAGGACGAAGAACAGACATTGAAAGAGATCAGAACAACTATTTTTTTCCTTATCAAAGAGGAATTTCCAAAATGGGTAAGGATATTTGAAAAATCCACGATTTTAACTAAATTAGAAATGCCACAAAAGAAAATCTACATCAGTTATGAATCAGGTAATTTGCTGGATTGCTAACCTCGGTAAGTGGTTTAGTAAAATATATGAACAGTCTATGTAGTACAGCTGAACAGCCAAAACAGCAAATTTGGTAATTTGTCTCAGAAAGACAACTGCTGACACGGAAAATGCATTTTGAAAAACGCCACCTCATGTCTAATTGCTTTGTGATAAGGGTTTATTTAAAAGAAACTAAGAAAACAGAGGATAGAAAATGAGAAAACTAAGGATAGAAACTGACATCTAGTGTGATGTTATTTTAAAAAAAAGTTAGTTGAGCACTTGGAAGTAAAGTAGCAATTAAACGAATAAATGTGAAGGAACAGAGGCAGAATATGTGTGCAAGGGAATAAAGTTTAAAAAGACAAAAATCAGCCAAACAGAGTGCAATTTAAAAAAAAAAGTTTGTATAAATGGACGGCCTATTCATAATTTGTTAGCCAAATTAAATCACATTGAAGTTGAAGTTTTTTTTTAATTTATTACTGTAATTTTAAAAGACAACTTTACTTGTTGAGTATACTGGCTGTCTGCCACCCCTACCCACACCCCATTAATGTATAAATTGCAAGCTGAGAGGAAGAAACTACTAGAAGAACTGTAGACAAATGGGACTGATTTTGGAGGATATTTGTTTTGTTGAAACAGGGACACAGAAAAATGGACTTGTATTATTAATCTAAACAGGGACAGAGAAATAAAGTACTAAAAGTTAAATTTATTTTGATTCTGTACTTTATTTTTTAATATAAATGGACTGATACTGAGAAAAAAACAATCTTTGTTTGACATATATGTTGAACATTTTGGCTTTATGTACAGTTATTGAATATAAATAGTTGGTTGCTGCATAATATATATATAAATAGTTTTTGTTTCTTCTATTAATAGATTTATTGATAATTATAAGCAAATTGCGTGTGTGTGATTTTAATCAAACTAAATATATTAGAAGCTCATAGAGACAAATAACATTAACAATGAACATTAAGAAGCACGCCCTAAAACGTGATGGGATGTTGCACAATGTTTGTCAACAAAGAATACAGATCCTTCTTTCTAAATCTATGAAGGTCATTATTTAATATTTTTTAACATACAGTAGGTGATATTTTATATTATCTCAGACTACACTTTGGATTTTTTTTCTAGTCTTAAGGTCTTTATTAGTCTACAGCGTTTGTAGGATTCATTTACAGCTTTCAGCTTTGCAAGAAGAGGTTTGCTAAAATCATTTATAGCGTTTGTTGTAGCACTACTGGAAAAAAATACCATCAGGTCCAGACACTTTGTTTATTTTTATTGCATTGAGTGCAGAAAGCACATCTGACTCTTTGATATCCAAGTGCATAACTGAGTTAAGTTTCTACTAATGATTCAAATATTTCATTTGCATTGTTTTATAAAACCTTCCAGAAATATTTTCAGGTTAATGTTGTTTCTGCCACTTTTCATTTGTTTTCTTCTTATTCTTTTTATTGTGTATCCCTGAAACTTTTAAAATTGGCTTTTGGTATTTTTTTTTACTAGCATTCCACTGAAACTTTTTTGTTGGCTGCTTTTCTGTATTTCAATTGCATTTTTAGTTTTAATTTGAAGCCTAGTTGTAATTTTCCATACTCCTCCTGATTTGTAATTTATTCTGTCTTTCATTTCCACTAGAGTGACTTTTTGAATTCTATTTTTATACTGCATTCATCATTGCTTTGTGATATGTGGATGTCCCCAAAATGACAATATATATTATTTATAGAATAAATGTTCTTGTTTTCTCATGTATTTGTATGTATGTATGTATTTACATGTATCTCTCTAGTATTTCATTTATCACAAAAGGCATTTTTCACAAGCTACACAATATGTCTCAGTTTTTGTGTTACTCAGAGGACCAAACACTTTTTGTTTTCTATACTTTACTTTGGCTTTTAGAAAATATGAGGTATAAAAAGAATTACCTTTTGATTGAATTCTAGGCAAACCAACTGAGGATGCAATCATCTGCCACAGGTTATCATTAACAGTTGTTTTGTTTTTATAAGTAGACTTTTTCCAGTCAAATATAGGTACAGATGATTGTTAAGTAAAACCAAAATTATGCATGATCACTGCAGCATACACTTTCAAAATTAGTTTAAAAAAATGTTACTGTTTGCATTGCCAAAATATACAATATATCAAAATTCAATAAATCCATATTTTCTTTGTAAAACATGTAGTTTTAATTTCCTTTTACATCATTAATGATCCCTATGCTTATAGTAAGAAGAAGCAATATTTATAGATATCTAAAATTGCATTTTAAGATATCTTGAAATTATTTTAACATATCTTAAAGTGAATTATATATACATTATGAGATAAATAGTAAAAGAGAAGGCAAGTTTCATGACATTTATTTGGACAATTATTATTGTTTTGCGGAGGATTACAAATATAAGAACACCTCAAGCCTTAATGGAAGATTATAACTCAGTGATAAATGATTGAAAATCCATCTAAGCTATCATCTTGATTGAGCCTGTCTTGATGGCTACAATTTGTAAATCCATAAAAAAGTGCAGAGGGGTGGGAAATATTTAATTTTTCTTATTCTTATATGGCAAAACTGCAGTCTCCATCCATCATAACAGCTATTACCCTACCCCTAAAATACATTTCTTTCTATTAGGTTGTTAATAATCATCCAAAATTAGCCCCTGTCAAGTCCACAAAAGCAAATTACAATCAGTTTGTTGATAAAGTTGCTTTAACATATATTAGTATTTGGAATTTTGTTTGTATTTTTCTGCTTAAGGTTTACAGTGTTTGGTTTTGGGGATTATATTGTTTATTTTTGTATTGTTATTATAAAATCGTGTCTACTTTTTTATTTCAATTTTACTATTTTATCATTGTTTATTTTTTCCCCCCATATTAAATTGCAGGTGTAGAAATCAAGCTGGACCGTACTATTGATGAAAATCAGGCACTAGAAACCTCTAGAAAATTGTGGTAGCCTGTATATTGTTCATCTTTATAAAATTTCAAGATTGTAAATTACAGAAAGAGGTGTCCTCAAAGAGAATCTAAAATAAAAACTGCTTATGTGTCCATTTCGTTCATCGGGTTCATTATGCCCTGCATGTATTGATAGAATTCAGTAAAGTTGTTTCTTGGTCAATTAGAATAGCAGCTGCTGAGCGCCTAATGTATTGCATAGCTATGGTCAGAGAATGCACAGGGGCCTGCTGTGAGGTGACATCGATTGTCGAAAGATCGTGCAAAGGTTTAGCCCAGCATATATGAAATATTCATTTTAAATTGTTATCTCCACCATCCTGTAGACAATATGACTGATAGTGCTCTTTTCTGTAAAGAAGACAAAAGATGCTATGGTAATTTGTCTGCACTGATAAAAGAAATGTAATTTTGGTTTACATGGTTTCAACAAGAGAACGTCATGTGCTTTAGATATTAGGGAACGAAATAGGAGAAAGACCTGAGAATAAAGAATGATATTGCTTCCAATCCTATTTGTCACAGTCTAGACATTTAACATCTGGGAGTGTTTGAGTTGGTTTGCAAATGCATGCATATACTTTCATCCCTTTGTTATGCCTGGATTTGCTAAAGTGTTGTGCATTATATAAGTCAGATGATGTCATCAATGTCTCAGAGTACAGTAGGCTATTTTAAAAGGCAGTCCTATTGGTGATAAAAAAACTGATAGGAATAACTGAAATCTCCCTGTAGTTCCCAGAGCAGTGTTAGTGACAAGCCTCTAAAAAAAGAATAAAGGACTGAATGTGTTTAAAAGAGTATTTACAGGATGGATGTTCCCTATGGAATATTCTGATGTAAAAGGGTGATCACCAGGCCCCATTCTACCACTATATAAGTCAACCAGAGGCTTAGCTTTTGAATATCAGTCTCAGTGCTTAAAGTTAAATTCTGAAATTTTAAAAGTGCATACAGTGCACCAAATTCCTAAAATATGGAACCTCAGCTTGGTTGTTAGCCTTGGGAATAGACTAGGCTAGGAGTGTAGTAAGATTTGCCTCAGCAATGAGGTGAGATTGGGCATAGTCACAAAAATATATATATCAGAACAAAGTTCAAACCTCCAGAAGAAAAAGCCCAGACCTCAAAGCTCAAAAACACAAACAGCTAAGCTCCCATCTACCAGGGACTTTAAAATCTTCTGCTTCTGTTGCGATTGGGGGATTACATAGAGGACACAGTTATGCTGGGTTAAATTTATCTCTAATGAAGTGGAGTGTATTGTGCATGATCTCTTCCAAGTGCACCAGAATACAGTGGGAGACCAAAATATGATTTTTTTAACCCACAGATATAAGCATAAGCCACCTACAAAATTCCAATCACCTGCCACCTCAATACCACTAACTGGAAGACTGAAACCTGCATTTGCTGCTGGAGCTGGATTCCATTGATTCCTTCCAAATGATCATCGTGCCTAATTTCGGTGTGTACTCATTGCCTGGGAATGAGAAGCTTCATTTTACAAAGTTAAGGTGGAAAAGTGTTTTTACGTGGCATGTGTCATGATAGTCTAACACAAGCTCTTTTTTAATGTAAAGGAAAATGGCTTTATGTGTGGATAGGATAAGCTTAATGATTAAATAATAAAGACATCACCTTCTACCATGGGCGTCCATGGTCATTTTGGTTATTAAACCCTATTCTCTAAGGACAGTTGTGATTTGAATACTAAGAAACACCAAAATACTTACCAAATTCCTCAGATATCTGACATACTAGAATCACTCACTGGAGATGCATTTTTCTAATACTGGAGCTGAAAAAAGATTATTGTTACCTGCACATGGGAAAAGAGATTACACAGAAAACTGAGATGATTACATATTAAAAAATTCATTTCAGTTCCAGGTTTCCCACATATAGAGCAGTATCTTTGGGACATGAATTATCTCTTCCATCATTTACACCAGACTCAGCTCTTCCTTATCATCAAGTAATGTTGCTCTGCTTGGTTCTGGCTATCTTTTCTGTGGCATGTGTGGTCATCAAAAGAAGTAAAAGTGGACCCAAATAAATTTGGTTCTATTTAAAACTACACCACAGCATCAGAACTTACAAGTTTGCAAAGGCTTCTTGTGTTAGCAGAGAGATATTATAAATTCATTACTTCACTTGGTGACACTACAGCCTCCTGCACGATCTTAAGAAATTGGGAGTTCTATGTACAGTATATGGACATTGAAATATCAATATGTGATTCATTGACTTAAGGAAGCACTAACATTTGCACCCATCTTGGAACAATTAATATATCAAATCCAGACTGATGGCATTGGTTTTGGTTTGTGTACTAAGCTGATTAAACATAAAGATGATCAGGAAAAAGTTACAGCTTATTACACAAGAATAAGAAGATTTATACAGGGATGTGTGCTGTCATGAGGAACCAGATTCACAGATCATGCCAGTCTGACCTAGTTTTTCAGTTGCTAAAAGACATTGTCATAGACAACCAGGTGTTTTTTTTTGGCTGCAGGCTTTTGATTTTAAGGTATACTGCCAAAGGGGTGATGGCAACTTTGATGAACACCCCAGGACTGAAGTGCTATTAGGAGAACAGTAGGTAGCACTAATGAAGAAATTCTAGTGTGTAAGGACCACAGAAACAACACTGATATATTATTGTCCATCCATGAACACTTCAATGAGAAAAGGGCTATACCCTAAACTACTGTGCCATCAACAACCAGGTACTGTAAAAATTAATTACTAGGCCCAAAGGAGAGCATCTCACCTCCTTTTGATAATGAAAACTTCAACAAACATCCTAGAAATTGCTTTGTGGCCTTCTGCAAGAAAGAACATCTGAACCCAGGTGTGAAATTAAAGGTCTTACCCACAATATATATATATAAAAAAACACCCTGTACACCATGCAGTAAAATCCTTCAGTATCCAGAGGAAATATTAGTGGTTGATGTCTTTCTCAGCTTTGCTGATTACATTTACCACCACTCTAAGTGAATCCATGTCACAGCATTACTGGTCTCTATTGAGAAATTGCTTAAAGTGTGCATCCCTTTCTCAGCCCAAATACTCCTTAGGAAGAAAAAGTGGAATGCAAATGTAGACCACTGGGTATTCGAAACAGTACGTACAGTCGATCCAAAGTAATTTCCCCCATAGGACTGTATGTAAATACAATTAATCCGTTCTGGACCATACGAGCTGTATGTAAATATATATATATTTTTAAAGATTTTTAAGCACAAAAATAGTTAATTATACCATAGAATGCACAGTGTAATAGTGAACTAAATGAAAAAACATTGAATAACACTGAGAAAACCTTGAACAGAGAAAACTAACATTGCAGGAGTTCACGCTATAGTCTTACAAACCGCTCGCTGTAAACACTTTTTTTAAGCACAGGAAAAAAATGATCATTTGAAAAATCTGTAATTTATACAAAAACTAACCATAAACAACCAAGAAAACTAACCTTGCATGAGTCGATTTCTGGCATGAAGGAAGTGAGGAGAAACTGAGTGGAGAGGAGATTACAGTTTTGAGGCAAAGTCCTTCTGCGCAATGCACATCTGACCGAGAACAATGTACTGTGCAGGGAGAGAGTGAACATGTGCGTAAATCACTGGCGCGTATGAACCAGAAGGGAAACGAAATAGAGCACAAGGAGTTCACAGCGAATGCACAGGGAGAGACTGAATACGTGCGGAAATCATTGGCGCATACGAGGAACGAGGGAAACTGGCTTGTTCGTCACCCGAGTGTGTGGTCGTGAGCAGATGCAAAACTTTGGCGAACTTTTTGGTCGTAACCCAATTTGTACATGTTCCAAGACATTCGTGACCCGAGGTCCCACTGTACTACCCAACCCCGTGGCTGATATGGCTGTTGGTTTCAGACAGACGTCTAGTGCAGCAGTGAGCGTCTCTCTAAGCTTCACAGCATGCATACCAATGGCTGTATTGGTCCTCTTTACATCATTCCCATAAGTGTAGATGGAAATATAGTCTACCACATATATTCTTAAGTATATGACCAGCATGGTCATATACTTTTTTTTGGGAGCATTAAGGGAGATATAGTGGTCTGAACCACTATATCCAAGGACAAGCCTCTTCTCTGTAAGTTGTCTCTGTATGCTATTTTTGATAATTAAGCCTATGATGGTAGTATCATCCACAAAATTAATATTGTAGTTAAAGCCTTATTTTACTGCACAGCCTTTTGTAAACAGGAAATATAGCACTGGTTCAGTAATCTACTCTGGGAGTTGCTTGCTTTTGAGGATCAGTGTTTAGAAAGTGATGCTGTTAATCCATATATACTGAGGTGTGTGAATTAGGAAGACCAAAATCCATTCGTAGAGGATAGCAATAAGTTGTAAGTCCAGGAGCTTGAGAATCAGTTTCTGAGATACCACCTACAATCAGGACTCTAGCTTAGCAGTTTTTTTCTATTATCCAGGTGTGCCAGGATGGTATGAAGTACAAGAGATATGAAATCCGTAGATCTGTAAACTAGAAGGGGAAGTAATAAAATATAAAGCAATATTTAATGTATTCCTCTGCAGGTCTCTTAAAGCATTTCAACATAGTTGTCATAAATGTTGAGACAGTTCACTTTTGCTTTCTTTGTGTCAGAAATAACTTTTGTCTTTTTAACGAGTGATTGAAATGTACAATATAAAATATAAGCAACAATTTATTTTAAGAAAGAAGAGACACTTTCTTTACAATTTCATATGTATAAGGATTCTAAAATTTACTCTAAACTTAACTAGGAGGTAGAGTAGTAGTTAATCATCTAGTTAAATAAAATCATACTTTCTAATCATAGTTATCATCCTTGATGCTCTGTATGGAAGTATGTAATAAGGAAACTTTTTAAACAGCATAAAAATAAATAATTCAGAGTTATATTTTCTTGGTAAAAATTAAAATGGATGTTTTGTATGCCTCCAATACAACAGTTCATGATTACACTAATTTACAAATAGCTAACATGATGCAGAAATATGTGTTTGTTACTCCTATGGGACACAAATCATTTGAATGTCTAAATAAATATTTTGCTACTTTTCTGCCAAAAATGCCTCAAAAGTAAACTGTTCATCAATATTATCAGTTTATATATTCCAGGAGTTCCAAAAGTCAGAAATAATGTATTGTCTGATATGTTGGATGATTCAAAAATTTAGTAAAATGAACAATTGATTGTTTTGCTTTTCCCCCCTTTAGTCTGAAAAGGGTAATTTAAGTATGAATTTTGTAGTGAGTTCCACATCTGCCTGCCAAGGACTGAAAACCAGAGTAGCCTCTGTATTCACCAAGTCAGCCATCTGCTTCTATTCAGTCAATGGACCTTAAAAGCAGATGTGACACTGATTCTGAACACCAGAGCTCCATCGTGGCCCGATTCTGCATGGTCTCACTTGGCCTCTGAAGTGCTGTGCTGTGCCAGAGTACTTTGTATGTTGCCAGTTGAAGCAGGAGAGACAGATGAGAGATTTACAATTCCATTTGCAGACCAAATCATCTGGTAAATAACTGGACACAGCACAATTCTTATAAAGACAGAAATATATCCAGTTTCAAAGAAATAAAAGCTAAAGATAAAAAAGAGGCGGAGTAGCACAAATCTAACATGAAACACAGTAATAATTTTATTTCCTAAATATTTTTTATTTTTTAATGATAGTAATTGTGCTTCACAAGGCAAAGTGTTCATCTATTTTCTTTAGCTGACATTAGAGGTGTAAAGTCATTCGGAATTGTGTATATACTAGCTCATCCTTTTGCATTAAGAAAGACCCCTTTGGAAACACTGAACAGCTTTTACCCAAGAAAATGCACAATATGCCACCTATATACTGTATACATACTGCATGTAATGTAATTTTTCCAACAGTAAGAATTCAATACCCGCCATAAGTAAACTAAAGAAAACAGAGATGGCTCAAAATGTTTTAAGATATCTTGTCCCTCAAATGATTGATGCATTTTGCCAGTGCAGTGCTGTCTTTCTTATTGATCTCTGCAAAATGATTTTATTGGAAATACAGAATACATTTTTCAAAGTATTGTATCTTTTATTCCATGTTTGCTAAATAATGAAGAAAGTCACCTGGTTTTATGTGAGAACTAGGATGCACATGGATTTCACATTTTTAATTGTATTTTTCTTGAGTCCATTCTAACACAGGTGTTGCATATTCTCATGTACATGAATGATTTGATATATTATGAATACAGATGATTGATAAAGCTCTTTTAACACAATCAGAGCACTGATCAAGAATTCAGCTGTTTACAATAAAAACAGTCATACAATTTTGATTAAAAAATAATAACACTGACACAAATGAAATAAATATTTAAAACCAAATATTTTAGTAATACAAAAAGTCAGTTGTAATTCTAAAACGACAATATCACTGAGTATAAAATAATCTAAGAAATTATACAAAAAGTAAAAAATCCAATCAAGAAAAATAAAACCTGATTAAGAAAACATAATAGGAATGTCACCGTATGGTAAATAGCTCCTCAAGAGATGAGTTTTAAGTTACAATTTAACATCCTTGTATGGCCATTTCAAGTTATTTGTGTGGAACCTAACTAAAAGTTATATCAACTACAGAACGAAGGTTAGTTGGGAGCTGGCTAGAGCTTAATTTAGCTGAAGTATAGCAGAAGATCCATCTTTGAGGAGCTCCTTATGTAAGCAGCTCTATGCTGGAGCTCCAGTTGCTAAGACTCACAGACAGATTCTTGTCTACCTTCAAGATAAGAGCTGAACTGCCATTTAATAATACCAATCACATACAGAATTCTGATCATTCTAAACAGGAAAATATTGTTGTGCAATGAATGAAATGAGATGTAATAAGATTAAATAATAAAACATTATTTTATAAAATACTTACTGCTATCATCAGTAAGTGCAAATCTAAGATACTTATTTATTAATCAAGGATCTCAATTTTTGACACATTTTGTGTGCTTTTTGCAAATTAAATATCAGTAAAAATATTCATATGATTTTATATGTAAGACAAGAACAGCAATATTCAGTTTCTTTTTGGTTAGAATTTCAACTATTGCTTCCATTTTTATTCATTATATTACATTTTTGGCAAAACCTGTTAAGGTCTATGTTGAGTAAGACCAATAGAATCTTCTAACTAATACAAAATGTAACTTATACTCTTTGATTGAATATGATTGGCCCTGCATGCTTGCTTAGCTTATAATATAAAAGGCCTTGTCTGGTCTGTAGGGAAAGAGAAACATTGAGAAAAATTTGTTATTTTATAAGGACAAGAAGGCAGTGACTTTGAAATCAGAAAAGTGAACTGTGGTCCATGCCTCTACACCACAAAATCTATAAACTTATATCCAGCACTCTCCAGTGAATAACATACAATCTTGTATGTTTAATCCAACTTACCTGTTAAGTGGATGTTTCAATTTGATTAAGGACCAGAAGCACAAATAATGAAGGACAACAAAAATCATTTAATCTACTGTGTTAACCAAATTTACTGTGAAAGTAATATCCAGATTCACAATAGACTTACAACCTTTTGCCTATTCACTGCCTAATAACTAATTCCAATGCAGTGATACCTAAAGCACATTCTTACATAATAAAGTATTCCCTGTCCAGCTGTTCTAGTTTTACGTTGTGCACATGAACAAGCTGTTGTCCAGTGGATAGTCTGAAATGTGGGCTAACTGCATTAGGGTTCTGGAGCTGAACAATCTCACAGAGCTCTGAAACAGGTTGTACACTCTAATGTAAAAGATGAATTAATTTTATTATATAATCAAAAAAATGTTACACACAATAACACTGTTCTCTAGTGAATGTGAAAAAAAACCTTAAATAACTTAAATATTTAAGTTAAACTTATTTAACTTAAATAAAACATGGTATAACTTTCAGCTCTCCCTTACTTTATTGACTATAATGTTGGTTTTTGAACACCATATATTTCGTCCAGTTTAATACTGCTTTTAAATCCACTGAACTAGAAAGAAATTTAGAAAACCAATCAGATAATTTATGCCACATTTTAGTGTACTGTTGACAGCTTTTTACACATGTCATAACAATGACAACACAGAAACCAACAAGACCACCTAATAGGATACAAACCACTAACCACAAAATCCAAATTGTATATCAAACCAAATCTGCAATGTTTCTGGCGGTTTACGTGGCAGCTGCTCTATGATTTTCTTTTTCAACTCTAGGCTGGTCATGGAATTTAGAATTTAGAACATCAGAAAATGCATAACAATTGTGACAAGAGCAGGCCATTCACCCAGCAAGCATGCCAAATTAATTCACCTAATTTCTCCAATATAACATTAAGCTGAGAGGCCCTGAAAGTTCTTCATCACACTACTTGGTAATTAATTCCATGTGGTTATGGTTCTTTGTGTGAAGAAAAAAATTCAAACATTTGTAAGAAATTTACCCATAACAAGCTTCCAACTGTGTCCCCATACTCATGTTGAAAGCAGGCATGTTGACTTAAGACTAGCAGAATTACCAGCCAGTAAGCTTCTCAATCACAGGATGTGTGATGAGTCACTTATGGTCTGTTTTGAATATAATTGACGTGACTGGTTATTAAAAGCAGTGCATTGATTTACATTTCAACATGTAAATTGCAATGTCTGCATAAGTAATTGCCCTGAAAACTCAGTAATGCCTAAAATATGGCAAAAATAAAGTTTTTAAGAAAATATCTTAACACCTGCATTTGTACTGATATTTAAGAATGTCTCAAGAAGTATAAGAAGTATACTATTATCTTAAAAATCTGTAGTCAGATGAATGAATCAAACTTCACTAGTGTCATAGTAATTTAAGCAGTGTTTGAGGTCCTTTACTGAAGTTTTCATCATTTGTACAACAATGGAAGAAATTGCTTCAAAGGACCTGGCTGACTGCACGCTTTACTTATAGATAAATCTAGGCAAGGAAAGTTATGTCAATAAAGAAACTGTTTTGAATCAGTGGAAAAAACACAGTTTTCTTGTTGAAATACTCAAGGCAGTCTTTGGATTTGCATGGCCTTATTAGTGTAATGTAAATCTCATGTTAATTCAGAGTGCACTTGCCCTCTAGAATAGACTAGCTGATTGCAACAACAATAGAGACTGTTCAGCCTTCCATCTCCAATTAGCTTTTCATATGTTCAGTTGTTTTCATTCTTATGCTCCTTTTTTGTTTGTGGGACTGAATCTGGTGATTACAATGCCATTTAGGATCTTTCTTTTTTAGAAGATGAAAGCATCAAACCTTATCACTTAATATCTCTCCACCATTGTAAACCAGTCTAAATGAACCTTTAAATAGAGGTAGAAGTAAAGTATCCTCATGGTAACATTGGGAAGCAGAGATGACGTTTTAACCATTGTGACCGGCTGCTCAATCCAGCCATGATGTCAATCAATCAATCAACATTTATTTATATAGCACATATTCATACAAAAAAAATGTAGCTCAAAGTGCTTTACAAAATGAATAGAAAAATAGAAGACACAATAAAAAATAAACATAAGTCAACATTAATTAACATAGAATAAGAGTAAGGTCCGATAGCCAGGGTGGACAGAAAAACAAAAAAAAACTCCAAAGGCTGGAGAAAAAATAAAATCTGTAGGGGTTCCAGACCAAGAGACCGCCCAGTCCCCTCTGGGCAATCTACCTAACATAAGTCAAACAGTCCTCTTTGTATTTAGGGTTTTGGTCACATAGACTTCTGGCTTTCAGTCCATCAATGTTGGTGCATCATGATGCTTTGAGTAGGTGGTGGTGGCGCAGGCAGGAAAAAGAAACAGAAGAGAGAGTAGGGGTCAGTATGGATTTTGGAGCCACTGTGAATAGTTATTATGAAGAATTGAACATAATGATGAATCTTCAATGAAATGGAAGAATGAAGGAAGGTAGATTTTTCCAGGACACTGCCTCTCCCAGAACACTAAATGGCAGCTCCCCTGGATAGTGGCTGTACCCTGGATTCCCTCAGGGAATCCTGGGACATGGAGTCTGTTTTCTCAGCCCTGTTGGGTGCCGTGGGTGCTGCGAGGAGGAGCTCATAAAGGACCTGGGGACTCATACTTCCCCTATAACCCGGAAGTGCTTCGGAGTCAGGAAGCCCACAGTACTTCTGGGCTGCTTCATTATTTGACCCGGAAGAAGAGGAGGAGCATTTCTGGGTCAATGAATATATAAAGGACTGGTTGAGACCCAGTAGGAGAGCCAGAGTTGGGAGGGAGTTTGATGGAGCTGCTGGGAGGAGAATTGTAGTATTGTGATTATTGGTGATTATTGATTGTTGTGAATTGTGGTGATTGTGGTGCTTTGGGGCACTATATTTAAGAAAAGAATTAAATTCTGCTTGGTGCTTTTAAACGTGTGTCCTGAACATCTGTCTGTTGGGTTTCACGGGGCAACAATGCCCTCTAGCGTCCACACCATGTAACACTTTGCTCTGTTTAAATGTTCAGCATTTCTGTGGCCCTCCCTCCTATTGTTAAGTAGGTGTGGATAAAAGCTCCGCCTTCTGGGTCACCTGCCTTTTCGATTTTAACATGCAGGGAAGACTGTCACTGAATATAACCAGTTAACATGCTGAGTGGCTGTGTGTAATTCATTTCAGGGCTCGGCTTTAGAAACATCTATTTATGGCATACAGATTTTACATAAATTCAAGAAAAGTTTATAGTGTACTGATATATACTCTTGAATGATGTGCAGTTATCTCTTTTTTGTAACACCTAAGATACTGTATTTTTTTATATGCACACAATAATCAAAGTTTGAAAAGGGGAGACGCCAGTAAGCAAAATCGCAGTTATTTTCTTTATAGGTTGATTTCATCTTGCAACAAAGGCCATGTTTTATCACAAGACTCTTGTATTTCATTTACTTGCAATTTTGTATTTGCATTTTAAATGTGCTTTTCTCTGCTTATTGCATATTTATTGTTAGGTTCAGCAATGTCAAAGGTGATACACATGAACACACTTTCTAGTAGACATCCTTTAATATTAAGTTCTGTAAACTTTAATGACTCATTAAAATGGAATATCAATAGCTACATCTACTGTTCATTGTTTTCTTAAAGAACGTTAAAGTCAAACAGACAAGTACTGTAAGAACTAAATTAAACTTCCTGAATCTCAAAATACTTTCACTGTATAAACTCCTTGTTGCTGACATTGTCATCTCTGCCTTTACTTAGATTCAACAGAGCCCACTGATATGATGTACCAAGAAGCATTATTATAACCCTACAGATCCCGACAATAATTTGAATCATAAACATTTTTCTATATTTCACTGTATTTACCTAATACGAAATCGCTTTTCAGTATTGTCTATTACATGCAAGTAAGAATTTCATTGAATTTTGTACATAAGACCCTATAAACTATTATGCGGGTAGTCCATCTAGAACCTTCAGAATCAAGATGAGCAAGATTTTACAGATGTTCTGTGGCTGCTAATATACATGACTTATATCACTAAATGATACTAGGCCAGCCCAGGGAAGTATCTTTCTGATTCTGCAAGAGTAACAGATAATAAAAGGCAGAAAATTATTGCACTATTAAACCAATTATTCTGAAAACTAATGGGCAGCACAAAGCCCAAAAAATCAATTTCATTATATAGTATCCATAAATCTCTTTGTTAATGTATCTCTCTATAATGGCATATTATACTAAATGGAAGAAGCAGAGTTTTTGCTAACTGCTAAGATTTGTTGAATCTACAGTTAGCAATTAATAAAAGAAAAAACACATATGGAGCTCTGTCTTCGATAATGGTAATCTAAAAATTGGTTTCAGTGTTCCTTTAATAAAAGACTGTTTTATTAACTGGCCATTAGCACTTGTTTATTTAAAGAAAATACCTAAAATATCTATACATCCGCTGTGTGTCTATGAAAAAGCACATAAACATACATGCTAAATAATAACATTACTTCTTAATTGAATGTTATATCATTGTAGTATTTCTTTTTGGTTCATTATGGAGAAGATAGTCATTCAGAACCAATTTTATTACATTCATTTTGTTAATAGTTTGAATGAAGTAATTTTGAATGTGCATAGATTCAATTACGTATTTCTGGTTTTATTTTTGCACAATAACTTTTTCATCACATCTAGAGCTGGTTTTTGTCCTGCTTTTGTTGCTTCTCTTATTGGCAAGTTTGATTTTTCTCTGATTTTGATTAAGGAGGGATGGAAAAAGTAATGCAGGAACTACAACACACAATTATTTTCACATACTGTAAAATGCAAGCTTCATGCTAATAGCTGAGCAAATTTATGTATAATTAGGAGCATGTGCTGATGTCAATCTTCTCCAGAACAGGACCTCCCAAAGTTTTTATCTATTTAATTTAACACATTTTTTAACAATATCTCCTTTGTCTTCAAAATACCAATGCATTAACACATATAATTAAATAAATTAGAACACATAAATGATAAGTGATAACTTTATTCCATACCTGTTCTGTAACTATTGCCAGGTGAATGCTGCCAGCATTTTCATGTACATGTTTTGGGACTGCTAACTAGTGTTGGCTCTTGGGTCAGAAGTGTCCAGTTTTTAGGTGCAGTCGCATTTAATGTGAAAAGCATCTATTTGCAAAAACCCACATTTTCCCGTCCGTCTGTATAAAACAACTAGGCCCCCCACAGATTAACTTTGTTGAGCTGTGGTACACTTATTCTTTAAAGAAATTTGTCGAGACAGTTCAGTTTTCGTTCAGATTATCTTGAATAGATTGCGCTGTATGAAGTTTTACACTTTAAAAATTTTCCCATTGAAAGGGTGGAGTAGTGGCTCTGAGGCTATGGATCTGCACTGGCAATCGGAAGGTTGCTGGTTCAATATCCCATAAACACAAGAAGTGACTTTACTCTGTTCTGTCCTTGAGCAAAGCCCTTAATCTGCAATTGCTCCGCCCTGGGTATGACGATAATCTGCAACCATCAACTGCAATTAGGCCCTACAACCTGCACGGAAAAACCTGGGGGTTGGTGGCAGAATTGGTGGCAGCCCCCACAAAAAAGCTCACACTGTTCCATGCCATCTGAACTAGTATGGTGCTGAGGTGTCACGAATTGCCTGTCCGCACTCGAGTTCTAATATGGGATCTTGAGGTGGTTTGTCATGTGGTGGGTGTGGCAACACGCTGAATCAGCACATGGTCCTAACCTCTCCTCCTCTCTCTCCATTGAAATGCATTGGCAAATTTGTGAACTTGTCCATCTTAACACTGAGAAACATTCTGTGTGACTTCAACTAAAAATTTGTTTAGTTACAATGTTACCTGAAGAGCAGTTGCTTAATCTTCAATATTTTCCTCTTTTATTTATCTGACAGCCACTTAGACGCCCAAATTCATGTGAGTCAAACACTAAGCAGAATTCACAAGTGCAAACAGTTCACATAGCAGCAACTTTCCCCTGCTGGTGTAGGTAAGTTGACTACAAAAAAAAAAATCACTTCTCTGGACATAAATGGAAGGGGAATGCATTAGTCAAGAACATATAAGATTGAATTGATCGAATAATATTATCTGCAGACTATTATTGTAAATAACCAACATTATCAACCTGTAGTTAAATGGTGTTTAAGCTAGTTAATAACACGAGGGAGGTGCAGCTTCCATAACTGATACAAACATAGGATGGGTCTAGAAATGGACAGCATGGGTGGGAATGACTTCAGTGACTTAAGCCCCTGATCTTTGGTATCCAGCCCCTGATCGTTCACTCCCAAATATACACTAACAATCACAGCAAGCTCCTCAGCTTCTTGCCCATCGTGTATCATTTGTATTCCTGTTATACAATAAACCGTTTCTTTTCCAAGTTCTTACTTATTTATATAAAATTAATGAATTACTGTGCTTTAACTAATATTAATAGCTAGATGGGGAACTTAGTTCATGTTCTTTTTCCTTTCATAGGGTAATATGGATACTGATTTAATGCTAATATTGGTCATCTTGCATTAATAGATGTTTTTCAATGACCAATTACTACTCTATTGGGTATATTTTCCAAAATTTTCAATTGAAATAAATTGAACAACAATTAATCACAAATCCCCCATCACTAACACACATCGATCAATGCCATTTTGACATCACTTGAATTGCAGTCTGCTGTGTATGAAAGCCATTGAGGTACAACAAGCCTATTTGTGCTCCAGTTTTAACTCCATTGCAACTGTACATTTTTGATGTACTCAACTAACATAACTGCATCCTGTTATCACTATTACCTTTTGAATATCGGTCACTATTATAGAATTAGTAAAAAAATGTAACAGCAGATTCTTGGATGAAGTAAATAAAAAATATGAAACTTTCATATCAGTTAACTTAGTTGCCGAACACACCTGAATGGAACAACATGGGTACATTTTCTAATTTGTTTGAATTCTTCCTAATAATGTCCCTTTTCTGTCTCACATTTGTTATTTATTGGACTGTGTCACTCTCCTTTTAGAATTTTACTGCAAAGACTATTTGGGAATGTGTGTAATAAAAACCATAATAGCATCATGTTGTCCTCCACTAATCTTCATTCATTTACTAACCTGAAATCTTCACTTTTTAACATAATGCTTTTTGAGCCCTCAGCCACGAGAATCAGAACGACATCCAGGTTTTATATTGATAAGAGGCTCGATATAATACATCTGGTTCAGGCGAGGCTGCTCACCCACTCCCAGAACAACTCTGGTCCTTAATTATACTGTAAGAACTCTACCGATGTTTTAATTACTGTATATTCTTTTTCTAAACTGTCCTTTTCTTTTTGTTTTCCACTCCCAGGATGGGTGTTGACGGCCATGTCCCCATTTTCTATACGTTTGGGAAACTACTATTTCATTAAATTAATGGTAATACTCTTTTATGCAGGATAGTTGGGATAGTTTGGGGGGTGTCTAGAGAAGAATTGTTTATGGATTTTGAGAATATTTCTTAATTGTTTCATCTTTTTTTATTTTTCTGCTCTTAATAATAATTTGATCTGTCTTAAGGACAGATACAGTACATCTAATATCAGTTAAAGTTATTACTATTCCTTAGCACATGCATTCATTTTTTTCAAAGTAAATTAGAGTATAGAGATAAGGATATTACAATTGCACAAGCAATAGACTGTTTCATTCAAGAAAAGGAAGGCTGCTTTTATCTCATGATATTACAACTTTTGAATGTCCACCATTGAAATGAACAGTCATCCAGCTTTAAATCATCAAAAGAGCATGGGAATTAATTTAAAAATATCTGTGACATGTATAATATTTTCATCTGCATGCTGATCTTAAAAGGGTGGTAATGTTATTATACACTTTTGGGGTTATTTTCAAAAGGGTACATCTATGTTATAATTTTCTTTAGAAACTCTTTCTATAAATGTGCATATCAATAAAAACACCCCAGGTTTGTTTTGTCAGTGGTAAGGCTGCAGTATTACCCTTTTGTATTTTGAAGTAAACTTTTATTCTGAAGACCCAAATAAGAAAGTCAGAACCATACTGGAACCCAAGAGAATTATTACCATAGCAGCAGAGCAATAAATAAACTAATAACAATGACCATATCATACTACTACTACTACTACATATAATAATAATAATAATAATAATAATAATAATAATGTTTTATTTCAAGCAAATTGTTCACATGAATAGTTCTAAATAAAAGAAGTGGAAAGTAAATGTTTGATTAATGAAACAATAATTATCATTCTAAACAGGGACTACATTTCTATGGTCTATCACAGCTACTGTAAATATTTAGAGTAATATTTTTCATGAGCTGAGAAACACATTTCGGTTGCATTTCCTGAAAAAAATGAATCCTAGAAATCAATAAATAATTTAAGAATGCGTGTATATATACTTTTTTATGCATTTCCGGAAACTCTTATTAATCAGCCACTTTACTAGTGAATATGAAGTACTAATTGTTTATTCTTCTCTGAAAAATAATTAACTGTTTTTATTATATGGGGACATTTTTGTTGCTTCAGTAGGATAAAATAAAGTTGTGAAAAGTCAGGCCAGGTTGAAGAGCATGCAATGATACAGTGCATTGCTGCACACGCCACATGACAAAATAGCTCGGGATCTTGGTTGGAAACCCCCCAGACAGACACTCTTGGCAGTCCTACCATCCACAAATTACAACATTAGCTATCCTCAACATTAACTATCCTGCAAGCCGAATCACCCTCATGGCCATAGTACTGTAACTGCCGCTCCCTCAAAATACAGGTAATGTGCCTCTTTTGGGATTCCATGAACAACCACTTGTTCAACACAAAGTCAAATCATTGGTACCAAAGGATTCTCCAAAGAGACACAATACCAAAGGTGTCCAGTCTTCATCTCAGGTCACTGGGTAGCATCTATGTCTCACAAGCATATAGCAAAACAAGAACCACGAAGACTCTAAAAACTTAAGCCTTCATTTCCATCCTTTTGTAGAGATATTGTGAGCACCACACACCCCTTTCTTCATAGGAAGAGTCACCAGAGACACGAATGTTGCTGCCGAGGTAAGTAAACCTCTCTACGAGGTCAACAGTCTCTCCGCAGACAGACATAATACTGATGGCTGTGCCCAAGAGGTCATTAAAGGCTTGGATCCTGGCTTTTGTTCAGGACACTTACAAGCCTAGACACTCAGACACCCTGCTCAGTCTCTCAAGATCCCCGATCAGAGCCTCCATTTACTCCAGGAAGGTCACAGCTTCATTGGAAAAGTCAAGATAACTGAATAGTTCTTCACCAACAGATACCCCACAGCCCACAGCTCCAGAGGTCCTGGCTAGGGTCATCCCCAATAGGATCCGTGATCACTTCCACACCTACCAGTGACTGGAGCAGATCGGTTTAAACCTAATAGTCTACCATTGACCGTATCCTGGCACTGAGGGTTCTTATCCAGAGCAAATGCAAATATCGGCAGAGTTTCTTTGTAGCCTTTCTCAGTTTTTTGTAAAGTGTTCAACTCCATTGATCAAGCTGCCCTTTGGGAAGAACCTGAGACTTTGTGGTATCCCACCAAAGTTGCTGGATATCATTCTGGAGTTCATCAGTGGTGTGTTTGCTCCTACTCTGTTCCATGCTTCCATGGACTGAGTGATGGGCAGGGTCGTGGGATCAAGCAGCTGTGGGGCATCTGCTGGTGAAGAAAGATTCACTGTTGTGAAAAATAATAGGTAAATGTGATGTCATAATTTAATAAACAAGTAAGTGACAGCATATACAATATCTTCAGAAAGTACTCAGAACCCTTCTTTTTTTCACATTTTGTTACATTTTAGCCTGTTGCTAAGGTCTTTTAAATAATTTTTTCCCTTATTAAATAATATTCAATACCACATAATGACAAAGTGAAAATTTTGGGACTAAAAAATAAATAGCTATCGAATCAGGTTGAAACACGTATTTAATCATTTTACTATGACGCTTGAAATCTGGATCAGGTGCATCACTTTCTATTGATTGTTTGAGATGGTTATACACCTTATTTGGAGTTCACCGGTGGTAAATTCAACTGATTCAACTCAATTATGAAAGGCACACATCCATCTGTAGGTCACACAGTTGACATTATCTATCAGAGCAAACACCAAGCCATGAAGTCGAAGAAATTGCCTGTTGACCTTAGAATCAAGATTGTGTTGAAGCAAAGATCTGAGGAAGGCAATAAAAAATTCTGCAGCATTGAAGGTTCCCAAGAGCACGGTGGCCTCCATAATTCTTAACATTCGTAATATGTTTGAAACAACCATGCCTCTTCCTAGTGCTGGACACCCAGCCAAACTGAGCAAATGTGCGAGAAAGGGCCTTGGTAAGACAGGTGATCAAGAACCCAATGGTCACTGTGACTGAGTTCCAGAGAACTTGTGTGGAGATGGAAGAAACTTGCAGAAGGAAAACCACCACTGCAGCACTCCACTAATCTGGGCTTTATGGTATTGACAGCACTGTCCTGTGGGGTTACATTTTAACAGCAGGGACTGAGACTAGTCAGGGAGGCGGGAAAGCTGAATGGAACAAAATACAGAGAAATACATAATTAAAATCTGCTCTAGAGCTCTGTGGACCACAGACTGGGTCGAAGGTTCGCCATCCAACTGGATAGTGACCCTGAGCAGAAAACAAAGACTATACAGGATTGGCTTAGGATATACTCTTTGACTGTTCTTGAATGGCTCAGACAGAGCCCAGAACTCAACCCAACCAAACATCTCTGGAGATACCTGAAAATAGGTGTCCACTAACAGCCTCTGCCCAACCTCCCAGAGCTTAAGTGGATCCACATAAAAGAATGGCAGAAAATTCCAAAAAGCCAGGCATGTGAAGGTTGCTGTGTCTTATCCGGGAAAACTCCAGGCCGTAATCCCTTCCAAAGTTGCATAACCAAAGTACTGAGTAATAGGTCTGAATTCTAGGGTCAATGGGATTTCTCAGTTTTTTCATTTCATAAAATTTACAAAATTTCTAAAATCCTATTTTCCCTTTGTTATTCTGGTGTATTGAGTAGTGCTTGATGAGGTAAAAATGAATTTAAATATTTTATCATATGTCTGCAATATAACAAAATACGTCAAAGGTTGATAGAATCTGAAAACTTTCTGAAGACACTATAAATAAGCACAAATTTGGACTGTAAAGGATTCTAAGATGGAAGTAAAAGTAATAAAAGTGATCTCTTTAAAAGAATTGCTTGCTCTTCAATACAAGCATTCCAATACAAGTCTTTCCAACAGTAAAAAGAATCAAAAATGTGAAAAGAGAGATCACAACAATGCTCATGCGCTGAAGTGTAACAAAATTCTTGCCAAAAGAAAGGTGACCGAATTAAAGAGAGACAAGACCAAGACTGAAGGTCAAAAGGAAACAGTCTAGGCAATTCTTGAGCCATCGTTACAGAGAAAGTATCCGGAGGGATAAATCCTGTGGTAAAGGTTTTCCAACAACACTCTGCCATTCTTCCTCATCCTAGCCTCCATATCCCCTGTTGCAGCAAGGTTTCAAGTTTGCCTTGGTCTCTAGAACTGAGATTTTGTCTGTTATAACTGACTATGGACTAGCCAGAGGTTCTCCAGTAGCATAACATCGCAGTACTACAAGGATTTGCATAAAAGGTGTTAACACTAGAATTACCAGAGCCTATGAGAAAACTCGTAAATCTGGCCCACCTTTAATATGTTCGCACCTCTCCGTCAGTGCCTTTGTCCTGTAAATGTGCCGATTAAGAGAAGCAGCAAGCAGCCAGCTATTCCACCCCCCATTGTTGCAGAACGTTCACTAAGTTCTCCCAGCTCGTGCCTTGTTTGATTATGTGGGAGTGAGTGAACTGCTGGAGTTTCAGAGTGGAAATAATAGATCGTCATTTAGAACACATCCATTTCATGTGTGTTCTGTTTCTACAGCAATCTGTGTATACACATTGTTAAAACAGAAACTTTTTCATATTTTAGTAATAAATGTTACAAAATGTTGGCATAAACTATATAATGTGTGAAGCCTGAAGTCCAAAGATCAAATAAACACTTTCACAAAAGGTTCAAGGATGATACAACAGCTTCCGTGGCGTACCAGTAAGATTTGCTAACTTGTAATCAAGGGGGCACCGGTTCGACCCCCACCGCCTCCTGTATTTGCCATTTTCAGTAGTGAGCTGCTCTTATTGTTAATATTATACACTACACACATACATTTGGTTTGTGTCTGTAACCGGCCATGTACATTTATAGTACTGTATTTGTAAATGTTACCTTTTTTTCACTTTTTTCTCTCACTCACGATCACGATACATACTACAGCCCCTCAAACCCAGGGATCTGACGCTGTTAGTTTTTATTTGAAACTGGAAATAACTGTAGATGTGAGTGGTGTTTTGAGGCAAAGGAATTGGACATTCTCTGATCTGGAGGGATAAAAGCTGACACAAACGCTGGTGAATCTGCCTTCTTCGTATCTCACCGTCACTTTATTTTTTTTTATTCAGTTTTATTGAGTGTTCCTGCTGCGCTGAATAAGCTCACACCTTCTGGTGCATGATGTTGACGCAACACGGAGAAACAAAAGAAAGAGACAAATATATGGGATATTGGGTATAAAATTAATCAGAAAACATTATCGCACTAATGCAATATTATTTGAAAATGAACAGCGTCAGATTGGGTGTAAATTTACACTGGCGCTGTTACTTAGAGTCAGATCAGGAGAGGTGTGTGTGGGGGGGGGTGTGTTAGAGTGTGATCGTGATTGAGAAAATAAAATGAGCTTATTCAGTGCAGCCTTCTGGTGCATGATGTCTACACAGCACGGAGAAAAAAAGAAAGAGACAAATATATGGGACATTGGGTATAAATTTAATCAGAAAACAACCTCACACTAATGCAATATTATTTGAAAACGAACAGCGTCAGATCGGGTGTGAAGTGCTTGCTGCTTGTCTTAATCGGCACATTTACAGGACAAAGATGCTGACGGAGTGGTGCGAATGGATTTAAGTTGGGCCGGATTTACAAGTTTTCTCATAGGCTCTGGTAATTCTAGTGTTAAAGAGTACTTTAGTCAGATGGATCTAGAAAAGTACACCTCTACTAGTCTGAGACTCCAAATATCTCTGAATTATTGACTGCTCACTATGACAATCAAGTGGATTGAGGATTTCCTGAACTGCAGCATTAATTTCCATGGCTTCCTGGGTCTACAATACATCCTGGTTAGCATGTTTGATGTAAATCAGGTAATCTTAGGAACCCTGCAGTTTTTAGGAATCACAGAAAACACACTATTTATAGTTATTCATTGTATTTTAACCATGTTTTAAATGGTTTAATTCACAAGACATCTGCAAAAATTGACTATTAAGCTTGTCATCTCTCACCTGCACAGGTTACAGTGGTCTCTCAACATATACATGGCCTGTTAAATTTTAACAGCATGTAGACCTAACTTTTACTGTTAACAGTAATGACAGATAGTAAAATGCTATTCAAACTTTAAATTTACAATAACAATACTATTACATTTCACAAGGCCTAATACCCTCTGCTATTGTAGCTTTAAGAAGCTTATGATACAAGCCCCTGCTAACATTAATAATTTAACTTACTGTATAAATGTATTATTGCATTTAATTATGAAACTAATATGATCTGGTGAAATAGATATTTTAATATTCTATTTTATTAAGACAGTTTTCATACCGTGAATATAATGTGCTCCATATAACAAACTCCCCTAAGGCATAAGAGGTAACTGGTTGAAAAAGCTATCACTAGATTACAAAGTCTTTAACATGCTATTTTAGTTACAATTGTTTTTGAGAAACAGCCATAAGTTAATGATCACTCTTAAGGTGTACGGTAATTTACAATGTTAAGGTATAATTTATAATGTTAAGGTATAATTTACATTACTAAGATATTACAAAGCTTTCAGGAAATGCATGCCTGTTAATTAATGTTTGAAAGACTGAAGAATTATATCAATGATTAAAAAAACATAAAAGATCCTTCCATCGTTGAGCCAGTTGATTGCAAGAGCACATAAAATGTAATGGCCTCAATGGACACAAACTGAATTACCAGTCACACAATAAAGCATATAAATAAAAATCTAGAAACAGAGATATTTTGTTGAGACAATTTACTCAAACAGAACTTGCAAATGTATGCAGAACGAATTCTAAGAATTGTATAAACAGAAATTCAACACAAAGTAAACAAAACAAAAATGTGCTTTGCACAAAACACAACATAAAAATTAGGAAACCAACAAAGGTGTTGAATAAGTAAACACTGTATATAAAGGTTGATTTGAATTTTTATTTTTTTTTGCCAACAGAAACATGAGTTAAGTGAATATTCTTAAAGTTATAAAGTGTTATTTAATAGCATGTAAAGCTCTACCAGGACAAGAATCATCGCCACATAGTGGCAAATGGTGCATCTCTCAAAAGGAAATTCTTAAACATTTCCCTTTAAATTACAGTTTGTTAATTAAATAACCAATTTAGACACACATTAAGAAGAACACTGCAAAGAAATTCATTGAGGCAAAATACTTCCAGTTAAAATTAACACTTCACAGCCTATTACTTAAGTGTACTGTTTGGCACAACAGATAGCAGAAAAACATCTATAGGATGAGGAAATGGACATAAACAAAAATTCAAAAACCAAACTAAAGTCCAGATTGGGAGAACAAAAAGATACATCAATGCCAAACGCAACCCTGAAAAACCATAGTCAAAACAAATCATGTAAAGCAGCGGTTCTCAACCTGTGGGTCGCGACCCCGCCGGGGGTTGAATGACGATTTGCCAGGGGTTGCCTAAGACCATTAGAAATATGGGTTTTGTCTATTCTAATGTGTAAAACTTGTTATTGTACAAATTTTTTCCATTGGCAGTTACTAGTTTTTTACTACAATTGTCATTCAAGGATAGATGTTGCAGACAATTGAATCAGAATAATTTCAAACATTTTAATTGTCAAAACTTTATTATTTTTAACTGTTTACATTGCTGTACATCGAACACCGTGACGTTATGTAACGTTGCAGGGATTTACGCACTTCGTGACGTAATTGAAATCACATCCGTTTCTAATTAGTAAAGCATAAACAAACATTTTATAGTCCGTGTTATTGAAGCTATTGTTATATAATATTTTAATTAGCGAACAAACCCATGACAATAGATCAAGTAGAGAAGAACGTTAAGAAAAGAAAATATAGTAACAATTTTTTACAATATGGTTTTACTTCAGTAGTTACAGCAGGAATTGAGAAACCACAATGCTTTATTTGTAATGAAGTTCTATCAGCCGAATCTATGAAGCCGAACAAACTGAAACGTCATTTTGATAGCAAGAATCCAAGCTTTGCTGGCAAGGATACCCAGTATTTTAGAAGCAAAGCTGATGGAGTCAAGAAAGCTAGACTTGACACTGACGGCAAGTACCACCAACAAAACATAGCAGCCGTTGAAGCTTCATAATTGGTGGCTCTCAGAATAGCCAGAGCTATGAAACCTCACACTATTGCTGAAGATTTACTGTTGCCAGCGGCCAAAGACATTGTTCGAGTTATGATCAGAGACGAATTTGTTATGAAACTGAGTGCAATTTCCTTATCTAATTACACTGTCCGCAGAAGAATAGATGACATGTCTGCTGATATTATTGATCAGGTAATCCAGGAAATGAAATGTGCTCCACTTCCAATATTTAGCATCCATCTTGATGAATCTACAGATGTTGCAGACTGTTCACAATTACTGTTTTACGTGAGGTATATTAATGATGTTGACTTTACAGATGAGTTTCTTTTTTGCAAACCTCTTGAAACGACAACTACTGTATGTGATGTATTTGACACAATTGGTTCATTTCTGAAAGAGCATACGATCTCTTGGAAAAAGGTTTGGGGTATTTGCACAGATGGTGCTCCGGCTATGCTAGGATGTCGGTCTGGATTTCAACGTTTGGTACTGAATGAGTCACCAAAAGTCATCGGAACTCACTGTATAATTCATCGACAAATATTAGCAATGAAGACGCTGCCACAAGAGTTACAAGAAGTAATGAAAAGTGTTGTAAGTTCCGTCAATTTTGTAAAAGTGAGTGTTTTAAACGGTCGACTGTTTTCGAAACTTTGTAATGAGTAGGATGCATCCAACAATGTTCTGCTATTTCACACTGAAGTGAGATGTTTGTCGAGAGGAAAAGTTTTAAAACGTGTTTTTGATCTTCGTGATGAACTAAAAACATTTTTTAATCAGAAAGCAAGACCGCAGTTCAAAGCACTTTTCAGCGATGAAAGTGGACTGCAGAAAATAGCTTACTTGGTTGACATTTTTGCCATCTTGAATGAGTTAAATTTATCACTGCAAGGACCAAATGCAACATGCCTCGATTTGTCTGAAAAGATCCGATCATTCCAAATGAAATTTCAGCTTTGGCAAAAAAATTTGTATGAAAATAAAATTTACATGTTGCCCACCTTATCTGCTTTCTTTAAGGAAAATGACATTGAACCTGACAAAAGGATTACAATGATAATTTCTATGAAAGAACACTTGCACATGCTTGCGGACGAAATTTCATCGTACTTTCCAAATCTACCTGACACCCCGTTTGCACTTGCCAGAAGTCCACTCACAGTCAAAGTTGAAGATGTTCCTGAGGCAGCACAAGAGGAGTTCATTGAAGTCATTAACAGCGATGCAGCGAGAAATGATTTATCTTCAATGTCAGGTACAAAATTCTGGATCAAGTGTTTGCAGTCATATCCTGTTCTGTCTGAGACTGTGTTGTGCCTTGTTCTTCCATTTCCAAGAACATATCTTTGCAAAACAGGGTTTTCCAGCTTGTTGGTTATCAAGTCTAAATACAGAAGTAGACTTGTTGCAGAAGATGATCTTCGTTGTGCTCTTGCAAAGACTGCCCCGAGAATTTCTGATCTGGTGAGAAAGAAGCAGCCTCAACTTTCGCACTAACGTTGACTTTTTACGCGTACTGTCACAACAATTTTGTAGCAATGTAGTTTATTGTTGTTATATTAAGACTGTTACCCTTGCTACGCCATGCTTTTCATATTTTCAAATAAGTATACAACATGAATACGATGAATACAGTTCAATACAAAATGAAGAAAACCAAATAAACGTAAGTCATAAAGACTAAATTTAATTTATTTGTAATTAGAAATAAATATTTCACAATATACAGTATAATTACATATTGTTTTTGTTATTAATCACTACACTTTAATTATGGTCAATTTGTAACAATGAAAATACATCCTGCATATCAGATATTTAAATTACGATTCATAACAGTAGCAAAATTACAGTTATGAAGTAGCAACAAAAATAATTTTATGGTTTGGGTCGCCACAGCATGGGAAATTGTATTAAAGGGTCGCGGCACTAGAAAGGTTGAGAACCGCTGATGTAGAGATTCATGTTTGGAAATTCACTAAGCTTTTATTAAACTCTTTGACAATATTTTTAAAGAGCTGAGAAACCCAACAATCAACAGTGATGTTGCACCAGATTATATACTATCACTCTAACTAAGATCATACCAGCACAAATTCTTGTAACCATCCCTAAGCACCCCATTTTCATGTCCTCACAACTGGGACTCAAAGACAGTGTCACAGCAGAACTGCAAAGTTTAAATAATTAAAAATGACATATGCAGACATGTTTTAAATTCAAATGCTTAATGCTTGCCTGAAGAGTAGTCAGTGGATCAGCACCCATGAATATGCACTCAAGAGGTCCTAAGCTCCTTCTTGAAGACTCAGGTCAGGAGATGCCACATCTGCGTGGCATCAAATCTCAGTCTAGACTCCTCTGAAGTATAACTCCTAGCTGGTAAAACAAGCAGCCCATCTCCATCTGAAATTCGGACTCCTTCAGCGTGCTTAATAAGTTTTTCAAAACTTTCTTGTTTGGTGAATTTCTCTCTAACTGATATTAGTTGTTAGGTTTTTTGTAACCTAGGAATTGTAATCAGCTTATACAGTATTTTGTGCTGAGATCTTCACTTTATATTAGAACATTAGAACAATCTAGATGAGAACAGGACATTCCGACTAACAAAGGTCGCCAGTCCAATCCACATAATCCTTCCTAAACAACATCAAGTCTAGTTTTTAAAGTCCTATTGCCTACCACACTACTTGGTAACATATTTCATGTATCTATAGTTTTCTGTGTAAAGAAAAATTTCCACATGTTTTTGCAAAATGTACCCTTAACAAGATTCCAACTGTGTCCCTGTGTTCTTGATTAACTCGTTTTAAAGTAACAGCCTTAGTTCACTCAATTTACTTCATAATTTTAAACACTTCAGTCATGTCTCCTCTTAATTTCTGTTTGCTTAAACTGGAAAGGCTTAGCTTTTTTAACCTCTCCTCAAAATTCAAACCCTGTAGCCCAGGAATCAGCCTAGCCATTTTTCTCTGGACTTTTTTCCAGGGTTGCTATGTCCTTTTAGTGTCCTGGAGACCAAAACTGCACACAGTACTCCAGATGAGGCCTCACCAGTGCATTATAAAGCTTCACATAACCTCCTTGGACTTGTACTTTTCCCATCATGCTACAGGGTGTCCAACTCGGGAGTACAACTTTAAAAATGCAAATTACTCGCAAACGCATGAACATAAAGATGAGCTGTAAGAACTGAACATACCTGTATTTAGTGGAAAACAAGTCCACATTACAAAAGGTGCTGAAAATGTCCTCCTCCAATGTCCGCGCACAAGGAAACGCGACGCTCCATATTTGAGAAAGTCCTCTGCAACATGTCACTTTCGATGGCAGCAATTTCACGCTCGATGTTTGCTTTTAGTTGTTCGATGGTCCTGGGTTTGCTTGCATTAACCTTGCCCTTTAAATATCCCCATAGAAAAAAATCTGGGGGAGTTAAATCAGGCGATCGAGGTGGCCACTAACCTTTCAAGATCACCCTGTCTCCAAAAAATTATTGGATCTCTTCCATACTGGCACGAGAGGTATGGCACGTTACCCCATCCTGTTGGAAGTAACCTTCTTGAAGTTCGTAGTTGTCCAGTTGTTTCACAAATTGGTCAAACATGGACAAGTATCGCATGCTTGCTTTCGCCACTCTGCAGGGTTGGTGTCTGGGGCTAGACGGCCGTCTGTGCCTGGCTGGCGCAGCCCGGCCGCTGCCATATCCGGGGCCGCCATAGTGGCACCTGCTATAGTGCCCGCCTCTTTATGACACAGAATCAATTCTTCATTAAATACGGAATATTTTGAACCTTGTTGCATGATGATACATGCATGCGTTGCAGAATAATTCGCATTTTTAAAGTTGTACTCCCGAGTGGGACACCCTGTATAACCTAACATTCTGTTAGCCTTCTTAATGGCTTCTGAGCACTGTCTGGCAGTTGATAGTGTCGAGTCCACTATGATTCCTAAATCTTTCTCATAAAGTGTACACTCGATTTTCAGACCTTCCATTGTATATTCAAAGCTTACATTTTTACTTACTACATAGTACTAGGGTGATGTACCATGTTAGCCGTTATGAATGTAGTGAGAAGTCAAGCAAAATGACATCTTTTATTAGCTAACTAAAAAGATTACAATATGCAAGTTTTGAGGCAACTCAGGCCCCTTCTTCAGGCAAGATGTAATACTTCACATTTACATTACATTAGATTTCATCTGCCACACATTTGCCCAAGGCTTTATGCTATTCAAGTCCCCTTGTAATGATTCAACAGATTCCAGATTATCTGCCAATCCATTTAGCATAGTATCATCTGCAAACTTAACCAGCTTGTTATTTATATTCTTATCCAAATCATTTATATTTATTAAAAAAGCAGCAGCCCTAAAGTCAAGATAAAATGATTCATTTTGAAAACTTATTCTGTAACAGTTGTTTCTAAACAGTCCCTCAGACTGATTTTTGCTTGACTATGTTGACCTCTTTTATTAGTCACTTTGGATAAAAGTAACAGTCAAGCAAATTAATTAAATGTATATAAGATTTTAGCAAAATAAGAATGAAATAATAAACTTCCTTATATTCAGATTACAAAAAACAAAAAAAAAAATCACAAAACAGATATAAAAATATAAACAAAACTCCTTATAGATTACTAATTTAAGACGTTAATAAGTGAAGCACTTTGTTTAATTTAACAGATTTCATTCTTGAGAAGACACACACACAGTATAGCTTAGCCAAATCTATCTTTAATACTTTATTGTGTATTGTCAGGAAGGTGTGATGAGACTTAAAAGTATTCCAGGAACTTGATGCAATCAATAAAACCAGTTTTGTGGGTGCATAACAAGATAAGTGATCAATAAAACAGATTCTTAAGTGCAGGCCAGAATGAAAGAAAATTGGACCAGGAACTGTGCAAGTGAGTCTGCTGATGATGAAGATATCAACGGTAAAGCTGCCACACCCTTTGTTACCTCTGTTGGTTGTAAAAAATAAGCAGGGTTTGTTTCAATACATCAGCCACCTCCCATTCTCCAAAGTCAAGCACTGATCCTATTAGCCTGAAGACCTTTGCTTAAAGGTTTGAGTTTATTTGTGCGTCTGACATCACTTAAAAATGACTACCTGATACCATTACAACAATCTATAAGACTAAAATGTGTACAGCTTTGCAGAAGGTATCAAACTTTTTTTAAAGAAATTGTCACTGTATATCCCACTTCTTATTGTCGATTTCGTAATAACTTCTGAAGAAATACATTCTGGCAATATTCTGTTTTCACTGCACTTTATGATGGGAAGGCATAATCCATATATCACACATAAATTTTTATATGGCATAGCATAATCATAATAGTGTGATTAGCATGGGTAAATACAACTGAATGTTATTAACCATCATGCAAGAGTAAAAAAAGAAAAATTGCAGTGCAAGCCCCTCTAATATATTACATAATACAAATGACTATACACTGGGTGGAACATTTCCTACATCTTTTCAGAACATTCACTTTTAAATTTGCGGACAATGCATAAATTCACATTTTTTCCCACAAAACCATTACAGCACTGGCATGTGTTTGCAATCTGCATTATGCTGATGTGATACAGATGGTATAATCTTGGTAAGCAACTACTTTATATGCAGTCAAATCATTAATAGCTTTATCCTTATTGCTTCAACCACATTATATAAAGTAATAATGTATAGTATATGTGGAGAAAACCTGCCAGCTAAATGCAGCAAATTTTAATAACCGCTTATCAGCTCTACAGCTTAGTTCTTGAAACATGTATGCAATTTATGCAGAAATGTATAATAATAGAAATCCTCATTTTCATTAACCTTCACTTAAAGCTTTCGAAATAATGGCACTCTTCTCCTTGTGTTTACAAGAACTGATGTTAGTCTTGCAGTGTAAATAAATTAATATCAATTTGGCAGTGATAACAAATATTTTTCAGGGTAGGGTGCTATTTTATCATGCTGAAATTTCCTCAGTGGAATGAAGAAATGCCTCATTTCAAAAAATGATCAAAAAGGAAATTCACTAGATGGTTTGAAGCTTCTTAAAGTATATAAAAAGTGAGTCTTTTAGAAAAAAATATGCTTGAAACTTAATATGCCCCATAAAATTAAAGTTGAAGTCTATGGGGTATTCTTACTTTTTTACTCCTATACAATTGGCCTGATTTAATCTGATATCCATGACTTTACTGAGTTCCACTAATTCTTTTTCATGGCTGAAACTCAAACAAGGTCCTTCCTGAATAGCTCATGAAAATGTACCTTCCTGTCTTTTATCAGTTTGTCAGAAATACCCTGAGCCAGACAAATATTTTAACACCTCCTAAACAGGAATTCTTGGCTCTCAAAATAGTGGGCAAGTTCTCAAGAATTATTTACAGCTTGTCTGGAAAAAGAGACTTTTAAATGTTATTATAGCCATTTGTCAGAATACTTGCACTTTTATTAATCCAATGTGAAAAATACAGTTGCAGTTTTCATTAGTAAATAGTAAACGCTGAAACAGGATAACTACACCCCCTGTTTTTCCATGTAAAGGGTGGTGGTTTACTCATCTTCTGAGATTTATTAACCAACTACCTTTACACACACACACACACACATATATATATATATATATATATATATATATATATATATATATATATATATATATATATAATTGGAATGAAACACAGATGTCTAGAGAAAACAGTTTCAAATTCATTGTCAGAAAAGCATATTGCCTAAAAGAAAATCACATTCTCATGTAGACCGCACCAAATCCCTTTGAGAAACCAAGTTAAAAAGAAAAAAAAAAAAACGGCACTCATATCAAGATATCAATAATTATTTCAAAATCTGTTAACTCCCAGCTCAGTTACAGCTGATAAGAGCTGTTCCTATTACATCCTATGAGGAAATCTGGCAAGCCTTGCTTTAGGCTGAGCTGCTGTTTCACATTGCTGACCTTGGCCTCAAATACAAGAGTAGACCAAACAGCTGCAGCTTGGTGGTAGAGCCCCAGACACTGCCCTGAGGTTGGAAAGCCAGGAAGACACAACATTGACGTCACGCACATAAACAAAGGAAGAATGACACCGTGGGTTCAGGAAGTAGCTGGTAATACAGACTGAGTTTCCCTTCAAAGATCTCATCAGTGTGCTTTCCCATGAACCATGTGTGTACCTCACCATTCCATAGAATCATAAAGTAATGTAGTTTTGGCTTTCTACCAATAACATACCAGATTTTTAATTTAACATCTTCTTGAAAAATCATTAAAATGCATTATATTACATTTTAATATCTTTTTTATAGCATTTTAAGCATTTATCCATTTACTGAACATGCTTAAGCTTATGTTTTGGTTTTGGGGAGACAGAGCATATCCTGGCAGAGCTTGGCACGGGGCATCAATCTACCCTGGACAGAGCACAGTCCATATAATGAATACTTTCTTTTCAATATTAAATTTGATTGCTAAAAACATTTACTTTTGTAACTAAGACTCTAAAGTAGCCTTAGTCCTCCGTCTTGGAAAAGGCTTTTCTTGATTGTTGCCAGATGAGCTGGTGCCTTTCCACCTTCCACAAGGGATATAATTTTGCCCTTCTTGAATCCCGTGTTGGCGGACTGGAAGAACTGTTATTGAAATTGTGTGTTGGATTCTCTTTGGGAGAAAATAATTGTTAGAGAATAAATTTATAGTTTTAATGTATTTTTAAATTGTAAAAATAAATAACATTTACAATTTTCCCTGGTAACACATTTTTGGTTGTTGATTTAACTTCTGACTTTTGTCTTTCCACTGGAAAAGGCAGTATACCGTATTTTACTTAACTTTACAGTTTTCCATTCGCAATTCATGTTGTCAGTTGCGAGAGCATGTTAAGAGCTGTACGGGGCCCGGTTTCAAAGGAACATCAGTCTTCTTCAACTCTAGCCATTCAATCTGGAATTATTTCATACAAATGATTTGTAATGTTGTTTTTTTTTTTTTATTTTCTCCAGCATCCTGGTTTTATCTTTTAGACCAGGCATTCTGTGTTTGCGCATCCTCTCCATGCCCTCATGAACCTTCTCCAGGTCCTTTAAATGTGTGTTAAGCTGACTAGAAACGGAGTATGATGAAGGGAATCGCAATCTAAGGTAGATCCCTGCCACACCACCACAGTAAGTGGACTGAAAATATAAACAAGTCACCTTTGTGTGTAGTGATTAGTAAGTAATAAAGAATTACAATCAGATAAGTCTAAGTATCACACCACTCTCTGGGAGAACAAGAAATATAAATAATTGAAATTGCAGGCTTTGTGGGTGATGCAGATTCCACTTAAATTAATTATTTTCATAGGGCAGCATTAGAAATTTGCTCTGATAATCACAGGTCTCCAGAATGTGTCCTTCCTCTTGATCTGGAATTGTATACATTATTTTCCAGAATGAACAAATTCTTCCAGTGCAATATGTTTTCTTATCAATCTTCTGTTTTGCCTTTCTTGTTCTTTGTGACACAGTGCATGGCATTTTTAAATTAGCATTTAATCCAATTTATTTTTATGGAATGCTCATAGATCTACATGCTTTCTTAGAACTACTACTAAGTGCCATTAATATTTTTTTCCTTTTAGCCTATTTTAAGTATGTTAATTTCCATCTTAAGTAAATATTCAAGTTATATTATAACAGGTTCTCAAGTACTGCAAGCTCATCAACACCAATAATTATGCTAATTATAATTGTTCATTTTAATAATCTTATAATTAAATTAGATGTTAAAAGGCTACGGAAGAAAACAAAAAACTGTTTGTATTTGTGTTATTTTATGTCTAAACCACAGATACGAAGTCTATTATCATTAAGAAGATTAGCAGTCTGACAAAAGTAACAAACATCAGTAGTTTCTAGGCATTCATATTTACTAGAATAAGACAAGTTAATTGTTTGGAGTGGCAGGTTATTAGCAAGAAAAAAATCCTTTATTTATAAATTGCATTAAGGTATTGTCTCTTCATGTTTTCTGTTAGTGACTGAAGTCTACAAGAAAGGTAATGTATATCTTTGTACATAAACAGAACGGTGAATGGGAAACCAATTTCAGAAGTCATTTTTTGAGCCTACTGTTTCCACGACCAGTTCACAAAAAGATGAAGCATATTCAAGTAGATTTGGGCACAAGACAGGAACCGACACTGAGCAAGATGTCTGTTCATGACACAGCATTTTCATCCATTTAAATATAAATATTCTGCACCTACTATTTGAGTATAATTCTAGCTATGTTAAGTTTTAAAACGCCCTCTTGTCAGAACAGATGGATTTAAAATCAAGAGTACTATGAATGTCTTACATCGATAATCATTTGAGATCACAGCCAATCAACTTGAAAATAGGAAACAAAACAGCTAATTCTCACAAATCTCTTTGTGTTTCATGTACTACAGGTGTCCAAAAAGTGTGTAATTATGTACATAGGCTACAGACTTGCCCCAGAACCGCCTCTCACAAAATGCCTAAACCTGTATACTGTTGTGACACAAAGCAACAAAAGTTCTGTAGAGCAGGTTTATTTTATGCTGGAAATTTTTACTAGTTATTTTATCATGATTTACTCACTTGTGGGAAGAAGTGGAGTGGTTAGTTCTCCTACTTTATAGCACCACTGTCCTGAATTTAGATGCTGGCTTACTCACGGTGCAGAGTTTATATGTCCTCTCATGTCTGAGTTAGGTTTATGTAATTTTCTCCCACATCTGCTTAGACTTGTAGAAATTGTATGGTAAGTTGCTACACTTCCGTTGCTTCTTGCCATGAGGTTTTGATTTTCTTCATAAACTCCTCTGTCATTTTAATCAATTTTTTAATGTTTTCTTAAAGTTCCTTGCAGTTAGGTTTGACAGGTCTCTAAAAAATGATAGCCTAACAACAGCTTAAAAATAGCCCAATACCTGAAGCAGACAAAATGGCATTTGGGGATGGCAGTGTAACAGTGAGAGGGTTAGAAACATACCATCAAAGCCTGGGGGGTAAGAGATATCAGAATGATAGAATGGGTATATACCATTACACAAGATGGGGGGGCAGGAGAAATTTTACAATGGTAAAGAAAATATACAAGTGCGAATAATGGTGAAATGGGTGCCAGATGTATGAAAAATATGGTAAACTTGTAGTTTGATGACAAATAGCCAGAAATACTGTGTTGTTTTTAAAAATGTACCCAACAAATGCAACTCACAAAATCCCAATATTTTTCAACAGGTGACAATCAAAAATAGCCCAGTTGGGCGAGAAAACTGCGGTCCTGGCAACCATGCTTGCAGTTCCTATGCAACCCTCAATAAGATGACTTACTGCATATTCTTGATTTCTATGCAATGTCTGTTGTGGCCTTGTAAAAGATCTACAGGAACTTTTTAGAAATATTCAGAGTAAAGGTCCATCTGACATATTGATCTCAATGCCTAAAATAATGATAATTTTTTTATGCAATATTACCCCTGTTTTCTTCCTGGCATGTTCAGTGTTGCTTGCTTAAAACTGTCAGAAAGGATTTTCTTTTTTTTCTTCAGATAGCTGCACTAAAGTCAATCTACAGTTCCTTAAGTTTACAGTTTATTTCAAATACCATATATAGCTTTACAAATTAAACAACCTTAAAACAAAAAATGAAGAAAGAAGGGTATTATATATTATAAAATATACAACTATTACCATTTTAAGGGAATGATTCAAACAATAAATCTAACCTTCATATGCCCTGCCATTGAACATGGATAATGCTGTTATATTAAAAAAAATAAAACTTTTGATATTACTGTATATAATGCTACAATATGCACCAAAAACCTACCACCTCAAGATTTGAAAATCTTCACATAACTGTCTTGTGTAACAATTTGTATAATCATATATTAGAAAAAGGATAGATTAAATGGTGACTTTGTTGTTAATTCTATCTGTCCTATCTGTCATCAAAACTGCATCTCTATCAATGCCTCTGCGCTCATGCATCAAGAATTTGTTCTTTTTGGGCCCAATTGGATTAAAGAATTGTGGTAACTTGTTGCTGGGTTGTAACCATTTTTGCTATCATATTTGACTCGTCCTCATAGAGCTTAAATTATGAAGAAAATATGACAAAGCAGTAGTTAAACAACAACTTTTTGAATCTTCTTTGTGTTGCCCTGCACTTCTACTCTTGATCAAGCCACATCTAACACCATCCTACAAAAGCTATTCCTTTTTATATTGCAGTAGATAGCCACACAATCTTATATTACAGTAGACAGAGGCAGTACATGGTGTTACCCAGGTAAGTAATGTTAAGCACTGGTCATTCTGTCTGCTAGTTCGGCTTGGCTGTCTCACTTGGTCTAAGGCAGCAAGTGGCTCTGGTGTGCAAAACTGTAGCACACAAGAAAAAAAAAAACACAGGGTCAAAAGTTTGGGTTCCAAAATAGTTTAACTTGTCCGTATGGTCCTAGAGAGCAATTATCCCAAATTTACTCCAGATTGGTAAAAGGTTATAGGATTATATAGGGAACACACAGACAGACAGACATTCTATTTTTCTATATAGACTAGCTGTACCCCATGGCTTTGCCCACAGTTAAATTAAACAGGAGAAACTCTAAAAATCAATAGACATTGCCACTATATTTGTTCGTGTTCAGCTCTGACTCGAAAGCATTTCCCGTGTCGGGGGACTAGCACATGGCCATGATATCTCTGGCAATCAGCAGCTAAACTCTAAAACACATGGAGCTCTGATCTCTCTGAAAAACGTCAAACATTGCTCCTTAACAATTTGTAGATGATAATGTCTGTTGAACAAACAGGTAACGCTAGCTAAGCAGAGGCATGGTGCACTCTGACATGTGGCAAGACGTAGACTAACTCGAACAGAGGCTGGCGAGTGAATGAGGAAGGCCACACACCCCCAGCTCTCGGCCCACAGCCAAGCTGTTGGATTTGCAAAAATACATCGGTACCACAAGCGAACTATGATAGCGAGCGTGATGAGAAAATGTCACAAAATCAGACAGAAAGTTCAAGCAAATTACAGAAAACAACCAGATGTAAATCCATTAAGTAATTCTCTCATGAAAAGCGGACAGACATAAAGCAGACAGACATACAGACAGAACGCGCTTGGACCACAAAATTTTTAAAACCATTTCTTAGCATGCACCTATGGGCCACGGGTAACCTACATTCCAAATTTCAGGTTCCAAGTCCTCATGGTTCAGAAGATTTCGTGATGAGTGAGTCAGTGGTATTTGGCTTATATATATAGATATTGAATTGTGTGCATGCCAATGTTTTATAATCTGTGTGTTTGCTTGTATCGTTTCACTGCCACTAATCTGAGGAGACATCCAAATTAAGAATTTCATTGTATTATATACACATAACAATAAACTTGAATTTAAAATAACTGTTAATAAAGGCTTCATTAAGCATAGCAATATTAAATTAATTGAGCAGGATAGTGTCTAACACTGAGCAACACAAGTAGTGGACCACCAACGATCTCACTAAACTGCCATTCCAATGCAAAGAATGTCAGATAAGAGTTAAGATAGAGTAAGTGCTGGTTTTATAGGAATTTGTTTTGATATTGGAATACAGCTAGCTATAGAAAGATGCATGATTGGATACAGATTAAGCTATGTTGTTTATTTCAAGATATGACACTTGGAAAAATTATGTAAAATGAATGTTAATTACGTGTAAGTAACATGTGTAAGTAATATGGATATGTGAAAATACTTTCAGCCGTTTTTGCATTAAATTATGTTCTTATGTCAGACATACCACTGTGTTAATGAAATTGTAATGAGTAAGTAAGTACTATTAGGTTTTCAGTATCATAACTGCTTCATTTTATTCCCTAATTTTTGATTGTCAAAAGAGATTATCTGATATTTGATGTCAGAGATTAAGATCTTATTTTACATTGACTTCTTAACATTTCTAACAGATATTCTAATGGTTAGCAGAGATTTTTCCCTTGGGAAAAACATGACTTAAGCAGATGGTGGTAACAAAAGTCCATGTGCTATACATCATTTTATCTCCTCCGTTAGCAGAAAATGAATAAACTGTTGCACAAATTGGATTAATTATATTGATGAGAAGAAACAGTTGGAGTATTATGTAACAAATAGATTTACAGGTGCGTGAAACTAAAATTAACACACAACCTCAGGCTAATATCAACATAAACTTTCCAAGTAGGTGAGAAGTAACAACTAAAGTAAGAATATTTTTGTCATTCAAATGAAAGGGAAAACAGACATACAAGACTAAAATAGCATAAACTAAACTCAACCAGTATATACATTATTATACTTTAAATGAGTTTGGAAAATTATGGCAGTGGGGAGATATATTTGCATTGGAAATGTGTGCCTTTGATTTATACATCAATATAAGAAGTACATTTCAAACGAGATATCGCTGTGAGAACAGACCCAAAATTGAAAAATCAATGCATAACTTGAAGCTAAGGTTAAACCAAGATTGGTTATACAATTTTGAAAAATGTGAAGAGACAAAATTAGTTAACATGAACAAATCTTGAAGTTGTTGGCAAGGCTCAAATAATTATAGTCACTGCACACTGAATAAAGTGATAAAATGCAATGCTAAAAGATAAATGCTAATCTTACTAGTATTACTTTATTCAGGTTTTTCATGTGTGTAATCAGAACTGATTGAAACACTAGTGCATTTTGAAAGTGGAAATATTTGAGCAGTATACACCATTATAATTTAACATTGTCATACTTAGGTGCCTGTGGATTACTCTCTGGGCTCATCTGTGGTATGCCTACCGGCCTGGGTTGAGAGGGGGTGCTGGCATTAACTTCCTCCTCTATTTCCTCCGCTGCACAGGTTAAAACACCCAGTGAGGGCAATTGACTCTGCCCCTTCCGGTCCCTTGCATAAAAATCTTGCAGTAACTGGAAAGAGGTGTTCTTGGTTGAACAGAACATACTGCAGGACAGAGCTTCAATCAGGTCATCTAAGACTGCTTTCTGGTTTGGATATTTTTGTTAACTTTACGGCCTAAGTTGCCATTTTTCTTTTGTTTTCATTAGTTGGAAGACAAGGTTGGTGCAACAACATTTATTCCTGGGTCTTGCAATCCTTTTACTTGACCACAACATATTCTTAGGAATTTACCTGACTAACATGAAGCTGTGCAAAACAAGGCTACTGAAGTACTTTAAAGACAGTGGAGAGGCTCAATAGATGTGAAGCATAGTGAAAGAAGCCTTCTATGACAGTAGGTATAGGCCTGTAAAGTTCACTATGGGTAAACAGGGGCTGCCATGAGGTGATCGACAATATGACCTGAGAGATGATTAACTAAGATATCACCAGGAGATAGTGGAAACAAATTAACATTGGATCATTATAACTGCATTGTGCCAGATATATGTTAGAGCTACACCTTGCTCCTGGCCAGTCAGGTCATAATATGGTTTTCTTAGTCCCACAATATTAGCAACATTTGCAATCCAGTAATAAAAAAAACAATGCATATCTTAAATGAAATGGGGAAATTATAAAGGGACTCATTTTCGTCCCACATAAAATTTTTTTGTATTTTGAAGCCAAAAAGGATGTCATTTTCCCATTGCACTATAGTCATAAGAAAGAACTCATTCAGTAGGTAGTGTCACCCTCCAGGCTCCTCCGAGATATGTAATTTCACCACAGAGCTTTGCCACCAACTGTGTCTTTTTTCTTTGCCTCCACAGTGCAGAGAAACCTCCCAGAGAGGACAATTAACTCTGCCCCTTCCGGCCCCAAGATCATAAAAACCCAGCCACCTGGAAGGAGGTGTCACTTGCTGACTGACAACATGAAGAGGTGGAGCTCCTTTAAAACACGAGCAAAGTGGCAAAAAAAGCCTTGATAGGCAATGATTTTGTTAGCCAGAATGGCAGAGGGCAGTACTTTTTAGTTTGTATTTGTGTCTTTGAGCAATGTTTCATTTATACTTTAGAAATAAACAGAAAGAGGAGTCCAGCATTTATCTTATCTTTTAACTCATCATTCACTTGATTGGCCACAGTAGGTATACTCCCTAATCATGGCTCCAGAGAGTGGTGACAGGTTGCATGTTAACTGGCAAACGTAAGTATGAATTTCACTGTATTCTCTACATGTGACATCATGACTGTATAAACCTATAATTAAAGTCAAATGGCGCGCTAACATTATGCTTTCATTTATCACAGTTGAATGTTCAATTAACAGTGGTTTTCAACTGGGTGCTACTCCAGATAGAGCTGTTATGGGATTATGGCAAGTCAAATGTTTTCTAACAAAGAGTTGAAGACTATATTCCAATAGGATTTATGCAGGTACCCAAGGAAGTGTACAGTTTTTGATAAATTTGTACAATTTTGAGCTTGTTGTTTAAAAGATGGAAATGTTTTGTCATTTCAATGCTAAATAACAAATATAGTTCATATATTGGTAATAAATGTTCATGTCAGGGAGAGATAAGTCTCAGTGCCACAAAAGTATTGTCTTTGGTGTTGTCATCTCCCCTTATTACATATCTCATTAACTGTATTTACTGCACCTGCATGACAGGAAAGTACTGAGGGCAGACCAATGAGCTGGAGCAGGGTGTGGTTTAAAGGTAAAGGGAAGCACAGAGAAAACAGGGATCTTTGAAACCAGAGAGAGACACATTGCTTCAGTGTCAAAGAGAAATTAATTACTGGAAAGAAGACCGGTGCTACACCTTCCAGAAAGGTATGATCAAGTAGTACAATATTCAACTTGTGCTGGAGACAAGTGAAAATGAGTATCATGGAGGAGTGGGTCACTGACAGTCTTGAAGAGTGTAGTAGGAGGCTGTATGTTCTTATGTGGAAGTGACTCCATCCGTGGCTTCACCATGTACTGTGCTTCACCAGTTTTTGGATTTTTTCTGATTTCAGTCCATCCTTCTTTTTACTGTCCTCAACAATATTCTTGGACTGCTTTATACAGTTTGTGTTTATATTTTTTTGTAAGGCTTATCTTTTTTTTGTGTGTTGTGCCTGCATGTGTTGAGTTTTTTTATTTTGAGTGTAATATTGTTTTAATATAAGGCACTTTTGCAGTCTCTTCTAGGTGTAGTGTTGTGTTGTTATTGGGGTTTTTAAGTATATTAAAAAGTCAGCAGCTGTCAGCAGACCTAATTTTGCCCCATAGTTCTGGCATTGGTGCAGATGAAATATATAATCATCTTGTTAAAATGCAGTGGACACGTTAGCTTTCAAGTGTGTCCTGCACAATTACTGTAAACAGTAGTTCATGTTGGGCAGTTTTAATATAGTAGAAGGGAAGAGAAGTGTTTTTGGGTAGCTCAGTACTGTATCTTCATCATTGTTTTACAAAAGAAATAAAATACATTTGGCAAGTAGTCCACAAAACTGGGGTGACTATCTTGGTTGCCTTCCCACACATCAAGGACTCAGTCTGCTATGTTATTGAGGTTGCCCAGAAGCCTAGAAGAACCAACGTTGAATTCTGGTAAGGAGAAAAGTGAACACTCTACACGCGCTCTTACAGTATCATAAAAATGCAATTGGTGAAACAATAGCGCTCCACTTTGTTGACAGCAGCTAGTAATAGAAGGTGCACAAAGCAGAGCATATAGGAAGGAGCTACTGTAGAATTTGCTTTCCATTACAGAGTAATTCCCACGATCTTAAAGTAAATATATATTGAATGAATGGCAACACTATGACCCCCACACTTATAATTGAATAAATTGCTTTTAAATAAGAATGTTTCTTATACTTTAGCTTGCACTAGAAAACATACACAAAATTACATAAAATATAAATGATCCTGGCTAATGTTAGGTGAAGGTGTTAGCATGGTTTTATTTTACCAATATATAATATATTGGAAAGTTAAGTTTAAGTGAATTATTACACTTTTTAGTACTGTAGGTCATAAATTTATGCACTAATGTAAGACAGTTTGACATATGTCAAAGGACTGAGTTCTTCTACATGTAAAATGCCACAAACTTGTTCATTAAAAATCAGAAACTACATTTCTACTAAACTGCCAGTGAGGAAGTTGAGAAAATAATAGTGTAACTAGACAAAGAATACCCAGCAGAATGTACAGTAGAATGCAAGATAAAAGAGTCTTCTACTATATGACAGAAGCTTATAAAGTGAGAAAACAGGAGAAAGACAGGGAAATATGTATTTTAATATTGTTTTCTTAACAGTGGGCTCTCCACACACCCCAATCTAAAATACAGAATTATTATTCATCTATATAATGTAATTTTTAATGAAAACTTTTATCACAGACATTGATAAATACACAAATATATGTGTGTGTGTTAAAAATTAATTTAATCCTTGCACTAGGTTCTTGACTGCATGGAAATGAAACTCCATAATAGCTTTATTTTATATTTTGTTTTCCATTAGCAGTGTAAAGATTAGTGTATCTAGTTTTGAAGTCATCTACAATCTACTAATAAATAACCAACCATCTACTTATTGAAGAAGGCATTTTTCAGTCTTCTTTAAGTCTGATCACTATGTTATAAGTGAGGATATTTCTACCAGAAAGCCATGATAAAATTAGCAAATACATTTTTCAACCAAACACATAGAAATATTATCTGAAATAAAGGAGGGTAATGAGTTTGATTAAAAATTGTATCTGCCAATAATTTCTAGAGGTTAATGGCACAATGGTGCAATGGGTCGCACTGCCACCTAATGAGTCCTGTCATTGTAAGTGTGGAATCGGCACATTCTCCCTGTATCTGCATGGGGTTTTCTTCCACACCCAAAAAATGTGCAGGTTAGGCTGACTGACAATTCCAAATTCTAAACTTTGAATGTGAATATTTATTTGAGTGGGCTTTGTGATTGACCAGCATGCTGTGCAGGGCTGTTTCCTGTCCTCCTACCAGTGCTGCCAGGATAGCCTCTGGACTCTCATGACTTTGAATTTGTTTGAGTGGGTTTTAGAATGTTATGTTAATTTGTGCAAATCTGGAATAATGTATCCACAGATACTTATGAAAAAGCCATTCCAACTATACATGTATAAACCATATTTTATGAGCTATAGACACTGAGAAGTGTCCATTTAGTTGGTAAAATCTCCAGAATGAGATGATTAACTCTTTGTCAGTGCTGAACATAAATTAGAAAAAAAATGTACACATCTGCTTTGTGTGTTTATTTTTTATGTGATTCTTAGCCCTCCTACTAAATTCCTAGATGTTCTCTGGCCATATGAGGAATTACATCCCTCTACATGTCCATCCTGGGTATGTCCCTGTGCCTTTTAACAATAACTGTACCAGTTGCATCTCCCGCAGGGGACAGCCAGGGGCTTCATCTCTATATATTGTAACAGCCTTGACTCATTTTGGATTGTCAGGCTTTTCAGGGCATTTATAAATATATATATATATATAGTGGCAAGTGGCAGGGGCTGCTACCCAGCCGGGATGCCCAGGAGGACCGGAGGAGGGCTTGTGCCTCCTCCAGACCGTGAAGGGGCTCATTCCACACTGGTGTAGTCGGCAAGATACTCCACCTGTTTCAAGGCGGGTACCTGGCAAAAAAAAATCTCGTTGTGGATGGCCCGGCATAGCAGGGGAGCCCACCCACATGCCACGGGGGCAACGTGCGCACAACCCCGCAAAACAGACTCTCCCCACGGACTGCCACCGGTCCACAGGAGGGACGCAATGAGCAATGACTGCTGGAGGCGCCCGGGACGGCATTGCGTCTAGTGAGGCCACGCCGAGGACATTTCCTCAGACAGATGGGACCAGGGAGGTGCGTTCCCTGCTTACCGGCAACTGGCCCTGGAGGGCTGGCCGTGTTTTGTGTCTTACAGGCAGGGACTGCCAGGATACGCGTCAGTGGCAGACACGTGCTGGTCTGCAAGGCTTCGACAGCGTGGCGGCAGCTGCGGAGAAGGAGCTCGAGAGGTCCTGGCAGCAGCGAGGCTGGGAAAAAAGATGGCTGCAGACCAGAAGTCCTTCCCCAAGACAGGCAAGAGATTGGACGGTGTGTCTTGCGTGCCCGCCGATGAGGCCCCACAGGACGCAGTCGGTGGGTGTGACTGACGGGAAGGTGACTCCACTGCTGGCTGACGAATTGTGCTTGCTCGCGGGGAAGGTAAGTGAAGCCATCCCCATACAGAGTAAGGGAGAGCCCACCGAAAAGGCCTGTGATGAAAATGATTAGAACCAAGTTGGAGGTTGTCGGACAATGGATGCAGCGGTGAGTGCTGTGTGCACGACGAGGGGTGAGTCAGCGATAGGGCTGCCAGGACGTGGGCTGATGTGTGCCCCAGATCCTAGCGCCCTATGCCCCAAGCCAGCGGCGGCCTCGCGTCGTTCCCCGGGGACGCAGACGGGAAGGGGTCTGTGGTGTTATGGGTCCTCAGCTCGCTAAGCAAAGGCCATTTTTTTTTAAATAAATAATCACTGCGCTCGTGGCTTAGTGAGGGGGTGTTGGACCATAGCAAACCACGGGGCGATCTGCGGTGTGGCCGTTTCTCACCGAGTGCACAGGTGAGGAACTGCCCACATCCGTGATTGTTCCCATGGCTAATGTGTTGCAGCTGCTATGACCCCTCGCAATATAAAAGAAGCGCGAGTCGGTTGGCAGGGAGGAGAAAAAAAAAGATCAGAAAAGAACGAAAAGTGACCAGGGGAAGACGACTGGTTGCAGAAGGCCGGAAAGGCAGCGGGAGTCGGGAGGCTTGGTCGGAGAGTATCAAACGTGAGCATCCTGGCCGCTGGATTGGACCAAGTCTCGAGGCTGGGATGAGTGCCAGACCAAAGCCAGGGATCGGGAGATTTCCAGTCTCGTGTGTGTGAATGGAAAAGGGCAGCTGCAGAGAGAGTGTCTCGCCTGCTGCAAAGCCTAGTCGGGAGAAGCAGGTGAGACGCCAGCATAGAAGAAGCACCGAGCTTGTCATTGTTTTAAAAACTGCTTCCTGAGGAATGTTCCTGAGGAACCTCGATTTTAAAGGATTGTTTTTTTTTGTAGTATTTTTTAACCTCCACGTTTTCTTTTATGGATTATTTATTTAATGACTTTTTGAATCACTGCACTTTATTGGACACTTTGTTTTTGATTGTCTTTTAATAAAAGCACTTTGCACTTTTTAAACCATCCCCTTACTCAGTTGTTGCCTCCACTGTCTAGCTCAACTCGGTTATATCTATCGACGGTGTTGGGTTAAAGGCCCCCCGAACAGCAATGGGAGCATGCAGTCGGACCAGCATCGTCACAGGGTCTCCTTCTATGCCATAAGGAGACTCAGACCGTCATGGCATCCCAGAGAAAGAGAAGGAATCGAGGGAAGAATGCCAGTTCCTCCGATAAGGGAGGACGTGAGACAGGCTGCTTACATCTGGAGAAGGGCCGCTCTTTGCGGAGGCAGAGGGAAACCTCAGAGTCAGCGGAGATTGCAGGAATGCAAGCGGTCCCGTCTGTTGACCCAACAAGATGGGTCCGGAACCCACGATGGGGGTGCCGAAGAGGCAAGTCCTGGGGTGCCGGTCGGAGGGTGGAGCGCTGCCTGTGTGCAGCACAGAAGGACGCCAGGTGGTGGTGTCCAGGTAGCATCTCTGATTACTTGTAACACCAAATTGGTTGGATTAGCTTGTTAAGCCTTGAACTTCATAGACATGTGTGTTCAATCATGAGAAAAGGTATTTAAGGTGGTCAATTGCACGGGCGTGCTAATTGATAGTATTCTTGACATAGTAAACTTGTCATTAGATACGGGGTTTTCTCAGACTGTCTTAAGACTGCTGTAGTTAAACCCCCTACTCCAGAAAAATAATCTTGATTCCTCTGCTTTTGAAAAGTTTAGACCCATTTCTAACCTGCCTTTCTTAAGTAAAATTCTAGAGAAGGCAGTCATTATGCAGCTAAATGACCACCTCAATAAACATGCTATTCTTGATGTTTCAGTCAGGTTTCAGAACAAATCACAGCACAGAAACTGCACTCGTTAAAGTAGTAAATGACTTGCGGGTAAATGCAGACAGAGGCCATTTATCTGTTCTAATCCTCTTAGATCTGAGTGCCACATTTAATACCATTGTTCACAATATTCTTAGAAATCACCTTAGTCAATGGATGGGCATGTCTGGCAGTGTCTTAAATTGGGTTGAATTCTACCTGGCAGGTAGAAAATTCTTTGTTAGTTGTGGTAATTATAACTTAAAGACACATGATATTCTATATAGTGTTCCATAAGGCTCTATCCTGGGTCTGCTGCTCTTTTCGATTTACATGCTTCCGTTAGGTCGGATTATCTCGGGGCATAACATGAGCTACCACAGCTATGATGATGACACTCAGCTCTATTTATCAAAAGCAACTGATGACCCCGACTATGTTGTTTCACTAACAAAATTTCTTACTTGTATTTCCAAATGGGTGAGTAGTAATTTTCTGTAGCTCAATAAAGACAAAACAGAAACTTTAGTGATTGGCAATAATGGATATGATGAGGTTATTAGAAATAAACTTGATGCATTAGGATTAAAAGTCAAAACGAAAGAATTTAGGGGTAACTGTTGACTGTGACCTGAATTTTAAATCGCATACTAATCAGATCACTAGGCCAGCAATTTTTCACTTAAGAAATATAGAAAAAGTTAGACCTCTAATATCATTGAAAAATGCTGAGAAATTAGTTCATGCTTTTGTTTTCAGTCGACTAGATTAATGTAACGTACTCCTCTCAGGACTACCCAAAAAAGACATAAATCGTTTGCATCGAGTGCAGAATGCAGCTGCTGGAATCCTCGCTAGGAAAAGAAAATCCAAACACATTTCTCCAGTTTTGATGTCACTACACTGGTTACCTGTGTCTTTCAGAATTGACTTTAAAATTCTATTTATGGTTTATAAAGCCTTAAATAATCTCGCTCCATCTTATATATCGGAATGTCTGACACCTTATATTCTAAATCATAACCTTAGATCTTCAAATGAGTCTCTGCTTAGAATTCCAAAAGCTAAACTTAAAATAAGTGGTGAGGCGGCCTTCTGCTGTTATGCACCTAAAATCTGGAATAGCCTGCCAATAGGAATTTGCCAGGCTAATACAGTGGAGCACTTTAAAACACTGCTGAAAACACGTTACTTTAACATGGCTTTCTCATAGCTTCATCTTAGTTTAATCCTGATGCTCTGTATATTCAATTAATTGTCATTACTATTCATGGTGGCTCCAAAATCCGTACAAACCCCTACCGTTTTTTTGTGGTGTCAGCTAATCAAAGCACCATGATGTCCCTACATTGATGGATTAAAGGCCAGAAGTCCACGTGACCGTCATCATTAAGTCGTTCCATGAGAACCCTGAATACAATGAGGACTGATCATTTATGTTAGGTAAAATGCCCAGAGGGGGCTGGGCGGTCTCATGGCCTGGAACCCCTGCAAATTTATTTTTTCTCCAGCCGTCTGAAGTTTTTTTTTGTTTTTTCTGTCCTCCCTGGCCATCGGACCTTACTTTTATTCTATGTTAATTAGTGTTCTCTTATTTTAATTCTTACTTTGTATTTTTTTTGTCTTTCTTCATCATGTAAAGCACTTTCAGCTACATTATTTCTCTGAAAATGTGCTATATAAATAAATGTTGTTGTTGTGCTTCCCTTTGACTCTCATCTGAAGAGTGAAAGCATGGGATCCTCAAAGCTACTCTCAAAAGATCTGAAAACAAAGATTGTTAAATATCATAGTTTAGGGGAAGGCTACAAAAAGCTATCTCAGAGGTTTAAACTGTCAGTTTCAACTGTAAGGAATGTAATCAGGAAATGGAAGGCCACAGGTACAGTTGCTTTTAAATCCAGGTCTGGCAGGCCAAGAAAAATACAGGAGCGGCATTTGCGCAGGATTGTGAGAATGGCTACATACAACCCACAGATCACCTCCAAAGACCTGCAAGAACATTTTGCTGCAGATGCTGTATCTGTACATAGTTCTACAATTCAGCGCAATTTGCACAAAGAACATCTGTATAGCAAGGTGATGAGAAAGAAGCCCTTTTTGCACTCACGCCACAAACAGAGTCGCTTGTTGTATGCAAATGCTCATTTAGACAAGCCAGATTCATACTGGAACAAAGTGTTTTGGACTGATGAGACAAACATTGAGTTATTTGGTCATAACAAAAAGAGCTTTGCATGGCAGAAGAAGAACACCGCATTCCAAGAAAAACACCTGCTACCTACTGTCAAATTTGGTGGAGGTTCCATCATGCTGTGGGTCTGTGTGGCTAGTTCAGCGACTGGGGCCCTTGTTAAAGTCAAGGGTCGGATGAATTCAACCTTATATCAACAAATTCTTCAGGTTAATGTTGAAGCATCAGTCACAAAGTTGAAGTTACGCAGGGGTTGGATATTCCAACAAGACAATGACCCAAAGCACAGTTCGAAATCTACAAAGGCATTCAAGCAGAGGGAGAAGTACAATGTTCTGGAATGGCTGTCAAAGTCCCCTGACTTGAATATCATCGAAAATCTATGAGATGATTTGAAGCAGGCTGTCCATGCTCGGCAGCCATTAAATTTAACTGAACTGGAAAGATTTTGTATGGAAGAATGGTCAAAAATACCTCCATCCAGAATCCAGACACTTATCAAAGGCTATAGAAGATGTCTAGAAGCTGTTATACAGTGGAACCTCGGTTTGCGAGCATAATTCGTTCTGGAAACGTGCTCGCAATCCAAAGCACTCGCATATCAAATCGAATTTCCCCATAAGAAATAATGGAAACTCAGATGATTCATTCCACAACCCAAAACTATTCATATAAAAATGATTAATACAAAATATAAAGTAAAAATACATAAAATAAATTAACCTGCACTTTACCTTTAAAAAGAATCATGGCTGGGGTGAGTGAGTTTCTAAACTCATGTGGGATTCCACCCAACGGGACGACACGCGGAAGAGTGTCCCAAAGCATTCGCAGTCTCCCAACGCTGTAGCAGTTTGCCATATACTGTAAGTGCATCCAAAAAGATCGCAGACATGCTATAAGCGCCTGCCGTCAATGGGTGATATAAGGAACATTATAAAGATCCCGCTACAATAAATAACAGCACTGTTGCTTTCAAGCTGAATAAAGCTAGTGTTAAAGTACTGAGACTCAGCTTCGTGTTTTGGGGAGCAAGATGGGGACTCGCACTTCACAGCGCACACACACACAGTCACAATGCTGTAGTAAACAGTATACGCTCATACGGATGTTGACAATATGAGTGAGGCACACATACTCAGACAGAGAATAGGAGACGATTGCCCTCAAGAGAAGAGAGAGAGAGAGAGAGAGAGACGCAGGCAAGTGAGAGAGATAAGGAGAGAGAGAGAGAGAATCGTACTGCGTGCGAGCGAGAGAGATAAGGAGAGAGAGAGAGAGAGAGACGCACGCATGCGCGCGCGAGAGAGAAGAACCTCAGCTCAGTTGTGATCACATGACGCTCAGCAGACAAAGTGTATCCATACTACTCGTATTGCAAGACATCACTTGTTTATCAAGTCAAAATTTTTTTTTAAATTCTGCTCGTCTTGCAAAGCACTCGTAAACCAAGTTATTCGTAAACCGAGATTCCACTGTATTTGCAAAAGGAGGCTCAACTAAGTATTGATGTAATATCTCTGTTGGGGTGCCCAAATTTATGCACTTTTCTAATTCTGTTATGATGCATATTGCATATTTTCTGTGAATCCAATAAACTTAATGTCACTGCTGAAATACTACTGTTTCCATAAGGTATGTCATATATTAAAAGGAAGTTGCTACTTTGAAAGCTTAGCCAATGATAATCAAAAATCCAAAGAATTAAGAGGGGTTACCAAACTTTTTCATATGACTGTATATATGTATGTATCTTTTATACAAATGGAAGCGAAGGTCTGTGATATGGTTTGCATATTTGTAGCTGGAAATCCACCAAGGGAGAACATGAATCACATACCTTAAAAAAGTTTAGTTTTTTATTCCTAAACTTTCAACTCTTATCAGAAGTCATCATCACAGGAAAATGATTAGACATGCAGGAATCCAAGGCAATAAATAGCAAGTAAGGAGGGGAGGGTAGGTGGATGGGGATTACTGGTAATGAGGTGGTATTTGGAGGGTGTTGGTTATAAAGTCTTATTTATTATTTGCATGTTTTTCTTTTCAAGCCTGCATATGCTGGGTTCATGTCCAAATGTCTGCTGAATCATTGGATAGCTATGATTCAGCCATTTCTCTGCTACTTTTACTATTAGCTTTGAATGTTACCTGCAATGAGTCCCATTTAAATGTGTATCCAGGTCTTTCCTTGTGACAGCATTCCTATGTTCCTGTATACATGATGCGTGTGTTTTTGATGTTTGTCTCACATATATAGCTGGGCATGAATCACATGGTATGCTGTAAACTGCGTTCTGTGTCTCTGGTGCCGATTTCCTGCTTTTAGCATTAAAAAGGACTGTGCACAGGGTGTTTGTAGTCTTATGTGCTATTTTGATGCCTGTAATATTCCTTCTGGAAATAATGGGATTTAAACAAGCAACCTTCCAGATACTTGTGCAGATCCTTAGCTATGCTGATATAATTTCAATGCATTATTGAGCTGTACTGCTTTAGAAAATTTCAATTAAAAAACTTTAAATATTGAGCTTTTTAAGTGTAGGAATAGAATTACTAACTATCATGACTACAGGGATTTTTTCCATACAAGCCCTGATGATAGCTGTAATTTAATTGAGAGTGTCAGAGATATTGGAGTCATTAAAGAGGGTAGTCAAACACAGTGATATTTAAAACAAGGTAAATAGGACATTTTTAAGGAATAACACTAAAATCAGAGTCAAAAGTAGAGCAAAAACTAGAGTTTTCCTAAGAAAAAAATCATCGAAAACATATTTTCTTCATAAAAATGCCTTTCTTTGTATTGCTACAAATTTTATATTTTATTTTATATGCATGGCTATCCTTTACAGCTTAGTTTCCAGGATGTCATGACTTACATGGCCCAAATGGATTTTAAATGGCATTACAGAAATAACAGTAAAATAATTATTACATAATAAAAACGAAAAATGGAACATTATTCTTGCAAACCTGACACTCATCAACAGAATGTTAGTGTCATAGGGTATCTGGCCGCATGTTTGTCTACACAACTGACATAGACAGCACTAGCAAATCCCCCAAATCTCTCACTTATCTGTACAAAAACAAAGAAACCGGTTTAATTCACCATGGCCAGGATTATAATGGTTTGACAATTTTTTAGAATCCTATTGCAGCACAATGGTCATTGTGTATGATGTCTGTAATCTTTAAGTAACTGAAATGGCCAGTTTAAACTTCACGCTCAGAATGCATACATGCACGTATCATGGCAGCCACATGTTCCCAGTGTTCATTTGACGCGTCCTCTGAGCATGTCCTCAGAAATGAATGTGATGCATACACAAGTTGCAGTACCAGCAATAAATCGTAAAGCACAGTGTGTTCTCGTTGGAACGTGATGTCAGAGTCTCAACATGTGTTCAACACATATTCAACATGTGACAGAAAGCTGCTTTGCAGATCCTACAGGATCAATGTGCATGCTTCAATGTTTGATGAATGGTTCAATGTGGTGGAGTAAATCATCAAACTTAAATGTTGATATACAAATATATTTGTGGTGCTTTTCTTAATCTATTTCTCACATAGGCAATACAAGCATTGCATATTCCCCATCGTAATGACTCAATACATTTCAAAGGTCTCACATACCATCATCTGTCCCGTCTTTTTTTTTTTACACTTTCGCAACAGCATCAGAATGTAATTGAGCCACAGAGGAAAAAAAATCACAGACACAGTGAAGAAAAAAAGGTCTATTTTGTGATTAAAGTGGAAAATTCAACTTTAATCTCGTAGTTTATTTTGTCATTAAAGTAGAACGTCATAAATGTCATCTTACTGATCCACTTGTTAATCGTTATATGCTTCTGGGGCTTCTTCCTGCACTGACATCAGTGGCAGGCAATGATTGCTACACAGAACACAGGAGCGAGCAGAAGCAGAGAGCGGATCAGCGAGCGGAAGCAGAGAGCGGATCAGCGAGCGGAAGCAGAGAGCGGATCAGCGAGCGGAAGCAGAGAGAGGATCAGCGAGCGGAAGCAGAGAGAGGATCAGCGAACGGAAGCAGAGAGAAGCGGCGTCTCCCACAGGCACATAGCCCTTCACAAGCACCCGAGCAAGTTCACCTGAGGTAAAGCCGGCAGCTGACCAGTAGAAATAACCGGCAGTGAGAAATTAAAGTCGATCGCTCAGCGGGTGGTGGAAACTTAAAGCTGACGGTCTTAGTGATTCAGCTGAACACGGAAAGCACCGTAGCACCTATAAAAACGGCAAAGATGACTTCAACACTTAACGTAAGTTCTATCTGCTCTCTGCCCATCGAGGGCACGTTTATATGTTGTGTGTCCTGCAGTATGTACAGCTCAGGTTTTCCGGCCGACAGTGCAGATAGCTTCACCTGCCAAAATGTTTAGTTAATTTAGAGTTGGTTGGGAAAATAGGCGAATTAGAGGACGCGTTAGGAATCTGATAGCGATTAGGCAAACCAAAAATTGGATCGAATAAGTTTGTTTAGACAATTCGGCTACTTCTGATTCGCTTCAGTCTCTCCAGGTCCCACTGTAGTCAGTGCGCGGCCGAAATCAGCAGCACCAATTCAGCCACAGGGCGAGTGGATAACAGTAAGACGGGCGTCTAAGAATCCAAAATGTAGTCCCCCAGCACCCAGGTCACCAATTCTGACCCAGAACAGATTCCCAGCTCTCCGCAGCGCCTGTGGAAACTGAGAATAATAAAGTGCTCATAATTGGCGATTCCATAGTGTGGAATGTTAGAATTCCAAACTATGTTAAACCAGCAGTTAATGTTAAGTGCCTTGCAGGGGCCAAGATTTCTGGCATAAAGGCCGCATTGGACCGTGTTGCGACGATGAAGTATCTACCTTATTGCTGCATGTCGGCACTAATGATATTTATTTACAGCAATCTGAGGTATTAAAGCGGAACTTCATCTCTCTATGCACCAAAGCTAAAACAAAATGTCGGAATTTAATTGTATCTGGTCCCTTACCAAGATTATATAGAGGGATGTGATTTATAGCAGATTGCATTCCTTTCACTGCTGGCTAGAAACCTGGTGTGCAAATAAAAGCATAGCATTTGTGAACAATTGGGATGATTTTTGGGAAAGGCCTGGATTTTTCAGAAGGAGATGGTCTTCATCCTAACTGGAGGGATCTTATGTATTATCCCAAAATATGGCAGCAAAACTGCCTGGTTGACTGATTAGAGCACCATCCAGGCCGCAGTCATGTGATCTTAAATCACAGGCTGTTGTTTATCCCACCTGTTATTTTCCTGAAGCTGTTACCCATAATCCCTGTTGTGGGGCATCCAGTAAATTTAGTCTTGATACAAACCATAAATTAATTGATAACCAAAAATAAGGTGTATAATTAGACCAAGGGATAAAACCAGACCTCCACCAGGGGCATCTGTAATAGAAATTTAATTCAAATTAAAACAAAAAATATATCAGCAGTTCAGAAAGAACCATGCAGTTTTAAATGCTGTTTATTGAACATTGCTCTCTTGGCACTAAAGCTGTTTTGGTAAATGATATATATTAAGTACAAAATCTGATCTGTGTCTTCTTACTGAAACCTGGCTTAGTAAATGTGACACTGTTCCCTAGCTGAGGCGTCACCAGATGGATACTCGTTCCTTCATAAGTCTAGAGATTCTGGTCGAGGAGGAGGCCTTGGAATAATTCATTGTAACAAAATGCAAATCACTCCTAAAAATTTAGGCAACTTTACATCCTTTGAGGCATTCATTTTAAATATTAAAACAGATTCCAACACAATTATAGTGCTAGTCTACAGACCACCAGGGCCATATTCATTGTTCATGACTGAATTTAGCAACCTTCTGTCTGATTTGGCTATAAATTATGATCACGTAGTTCTGATGGGGATTTTAATGTACACATTGATGTGGAAACTGACACTTTTAGCAAATGTTTTACTTATTTGTTAAATTCAGTAGGATTTTGTCAGATTGTCAAAGGTCCAACTCATAATCATAACCATACATTAGATTTAATTATAACTTACAAAGTTGAAATTCAAAATTTAAATATTACTCCATTAAATGTAGTTATTTCCGATCACTTCTTAATTACATTTGATTTAGTTCTGCCCATGCCAAGCACTCACAGATTAAAACAAAGACAGTGCGACATCTAGATTGTAATTCTGCTTCAAAATTTATAGATACCTTGAGTAAGTCGAGTGTAATTGTGGAAAACCATTTAGATCAGTTAACATCAAATGTAAACGTGGAAAACAATTTAGATCAGCTAACATCACATTATAATGTGACCTTGAGAGATGCTCTGGACACAGTGGCTCCCCTAAAACAAAAGTGATCAAAGCACATAGAAACTCTCCCTGGTTTAATGAAAACACTGAGCTCTTAAATTAGAGTGTAGAAAACTGGAGCGCAGATGGAGAACAACAAAGCTACATGTCTTTCAAATTGCATGGACAGAGAGTGTTAATAAATATAAAAAGCCCTCTTTAAAGCTCGCTCAGAATACTATTCTACATTAATAGATAGCAATAATAAAAATCCTAGGGTACTTTTAGAGCAGTGGCTAAATTAACAAATGGGAATTCAGATCAACAGTGCAAAATACCAACAGATATTAGCAGTACAGACTTTATGAACTTCTTCAATGAGAAAATTAAAAATATAAGATCACAGATCTCAGCATCACAGTACAAACCAAATACTAGCTTAGCAGACCCTGCCACATTGCATTCAGCACTTTAATAATTTTAATCCTGTAACTGAGCAGGAAGTCTTAACTTTAATTACTAAAATGAAGCCCACTACTTGTTCCCTAGATCCAGTGCCAACAAAACTAGTAAAAGTGCAATGGATGTTCTTGCAGCCTATTCTAAACATTATCAATAGTTCATTACTGCATGGCACAGTACCTGATGCACTAAAAGTGTCAGTCATTAAACCTTTACTTAAAAAGTCAGACCTAGACCCACACATACTAAATAACTATAGGCCTATTTCAAATTTACCATTTCTCTCTAAAATACTAGAAAAGTAGTCGCCAGTCAGCTTCAGTCACACCTAACGCATTAACAATTTATTTGAGAAATTCCAGTCTGGCTTTCGACTGGTCATAGTACAGAAACGCACTAACACGGGTTGTAAATGACATTCTGATATCCTCTGATGAAGGAAACTCCACTGTAATTATGTTGTTGGACTTAAGTGCAGCATTTGACACCATTGACCATTCTATTTTACTGCACAGGCTAGAAAACGATGTTGGGCTTACAGGCCCGTGCTCGCTTGGTTTAGTTCTTATTTATCAAATCGATTCCAATATGTACAGAAATGTGCTGACAGTACTCCATCATTATACACAGAAGTTCAATATGGTGTCCCGCAGGGCTCAGTACTGGGACCTTTACTGTTTTCACTTTACATGCTTCCACTGGGATCTCTCATTAGGAAACATAATGTTAATTTTCACTCGTATGCAGATGACACCCAGTTATACCTTTCATTTAAATCAAATGAAGTTTCTCCGATGTTGTCTTTAATTAGTTGTGTTAGTGAATTAAAGGAATGGATGAATGAGAACTACTTGTCTTTAAATACAGATAAAACAGAGATGTTAATTGTTGGAGGGAATGACGCTGATCACAGCAATATTTTGTCATCATTTCCCTCAGTTGGAATCCCAATTAATTTTACTGAATCAGCCCGCAATCTAGGAGTTATCTTTGACTCTAGCATGTCATTTAAAGCACATATTACAAAGTTGTCCAAAACATGTTTTTCCATCTTAAAAATGTTAGGAAATTAAGGCGCTTTCTAAATAAACAGGATTGTGAGAAATTAATTCATGCATTTATCTCTAGTAGGATTGACTACTGCAATGCGGTGTTCACTGGCTGTTCAAACTGTTCTTTATACAGCCTCCAGTTAATCCAAAATGCGGCTGCAAGAATTATTACAAGAACAAGAAAATATGAACACATAACTCCAGTTCTTAAATCCTTACACTGGCTCCCAGTTAAGTTTAGGGCAGATTTCAAAATCCTCCTTTTAACATATAAAGCATTAAATGGCCAAGGTCCGGCTTACTTGTCTGAACTTATCATGACTTACAAACAGCGCACATTAAGATCTCAAGATGCCGGTCTGCTTATGATTCCAAGGATCGAGCCTTTAGTTACATGGCCCATAAACTGTGGAATGGTCTTCCTGCTTCTATAAGAGATGCCCCTTCGATCCCAGCCTTTAAATCCCGACTAGAGTTGCTGATTAACTGTACTTACTGCATCTCTGTTGTTAGTCATTAGCACTAAAACATCAGTAACATGATAGTTATAATTGAATACTAACCCATACCTATTCTGTTTCTGTTCTCGGTACTCAAATGTGGCAATTGGTGCCACGGCCCACCTGCCAAGTTGTTTGCCTGCCTATGGTAAAGTCATCCCTGATGGAGGATCACAGGAATCATGGGAAAGAGGGGTCCTTTCATCAGATAGGCTGGCCGAGCAACGTTTCAGCCGTGGAATGGCCAAATGGGGAAGGCAGCTTGATGGATGAGGTCTCCAGGACTCTAAAAATATCCAAATCTTATTATGTGATATCATCTACTGTTAAATTCTGCTCCGTACTTCTAAAATTTTTATTTTTATACTGTATTAAGGATTTGTTCTGTTCTGTGTATTGTATTGTATTGACCCCTTCTTTTGACACCCACTGCACGCCCTACCTACCTGGAAAGGGGTCTCTCTTTGAACTGCCTTTCCCAAGGTTTCTTCCATTTTTTCCTACAAGGTAGTTTTTTTGGGAGTTTTTCCTTGAGTCAACGACAGAGAGTCAAGGCTGGGGGGCTCTCAAGAGGCAGGGCCTGTTAAAGCCTATTGCGGCACTTCCTGTGTGATTTTGGGCTATACAAAAATAAACTGTATTGTATTGTATTGTATTAAATTAATGATATTCCAGCTCTCTGCATAATTAGAATTCTTAGACCTATACTTGATATTAATTTTATGATATAATATGTTAAAGCATGTATGTTACATTTCACAGATAAATTGTTAACTGCATTTAAATAAATAATACTCTTTATAAGTACACATGTGGGGGCGGCACAGTGGCGGAGCAGTAACGCGTCATATCCCTGGTGTTCCCTGCCTGGAGTTTGTATGTTTTCTTGGTGGGTTTCCATAGTGTGCTCTCGTTTCTTTTCAAGGACATGCGGATTTGGGGATTTGGTGATGCTAAAATGACACTAGTGTATATGTGTGCTTGTATTCACCTTGCAATGAGCTGATTCTCTATCCAGGGATTGTTTCTGACTCAAGGTAGCATCGGGCTCCCTGGATTAATGGATGTATTAATGATGTATTCATTAAATATCCATCTTTTTCAGAGATATTGTAGCATTGTATACCCTTTAATAAATCAGAAGACCAAAATAAGTCTTTAAATCTTTCTATTTTAAATTTGGTAGATCCTTATTGTTCAGAACAATTACATTTTTGCCAGTACATTTTATTAAGTGGTGGTCATGGTAAGAGAGGACCTGCTTATGCTAGTGTGAGAAAACAAAAGACATTATGGGTTGGTAAGCAGGGAACAGAGAGTGTTACACCCTGGGTAGAAGTATATAGTGTTCCCTTAGGATGTTATAGGATGGGTGAACAAGCAGGAGCTTGACCCTAAGACCGGAGTTTAAGTAAAGACAGGAAAAAATACCAAATAAACATGAAACTTTAGGTTGGGGGTTGTTAATATTGGATGAGGGATTATTATAAAAACTACAATAATGAATGTGTTCAAGCCTTCCATATTGTATACATAATATAAAAATAAACACATTTCAAGTGCTAAATACATTTCAAAGACCACCCCCAATGAACATATTTCAAGTGCACTTACTATGGCAAATGAATGTTTAGCTAGTGCATTAACTAAAATAAAAAAGTGCAACATTTTCATGTTAAATACATCCATCTATCCATCCATCATCCAACCCGCTATATCCTAACTACAGGGTCACGGGGGTCTGCTGCAGCCAGTCCCAGCCAACACAGGGTACAAGGCAGGAAACAAACCCTGGGCAGGGTGCCAGCCCACCGCAGATTTTAAATACATTTAAGAAATAATAAATAATTTTAAAGTACTTAATTTTTTTCATCACAATTCTGAAAACAATTCTGCAGAAAATGGTAGTGCAGTCGGACACAGCGGATTCGTGCTGTCCAGTCTGGTGCTTTGTTTATATGGCTACATTTGTTATTGTTGAGTTGTGTCATGCAAACCTCGTATTTACCTGTCAGGATTAAATTGATCTTGGACTACAGTATAAATTAAAAATCATAAACCAATTTCAGCAAATTCATAACAGGATATAGCAAGAACACGGGGATGTCATGGATTATTATTGGACCCAGTAGACATCGGAAGGAGAGGAAACAGAAGCAGGGATACCGATCAGGTCTATGGCCAGGCTAAGAAAACAACCCCACAAACTATGTTACCTAGCATCTTTCTCATCAACACAAAATTGATTACTTACAAAATGGATAAGTTGAAGCTACTGCTTTTTACAAATGCTTTCATCCAGAATTGTTTCGTGATGATCATAACGGGGACTTGGTTACAGCCACAAATCTCTGACACTACAATAGAACTAGTAGACCATACAATCCACCAGCAGGACAGGAACAAAAATTTGGGGAAGAACAGAGGGGGTGGTTTATCCATGTATGTGTTCAATGACTGCTACATTATCAGCAGAGTTATAGACAGCCATTGTTCCCCTGATTTAGTTCTGTCAATCACTTACCAACCATTCTTTTTACCAAGAGAAACAACTGTGTTATTTGGGTCAGCTGTTTATATTCCACTGGACACAAATGTTAGTATGACTCTTAACATCATTTATACTAAAATAAATAAACAGCACCAGGCTTATCCTGACTGAGTTCATATAATTGCTGGTGACTTTAATCAAACATGTTTAAAAACTGTACCTTCTGAATTCACCAAGTATGTGAAGTGCTCCACTAGGGGGGAAAATACACTCGATCATGTGTATTCAAATATAAGACAGCAGTAACAGCATGCTGCACGATAATGTGCAGTGAACACACTTGACTTCAGCATTCATAGTTTTCATACTCTTTCTCTGTATGTTTAGCATTTGTTTGCTCATATGTTGATGCGCTTGCTGCTTCCTGAACAGCTCTTCATTTCTCCACCCTAGCAGCCCACTTTTCTCTTTTTTCGTCAGTATCTTTTCGCATTAAACCTGATTAAATCAGTATTTGTGTTGCAATTACTTAGTATGTTTTCTTTAATCTTTCACTTAAGCTGACACTAAAGTCTTTTCAGCCTCAAGAATGATTTAAGATATGAAGAGGTAGGGGAAGTGATGGTAAAGGTGGAAGGGATGAGAATGGTTCCCGTAGGCATGCACCGCACGGCCGCCATGCCGACTGCTGCGTTAGAGTTGATTCTACAATAGAATAAAGTAGAAATAAAAAGAGGAATAACCTTGGAGGTCAATCATCGCCCCAAAAGCATGTAGTATATGTGTACCAAATTTCAGGTCAATAGTTCAAACGGTTTGCGAGCTACAGGTAATTTAAAATCCTGGAAAGACAAACGAACAGCCACTGTAGCGTATTATATATAAAGATACTTATAAAACCACACCTCTCCCCCACTTAGGTCAGTCGGATCATCTTTCACTGCTCCTTATCCCAACATACACATCCCTCAAGAGGAGAACAAAACCAGTTACAAAAACCATAAATACTTGGCCTGAGAGTGCGCTCTTTCAGCTACAGGACTGTTTTGCACAAACTGATGTAATGTGTTCATACAACAAGAGGACTATACAGAAACGTTTCTACTTAACATCAAGAGCTGCTCTGATAATGTCACTGTTACAAAGAGGATCTGGGAATTTCCAAATCAGAAACTCTGGATGACAAAAGAAGTACAGACACTACCTAAAAAACATACCCCATCTTCAGGGTGTTATACAGTACAGACAGAGCTGACCTGAGAAGAAGTATCAAAGAGGAAAATAAAAGATCACCTCATAGAGAACAAACCTTGGCGGATATGGCAAGGAATTCAACACATTACAAATTACAAGGGCAGTCTAGCAACCTCAGATCTGTCTGCTCTAAAAACACGATGGTGGTGGAACTGAACCGTTTCTTTGCCACATTTGAGGTAGGGATACCCAATATGACCACACCAACCACACCACCCTCCAAACCTCACACTTTAATTCTGCAACAACATGTGGTGAAACAAGTGCTCAAGATGGTGAACCCAGAGAAGGCCTCTGGCCCTGATGGTGCATTTAGGAAGACAGTCAAAGCATGTGCTGACCAGCTTCTTCATGAAGATTTTCAATCTTTCTCTGGAATTAGCCACTATTCCACCCTGCCTAAAATCATCATTATTCCTATCCCTAAAAAATAGCCACCAAGAGCTTAATTGATTATAGACCAGTTGCACTCACTCTGGTAGTAATGAAGTGCTTCGAGAGATTGGTTTTACAGCATATTAAATCCTACATCCCATCTACTTTTGACCAGCATCAGTTTACTTACAGATCAAATGGGTCCACAGAAGATGCCATTACTACCGCTCTACATGCTGCAATGAGCCATTTAGACCAAAGAGGGAGCTATGTAAGGCTGCTCTTCATAGACTACGGTTCAGTATTTAAGACAATAATCCCTGACATATTGGTAAGCAAACTGACAGATTTAGGCCTCCTCTCCTCTACCGGCACCTAAATAAAGGACTTTCTGACAAACCACTCACAAAGGGTTAAACTTGACCCTCATCTCTCTCAGAAGCAATTAAAAAGACAAATACAATTTTAGGTTATATCATAAAAATTGTTGCATTTAAGTCAAGGGATGTTTTGCTCAAACTCTATATCAGACTTGTAAGACCACATCTGGAGAATTGTGTGCAGTTCTGGTAACCACAGTACAAGAAAGACATAGCAGCACATGAAGCTGTGCAGTGGAGAATGAGCAGGTGCATCCCAGGACTTAAGGACATATCCTACTATAAAAGACTCAGAGAATTAAACATGTTTAGTCTCGAGCAGAGGAGATTTCATAAGGAGCTACCTTAAAATATTTAAAGGTATTTAAATCCATCTTGGTAGAGAAGATCCAGCAACATTCTTTTGGCTTAAGGGTGAATCATATACTCAAAGACATCAGTAGAAATTAAGGGGAAGTGCACTTAAAACTGAAGCCAGAAAGCACTTATTTAACCAAAGAGTTGTAGGGCTCTGGAACAAACTGCCAAGTCATGTAGTTGAAGCAGAAACCCTGACAACCTTCAAAAAGAATCCAGAAGAGATATTAGGACATCTTAGCCATTAGCTAAACAAACGGGGTTGATGGGCCTAATGGTCACCTCTCATTTGTCAAATTTCTTAAGTTCTTATGTAACTGGAGAATACGAATAGCTCCCCTGTGCATTATTTTTGCTTCATGTTGTAATTGTTGAAACAAGCAATAGGTTTGTTGAATTTGTGACAAGAAGTGCCAAGGGGTTATCCTTCACTCCATTCTTTCTCCAACCACATCCACATTTGTTTATTTTAACACCTCATTCTACTGCAGTATCTTGAGCAGTGATTTTGAATCATGCTCATGATATGGTCACAGTTTTTCAGTGAAAGTAGCTTGCTGATGATTGGTTAACATTCTACCCTAATCACCTACCATTGATAATTGAGAGAATACTATTACATGAATGCTTAAAATTACTTAATAAAATGCTGTTAGCAGTCTGTGTATATTTTTATGAGTCCAAAATAGCCATACGCTGGAAATCCAGTGTGTTGCCAGAAAACATTAAGCCCTGCAGCTAGCAGCATGTAGTAACACATTGATCTGGGGGGGTAAAGAACAAGATTGCCCCTTTAAGGAAGTAAAAATGAAAGCTGATTCATTTGAGTTGCTGAAAGTTCACACAAGCAGGGCCAATAGAAGGAATTGTAGCCTGATGTTCCTGTTGCAAAATGAAGGCTCCCCTAGGTGTACATGTAAGTGACACAGCAGGGGATTTAAATAACCCTCAAGTCAGAGCATATAGTCAGGAGGAGAGTTGGGTCAGATAGAAAGTACAGGAGTTCTAGGTACTATTTTGGAGGCAGTCAAATGTGCGCGCCAACTCTGTTGACTGATACGGTTCAACACTCTTTTAGGTATGCCCAGGCAAACTGTTGTGGTCTTTGCCTTTGTACTTCATATTCTCACTTCTGTATTGTCTGAGTTTGCTTTATTTTTAATAAATGCATACATTTTTGTAAGCTTTTGGATTCTCTGATCATACTTCAGGTAAGGACACAAGAAACCCTTCTATAATTATATATGGCATTATGCCAAACTTCTCCTAAATAGGCAATACTCATTAATCCATCTATTTCCTAAGCCCACTTTATCCTATTTTACTATTTCAAGAGGTTAGAGCCCATTCTGGTGATTCCATTCACAAAACATGAGCCAACTTGCCTCTCTGTTTTATTAGTTTAGTTGGGTTATTGCTAGATGTCACAAGGACCTTGTCATCAATCCTTCATTAATGACTTTCTTGTTAATTTTCAGCAGGATCCAGGAGCACAGTGCAGGTTCACATGTGACAGTTCAGTTCTCTGAGCTAATTTAACAAGGGAATCCAACAGCAGACAGTAGTCATCCAAGTAATTTGTGAGAAACTCTACACCAGTTTTTAAGTGTGACCCGACATTTGCGTGATAGACATATGCGCGCCGACAAAATAACGCCGATTAAAACACGCCGACAAAATCGCGAAAGTTTCATTAAATATGAATTACTACTTTAAAGCATATATAATAATGTTTATTTTAGAAGTCAATATTATGAGACGCGGCATGCCATCAGCACGGTACGCAGATAGTCCTTAAGATCACACCCTGCATATGTAGGAAGAATTGCAGCAAGTGCGTCCCACTCTCTGGGCCTCTCTCGCGATTTTGTCGTGGCAATTTTGATGGCGCGCATTTGTCGAAACCCAGTTAGCGGGTTTGTCGGCGCTCATTTGTCGGGGCGCATATGTCTATCGCGCTTTTGTCGGTGAACCGTTTTTAAGTGTAAGTAGTGTGATCAGTAGAAATTTTCAAAAATGAAACAGGAAAGACCTGACATATGCAGCAGCTGAGCCGATCTACAGGAGAAGTGTCACACTTTTATAGTCACTGGAGTATAGGGAAATGGCTCTCTTCCTCCTAGACAACAACAACGGGTGGTGGCAGGTATTCTTTTGTCTTCACTCTGCACACCTTGGACTATAAATATAACAGACAGTCAGTTCACTTGTAGAAATTCTCAGTTGATTCTGCATAATTGGGACATATTGACATGAAGGATAAGACAGAGTATAAGAGTCAGATGGAGAAGTTTGTTTATTGGCTTTGAATGAACTGTCTGCAGCTTAGCATCAGCAAAATCAAAGAACTGGTTATTGACTTTTGCCGGATCTATGCCCAGTCAGTCTTCAGGGAGTGGATGTGCAGGTGTTGGACTGCTGAAAGCACTTGGGGGTCTGTATCAATGACAAACTTAACTGGTCTCATAATATAGAGGGCAGAGAGACTCAGTGAGGGCATATAAGAGAGGGCACAGCAGACTCTTTTTCCTAGGAGACTATGCTCCTTTAATGTGGGTAGTGACATACTTTACATATTCTACAACTCTATATTGGTCAGTGCTATTAATTATGCTGGGCTGGTAAAATCACATCAACAGAGGCCCACCAAATCTACAAGCTAATTAAAAGTGCACATTCAGTTATGAGATGCTCTCCCAACCTGCAGGAGGTAGTAACAATGGAGATAATTCAAACAAAATGGAAAGTGATTATGAATAATGTGGCACATTCTTTCTCTGACACATTAAAACTGAGTACTTTCTGCCAACAAATTATTAAAAAGAAGAATCAAACACATTTTCATTATTTGTCAATTCAGAATATTCACACTGAATACAGAAACACAGGGCTATATAGGATACACAGTTTCAAATTAAGGAATATTTGGCCTCTGATACAGAAACCAGTTAAACCCAACCCAACAGCCGCAGTGGGGCCACAAGACCAAGTTTGGAAATTACTCAGTTATTAACACCAAGCACTGGAGAATTTCCAGGGTAAGCATTATGAATCATTTATGCTTCAATTCCCATGCCTCTGCAATATATATATATATTTTACTTGATCGTTGTCCAGCCTATGTGCAATACACATTACTATTTTATTCTGCAATCAACACACACCCTTTCACAATCTCCATATATCCAATGCTGCTTAAAAACATAACATTACAAAGAAGGAAAACTGTACGCCCAGAAATATTTTTTATATTTCAAGTACCTATTACTACACTCAAAGTATAAACAGTTAGCCATATGTTGTGTTCGGCAAAATAGACAAAGGTATTCATAATCTATTGAGATCTGTTCAGCTGTATAAATCACAATTGTGTTCTCGATTCCATCAATAAGCTATTTTCTGTCAATTTCTTATTTTTTTCCCCCTACATATCCTGTATGAAATTAAACATATACTCCAGAAAAGAGAACCACAAAAATAAAAAAAAACAGTTTAGAAAGTATTCATTATCATCTTTATAAATGTTATATAGAAGTTTCTGTGTTTTTGAATTTTTTTCATTGACAAATGTCACCTTTAATAACACTAAACACATTTAATGCAGATTAAGTTAGGAGAAATCTTACAAACACTCACACACATTTAAGATGAAGTTCAAATTCAAACTTCAAGATTAATAGACAAGTGACAGTAGTACAACAGTTCAGAGAATAAATAAATAAGACATCAGACAATGAATACATCACTAAACATAAATGCCACATCAGATGAAACAATAATCTGCTGGCACTTTATTTAAGTATCAGAAACAGCATTGATTCAACAAGCTGCTCCAAATCCTTGCTGAAGTGATAACACCACCAAGTTCCTGCATTTTTTTTCAAACACACATTGATTCTACAGTACAAACCTTATCAGGGAACTGTTGATTCACTGGTGTGAACCGAAATTGTAGTCATGCTTGTGGAATAAATCCAAGGTGATGTCTGGTTTGTGACATGACACAGTATCCTGCTCTAAGTATTCGTTTACAAAAGGAGAGCTTGTGTCCATAAAGGGATGTATATGGCCTACTACAATTGTTAGATGAGCTGTTGCATTCAAATGATATCCAAATGGTATTATGGGCCTCAACATTCAGCAAGAATTTTCCACTAAATTACACTACCATCTCCAGCCTGTACCAGTGATACAAGAAGGGATACATCCATAGATTCATATTGTTTATGTCAAATTTTCCCTTTACCATCTGCATGATTCAGCAGAGATCATGATTTTTCGAATTTTCAATCATCTAATTTTAGTCATCAACCACCCAATGTAGCTTATCTTCATATTCTTAACGGAGCAGATGCCATTTATGGTCATCTGCTGCTGTAGCACATCCACTTCAAGGTTCAACATAAAGTGCACTCAAAGATGCCCTTCTGTACTCCACTGTTGTAAAAATAAATATTTTACTATTTATTAGCTTCAGCAAATCTTGACCTTTTCCTCTGAACTCTCAGAATAACAAGGCTTTTTCTGCCCATGGGTGCTTTTTGCTTAACTTTCCTTACTTTGTAAACACTTTACATTGTAGTATATAAAAATCTGACGAAACAACATTTTTTGAATGAAATATTGAAATGGATGATGTCTGAGTCTGCATCACATTCACCACAGTGTCTCCAGACTCTTTCACATCTGTCACATGTGCTCAGTGTGAACCTGCTCTAATTTGTAAAGAGAATGGAGCACTAATGGCGGAACTGTCAATTGTGATATTCTCTGGTGAATGCCAATTCAGCTGCACAGTGATGGGGCTGTGAGCACAGGTCCCACTAGAGGACATCAGGCACTCATGCCGTCCTAATGGAGTCTGTTTCTGACAGTTGCAAAATGCACACCAGTAGTCAGCTTCAGTTGATTTTGTAGGGTTCTGGCAGTGCTCCTCCTGTTCTTTCTTGCATAAAGGAGCAGATAGCAGTCCTGCTGCTGGGTTGGTGCCTTTCAACAGCCCAGTCCCGCTCTTCTCGTGTAATGGTCCAACTCCTGATATCTCCTCCATACTCTTTAATCCTGTGCAATCCTAGAGCGACCTGAATCGGCTACAAGTACAACCTCATGCTACAAGTAGTGACAAGGACACCAGAAAAACACCAAACTAGACAATCACTATCACTTATGCTTCCTGAGTGGACAGATCAATATCCTTGAAGTTTAAATGGCTTGGTCTTAAACTGTGATGATTAAGTGAGCCGCTGTGCTCTATGCAGACGCATGACTATATACGGTATATGCAGGGGTGGGTAAAAGTAGGTTTACAGTTGTGAGTACATGAAAAATTGTTTATTTTTGTATTATTTATTTGTATTGTTTGTCTTCTTATTATTATTAAAGTGTGATTGAATGTAGCAAATAGACTACAAGAATGTGTAAATAATGAAGGCCGGCAATTTGAGCATTTACGAGATTGTACCTAAGCTCACTGTGCCATTATGATATTCTTTGAAGCTAATAAAGTTAATAAAGCTACCGTAATAATTATAGGCTGCATTTCTTTTTCCATACAAACAATGGTAAACCAGTTTTGCCCACCCCTGCATATTTACATTGGCTTATGGATGGCAAAAAAGTTAAAATACCATTTTTAAGTTAAATGTGTGTACAAAATAGAAGAGACACATCTATTTAATGAAACAGTCACATTCATTCGTGAAAAGTAACCTGCATTCTATTTAAATGAACTTCTAATAATATTCTGTTTGTTATCTTGGCTTCCTAAAATATACCTCTTTTGGTGTCATGTGACTGTGAAGTCAGCAGACAACCCAATAAATCAAGAGACATTTCTCTTGGCAATTATAACTTGTAGTTTTTGTTTTTCTACACTTAGAAGATATAAAGAGATACTTTGAGGTCATAAAAAGACTATATTCTAGACTCTCAAGCTGACCTATGTATAGAACACATCATTCTTCACTACCTTTAGTAGTGAATCACTGTCCATGCTAACCATTTAGCTTCCTCTTCCTAATGGAAGATACTTTGCATTATTAATGTCTGGTTGTGGCTTTTGCTTCTAGAATTGCCACAAGAAACTATCCCTTTTCTGTGATGGTACGTAAATAATGTACATTAAAATCTATTCATAATGTAATATAAATATATTGTATATGCATACAAGTGTATGTATGCATCCTTTATTTTTATTTTTTCCAAAGATTTATTAAACAAAAACATAAATATGTAGTGTGTCTAATACTAAAGATTTTTCCTTTATTATTCACAATAATACAAGCTTTTGCAAGAAGTTACATTTTTTCTTTAAACTGCAGATGCATATGCTTCTAATTTGTTTTAACTATACCTCCTCATATTTATTAAAATACACTGTAATGGTCATGCTGTGCATATTTTTTGCTGTGCCTTATGCAGACCATAGATGGCACTGTAACCACATATTTGTCCCTTTCATATATGTTTGATCAAGTCTTTTAACACAATGAGCAGTATAAATTGCAACTGCAGACAAACTACAAAATATCTATTGTTGAACCCCCTTTTTCTTCTTTTGCATTATCTAAATGCATTTAAAAGATTTTCATAGACACATTTCAGAGGAAACATGAAAGAGAAATACAGAAAAATACTAAGTTGTGTGCTTATTCATTCAATAACTACATAACTTGAGGTAAGCAAAATTCTCATCTTCTGCTGATTAACTCTGTATACAAACATACAAAGTGGCTGTTCATAATTTAAACTTAATTTAAAGAAACCTGAATGAAGAATTACATATTATAGTAATTACAGTTATTAGCCTTTCTCTCTTGTCACTGTGACAGGCATTGCCGTAAGGTCCTATTCACCCCTTTGGCATCAGTAATAATTGAAATTTCCTCTGAACTTATGTTTATCCGCTTTTACATCTTGTAAATGTAAATGTCCAGTATTTCTGTTATGGATTTGCTACCAGTTCTTTTTTTTTATTTACTGCAAATATGCAAAGCCAAAACAACCCCTTACATATTTTTTCCAAAGTAACATAGGGCTTTAAAAAAGTTGAATTGATGTTTGTTAACACTAGAATTCCTGAAGTCTACGAAAAAACTTGTAATCCCGGCCCACCTTAAATCCGTTCACACCTCTACCATCAGCGTCTTTTGTTTTGTAAATGCGTTGATAAATACAAGCAGCAAGCAGCCTGCTCTCCCATCCCCTGCCTTGTCGGAGCTCAACTCGCGGGCAAAAACATCTCCAAGCTAAAGCCAAGGCTCCTTATCTGTGTGTGAGATCTGGAGTTGTATAGGGTAAATACTACAGTATATTGTTATTTGGAATATATGCATTTCGTGTGTGTTCTGTGTCATGCCGAAACTTTACACTGGCTGTTAGACTGAAATCAAAGTCTTCTTCTTTTTGGGTACATGCATCTTCAGCATGGCGCTGCCAGATCTAAGCACTAGCGTGACGAATTACTTGCATACTGAAGTGACTTTAGCTGCAGGTGGAAGTTTTACTATATGGTGCCAAACAGAGTTGTGTTGTGGTGCAAAGCAGTCTATTAGCCAGCAAGTGTGCTGTGAAGAAGCTGTCTGTTGCTACAGTCCTGCTTTTGTCCAGTCTGAAAGCAGTCACAGGACATCGTATCTTTGATTGCTGCTACAACAAACCATTCTGAGCAGGCATCAGCCACAGCACAGCTCTTATGAATTGAATGAAAATAAATGACATCAACTCAGAGGGAGAGGCAAGTTCGTTGTACCACATGAATGTCACTGAGAGAATAAAACTGAATAATATAAAAACAACTGCTAACTTTTACAAGTAGCCAAAACTTACACCTGGTGTTACAAACTCAAATCAAATGTATATTGTAGAAATAATAATAACAATAATAGTAGCTCACTATGCAAAACACAAAGCACCTGGGGCCTCATGTATAAACGGTGCTTACGCACAAAAATGTTGCATAAGCCCATTTCCACGCTCACATCATGATGTATAAAATCTATACTTGGCGTAAAGCCACGCACATTTTCACGCCAATTAAATGCTTCGCGTCCACAAGTTCTCCGCTTGGTTTTGCAAACTGGCGGCACCCAGCATCAAAGCAGTGCTTTTGTTCCAGTGTGGTTTCCCATTCTTTTTAAGATCCACATCCCAGGCGCGGCTTTATCATATACACTGAAATTAACAGCATATTGTTTATTAGTTTCAGGCATCTGATTGTAATTAACCTGTAACAATATAATGGCCCACAGAATGGGCAAACTATTCAAAATACCATAGCTGCTTTAGCGTTGTTTCTCTCAATGCACCACTCGGAGTATTTATATTACTGTATCTGAGTGTGGCATCACAGTTCTAAAGCAGCTGATCGGAAAGAGAATTATTGGTATACAGCATCAAGCACACGCTGCCTCAGCCATGCGCACAGTCAAATGGCAAATGCTTCAAAGCCATTCCTGTAAGGACCTCGCAGTTCAGAAACAGTTTTATCCCAAGAACTATAAACGCAATCGATCAGTCCATCAAGTGCTCCTTGTAAAACTGTTTGTACTTATTAGTACAATCACCTCACTGTAAACTTGTGATACAGTTATAATATTGCACAACCTGAGCCACTTTATAAAAAACGTATTTACATATGATGACAATATCATTTTTAAGATGAAATGCAGCAAAATATGTTTATTACATTATACAGTGTAACATAAGGCGCTATATGGGCGCCTGACCCGTCACAGGCTCACACCAGAGGCACTTTAAAATAAATAAACTTTTCTTTTTCTTCACCTGTGGGGCACGTCTTCCCCATAATCCCCACAGGCACAACTAAAGTCCACATTACAAATAAAACACCACCAAAACACACCACACACTTTCATCTTCTTCCACTACTCCTTCCCCAAGCTTCATCCTCCTCCTCCCGACTCTGGCCATTGAGTGGTGGTTGCTGGCTCCTTTTATAGTTCACCCGGAAGTGCTCCAGGTGGCTGATTGCCGAGTTCCAGCTGCACTTCTAAGTGTGGCCAATACGCTGCCCATACAGGCTCAGGAGTCCCAGCTGCAGCACCCCCGGTGTTGCCTGCGGGAGTCCCAGCTGCAGCACCCATGGGGTTGCTTGCGGGACCCAACATGGCTGCACCCAACTCCAATTCCCATGGAGCCATGCAGTAAACTGAGGCACCATTCCAACCCAGGGGAGCGGCCATCTAGCATCCAGGGGGAGGTATTGCACCGTCCAGGTCAGCTCCCCCTGAATATACAGTGAAGGAACTTTCCGGCAAGGCATGGACCCTGACCATCTGCCACAACAAATAAAATGATAACATTATTTAAATAATCTACAGTATATTGTTAATAATTAAACATGTGAGGACACAGTGGCGCAGCACTAGCGACGATCTGATGCCCCATACAGAGATTGTTCCTGCCTCGCGCTGTATACTTGCTGAGACTGGTGTGACCCTGGATGGACAGATGGATGGAATAATTAAACATGTACTACGAAGATATTTCAATGTTCCTTAAAAGTTTTGAAGAATCGGCGTTCTAAGCTTACAGATGGCTTAACATCTATTACAGAGCTGATTGTGTGGTGATTGGTTACTTGAAGAAAGAAAAGGAAGGACAGGAATTGGGAGTTAGTACATTTGAAAGAGAAAGTACTGCTACAATAAATTATTTTACTGAAGGTCGCGCACGGCAAAGCAAGCATCTTGCGGGAGGCAGGAACAATCTCTGGATGAGGTGCCAGCTCGTCACTATCACTGCGCCACAGTGTTCCCATGTTTAATAACATGCTTTAACTCCTATCATCATGAAAATTATATCAAGTATACATCTCAGTATTTTAATTATTCAGAGAGCTGTAATATCACGAATGTAATGGATTCTGTGTCCTGTCGGAGGAAGAGAAAGCCCCTTTAAGAAGCACATAGTGATTCACACACATAGAGCACATAGAAGAACACATACAAAACAAAGCATTTAACATGCTACTTTAGTTACAATGGTATTTGAGAAACTAGTAAATTAAATTTAAAGATGATGTTTATGATGTTCTACTTTAATGACAAAATAAACTGCGTGATTAAAGTGGAAATTTAGAGATTAAAGTTGACATTTTGAATTTTTTTCCTACTGTGTGCCTATTTTTTTCTTTTCTCTTTACCCTAATAAGCTTTTATGAGACACTCAGACAGTGGGCTACGACTCGCCTTTTCATGGCAACTTTGATATCTGACAACTTCTTTTTTATTTCGGGCACTGTGAGACTTTGTGAACTTGAACTTTCACACTCTATGTCACTCGATCAACTTCCTTTTGTTGTTTATACCACTGTTTAAACCAACAAATAGTACGTTTTTCCTTGGCTCCACTTGCTATTCGCTGAAATTCTATTTTCCCCCATGCTTTTGCCATTGCCTTTTCACAGAACGTTGAGCTTAAGGGCTATTTATATTGATTTGCATAATCAAAGAGATGTAATTCTGAGAGGAGTTTGGGTGTGGCGGCAGGCGCATGCACATGTGTTACTTTTCACGCTGACCGAGATTTATGTAGCGGAAGAACGTGGAAGTTGATGAACACACAGATTTATGGATTTTTTTGTGCATACACACATTTCTGCTTTTGCAAGTACGCTATGTTTTAGTGTGAATTCTATGCACAGCGTTATGCATGAGGCCCCTGGTCTTGAACCTGGGACCTTTGGGTTATAAGGCAGCCTTTATTACCTCTACACCATTGAAGAATATGTGTAAACTATGTTGATTGACATTTCAGCTTGAGTTTGTAACTCTTTGATAGCCACATGTAAACTGAATGCTGTTTAGTAAATTTCCTTTAACTATATTCTTGAATAAAAGTGCACATTTATTTGATATTTGGACTAAAGTCTTCACACATTATGTACTTCATGTCATTAGAATAACATGGAAAAAGTTTCTGCTTTACGTATTTGTTCAGCATTTCTCGCATTTCCTTTCATCCTACACTTACCCAGATCATTGTAGACATGGAGCACACATGAAATTCATGTATTCCAAATAATGATATACTGTATTATTTACTCAATACAACTCCAGATCTTACACACAGATAAGGAGCCTTGGCTTGAGCTTGGAGAAACTTTCTGCCTGAGCTGAGGTCTGTCAAGTTGGGGGATGGGACAGCAGGCTGCTTGCTGCTTATGCTCATCGACACATTTACAAAACAAAAGACCAGAATCATGCTACCCGGACACTTAGCCAAAATATGTAAAAACTAGAAGGTGTCAGATGTTTTGGATCTGGATTTTGTGCATGAAATAGTTAAATTCAAAAAATGTATTCAAGTAAAAGTATACAATCCTCAAGAACACTATTACAACACACATATAGGAGGAAACTGCAGTACGTATTCCCAAATACTGATATTGCCTTCAGACTGTTCCTGACTTTGCTGGTAACCACTGATAGTGGGGAGAGCTCTTTTTCAAAACTAACATTGGTCAAAAATAGACAGCGGTCAACAATTGATCAGAACAAGCTGAATCAACTGGCCATGAAGACTACATAAAACAATGTTCAGCACAAAATTCATTGACTTTTCTGCTAGGAAAACAAGAAAGAAAAACGTAAGAACCTGTTTTTTGTTTTTTTTTTATGCAGTTGCTTGTTGTATGTTAGTCTATTAACACTAGAATTACCAGAGCTTATGAAAAAACTCGTAAATCCGGCCCACCTTAAATCACACCTCTCCATCAGCATCTTTTGTCTTGTACATGTGTCGATAAGCCCAAGCAGCAAGCAGCCTGCTATACCATCTCCCACGCCGCCTCAGAACGTGCAAGAAAAGAAGTTCTCCCAGTTCCTTCCTTGATTGATTATCTGGGAGTGAGCTACCTAGAATTGTAAGGGGAAATAATTTGATGTGTGTTTTATGTCTACAACAATCTATGTAAACACATCATTAAAACAGTTTTTCATGTTTTAGTAATAAATAAAAAAATGTAGACATGAACTGTATAATGTGTTAAGGCTGATGGCCAAATATCAAATAAACACTTTCACAAAAGGTTCAAGAACAATACAACAGCTTTCGTAGTGCCGCAGTAAGATCAGCTGAATTACAATCCGGAGGTCGTGAGTTCGAAACCAGCTCCCCGGCAAATTAACTGTTTTGAGTAGTGAGCTGCTCTTATTGTTAACATTCTAATTCTAGCGTTAACTGTGATTATCTTGGGATATGAACGTGTACTAGAGTTGTTGCCTTTGGTTTTCCTGCATTGATTTAGTGTTGCTGCATACTGTCAGCTTCAAAGCAAGGAAACATATCATTTCCGTTGTCAGATTGCGGATTAGCTGTGTGCACGTTGACTTCTTTTAATTTTTGCTGAGAAAACGAGTATTTTCATAGATAAGCGTTTTTCAACACTTCGAACTTTTAAAATCATTAACTATCACTGACTTGATTGTTTTTGAAAGCCAAGAGGATTTCCTCTAGTTTTAAAATATTCTTAAGCTGTAGCCCATGCACTAACTCAAAATGACCAATTCAATTCATTTTGATTAATACCACTTACCAATTCATAAGACAGAACTCAACTTAATGCTCACTATTTTTTTTATCTCTCTCAGAGATACAAATATATAGATAAATGCTGCTCCTTTATGTGGTATACAGTTGCCCATTAGGGAAGTTGTTTGAACAGAGATCCATGTCCGCTATTCACAGGGTCTGGCCCTGCACCATATTTGTTTGCCACAGCAAAACAGTCATATGAAAATTCAACTATTTGAAATGGATGGGGTAATTTGACAGGAATCTGCAACATAAATACAAATTCCTCTTCATCACATCAAAATAAGATTGTGGCCTTGATCAGATTCTAGTGCGGAGATTTTAATACCAATTATATCTCATTACAGAATTTTGCTCTGCTTAATTTCCATAAAAAGATGAATGGAGAAACCAGCTTTTAATGTAATTATATGTGCAGGTGGTCCAGGAGCAAAGATTCATTATGATTAATGTTCTGATGTTTGACTCAGCTGTTGGGGTTATGAATACTCAAATCTTTTAGAAAAATACAACTTCAACCATGATAGAGAAACAGTGCTGGGCTTATTACAGTGGTGATGTGGTGTTTACCCTTTTGCCTTTGAAACAGTTGATCTATATTGGATTCCTAGCCATTACGCTTAACTTTTTATTTAGTTAAATATTTACCCCACTTTTGGGAATGCACCAAAATAACAATTTTGGACAAAAATCTTTGAATGCTTATCAGACAGCCATGTTGTCACAATTACTCCTAACCTATTAATGGCTGTGTTTGGTGGACTCCCAGATGGGCTTAAAGTGGAGACTGAGAAATTGATTGTAATTGCCTATACTACACTACTAGCATGTAGACTTCTCGTACTCAACTGGAAGAATCCCAACTCACCTGTTATAAGTCAGTGGGTAACTGATGTTCTATACCAGGGGTGTCCAACTCCTGGAGGGCCGCAGTAGCTGCAGGTTTTCATTCTAACCCTTTTCCTAATCAGTGATCAGTTTTCACTGCTAATTAACTCCTTATCCTTTCATTTTAATAGCCCTGTTTTTAAGGATTCAGTCCTCTGAATTGACTTGTTTCTTCATTAAATGGCAGCCAAACAGAAATGACATGTGAAATGAGCCGACAGCTGACCAGCTAAACTGGAACGTCAAACTCCAGCCAATTTCACTCCAACCAGTTTCATAATGAGAAATTAGTTCTGGCTGTTAATTAAAGCCGATATCGAATACCATGACTTCTTGCTTCTCTCATTCTACCACAGCAGATTGTTGATTTTCTGTTTTTTTTCTAAGACCACCGTCAAGATGTTTTGGTGACCTGAGCAAACTAACATGACCAAGACCTTCACCTTTCTTTATTTTCAGGTTAGCTGGTCATGTGGCAGCTTGTTTTGTGTCTCATTATTGTTTGGCTGCTCATTAAGAAAAAAAGAAACAACTAAGAGGTCTGAGTCACATCAATTAAAACTAAGGCAAAACAAGTTAATCGGCAGCAAAAATGGCTCACTAATTAAAAAGATGGTTAGAATGAAAACCTGCAGCCATTGTGGCCCACCAAGATCTCAGTTGGACACCCCTGTTCTATACTTTTTGAAACTGGAAAAAAAACAAACTCTCTTAGAGGATCTGTTCAAAACATTTTAAAATGTGGCATGATTTAATTAGTAAAATTTTAAAATAATCATTTGTATCGGGGAAAAAATGGTATTTTCAATTTTTTTCTAACTATTTTTGCCCTTGTTATTGGCTCTCTTTCTTTCTCTAAGGTGGTGGCTGAATTCTGTTTTGTTAGGAATTGTCTTTTTTCTTCATGCTTTCTTTTTTTAACATTCTGGTGTTTTTTCTTCTTTTTTCTAGTTTGATTATGAAGCCATTTATTGTATAAGTTTGTCTTGATTGTATGCAATATTATTTTCTTCAATATTAAAATTAATATATATATATTTCCTGCACTATTTTTGTTATAGCCCCATGCCACCATGCGTTGTACTCTATTTTCTCTGTAGTTATGTATTGCAATTAGGGGTCACAAGCATAATAAAATGAGAGATCACACATTAGTATTTCATGAATTTTGTTCCACCCCAAATGCACCCTGGGGCAGCATCATAATGCCCTATAGCCTATTTTCCAAGTTGGACTATTCCTAAGTTATCTCCAGTTTTTATTAAAATGCTGTCTGTGTGTGATGTCAAAACAAATGACCATACACACAGATGTCAACTCTTCTTTATTAATATAGGGTAAGCAAATGCTGGGCTCCTGAAATATTGGATTTTGAATTGATTGGTCAATCATTTTCATTTCAGAGAGTAGTTCTCACATGCATATATCTATGTGCATTTCATTAATGGTATATTTATTTCATGTACTTTGTTTTTTGTACTTCTATTAATTATTACAAATAAAACACACAAAAGAGTTTCTGCAAATTGTTCAAAAGTTGTAAAATGCTCATAAAGATGAATATGGACCTTAAATAACAAACTCTGTTGAACAGAAAATGAGTGCATAAGTGAATAAGAAGAAAACAAGAAAGAAGGCATCACCTGTTCTATCTATATTAGGATGAAGAAAATTCACACTATTTTGTTCTAGCATAATTTATGCATTTTAAATGTAAATTCTGAAACAAAGTATTGAAGCAGTTAAGGTATAAAGCATGGGAGAGGCTACAGAGAGCAGTAAGGTTAATTGTGTGGCTAGAAAACTGATGTAATCATTTAAAAAAAGCATTTCTGTTTGAAATGTGTCATCAGATAACTGGCAGTGACATTTTTCATACTGTACATGTCACTTTTTAACTGTATGACTGATTTTATAAATCACTTCTACAAGCTCTCATAAGTTGTATTTTAAACTGCAAATTACTTTTGTGATCAGCACTTTTGTTATTGACGTTTACATAGAATTTATAGGAAGAATTGTTTTTAATTCCAAACCCACTTTGCCATGTGGGTACATTTATTTAAATAAAATATTTGATGTGCAGCAGTCTACAATTGTTCTTGAGTGTTATAATTCTTCAGATCAGTTAGTGGTTAACATAAAAGATGAGACAATATTCTTGTTTAACAAAACCATAAAAGCATAAATGTAAAGACTCTAACAGCCAACAAGTTCAACCTAAATTTCACAATAAAAGATACATTTGTGGTAAATTGAACATATGATACAATATTGGTGCTAGTGACCTGTCCCATTTTCATGCAAAACATTGGTTATATTCAAAATTCAAAGATGATGCATTTTAGAACACAACTCAGTCAGACCGACCTGTGTAGGTGACATAGTTTTTTGCCCCAGATTTGCTGAAATTATGCATTAAGTATTGTGAAAATACCTCAGAATGAATGAGATTTGAAATCTGGAAATGCAAGTTTTAAATTGTCTATATTAGATTGTTAAAAAACAAACAAGGCAGAAATATTATGTGTTTAAATTTAGTGTTGACAATTTTATATTCTGGAAATATAAACACAGTAGGCTGATTTAGGTTGATGTAGATCTTTTCATCAACTGCTTAGGCATGGTATATCATATATCCATAATTAACCAGTATTGCAAACAATATTCAAATAGTAGTACTGGTGCAATTTTGAAAATACTACTAATGTTAATATTCTTTCATAATATACATCCAAGGAGCTTTACTTTAATCATAATAAAATATCTTAATTTTCTGCAGCTGCATGACAATCACTTGCCACTTTTATGTTTATGATTCAGGCCCAAAATGCTGCAAAGCCTTCAAATAAGCCAACACAGCAAGGACCTCATACATAACACCGTGCGTAGAATTCATACTATAACATGACATAAGCGCAAAAGCCGAAATGTGTTTATGCACAGAAAAATCTAGATGCAGGAATCTGTGCGTACTCCAACTTCCACGTTCTTCCGCTCCATAAATCCCGGTCAGCGTGAAAAGTAACGCTCGTACACGCGCCTTCTGTCCCGCCCCCAGCTCCTCCCAGAATTACGCCTCTATGAATATGCAAATCAATATAAATCGCCCTTAAGCTCAGCTTTCTGTGAAAAGACAATGGAATAAGCAAGAGGGAAAATGGAAGAATTTCAGAGAATATCAAGTGCAGGCAAGGAAAAAACTTACTATTTGTTGGATTAAACAGTGTTTAATAATTATACGCCAAAGACATCATAAAGGTCTGGGGCAGCCACCCATATATTGTTTTTCCCAGCTGCAAAAGGGTTTGTTGAATCATAAATCTCAAGTTCATTTCACAGAGTCCAAACTAGAACTGCTATAGTAGCCCAGAATGGAGGCTTTAAAGGCTGGGAAAGGAACTGATGTCATCAAAATGGCCATAACTGGAAGTGACGTCAGCCAAGGGGCCGGCTTTGGAAGCAATGTCAGCAAAGGGGCCGGCTTCGGAGGTGATGTCAGCAAAGGGGCCGGCTTCAGAAGCGATGTCAGCAAAGGGGCCGGCTTCGGAAGCAATGTCAGCAAAGGGGCCGGCTTCGGAGGTGACGTCAGCAAAGGGGCCGGCTTCGGAAGTGACATCTTCTGAGGCGCCGGAACCTTGCAGGATTTCCCGGGAAAGGTCTGTAGTGTGTGACAAGGCCCCCCTCAGCCCAGATCCATTGGGTCGGGCGTCCTGCACCGAGAGGTTCGTGGGCATGAGAGAGAGCATCAGCGTTGGCATGGAGAGAACCCTTACGATGAATTAGCAAAAATTTGTAAGGTTGAAGGTCAAGAAACCACCTAGTGACCCATGGATTCGAATCCTTGTGAAGGGCCATTCTCTGTAAGGGTGCATGATCCGTCACCAGAGTGAACTCCCGGCCCAAGAGGTAGTACCTCAACTGCGTAATCGCCCATTTGATCGCAAGGGCTTCCCTTTCCACCACTGCATACCTGGTCTCCCGATCCAACAGTTTCCGGCTTAGGTAAATGACGGGGTGTTCAACACCATCAACACTTTGGCTCAGCACGGTACCTAGGCCTGTGTCCGAAGCGTCTGTCTGGAGAATAAAAGGGAGAGAAAAATTAGAAGCTTTTAATATTGGTGCTGACGTAAGAGCCTGTTTTAAGTCACTAAATGCAGCGTTCGCTTTGTCAGTCCATACCACATGATTAGGAGCCCTCTTCTTTGTAAGATTATTCAAGGGCGCCGCTCTCTCTAAGAACAGAGGTACAAAATGGCGGTAGTACCCGGCCAACCCGAGAAAGGCTTTGACTTGCCTCTTGGTTCGCAGACGACCCCATTTTACAATGGCATCTATTTTTGAACACTGTAGTTTCACGGTACCCTGACCCACCAGATAGCCCAAATATTTAGCCTCTTTTAATCCAAAGAAACATTTCTTGGGATTAATACGAAGCCCAGCTTCTCCAAGTGTCCGCAATACCACAGTGATCTGCTGTACGTGTTCCTTCCATGTGCTGGAATAGATGACAACGTCATCCAGATAGGCAGCACTATACGCATTATGGGTTTGGAGCACTTTATCCACCAGACGCTGGAAAGTCGCAGGAGCCCCGTGTAACCCAAATGGAAGAACACAATACTGCCAGTGTCTGCTAGGAGTGCTAAACGCGGTCTTGACCTTCGCGGAGTCCATTAAAGGAATCAGCCAGTACTCCTTTGTCATGTCAAGCGTGGTCAAAAATTCAGCTTGTCCAAGCCTCTCGAGGAGGTCATCCATGCGAGGCATGGGATAAGCATCAAAAAGTCATTGCAAAACCTCCAACTGCCGTCAGGCTTACTAACCAAGACAATTGGGCTGGACCAGGGACTATAACTTTCCTCAATCACTCCTAGTTCCAGCATCCGCTTGATTTCCACCTCCACTTCTGCTTTCTTTGCCTCAGGAAGTCTATAGGGGTACTCCCGGACTATAACCCCTGGTTCAGTCACTATGTCGTGCGCAGTCAGAGAGGTCCTTCCAGGTTTTTCACTCACCACCTCTGAGACGGACAGGATAGCTGATTTCAGCTCCCGTTTTTGTCTATAAGTTAATTCCTCACCGAAATTAAGGGTGTCTATGTGAGCAAAGAATGAGCAGGGCTGAGCAGAGGAGGGATCTGGTTCCCTCTCCTTCCACGGCTTCAGCAAGTTCACATGATAAACCCGCTCACTTGGTCTACGATTGGGCTGTTTCACCAAATAGTCGATCAATCATTTTCTCTCCTTAATTTCATAAGGGCCTTGCCAATGGGCGAGCAATTTAGAATGGGAGGTGGGAACTAATACCATGACACGATCCCCCGGATGGAATTCTCGGAGTGTCGTGCCACGGTCATAATAACGGGCCTGTGCTGCTTGTGCCTCTTCCATATGACTTTTTAAAATAGGTCGAATTTTCCCAAATCTATCGCGTAACTGTGCGATATATTCCAAAATATTTGTAGAGGGAAGAGCCTCTCCTTCCCAACCTTCTTTCAAAATATCCAATATACCCTGGGGTTGTCGTCCGTAACAATTCAAAAGGAGAGAACCCCGTAGAGGGTTGTGGGACTTCCTGATAGGCAAAGAGAACGAGGGGGAGGAGTTGATCCCAATTCCTCCCATCCCCGCTGACCACCTTGCGAAGCATCTGCTTGAGAGTCTGATTAAACCTCTCCACATGACTGTCGGTTTAAGGATAATACACCGCGGTCTTTAAGTGCTTTATATAACCTGGTGAGGTTCCATTCCACAACATTCCTTTGTGCCAAGATTCCAGCAAGCAGGTCCTAATTTAAACATCTCACTAGTTCCCGTGTGATTGCTTTAGATGTAGCTGAGCGCAAGAGAACAGCTTCCGGATATCGGGTTGCATAATCCACGAGGACTAATATATATTTATGTCCTCGGGCTGAGGGCTCCAAGGGTCCTACAATATCGACCCCAATTCGTTCAAAGGGGACATCAACTAAGGGAAGGGGAACGAGAGGAGCCCGGTCCCTCCTAGGAATTTTCCGTAATTGACATTCTGGACAAGAAATACAAAAACAGCGAACCTCCTCGTTAATTCCCGGCCAATAAAATCTGAGCTTTATCCGCTCTAAAGTTTTTTTGGAGCCTAAATGGCCTCGAAGGAGGTGGGCGTGAGCTAATTCACAAACCTGCAGCCGGTAGGTTCGTGGGATTAACAACAGTTTCCGAACCTCCGCCCCATGTTCCGCGACCCGATATAATAGATAATTTTCTATTACAAAGTTAGGTCGTTGTGGCATGGGCTGATGTGTGCGTTGGTCGTTGACAAGGACTACTGCATTTTTTGCAAATTTTAGGGAGTTTTCATTTTTCATTTCACTGCTCCCTTTTAAAAGAAGCCGGTGTTTGTCTAAACTGAAGTGAATGTCGGAGAGAGGATCCGGTCTGACCTCAAGGGGAGGGGATTCCTCCCGACTCGTCGAGGCGCGGGTTCATGACATATTTGCCTGCAACGGTCCAGGAATCTCCCCGTTCCCCTCGTGGGCTTCCGTATCTCTCTCCGCCGGCTGTGTACACGGCGTGGAGACAGCTTGAGATGAGTTATCCTCCTCTATACAATGAACCCTCATTTATCACGGTTAATCCATTCCAGACTCTACCGTGATAAATGAATTTTCGCGAAGTAGGATTCTTCATTTATAAATTGAATATTTTCGCAGTTAGAGTATAGAAAGCCTGTTTACGACCTTCTAAATATGTTTTTTAACATTATTAGAGCCCTCTAGACATGAAATAACACCCTTTAGTCACCATTACACTCGTATTACCCAATATATTAGACAAAATAAGAGAAAATGAGACACAGACGTTACAAATATCATATTACTAGGCGCACTCGCCTTTTAAGGCGATCGACTTTTATCCTCTATTTTTGTGCTCTCCATGTATACATCAGGCATGTAAGTATAGGGAATGAGAACATCAAAGTGCCCATTCATAACATCTCCCGAAAACCTAAGTTTTATTTTATCCCCTCAAGTACCTGTCCAAAGTCGTACAATGTCAGCCCGAATCTGTACTGCTAAAGATCTAGTTTCATGCACTAAATAAGCTATAGATGAGAATAAGCAAGCACCATCTCCCCTGATATTTACTACACGGTGAGGCATTTGTACTCCATCAACATTAATTATTTCCAGAGACATCATTTTGTCTATTTTTCCAGCGCATCGCGCACAAAAGCAAGGGAACGGTGAGAGCACCAGAACTCTGCTCACATCGTGTCGCTTCGTACCTCAAGCCGCAAGTAGTAAGTCTGTAATAAGCAGAATACTGCTACGCTTTGCACTCACGGGACGGAAGGATAATCCCGAATGCTTTTATATAGTAGATTATTGTACTGTACATTTAATTGCACACAAACACACACAGTTCTTACACACAACCACTAACCTATGAAGGCACGACCTCAGTAGGAGAGTCTTCAGAGGTGGTGCAGTATCTTCAGCAGGTGCGTTGTTGTCTTCTTCCGCTGAAGGAGTACTAGGAGTAGGCAGTGGGTGTCTGAGTGCGCAGCTGAAGAACATCTTGATAGGCAGTTGCTGGCGCTGTCTTTTCATATGCGTAAGGAGGCTTTTGTAGGGTATTGCCATCTTTAATCATATCCAAGAGTTTCACCTTCTCCTGGATAGTAAGCATCTTCCTCCGGCGCTTAGTTTTATTGTCAAAAATGCTTAGAAAAAGCAGCACGTTTAGGAGCCATCGTAGGGCTTAGATAAAAGTTCTCAGAAAGCGCATGCGTAGTGACGTAAGCGTGTATGAGAAAAATCGCGATAGAGTGAAGCCGCGAAAGTCGAAGCGTGATATAGCGAGGGATCACTGTAACTAGGCCTAAGTTTTTATCGGGAGTAGTCAATAGTTTACCGCTTTTATTTTCCGACCAGTCCCGCCCTAGAATCGCTGGAAAGGGAGGATTGGGGTGAACCGCCATGGGAATTCTTTTTAGCGATCCTCCCTGACTTACGAAACACAGGGCGGTATTTTACATCCAGGTGTCTCTGTGAATACATTTAATACTGGTCTTTTCTTTAATTATTTGTCGCGGTAAGAAATAACGGTAATCAACAATGGAAATGTTGCTGCCCGAATCAAACAAGGCATTGACTTGGTAACCATTAATGACTACGGGTCCCGTATTCAATACCGTCAGAGGGTTGGCAAGAGCACACAAACCGTCTCCCCCCTTATACCTACATCCCGCCTCGTTCCCAGGTAGGTCGCATGCCTGGCGGCCCGGGAACTCAGAAACAGGCTCCGATTTATGTGGAAGAGACTTATTTTGTAGGACGTAATTTCTAGGAAATCCACTAGAGGACGGTTCTGCTCTCCCAGATTCCGAGACTGGCATGGGTGATTTTACAAGCTTTATAAGCTCTTCCATAGAATGGAAATCTCCCCAGTCCGGCTGGGCAAAGTTTTTTGGGAGGCTCTTTAAAAAAATAAAGCAGGCTACCTGCTGCACAATTTGGCAGGTGGATAGTTCAAATGGCCTTATCCATAAGGCCACCTGCTCCCAGAGGGTCATAGCCTGTATCTGGATTGATCTCTCTGGATCAAATTCCCAGTTTTGTATTATTTTTGTCTGCTGGACTGGGGATAGCCCATATTTATTTGGGGCCTCAGCCCCAATGGGCTGCTCAGCTCTCTCCTCCGAGAGCATAATAAGCCCTTTTCGTTTCATCCCCAGAAACCAGCCTGCGTCTGTATGTCCCCTTCACACTCTCCCTTTGGTAAGTTATAGGCCCGGTGCTGTATTTGAGGAGCGGAGCCTGTACTGAGTCCTTCCTGTCCCCAAACGCCCCCCAGAAACTTGGCCCCGGTACTTTCCTACATAGTTGATTTCATGTTCGTGTCTTGGTTTCTTCTGGGACCAACTACGCCACTGTAATAATTATATGCCAAAGACATCATAAAGGTTTGGGGCAGCCACCCATATATTGTTTTTCCCAGCTGCAAAAGGGTTTGTTGAATCATAAATCTCAAGTTCATTTCACAAAGTCCAAACTAGAACTGCTATAGTAGCCCAAGATGGAGGCTTTAAAGGCCAGGAGAGGAACTGATGTCATCAAAATCGCCGAAACTGGAAGTGACGTCAGCCAAGGGGCCGGCTTTGGAAGCGATGTCAGCAAAGGGGCTGGCTTTGGAGGTGACATCAGCAAAGGGGCCAGCTTCGGAAGTGATGTCTTCTGAGGCACCGGAACCTTGCAGGATTTCCCGGGAAAGGTCTGTAGGGAACTGAGAAAGACAGTCAGCGCACTTTGCCACCCCCTGGTCAGATGTTTCATTACACTTACTCAGGCCCTTTAGCTGCCTCCTGTTTCCACGTGTGTGACAAGTGGTATAAACAACAAAAGGAAGCTGAGCGCCTGACATAGTCGCACAATGCCCAAAATAAAAAAGAAGTTGTCACATATCAAAGTTGCCGTTAAAAGGCGAGTTGTAGCCCACCGTCTGAGTATCATATGAAAGCTTATTAGGGTACAGAGAAAAAAAAGGCACACAGTAGGAAAAAAAACATGAAATGTCAACTTCAGTCTCGAAATTTCCACTTTAATTACGCATTTTGTCATTAAAGTAGAACATCATAAACTTCATCTTAAAATCGTTTAATTAACCAGTTTCACAAATCACATCGTATATTACAGCTCTCTGAATAATTAAAATACTGAGATGTATATGTGATATCTTTTTCATGATGATAGGAGTTAAAGCATGTTATTAAACAGGGGAATATGGTGTGTGCGACCTTCGATGAAATAATTTATTGCAGCAGTACTCAGGAGTGGCTCTAGGCTTGTGGTGGCCCTGGGCAGAGGAAGAATCGGTGGCTCCTTCGCCCGCAAATGTCAATAAGGTAGCTTATGCACGGTGGATGGCCACGTTCGTTGTGGACACTGCATAGCCGCCTCGTGCTCATGACACAAGCATTTAACTTTTGCCGAAATTTGTCACTACGCTTTTAGCTGTGTTGTTATTTTCTCTTTCTGTTTTATATTCAATATATATTGGCGTAGCCACCCCTGCAGTCCTTGCTTTTCTTTCTCCAAGTAACCGATCGCTACACAATCAGCTCTGTAATAGACCTTAAACCATCTGTAAGCTTAGAGTGCCGACTTTTCAAAACGTTTAAGGAACATTGAAATATCTTCATAGTATATGTTTAATTATTCCGTCCTTCACGACAGTCCTAGTGAAGAATATAGATGTTTTAAATGAAGTTAAAGTTTTATCTGTATAATATAATAAACATATTTTGCTGCATTTCATCTTATAAATAATATTGTCATCATATGTAAATACGCGCTTTAAAAAGTGGCTCAGGTTGTGCGATATTATAACTGTAGTGCAAGTTTACAGTGGGGTGATTGTACTGTACTTATAAGTACAAGCAGTTCTACAAGGAGTAATTGATTAAGTGCATTTAAAGTTCTTGGGATGAAACTGTTTCTGAACCGCGAGGTCCGTACAGGAAAGGCTTTGAAACGTTTTGCCGTGGCTGAGACAGCGTCTGCTTGAAGCTGTATACCGATAATTCTGCTGCTGTGATTCACACTCAGATATAGTGATATAAATACTCCAAGTGGTACAGTGAGAGTAATATGGAAAAAGATGATCCGCTGTGGCAACTCCTAACGGGAGCAGCTGAAAGAAGAGGAAGAAGGTGCAATGAGAGTAACAATGCTAAAGCAGTTATGGTATTTGGAATACTATGGCTATTCCCTGGACCATTATATTGTTACAAGTTAATTACAATCAGATGCATTACACTAATAAACAATATGCGGTTAGTTTCAGTATTTATAAAGCCGCGTCAGGAAAATAAGGTGTAACCACACAGGAACAGTAGCATTGCTTTGACGCTGGGTGCCGCCAGTCTGCAAAACCAAGCGGAGAACTTGCGTAGGACAAGGTATGAGGTACCGTGGAAAAGTGCGTGTCTTTATGCCAAGTGTAGGTTTTATACATTGCGATTTGAACATGTAAAAGTTCTTACACAACATTTCTGTGCGCACGCACCGTTTATACATGAGGCCCCAGGAGAGTATGAAAGAAGATGGGACAGCCAGCTCTGAGCGGTCTGGCAGATGAGAATGGAGGCAGCCAAGACAGGATTTGGAAGGGAGAACCACAGCAGCTGGTATCTCTGCCAGCTGAGCAAGACATTGAGTGAGCTTGGAAGACAAGAAAAAGGAAGTTGCACTGGATTCAGTTGAAGGGAGAAAGAAGAGGATGGGCCCAACGACTGGCCATTTTTATGGATTATTTGTTTATTAATTATGTAATGGAGGGAGCACTGCACTATTTGTACTTTTGATATTGTTTTAATAAAAACACTGAACACTTTTTTGCACCAACCCCTTGCTGAATGTATATGTCCTCATTTGCCCAGCCCATCTCGACTATTGACAGTTTCAGATTCAAGAGGCTCCTGGAGGCACCAGGGAGTATGGAGCAAACTCAGACCATCTCATTTCCTACTGTCAGGATTTAGCATCTTTGAATGATTAAAAAGTGCAGTACAGAGATTCTAAACAGGTGACACTAGTGACAGCTAATTTCATCCAACAGCTAAGCTGCTGGATGTGTACTTTTGATGGCAGAGAGATCATACTGTACTATTGCAGCAGGAGTGGGACTTCAGTGCACCATATATTCACAAGGGCTCGTGGGAGGAAAAAGCTACAAATCAAATCATTACCTCTTTTCAAGTTGCAGGCACTAGCCTTGTGGTTTATCCATTCCTAATACTCCAGTTTAGGTGTGATAACCTAATTCTTAAAAAAAAAAGTTTGAACTATTAATAAAATGCCAAAAATAAAAAACATGAAAGAGCAAGAGGCAGGAGCCATTTTGTGTAATCAATTATCTAAACATAAGTGCAGCAAGGTCTGACACTTCACTCCATACACTAGGAGAATGTACAGTCAGTATACAAAGAAGAAATAGAGAATGAGAAATTGTTAGCAACAGCTAGTAATGATGACTGCTACAATTCCTAATTTAGGTATATATTTATCCATTAAAGAAGAGCTTAGTCAGAAGTTCCTATTAAAGCATACTATGCTAACATAATTGGTCTTCAGTTTGGAATTCAAAGTTGAGACATATTTATTATACTTTGCATTAACAGGTGGATTATTTCAGTGTTTTTGTGGATGCTGTAGTTAGACATTCAGTTTCCTTATATTGTCTTTATTCTTTTACTGTAAGAAGGTGATGATGTATGAGAAATCATGGTTTCTTCCACCTTAAAAATGTTGGGAAATTAGGGTGTTTTCTAAATAAGGGGGATTCTGAGAAATTAATTCACTGGGTGTTCAAACTGTTCTTTATACAGCTTCCACTTAATTCAAAATGCTGCTGAAAGAATTATTGCAAGAACAAGAAAATATAAACACATAACTCCAGTTCTTAAATCCTTACACTGACTCCCGGTTAAGTTTAGGGCAGATTGCAAATCCTCCTTTTAACATATAAAGCCTTAAATGGCTACGGTCCAGCTTACTTGTCTGAACTTATCAAGACTTACAAACCAGAATGTTAATTAAGATATCAAGATGCGGGTCTGCTTATGATTCCAAAGATTAATAAAATAACATTGGGAGGTTATGCTTTTAGTTACAGGGCCCCTAAACTCTAAACTGTGGAATGGTCTGCCTGCTCCTTTCAGTCTCGGTTTTCAAATCCTGGGTAAAGACTCACTACTTCAGTTTAGCATATGACTAAAGCTGCTGATTAACTGTACACTGCCCTACTGCCAAGTTGTTTGCCTGCCTAAGGTAAAGTCATCTCTGATGGAGGATCTCAGGAATTGTCGGGTAGAGGGGTCCTTTCATCGGATTGGCTGGCCAAGTGCTTACTCAGGGGATGCAGCTTGATGGCCGAGGTCTCCAGGACTCTGAACAAATCTAAATCGTATTATTTAACATCATCTTCTGCTGAATTCTGCTCTGTACTTATATTTCTATTGCACTATTATACTGCATTGAGGATTACTTATGTTCTGTTTTGTGTGTTACATTCTATTTACCCCATCTTTCCCAAGGTTTCTTCCATTTTTTTCCCCACAATGGTTTTTTTTGGGAGTTGTTCCTTGTCTTCTGAAAGACTCAAGGCTGGGGGGCTGTCAAAAGGCAGGGACTGTTAACACTAGAATTACCAGAGCCTACGAAAAAACTCGTAATTCCGTCCCACCTTAAACTGCTTCTTAAATCCCTTCACACCTCTCCGCCAGCGCCCTTTGTCTTCTAAATGTGCTGATAAAGAGAAGCCGGCTATTCCATCCCCCCACCAATTTAGAACGTGCACGAACTTCTCTCAGCTCATGCCTTGATTGAGTATCTGGGAGTGAAGTGGAGTTTTAGAGTGGAAATAATAGATTGTTGTTTGGAACACACGCATTTCATGTCTGTTCCGTTTCTACAGTAATCTGTGTCAACACATTGTTAAAACAGAAACGTTTTTTATATTCTAGTAGTAGATGACAAAATGTAGGCATAAACTATATAATGTATGAAGCCTGAAGTCCAAATAGCAAAGAAACATTTTCACAAGAATAACACAATTGCACTTTTATTCAAACATATAACTGCAGAAACAAAAAGCCGCCTTAACATGCGACATTGACACCAGTTTACTGTAACTGACTCCCTGGCTCAGTAGACTCAGCCCCGCTTGGAATCAAGGGATCGCGGGTTCGATCCTGCGCCCCTCCGTTTTGAGAAGTAAACTGCTCTTGTCTTACTGTTTTAGAATAAAAGCATACATTTGATTTCAGTCTGTAACAGCCGGTGCAGTTTATGATCCTTGTAAAGGTTAGCTTTTTTTTTTATTCACTTTTCACTCTCTCAGTCGCGTTCAGAATCAATCCATACAACCCCATCTGACACGGCTGTTTTCACTAAAGACGCGCTATAGCTCTGCAGTGTACCACGATGCATACTAACGCACAATCACCCCCCCCCCGGTTCTGACACACAAACGCTGGCGAAGCTGCCTTCTTCGTATCTCACCGTCACTTGCTTTTCGTTTTATTGAGTGTTCCTGCCAGTCCCGCATGTTGCTGTATGCTTTTCTTTTGTACTACAGGACATGCAGAGGAAAGAATGGTAAAGACCAGTAACTTCGGCGCTATATGCAATCATCAGACACTCCCCATCTGCCCGTGTCGTTCAAGCACAGGAACATATATTGGTGTAAAAGTATAACAAAAGTGCACTTTTATTCAAGTGCACTTTTTCCATCGCTTTTCCTGTAAGAAGCAGTGTACACACTTCTCTCTATGCTGTGGTTTCTATTACACACCTGAAAGAAAGAGACAATATATGTGAAAATATAATCGCACTAATGCAATATTATTTGAAAACGAACAGCGTCAGATCGGGTGTGAATTTATGCAGGAACTGGAAATTCTCTGATGCGGGACCTTCCCCCAGGGAAGAAAGTACAGTGTCAGGTGCTCATTCAGTGTAATAGAAACCATAGCACAGAGAGGTGTGTACACTGCAACAAGTACACGTGTCGTAAATGTAGGAAGTACGGTCCTTGGGTGTGTGGGAACTGTTAATATTTGAATGTGATGATTTCATATAGCACGGAATGAAAATCTGCACTTCTTAGCATTGCACCATGCAAGGTGTCGTATCAATCGCCTACTGTAACTTGCTTTCTTTTTCTTCGGTTATACAGGTAGTTTTGAATAAAAGTGCACTTGTTTTGTTTGCGAAATGAAGTGTCTGCGTGCACTTTTCGTGGCATTACACGTGTATTTTTTGAGCATGCCAGTTTGAGCAGTATAAAAGTATTGAAAAGTATAACAAAACAACGGGCAGATGGGGAGTGTCTGATGATTGCATATAGTGCCGAACTTACTGCTCTTTACTATTCTCTCCTCTGCGTGCCCTCGAGTACAAAAGAAACAGAATACAGACGCGCTATAGCTCTGCGTTGTACCACGATGCATACTAACGCCCCCCCACCTGGTTCTGACACACAGACGCTGGCGAAGCTGCCTTCTTCGTATCTCACCGTCACTTGATTTTCTTTTTATTCAGTTTTATTGAGTGTTCCTGCCAGTCCCGCATGTTGCTGTATGCTGGATAGAGAGAAGTGTGTACACTGCTTCTTACAGGAAAAGCGATGGAAAAAGTGCACTTGAATAAAAGTGCACTTTTGTTATACTTTTACACCAATATATGTTCCTGTGCTTGAACGACACGGGCAGATGGGGAGTGTCTGATGATTGCATATAGCGCCGAAGTTACTGGTCTTTACCATTCTTTCCTCTGCATGTCCTGTAGTACAAAAGAAAAAGCATACAGCAACATGCGGGACTGGCAGGAACACTCAATAAAACGAAAAGCAAGTGACGGTGAGATACGAAGAAGGCAGCTTTGCCAGCGTTTGTGTGTCAGAACCGGGGGGAGGGGGGGTGATTGTGCGTTAGTATGCATCGTGGTACACTGCAGAGCTATAGCGCGTCTTTAGTGAAAACAGCCGTGTCAGATGGGGTTGCATGGATTGATTCTGAACGCGACTGAGAGAGTGAAAAGTGAATTAAAAAAAGCTAACCTTTACAAGGTTCATAAACTGCACCGGCTGTTACAGACTGAAATCAAATGTATGCTTTTATTCTAAAACAGTAAGACAAGAGCAGTTTACTTCTCAAAACGGAGGGGCGCAGGATCGAACCCGTGACCCCTTGATTCCCAAGCAGGGGCTGAGTCTATTGAACCACGGAGTCAGTTACTGTAAACTGGTGTCAATGTCGCATGTTAAGGCAGCTTTTTGTTTCTGCAGTTATATGTTTGAATAAAAATGCAATTGTGTTATTCTTGTGAAAATATTTCTTTGCTATTTGGACTTCAGGCTTCATACATTATATAGTTTATGCCTACATTTTGTCATCTACTACTAGAATATAAAAAACGTTTCTGTTTTAACAATGTGTTGACACAGATTACTGTAGAAACGGAACAGACATGAAATGCGTGTGTTCCAAACAACGATCTATTATTTCCACTCTAAAACTCCACTTCACTCCCAGATACTCAATCAAGGCATGAGCTGAGAGAAGTTCGTGCACGTTCTAAATTGGTGGGGGGATGGAATAGCCGGCTTCTCTTTATCAGCACATTTAGAAGACAAAGGGCGCTGGCGTAGAGGTGTGAAGGGATTTAAGAAGCAGTTTAAGGTGGGACGGAATTACGAGTTTTTTCGTAGGCTCTGGTAATTCTAGTGTTAAAGCCTATTGTGGCACTCGTGTGTGATTTTGGGCTATACAAAAATAAATTGTATTGTGTTGTATTGTATTGTATGTACTGAGGATGACAAATGGATGCCTCCGTTCAGAATGAGTTAAATATCCACCTCAAAGGAATATTTTTGCATGAGGTCTGGGACATGAAGTTTGAATGGACCCTGTTTAAGCTCTTAGCATTGGTGGTACTGCTGAAAGAAGCTGTGGCCAGAAAGCTTGTTGATAAACACTGTAATTAAGGGAAGCTGATAGCAACATAATATGGTGTCTTTTTTCTGTTCTGATCTATTTTTGTTTGTATTAATCTTTTAAATTTGGTTGCATTTTATTATTATGTCAGCACAGAATCATTTTGAGTGTTTGGATGTTTACATAATTATTTGCATGCCATTTTATAAATGGAACTGGACATTTCAAAAAGGCGTTCATCATCATTATGTTTCCATATTCTAATATAGCTGACCAGATGAAGTGAGAAAGGAAGGAAGGTGGCTTTACTGAAATTGGGTTCATTACAGGATCAGAGAGCACCTGCAACCCACCATAACAAAGGGAATTGGACTTTCTGCAGACCATGTCTAAATCTACATTAAACCCGTGGGGACTGAATTTTTTAATTTCCTTTGAAAAAAACTTTACTCTTGCTACAACCTTCCATCTGTTTTAGTAATTTATCTAATATGAAACTAAAATTTGTTTGTCAGTGGTTTTCCTTCTTCATGAGTGATTTGTGGTGCATTATTTATTAGGTGCAGTGGGCCTAAAGTGCAATGTGTACAATCAAATTAAATCATGTAAAAACAAATCAGAAAACATAAAAACAAATTTCAAACACAAACCAGAAAATGCAAAAACAAATCAGAAAACACAAAAACAAATTAACTATGCAAAACAAATCAGAAAACACAATACATTAGAATACACAAAACAAAATTGAATGAAAAAGAAAACGCAAAAGCAACCTGAATATGCAAAGAAAAATGAGAATAAACAAAACAAATTGAATATGCAAAAACAAATCAAAACCACAATTTGTGTTTATGTTTTTTGATTTGTTTTAGTGTATTCAATTTGCTTTTGTGCATTGCATTTCAGGGCCACCTTAGTTAGGACTATATATTTATTTTAGCGTTTATATACATACTGTTAAAATTTTCTGACCATAGTTTGTGCTCTGATGATTGTGGTCCAATCAGGAGTAAATAAGGGGTTTGGTGTTGGTGCACTCCTGTAAATACGTAAAGTGTGCTTCTTGGAAATAGAGAACACTTTGGTGATGCTTCCAAGCACTCCTGAGAAAGAGGTTCATTGCAAACTGAAGAAAAATGTTTTTCATGCAAAAATCTTCAGATGTGACAAAAATGCACCACTGTGATTGGCCTCATCAAGACTATGATGAGGCTGCCTACAAGAGGGAGGTAAAAGACCTAAATGTATGGTGCCATAACAACAACCTCTCAATGAATGCCAACAAAACAAAAGACGGCATTGTTGACTTCAGAAATAATAGTAGTTAGCAACTTCACGTTCCTGGGTGTCTAGATCACCAACTGCCTTTCGTGGTCAGTCAACCACCACCTGTATACCGAAAACGGTTCAGCACAGGTTCTTGTTCATGAGGAGGCCAAAAAGTGGGAACCAAAACACTACTGACTTTTTACGGCCACACTACTGAAAGTATTCTGACCAGATGCATCATGATGTGGTTTTTTAATCCGGCTCCTCCAAAGGGCTATCAGTTCAGCTTCTAAACTAATTGGGGCTGACCCTCCACAACTTCATACCATCCACACAACCTGATGTCTAAGGAGAGCTGAATACATCATCTAATGACAGCCATCCAGCTTGTTTTTACTTCTGTCTTCTGGGAAGTACTACTGGAGCTGCTTCTCCACCTGCTTTTTCCTCCAGGCCATAAGGTCTTTGAACTCCCAGTAAACCTATCCTACCTTCTTGGCACTATGTACTAGTGTTATTCCCATTAACAAAAGACAAATGAAACACATAGTTAATGAATAATATTAATTTTGTCTTAAAACTAAAATAAAAGTGAAAAAAGTCTGAAAACTAGAACTAAATAAACATGACACATAATATAAAAACAAAAACAAAGCTAGTTTTTGTATTTTTAATTTTCACCACACTAGTCTTTTTGTGTAATGTACATGTGAGCATACAGTTGTTTTATTAATGAACAGTTGTAATATTACTTTAGAGAAGAGCATTGATTTGTGCGCACGTGCAAGTATCACTCACTGCTGGTGTCAGAATCTCTGGATTCCATTGGTCATTTCAGCCATCAGTCAACTCTCCCTTCTTGAACTGAGAGCAAATTCCAAAGCCTCATCATTTGGAATTGACTTGTGCTATGAACTTTATCATAATTAACCTTCGGCATGGATGTTCCAGTAGTTCTCGGTGACATTCCACATGCTACTTTGGAAGATACAGCTAAGTACTCTGACAATTTGAGCCATCAAAGCTTTGTCCAGCCCAAATAGCCACCCTTACGCTTCACATTCACTCAGTATTTATACTGGAAAAAAATGTTAGGAAAAAGGTAGGAATTTCAACCTTATTTTCTTCAGATATTGCTTGTCAGCTGACGGCACCATTGCAGTTTCAGATTAAGTAGATGTGTAGTATGCAATCAATGCTATCAACTGAACCAACATTATATGTATATATTTAGTTTTAATTTGGTTATAAGTACTAATGTACTGATATCACAAAGCTAGTTCCTGTCACACTATCGTCATGTACTTCTTTATGTTAAATGCTCCATTAACAGCAGCTGGTCAGGCTGCAATATTCTTAATGCATTTAGAATGCCACTGTATTGCAAAGTTTTTAACGGGATTGTGCTGTGAACCCACACTGGATTTATTTTAACAACAGTAATGTACCAAATCTGCTATATGTTAAAATAAAGTCCAGCAATGGATCTGTTTGCAGAGAACTTACTTTATCTAAAATTGTCAAGCTTAATTAAGCATGTGGTAAGGCGCTAGAACTATCTGATTCTTTGCAGACTACAACTTTGACACATCATACAAAAACAAGAGAAGAAATGTGAGCAGTTTGCATCTGTAAATGAGGTAGCTTTCTCTGGATGTTTACTTTGTAGTGGCACGGAGGTCTGGCTAGGATTGTTAGATCAGAACCGAACACATAATGAATAGCCATTGATGCACTTTGCAGTAAAACTGACAACAAAATCTGCTGTTATCCTATTCATTGTTTCTTATCACTGTGAGTGATTGTAACATCTATATTTACTGTATATTCCTATATGTAATCATACACAGATTTGTGTTATTTTAATTATAGATTTCTTTTTTTTTCCTGCTTGTTTCATAATCTAATTCAGAACTTTGACTTTCAAATATTTATTAATTGTTTGATGTTTAATGTTTGATAAAATTTGTATTCTGCGTGATTGTCATTTTGTGATTTATTCCTGTTGTATTTCTTTTAATTTAATTTATGAAGCTCTTCCAGTATGAGGAATGGTGCTATATAAATTAACTATTATTTTTTATTATTTCACAATGCCATGAGGTTAGTTTTGACTGCTACCCTTGTCTGTATGGAGTTTGCCTGTTCTGTCCATGTGTATATGGACAGAGTATGTGTGGCTTCTGATATCATTTCAAAACTGGATACTAAGTGTGTCACCAAGCCCTTTAAATCTGTAAATATCTGTTTATTCCTATGAGAGTTGTTAAATGACATCCTCCCACTTTAGGCTAATAAGGAGCTACTCAGGTTTTGCCTGTTTCTTATTAGGTGAATGATCTAAAATGTTACTATAACAGATTATCAATATTTAATTTAAATTATACATTTGTGGACATGCACAATGTATATACATGGACAAACGTTTATCCAAATTTTAGCTATTATTGTTATTAATATAGTTCAGTTCAATTAGTGAGTTCAACAGTATTTAAAAAAATAACCACATTACACATTCCCTGAAAAAAAAGACTTTCAAAGTTTCAAAATGGATAAATGGCATATACTGTAGTCAGCATCAGGAAATGTAAAAAACAATTACAAAATAAGGGAGTCTTCAAAAACAAAAAAGTGTTTTTAAAAATAAATAAACATTTATTACTGTTGAGGTTAAAGTACTAAATGTCATGAGAGCACACTTGTCTTTTGATTGTTGTATTTTTTTGGTTACACTGGACACCTTGAGCTGTCACACTATTAGGAGAAATATAAAAAAAGATGTGACAAAAACTAAAAGTTAATTGCTGAAAAACTGCAGCTAGATAAAAACTAAAACAATGAAAAACTAAATAAAAACTAAAATTTGAAAACTGCAAAAATCTAAAACCACCACAACCTCTTATACTGGCAGTGTGATGACATCACAGGATATGAATCATGTGACTAGGAAGGTGGTAATTGCTATAAATAATATGGTGACAACCATGCAAACTATCTTACAAAATGTGAGCAATCACAAGATTGTTCAAGAAAAACCACAAAATGATATAATGGAAATGCAAAAATGGAAGCTATTCTGTTGCAGTTCTGTCAAAATCAAATATCTTCTTATTTCATCCTGGAAAATTTACATAGATGAACATTGCCTGTATTCCTTTCACGCTAGCTCGATACTTTTTGAACTGTCTGTCTTCCTGAGGTGTCATATAAATCCACTGAGGACTTTATTTCAACGTTTGACTGCAAGATTACTATTATGCCAAAATATATATACAGGCAACCCAGTGGATGTGCTCACTTTAGTTGAAATTCTTATCTCTATAAATTGGCAATCATGTTTAATTATAATTAATTCTGAGCCAGTGACACACAATAACATTTTGATGTGTCCCTAATTTTGAGATCTCAGCCTGCTCATTTTTCTCTGGATTTTGCAAGTTATCCATTTATAAGCATGGATCTACAGGCATTCAAGTTTCATTCTTCACCTCAAAGGCATGCATTAAAGATTGATTAGCACCTAGACTATAGGCATGAATAAATTAGCATGGGTCAGTGTGTTTATGTCCTGTAATGGACTGGTGTACCATTCAGAGATGGCTCCTGTCTTGTGTTTGGTGTTTGTTACCAAAGTAAATCTTAGTTCCGCACAAACTGGAAGGTATTTAAAGAATAAGTTTGGTATTTTTCAAGTTGAAGTTCCCAAACATGATAAATATGCATTTGCCACGTGAAACAAACAAATGTGTTTCAAAATCCATGGTTTTATATTAAGTTTAAAAAATATCTTACCCGTACTGGCAATTTACAATGGTGGCAATAGAGCACAAAGCACCCCCGGAAAATATAGGCCTTGAACTTACCAAATACATCCTCTTTGAGTTTCTATAAAAGAAAACATGCCTTCCATGTTTCCAATTCATGTTTGCGACAACAAAAGGAATCTGCTTTATATATATAAAATCCTTAACCTAAAAGTGCAACACTTTTGTGCAACGTTTTCATGTGACTTTTTTGTAACACTTTAATTTGGGCTTATTTTAAAACCTACATATGTATGTTTGGTATCATTCTATTGCTGATTTATCGAACTTTAATGTGATGTTGTTAGATTTTCAGATTCTTATTCCGTTTTTAAATTATAAACTAAAAAATATCAAGAACTTGGTGGCTGGCGTGTAGCGCACAAAAGGGGGGTTGACAAGCAAAGCGAACAGGGGGTAAGCCCTCTAGTTTGGAAATAATCGTTTTATCGCTTATTCCCTGTTATATTTTTTCTTGAGGTAAGGATACATTTTCTGTTTGCTTGGTTGAGTTCCCACATAAATACAGAAGTAAATAAAAACAAAACCAACAATGTTGCAGTAACAGTTTACATTGATTTTGTAGGAAACCACTCCCCAGTGCTGGTGAAAGGTTAGTGGAAGACTAACTGCTGATGTAGCACATACACCTGCTTTTCTTTTTTTTAGTTCAGAAATAAGCTGTTTTACAGTGTGTGTGTAATCACAAGATGTAAAATCAATACTCGACAACTATCTTGTCTTTAAAAAGATGTACATATTCTGTCCATTTTAAGGCTTTTGTTTTCTGGCTGTACCTGTGCCCCATCAGCTTCAATGTAAAACACCAAGATATTCTTTAAAATTTATAAAAAAATGCTGGAATTTGGAACACAATTTCACATTGCAAATGCATCCAGTATATACCAGTTTGTGAAGAAATAACTTCAACTTGTAAAAAACAAACTTATTTTTTAAATAAGTGATTGTACTCTTCCTTTTGTCCAAGATTATAGATTCCATTGTTAAAAAACAAGCATTTAGTGTTAAAGAGTTAGCAAGACTTCTTTAGTACTAAAGGCTTTTCTTGTGTTTTTCTAATTCAAGTTTCAGCTTTGATGTTACCAAAACAGGCCCTAGTTCCCCACATACCTATAAAGGAACGAGCAGTTTCTAAAATAAGTGGATGGATATGCCGTTTTTGTCCTTTTTAATGACAATAAAGATTTTAATATGATTTAATCAAACATTGTAAGTGTTGTTTAATTGCTACTTTTCGAAACTGAGTTAGAAACCAGTGCTTAATGATTAAATATACAGAAATAATGTTTTTTTTCATTTTATACTCTATCTACTGAGATTTTTCTAATGCTAAAATGTTAGTTAAAATATTTTATTTATCTGGAATATGCCTCTTTTAAATGTCTTTGCCAACATGAAAGAAATATATTTGAGAAGAAGTATTCTGTTGCCCTGTAGTCTCTCAGGAGTGAGATACCCAGAATATAAAGAATATATAAAGAATACTATAGCACATGATTCTTTAAAAAATAAAAATGCAGCCTAAAACGTTCTAGAATGCAATGTGTAATGAATAAATAGTAAATACTAAGTTACTTTATTAATTTTGAAAAATCTGTATTTTATATCATTTAACTTGCTTTTTCCCAGGTAATGATGCATTACTTAAAACAATGAAATGCATCCCAATAACAAAAAATTCTGAATGCCACACTTATGATGAATTAAATGAAGACTTCATGTACTTTTGTATGTGTAGATTACATTTTTGTATTTAAACAGTTTTTGGATAAAGCGTGTTTCTTTTCTAATGGCAGCTTATTCATGTTTCTATATGTATCGTAGTATTTCAAAGATATGACACACATAGTCAAAAAGGATTAGAAGTCTAGTAGCGTATTCTTGAGACAGCAAGTACACAAGAGTGCTGAGAGATTGCCTTAATCCCTCATGCCTTCAAAGCTCTTGTTAAATAACACTGCTGACTTGTACAAGATGACTAGCTTTTATATCGTTATTACATATGGCACTGAGGCTGAGCACCAAGTACATGGTGTAATCTTTTGTCAACATGCACACAAGGGAAATAAAAAGAGAAGAAAAAAACTTTTTCTGCCATCAAAGAACCTCAGACAAAATATTACAACTAACAAAGCAGAAAGGGCACAGAAATGGAAGTAGTTTATAAAATGACAGTTTAATGAAAGTAGTGCGGTTGGGGCTGGTGTCCACAAACCCCTGAATGATAAAGCAGTATGCTGGGTCTTAAAATGTATTTTGAGCCTGCAGCTACACTGACAGAAGGTCAAGTGTAACCTGCACATTCTGGCAATACAACACCCAAGCATTTAAACATCTGACAGAAAAGTTCCCTTATGTCAAATCAGCCGCAATTGACTTCTTGATATATTTAAGTGGCATAAGAGGTTATCACATTGTATCCACCAGGCCACTTCCAAAGCAGTAAAAAAAATCATGATACTACAAATAATATCACAAAACCTGACACACACATGTCCAGACATCAAGATCTTATTGTAGCCCGTTAGATCTTGGTTTGTAAAGTTTGTGTACTGCTGATATATACTAGCACCAAAAGGACATTAATACTTTTCCATTATCTGGAAATAAGTGCAGATTTTTGAATTTTATTAATTTTAACTCTTTTACATAAGTTTGGCAAATGTAACGAGTTAAATATATTATCATTATATTAAATTAATGCACATTACATTTGTTCCCTAGCTCTCATTTTGAAATGCCCTAACCTATTACAAACCTCAGATCAGGTCAACTGTTAAGTGCCAGTAATCCCTTATCAAAAGCTAAAATTGGGTTATTGCTACTGGTTAAAACACACTGCTGTGGCAGCATTTAATTGAAAACCTCAAACAAATTTCCAAAAGTCCTGATTTGAACAGCATGTTTGTTCAGGTAACACTTTCAGACCCAAAAAACTGCACAAGGTGTATCCAGGAGAGACAAGACCACCTTTCTGCATACATGATCTTTCTCTTTAACATTTCTATCTGGCATATAAAAAGGTAGAATTTTTATAGATGTATGTTCACAAAATACTTTATTATACTTATATAAGAAACAGAAAGTATTCTGAATGTACAGATTGACTTTAAAACATTTTATAAATGGATCTATGTATAAAATATAGGTTATCTGCTGTTTTATTATATCATTAGATCACCATACCCTAACATAAAATGTGTGCTGTGGTCCATGTATGTAACATTAGGGACTTACACAAGCAGGCTTCTTTGCTGACTGAAGCTGTCCTTACTTTCAAAACATTATTCAACGCAGTTTACAAACCAATAAATGGCTTCACAAGAACATTCTCTTGCGCCCTTAAGGGACTGCAGTTAGACAAGGAAACTTCTCGGTGTTGCTACTAACAGTCGGACTGACTCAAGGCTTTTAAGCTTTTACTTAAAAAATATATACTATTTTTTGCATCATTACTAAAAGCAGCAAATATACAGTAAAGTTATACACAGAATAATACAACATGCTGATGACTATTACATTCCCAGGTTATATATATATATAGCAGAATACCCGCGCTTCGCAGCGGAGAAGTAGTGTGTTAAAGAAGGTACGAAAAAGAAAAGGAAACATTTTAAAAATAATATAACATGATTGTCAATGTAATTGTTTTGTGTATTTGGCGGCAGCGTCACAAAGTTTTTTTCGTCTAGCTGCATCAGAAAATGTACCACGACATCTGACACGTCTCCTTTTTACTGTTTTCTCACAGCTTGGATTGCTGCTGTCATATATATATACACACACACACACACACACACACACATACATACATACATACATACATACATACATACATATACATATATATATACACATATATACACATACATATCTTCATATCTACATATCTATATACATATCTACATATACACGCATATATATATATATATACATACCTATCTACATCATATATACACACACATACATACATACACACACACAAATTATATATATGTGTGTATGTATGTATGTACGTACGTATGTATGTGTGTGTGTGTGTGTGTGTGTGTGTGTATATATATATATATATATATACACATACATACATATATATACACATACATATACTTGTGTGTATAGCTTTTATATATGTGTGTGTATAGCTTTGGTCACTGAGTGCAAGGGAGAAATAATAAAATATAGTCTATAAGTTATTAAACAGTAAAACATTAACGTTTTAAGAAGTACAGGTACATTGAGCACTACTGGAGTGGTTATGGTAAACTACATTTTAAAGACTGTGTAACACAACAGGTAAGTAACTAACAGCAGCTAAAATATATATGGATCATCTCTCGGTAGTAGATCCCTTTTGAAAGGCGCTACACGACGGCTGTGGTATAGAAATTACATTTTCTATGTGAACGCTCAAATTTGTGCCTCTGGTAATGTGCCTTACCGGCATTTAAAGAAAATTAGTTTTGTGTCCTCTGCAGTGTTAAGAGAAAGGCTTTGGTTTGGGATAAAAGGAAAAAAGGTGTAAAGAAAGGAAAGTTGCCTTTTTCTTTTATATAGTATAGAGAGATGTGTTCGCTGACGCTATGATCGCCTGTTGGGGACAGTCGCGTGGGTCTTGTGTAGACTGGTGAGACGCCCCGCCATTAATCGGCTGTGATGGCACTGTCAGTCCTCCACTCGTGCGTGTCTTCATAATCCGGTGAGAACCTCATAATCGTATACGTGCAAAAGAAAGTGTGAATCGCCTTAATATTATTTTGCCGTGGTGTAGAAAAGGGGTCCCGTGTTTGCACTTGTCTGGGCTATAGCGCAGGGGAGGATGAAAAAATTAAAAGTGCTCACTTTGACTTAAGGCAGAAGCGCAGTCAGCGCCTCAAAGGCCGGCACAGCTATGCACGCGCTGGCTGCTCGACTTTTGCAGGGCAGGAGACCACAGTTTTGCAGACACGCTCATGATATCAAAAGTCTCAGCTCTTTGGAGGTCATTCATATATTATATATATATCAAAATACCCCTACGCAGGAGAAGTAGTGTGTTAAAGAAGTAATGAAAAGAAAAGGAAACATTTTAATAATAACGTAACATGATTGACATTGTCATGAGTGTTGCTGTCATATATATGCCTGCCTAAATAAGTCACCCTCGCTTCGCTCTTACTTTATTTACCGCTCATTTAATCATGGCTAGTGGCGGAAAAATTATAAAATGGAAGGAGGATGGCTTTACCAAAACAATTATTGATGGCTTAATCGATTATTCATAAAGCTTGAATTGGTGATCTGTTTTTCTGTGTTAACCTCATATTTTTTCATACTTCTTCTCAAACTAAGGTGGTGCGAGGGTAAAATGAATCGGGATGCGCTGATCAATGTAATCGTGTACCAGGAAATCATGCATTGATAAAAGCTCCCTTTGCTTGTAATGCAAAGTGTGATTAAATGCATTATTTTTAACGCTATGGAGCACATGCATCGAAGCTTCTCAGCTGTGCTTGTGCTAAGAAAAGGAAAGATTTTAAAAATAACGTAACACGATTGTCAATGTAACCTTTTGTAAGTAGTGCCTGGAGGATTCAGTGTGGAGAAACTATAGAGACAGCGTGTGTATTAACTTGTGGATTTTTCTGTGAGTATTTGGTGGCAGTCTGACGAAGTTGCTTCGGAAGACGGCGTTAGCTGCGGAGCTCAGCTCAGAGCCAAATGAGATGAATGGGAGGGGAGATGATGACGTGACTCCCCCACCCGCCTTAACTGTCAATCCCCACAAACACAGTCTCGGAATTTGCATAAGCACACCCCTTCACCTACAATTTTAACTTAGTTACAAAGTGATCAAAACTCTCGCTTATATCCCGCGCCCTCTCATTAAACTTGTATCCCGCATTACCTGTGGGCATGTGAAACGCCAGCGGTAGCCTGTCTATGAACTTAATTTAAAGTTTAGGTTTACACCTTGCTTTCTTTCCGAGGTAGCAGCAGTCATGAATATGGTAGTATATGTCACTCGCTCGCTTCTTATTGTTTCGCTGCCTTCTCAATTATATAATGCATGTTTTCTTAAGCGCTTTTTGGAGGTCTTCCTGGTTTTCTACGCACTGCGTTGACAGTCAGTTCACGGGATTACGTGAGAGGCGTGATGATGTCACACGAAACTCCCCCACGTCATTCCAGCTCAACTCCATTACAGTTAATGGAGAAAAATACCTTCCAGTTATGACCATTAGGCGTAGAATTTCGAAATGAAACCTGCCCAACTTTTGTAAGTAAGCTGTAAGGAATGAGCCTGCCAAATTTCAGCCTTCTACCTACACGGGAAGTTGGAGAATTAGTGATGAGTGAGTGAGTGAGTGAGTGAGTGAGTGAGTGAGTGAGTGAGTGAGTGAATGAGTGAGTGAGGGCTTTGCCTTTTATTAGTATAGATATAAAATCCTAAGCCTTGTTACACACGTGTGAGTAGGAGGCAGCTGAAGGGTACCACCCCTTCGATGATGACACTTTTGGTCCAGACGACGTCTCTTCCGGTTCCACCCCTTCAATGACGTCGCTTCCTATAAAGGCCATTTTACCACCAAGGAATCAGTTCTGTTTTAGACTCAACATTGTGAACATCTATGTCAATTTCAAAATATTTTGGAGCAAGGGATATTATACAGGTGGCTGCCCCAAACCTTTTTATGATGTCTGGTCTGTGTTTTTATCACAGCCTAAAAGTGCAATGGTGACATTTTTTGTCACGCTTTAAATTTGGCTTATTTTAAAACCTACATATATATGTTTGGTTTCTTTTCAGAATTTATCAAACTTTAATATGATGTTGTTAGATATTCAGATTTTTATTCCGTTATTAAATTATAAACAAACAACAAAAAAAAATACCAAGAACTCGCGTCCCGTTAGACGAGACTTAACCAAGCGTGCCTAGAGATTTAACCACACCCAGGGCCAGAAATAAAAGACAAAGAGTACAGCTGCTGTACAGGCATTTAAATGTTTGAAGTGCTGCACAAGATGCAGATCATGTGGCGCGGCAGCAGCAGCAATCCAGCAGCTGATCGAGCAAAGAGGAGGTAAAAAAAATAACTGTTATTTGTTTCCCATTGTATCATTGTTTAAGAGGGGTTTCGGAGGAGTGACCATGTCTCCTTAGAGTGTGTTCAGCCCACCTCTTCAAAACGGCACGTAGTGCTGGCGGGGGTGGGAAGGTTAGGTGACCGAAGTGCAGATCACGTGTCATGGCAGCAGCAAGCCAGCAGCTGATCAAGCAAAGAGGAGGTAAAAGAACTATGTGTTTCCCATTGTATCACTGTTTAAGAGGGGGCTTCGGAGGAGCGACCATGTCTCCTTGGGGTACATTCAGCCCCCCCGAGCAGCAGAGATGTGAAGTGGCTGGTGAGCAAAGCAAGCAGGGGGATCCCCCTAGTGTGTATATAATTATGCAATTTTCATTACGCTATAACTTATTAAGTTTATTACATAGAAAATCACCCGAAAAATCCCAGACCATCGAGAAATGTGCGAACTGACGACATGAAGAATTGTTTTTGCGCCGAACTGGAATTGTCCCCACATAAATCAAAGTCATCCAGACGATCTGGATCTGTATAATTAGATCTGGACCACCCTGTATATATATACAGTGGTACCCTGAGATGCGAGTGCCCCAACGTACGAGTTTTTTGAAATACGAGCCATCACTAGGTTGATTTTTTGCCTTGAGTTACGAGCCAAAATTCGAAATATGAGTCATCAAAGAGTTTGTCGCCACACATTCCGAGGAACTGATGACGGAGGAGTTGACGGAACTACAGACGCGGCAACATACGGAGGTTTTGTAGGAGATCAGTATCGTGGAGGAGGTTATCTCTTAAAGTGAGATAAAGGAAGTGTAACGACACTTGCCTAACATTTGACTATTGAAAAGAAACCCTGAAGAAGTTGCAACTGATTGTGCGGTGCCGCTTTTTCACGACACTTGCCTAAGACTTGTTATTTTGTATTTTGTTTGTATACAATATTTGTTCATTATAAATATATTTTTCTTATTTACCAAAAAATTGGGGTGGTTTTTTGGGAGCTGGCACGAATTAATCTCATTTCAATTAATTTCAATGAGGAAAATTGATTTGAGATACGAGCATTTTGACTTACGAGCTTGGTCACAGAAACGAATTATATATATAAATATATACTGTATATATATATATATAATATATATATATATATATATATATATATATATATATATATATATATATATATAATTAAAGTCTGTTATGGCTTGCATATTTGTAGTTTGATATCCAAAAGGGACAAAATTAGTCACATATCTTAAAATAGTTTTTTATTCCTAAGCTTTCGACAACCTCTCAGGTGTCATCATCAGAGGAAAATGATTACACATACAGGAATCATCATCAGGATGGAGGGAGAGCTTGTAAGAGGGTTGGTCATAAAGTCCTTTTTATTATTTAGATGTTCTTCTTTTTAGGCCTGCATGTGCTGGGTTCAGGTCCAAGTGTCTGTTTCTTTGCCAGGATCAGCAAAAAGCATTTGGCAAAAATGCAATAATGATATTCTAAAATAAGCCTGTCAGGTCACCGTTTCTTTAGAAATTTTAATACATGTGAGGAATTCTCTGAACTGGGTAGTGGTGATGCCTTCAAGTGTAAAATGTGATTTAATGTGTTGTAATGTTTTAATTGCTGTGCTTGATATAATTTTAATGACTTTTTAAATATTGTATATTAATTTTATATTCAAGTTCAGTAATGCTTAAAAATAACAAGGATGTTACGTTGCACAGATTGCTAGATGCTCTCCATTTTTGTCTGGACAGTCTGATTTTCCTTCTACATTCCCAAAAGTGTGAATGTTAGGATGATTTGTGACTCATAAATGGCTCTGGATAGCTGCATTTATAGGTAATCCTCACTCCCTGGAGTGTCTGGGGTTGGTTCCTGTTTTGCATCAGATGCACCTATAATATGTTGTAGTCCCCTTAACCCAGAATTAAATCAAGTATTTTTTATATGAGATAGCTTTCAGATTGGTATACTAATGCTATACTATTGCCTTCCTTCATACAAAGTTTGTACATGTTTAAAGAGAAATCTAAAAATAGAGGTTTAAAATGTTTACATGTAAGATCAATGTTTGTTTTTCACCAGAAAGGAAATGAATTAGTTAAATATTTAGTTTTTCCCAATGCTGTTTTCACTAGTCTTGATACAACATGCCAAAGAAATAATTAGTTCTAAATTAGAAGTGGAGAAGTATTAGTACCCCCAAAATAAAGGCTTCAGTAGTAATTTTGGATTAAAGGCTGAACAGAAAAGACTGAGGTGAACTTTGATGGTTTGTGCTTGGCAGTGGACAGAACTGGCTACTATTGCCAAAGAATAACAAAAATAACAACAGATTTTTGACAAAATAAAAGGAACCAACTTATCAATAAAGTCACTTCATATACTAAATGAGCACTGGTCTGTCTCTGCTGAGCTTTCTTGTTTTCAAGTTTTAATTGCAGCCAATATATTAATTAGAAGCTAATAATTATCTCATCAAACACATTATTTAATTGGGCTATCTTTGTCTTGTTTGTATAACAATAATTAACCTGTAATATATAAGCCAGTAAACTGTATGCTTTTGCTGTGTCATTCTGTCTACAAGAATGAATTTGATTTTTATTTTGCATCTTATTTTTCTGTCATTTCTGATTCAGAGATTTCTCAAACTCTGCCCAGTTGCTAGTGATTTTATTATAACCCTTTTATTAATAAGAAACTAAGTCCTGTGTGTGATTTACTAATCAAAATGTAGTCATATCTATAATTTTTGTCATTATTCTTAGGTCACATGAAAGATGTGCAAGTTAGGTTGACTGACAAGCATAAATATGTCCAGCATGAATGAATGTGTGTGTGTGTCCTGTCACAGACTAGCACCCTGTCCACATTCCTTGTCTCTAGTGTTTCTTGAATAGACATGGCACACCAACTCTAAACCGAATAAGGCAGCTAGAAAAATAAACAATGAATAAAGAGTCTATTTACCCCTTTCACACTTTACTTGTTTCTAAGTGTTAAACACTAATTCACTTTTTTCCTTAAGGGTTTTACTCAGTATTTGTAAATGCTACTATAAGAACTGACAAATGACAAAGAACAGACACAGGAACGAATATAAATGTAACATGTAAAGTAGCAGCATCTGGAATCACAATTGTGCATGACTGAGAACTACCAGAACACACATACAAGTACAAATAAGAACCAGATAGGCTCTCCACATAACCTTTCAATAAATCCCCCCTGTAAACTAAAATAAACACTTGTGGTTACTTTAAACCTAGCATAATGAAATGTAATGTACATTAGACACAGACAATTAATACAATAATCAAATTAAAGAGACAGATTACTTAGTAAAAAATGTGTACTAAAGTGATCCCCAGGGCCAAATTTGTGAATTAATGGAAAGACTCTGCTCTGCCAATTTTGACTTCTACTAACTGGGCGAGCTCTGTCTGTTCCTTAAGTTAAGCTGGAAAAGTTAAATGAGAATGACGTGTAAATTCTAGTTATTTAGTTATTCCTTACCAAGTTGCTGTCACTCCACAATAATGTGTTCTCCCTACAGCTTCTCATAAGAGTCAATTGGAAAATTACATAGTACTTGTGCTTCTTTTTGCTTTAGGAACAAAGTTTTAACATAATTAAGATCACTCGATTTATCTTACTTGAGGCACACCTAGCTTAATAAATTTCCTGTTTTCATCTGATATCATTTTCATGCTGCAAATGGATTAGAGATGTTTTTTACTTAAATTGGTTAAATAACTGTGATGTGTTTATTGTACCCATGTCTATATTTGTATACTCTCAATAATTTGATTTCCATTCAAATGAAAAAGACGTGCATATTGTTTTAACTGGCATCTCTGGATAAGTACAATGTGAGTGAATGTGACCTACAATGAACTGGCATCCCATCAAAGACTGACGTAGTAAAGGAATGAATGAATCCACAGCCTCTTGGTTGTCTACGAATGAACTTATTCACAAAATATTCCGTTAACAGCATACACATGTAGGTTTTAGCCTAAATGCAGTTTTCATTCAGTCTTCCATTCATGCATTTTCAAAAATTTTTAAGGGCTGTAGTTAGACCCTATCAGTCTACAATTTTTTCCCATTATTCTAGATGAACATAGAAATGAAATGAAACCAGTTAACAGAATAAACACTAAGTATGTGGGCAGCCATTACCCAGTTATTAAAATGTCAGCATACATGTTATGTTTTTCTCTTTCATCTAATATTACCTTGTGTTTCTTATTTATTTATTTAATGTTATTTATGTTGGGTAGAATGCCTAGTGGGGGCTGGGCGGTCTCATGGCCTTGGAACCCCCTGCAGATTTAGGTTTCTTTTTCTCCAGCCATTTTGGGGTTTTTTTCTATCCTCCCTAGCCAATGGGCCTTAATTTTTAGATATTTTTTCATTCTTCATCTTGTAAAGCACTTTGAGCTACATCATGTGTATGAAAACATGCTATACAAATAAATGTTGTTGTTGTTGTTTTGTTTTCATTTGTTCCATGCATTTGTTTAGTTTCTTTAAATACCATATCCCTCAAAGACAAAAGAATTCTTGCCCATGCTGATAAAAGTAGAAGAAATTTTTAATAGTATGCACTTATTACTTTTTTGTCTCCTTTCCTATACAGTGATGCCTCTGCCTAATACTATCCTAGGCATCCAGTACATGCAAGGTTACAATATAACACATGCTGGTGAATCAACAATTTTGAGGCACCAGCCTCTGCAAAGTCAGCTTAGTTTGTGTGTTTTGTACAGCAAATTGGGGCTAGAAGTTTGATCTTGATCTTAATCGAAAGCTTATGACCTGATACATTCTTGCAAGTCAAAAAAATTGAGGTCTCGATACAGCAAAGTGATCAATAAGGTTCACTTCCCGGGTCCTCCCTGCGTGGTGTTTGGATCTTTTCCCTGTGTCTGCGTGGGTTTCCTCCGGGCGCTCCGGTTTCCTCCCACAGTCCAAAGACATGCAGGTTAGGTGGATTGGCGATTCAAAATTAGCCCTGGTGTGTGGGTGTGTTTGTGTGTGTCCTGCGGTGAGTTGGCACCCTGCCCGGGATTGGTTCCTTCCTTGTGCCCTGTGTTGGCTGGGATTGCCTTCAGCAGTAGTATGTATACGTTTTGTCTGCTGAGCCTCATATGATCACAACTGAGCCGATGGTGGTTCTCTCTCTATGGGATTGTGGGTAATCATCTCCCATGCTCAGTCTCAGTGCCTCACTCATATAGTCAACATCCGTACAAGTGTATACAGTTTACTATGGCATTATGACCACGTGTGTGTGCTGTAACGTGTGAGTTCCTGTCTTGCACCCCAAAACATGAAGCTGAGTCTCAGTACTTTAGCAAAATCTGCTTTTATTCAGCTTGAAACAGGAACAGCACGGTTATCTATTGTAGCAGGATCTGCAACTCTCCTATACACAGATACAGCAATCAGGCAGGGTTGGGGCCAGGTTAATGGCCAAGTAATACTGTGCCCTTTCATTATAACGTTCCTTGCATCACCCATAGATGGCAGGTGCTTATAGCATGGCCACTATTTTTTCTGATTTGCTTTTGCGGCGAACTGCTACAGCGCTGGGAGCCTGCGGTTGTTTGGGATGCTGTTCCGCGCATTGTCCTGTTGGAGGGAATCCCAAAAGAGTTTAGAAAACTTACAATGTGTAAAGCATTTTTTTTGTTTTGCGTCCATGTGTAGTGACTCTTCAGGCAAAAGCAACTGTCATTGGATAGGTTCCTTGTTAAAGTCGCAAAAAAAGTAAAAGATTCCAGTGAGCCAACAGATAGCAGTGATTTTGTTAGTTATAGTGGAAATTGTTCACAATAACCCTCTTCCTCCTCTCCTCTCTCTTGTTTCCCTCACACCAGCCACGATTCTTTTCAAAGGTAAAGTGTAGGTTAATGTGTTTTATGAATTCTTACTTTATATTTTGTATTAATCATTTTTATTTTGTTGTAGAATGAATCATCTGAGTTTCCATTATTTCTAATGGGGAAATTCATTTTGATATGCGAGTGCTTTGGATTACAAGCATATTTCCAGAACGAATTATGCTCGCAAACCAAGGCACCACTGTATTGTGTAGTAATTACATGTAATTTCCTATCACTTAAAACTGATATATTTTAATCAATTTTAATAAATTGTGGACTCCCCCTTCAGGCTCATTAGAGGTATATAATACTGCTCCAGGTCGAGAGGGGGTGCTGACGCTAGCATTTTCCCCTTTTGTTCCCACTGCTTCTGGTCCCTGGTCTATAAATCCCGCTGCTGCTAGGAGGAGGTTTTTCAGTCATGCACCAAACCCAACACAGGACATAGCGTTACTTCCTGCCTACCTTGCACCTAGCCTGACGGCAATCTACTTTTGAAATCATTGGTGCGCAAAGCAGCCCTAATTAACTTTTGTTGCAATTAAATGGTTGGTGACCGGGTTGGTGCAACATTTTCCAGTTTCTTCACTCGACCAACTACAACAACAACAACATTTATTTATATAACACATTTTCATACAAAAAATGTAGCTCAAAGTGCTTTACATAATGAAGAATAGAAAAATAAAAGACACAGTAAGAAAATAAAATAAGTCAACATTAATTAATATAGAATAAGAGTAAGGTCCGATGGCCAGGGTGGACAGAAAAAACAAAAAAAACTCCAGACAGCTAGAGAAAAAAAAAAATAAAATCTGCAGGGATTCCAGACCAAGAGACCGCCCAGTCCCCTCTGGGCATTCTACCTAACATAAATGAAACAGTCCTCTTTGTATTTAGGGTTCTCACGGAAGGACTTGATAATGATGGCCATGTACACTTCTAGCTTTTAGTCCATCAATGTTGGAGCATCATGATGCTTTGAGTAGGTGGTGGTGGTGTAGGCCGCCACCACAAAGAAACCGGAAAAAGAAACAGAAGAGAGAGTAGGGGTCAGTACGGATTTTAGAGCCACCATGAATAGTTATTATGATGAATTGAACATACAGAGTATCAGGATTAAATTAAGGTGAAGTTATGAGAAGCCATGTTAAATTAATGTGTTTTCAGCAGTGTTTTAAAATGCTCCACTGTATTAGCCTGACGAATTCCTATTGCGGGCTATTCCAGATTTTAGGTGCATAACAGCAGAAGGCCGCCTCTCCACTTCTTTTAAGTTTTGCTTTTGGAATTCTAAGGAGACACTCATTTGAAGATCTAAGGCAGGGCTATTTAATTGGCGGCTCGCGGGCCACATGCGGCCCAGAATCAACCTCCGAGTGGCCCAGCCCGTGGTTCCACCCATAGATAATAAATGAATATATATTATTCATAAATTGTTATTTAATATAATTTAATATAAATATATATATATATATTATATTAATATAAATAAATGGTATATTAATATAAATATAAAGTATATATTATGTCTATGGTCCCGCCAAAAACGAGCATTCCTACGTAAATTACGTAGCCTGCAACACGCAAACAATGCAGAGCATGCCGGTAGTAGCTTAGATTACTATCAATATGTCTTTCTCAACACTGAAACGTAAAATTGCCAATGAAAACCGTAAGTTTAACCCTGCCTGGACTGACAAATACTTGTTTATTTTACCGCCACATCCAAACGCCAAAGCGATGTGTTTAATTTGTAATGAGTGCGTTGGAGTATTTAAAGATTACAATGTGCGGAGGCATCATGTTGAGAAACACCACACTTTTCGCACCAATTTTCCAGAGGGATCTAAAGAGAGGGCTGCAAAAGTGCAGAGTTTGATTGCATCTTACAACCGGAGCAGTACTACCATGGTGCGGTCATTCACAGCCCAAGAGAGAGCTACTGCAGCATCCCTTTGTGTTTCCTGGATACTGGCAAAAAAGAAAAGGCCATTCACAGACTCTGAAACCGTGAAGGACTGTATGCTGGCTGTCGTGAATGAGGTGATAAATGACGATAAAATTAAAATGAGCGTGGTATCTGCTATGAAAAAAATGTACCCCTGTCAGATACTTTAAACATTCGTAGGGTTGAAATTCTTGCTGCAGATGTGTATGAAACGCTGTTAGGAGACCTGATGAAAGCTGATACTATGTCTATAGCAGTTGATGAGTCCACAGACAAAACTGATACTGCTCAGTTGTGCATATATGTCCGTTTTTTTGATGGCAAATGCTTCCGAGAGGAGCTGCTCGGCCTTCTGCCGTTAGAAGGACACACAACTGGCGATATAGTCTTTGGGAAAATTTCCACCTTTTTTAAAGACAGTGGTCTGGATATGTGTGCATGCTTGTGACAAATGGGGCTCCGTCCATGACAGGGAAAGTGAATGGTTTGGCAGCACGTTGGTCCGCTGTTGCACCTCAGTTGATCTCCTTACACTGCATTGTGCATCAGGCGGTGTTGTGCAAAACTAAGCGGGGCGCTCAAAACGACAATGGACAGCGTCATGGCTATAATTAATTTTATTCGCTCCACATCAAGCCTCCAACACCGCTTATTCCGCATGCTGCTGTCAGAAATGTCTGCTGAGCACCACAACCTTCTTTTGCATAATCACGTGAGGTGGCTGTCCAAAGGCAAAGCACTGGAGCGTTTCTGCGGTCTCAGAGAAGAGATCATAACTTCCCTCCGCGGCAGCAAGCAAAAAAAGGCAGAAACGCACCTGATTCGCATACTGGACGACAACTTCATGGCCGATGCCTGCTTTCTGAGCGACATATTCAAACAACTAAATGATCTCAATTTGGGACTACAAGGCAGAGACAAAACTGTCATCGACCTTGTGGAACAGATGCGCGAATTCCAAGTTAAACTGGACCTTTTCGCAAATGATTTGAGCACAGGCTGAATGCTGCATTTTCCGACACTCTGAAAATGCATCTCATCCCCTGCACAAATCACGGATGTGATGATAGATTTCATTGCGATGTTGAAAAATAACTTTGCTGGTCGATTGGATGGACCTGATCTGCCCACAGAGTTTGCCGTTTTTGTCAGAGACCCGTTCACTGTTGCAATAGAAGGGGACTTATCCGCCAGAGCTAAGAAACTGGTCCCTTCCATTGACGAGGGGAAATTCATACTCGAACTTGCTGACATGCAGTCATCTATAACCATGGCACAGGAGCTTTCCACTAACGGGACTGCAATGTTTTGGACTGATGTCAACACACATCAGTTCCCTAACATTAAGAAAGTAGCGATCGTCATGCTCAGTATGTTTGGATCAACATATACATGTGAGTCAAGTTCTTCACACATGAACTCCATAAAAAGTTGCTCCCTGACTGACCATACTCTCCACCAATGCCTTCGAATTGCATTGACAACTTACGAGCCTAAAGTCACTGCTCTAGTTCAAAACAAAAAATGTCACTTCTCCCACTAAGTCAGCAGGGTAACTGTAGCCTACAATACATCAATATAATGTGGGATGCGTAACAGAGGCATGCCTAATCACACATGTTGATTTAAAATATGTTCCCTCAGTGTTGTTATAGTTGTGAATACTGTGCACTTTTTATTTTATGCACTTTGAGATGTTCCTGGGTCAAATGTGTGCAAGTTGTTTATTTTGTTTCAAAAGGAAACAATGTTATTTCTAATAGCCTACTACTGTGCACTATTTTGTTTTATGCACTTTGTGATCAGATAGGTCAGATATGTAGCCTAGGTCAGTTTTTTTTCTTTTGTAAGTGGAAAAAATAGGGGCTACCTCAGATTCTGTTAATTCAGCTCTTTTTGTATGTACCTTTTGCTCTGCAAACTGACCAAAGTTAAAAGAGAAACAATGAATAAACCTTATGTTTTTCAATAAATTTGTTTGTGTTGGTTTTAAAATTTGCCATTACGAGCTGCTTTGCCGCTAAAATGACCGGCCCAGCTAACCTTCTTGGTTTGACAATCTGGCCCAACTGAATTTGTAATTGAATAGCCCTGATCTAAGGTTACGATTTAGAATATAGGGTGTCAGACATTCCGATATATAAGATGGAGCGAGATTATTTAAGGCTTTATAAACCATAAACAGAACTTTAAAGTCAATTCTGAAAGACACAGGTAACCAGTGTAGTGACATCAAAACTGGAGAAATGTGTTTGGATTTTCTTTTCCTAGCGAGGATTATAGCAGCTGCATTCTGCACTCGTTGCAAACGATTTATGTCTTTTTTGGGTAGTCCTGAGAGGAGTGCGTTACAGTATCAATCTAGTCAACTGAAAACAAAAGTGTGAATTAATTTCTCAGCATCTTACAATGATATAAGAGGTCTAACTTTTGCTATGTTTCTTAAGTGAAAAAATGCTGTCCTAGTGGTCTGATGAATATGCTATTTAAAATTCAGGTTACAGTCAACAGTTACCCCTAAGTTTTTTACTTCCGTCTTTTAATCCTAATGTATCCAGTTTATTTCTGATAACCTCATTGAATCCATTATTGCCAATCACTAAAATTTCAGTTTTCTCTTTATTTAGCTTGAGAAAATTACTGTTCATCCATTCAGAAATACCAGTAAGACATTGTGTTAGTGAATCGAGAGAGTCGGTGTCATCAGGTGCTATTGATAAGTACAGCTGTGTGTCGTCAGCATAGCTGTGGTAGCTCACATTGTGCCTTGAGATAATCTGACCTAACGGAAGCATATAGATTGAGAAGAGCAGTGGACCCAGGATAGAGCCTTGTGGAACACCATATAGAATATCATGTGTCTTTTAGTTGTGATTACCACAACTAACAAAGAATTTTCTTAGGAGGTTCCACAGTGTTGGGGAGATGTACTATGTTATTTCTAATATCATTACTATTTTGATTGAAAAATACAGCAATGTTGTTACAGGTTTTACTGGAAGTATTTTGGAGGCATTCCTTTGTGTTACCTGGGTTTAACAGACGATGAATTGTAGAAAATAAGACTCTGGGATTACTAGCATTGTTATTTATAATCTTAGAGAAATAGCAGCGCCTCTCAAGATGGACTGTGTTATTGTATCCTGTTATTTTAACCTTCAGTATCTCATAGTGGATAGTTAGTTTAGTTTTCCTCCATTTACACTCAGCTCTACGACATGTTCTTTTTAAATCAGACACTCTTTGGGTCTTCCATGGAATAACAATGCTAGAAGATTTTTTAACTGTCTTTTCAGGTGCAACTATGTCAACAGAAGCTCTTACTTTAGAATTAAAAATTTTCCACCTTACTATTTACATTATCCTCGCTATTATAGTTGGCACTATAAATGGACTGATTGCTTAGAGTGTTTGTAAGTTTTAAAGCTACTGAGGAGTCAAAAAAGCGTTTTTTAACAATATGCTTCTCATGAATGTTTTCTATCATTAATTTCTATATTAAATAGTAGAAGAAAGTGGTCTGATAGACCAATATCAATGACCTGCTTCACATCAACTTTTAGTCCTTTGGTAATTACTAAGTCTAACATATGACCTGCTTTATGTATAGGCTGATTAACGAGCTGTCTCAAATCAAAAGAGTCCTGGTGGTTCATGAATTCCTTTACTTTTAGATCACACTGATTATCGATATGAAAGTTAAAGTCGCTGACTATTAAGAGTGTGTCATAGTTTGTAATTAAAATTGACATTAAGTCAGAGAATTCCTCAAAGACTGACGCGTTAAATTTAGGAGGTCTATACACGGAAAAAAACTAGAACGTGACAATCTCCATGAATAACAATGGCGAGATACTCATAGGACTTGAATTTACCAAAACTAACATCTTTACACTTTAACCGGCTTGAGTAAATGTTTGCCAAGCTGCCACCCTTCTTTCCCTGGCGGTCTGCACGAGTAAAACTGTAATCCGGAGGTGCAGATTTGATTATAACAGCCGCACCGTCTGAGTTAAGCCACGTTTCACTTAGTGCAATAAAATACATTTTTCTATCACTAATAAGATCGTTGATAAAAAACATCTTGTTAGTTAAAGCTCTAACATTTAATAGTGCCATATTTAATGTTTCGGAGGGGCAGAGCTGAATTCTATGCGCGTTATTGGTATTTGGAACAGAAACTAACTTATTTTTGTTAGCGCCGCTCTGTGTGTATTTTTTATGTAATCTACAATCTCTTTTTATAGTTCTAATACATTGTTGATCTAAAGTAGTAATTGCAATTAAATTATTGGTGTTTATGTCACATTGCCTAGATTTTTTACGTGCATTAAGATTGGTTATTAATGTTGCACACTTTTACGGAAGACATTGTTAAGCCATTATCATGTCCTAGCAAAGCAGTAGCATTACGGAAGGGGTTTAAAGTAGAAATAGACAATCAAGATAGACGAACTACCTTAGCAATGTTTTCTGAGAGGACCCGGGCACCGAATCTATTTGGATGCAGGCCATCCCGCTTGAAGAAACGCGGCCTTTCCCAAAAGAGGTCCCAATTGTCGATGAACCCGATGTCTTGAGTCTCGCAGAAGCCTTTCAGCCAGTTGTTTAATCCCAGCAGACGACTGTAGTATTCATTTGATCATCTGACGAGAGGTAGTGGACCCGAGATTAAGATTTTTGCCGATGGGGTCCTCTCCTTCGTGTCTTTAATTAGCGCTGCGAAGTCAGCCTTGAGAATCTCCGATTGTCGGTGCCTCATGTCGTTTACGCCAGCATGTAATACAATGGATCCAACTGCCCTCTTGTGCTTCTCGTAGATGGTCGGTGCACATCTCATCACATCTCGGACTCGAGCACCTGGGAAACAAGAAACAAAAATTTTCAATTAGGGCATGTAATATTGAGGTTTCGTACAATCGAATCACCTACCACAATTACATCACCCGGGGTTGATGGCAAACTGGGAAGGCAGAGAGGGTCGAACCGGTTCTGGATCGAGATGCTCACCTGTGCCGATGGAGGTGTTCTAGCCTTGAACCCCCGCCTGCATAGCTGAAACAGGCCGAGGTCTTCATCGGCATCGTTGTAGCTCCTACGAGGCGCGGGGGTGAAGCTTACTTGTCCTTGGAATTGAGCGGCACGAGATGGGGTTGATGTTACGTCTACTTCAGATGTCGAGGATGGTTTATCCAGCAACCGAACCTTCAAGTCTCTAAGGTACCTTCGTCTAGACAGGAGTTTCTGAATCTGTTTGTCAAGTGCCTGGAGTTCTTCGACAATGGCAACGCGATTCATCTCACTGTCGGCCATTGTCTGCTTCTACTTCTGCTTCCGCTTCGTGCCCTAGGAAAGAATGAGAAAAAGAGGTTACTGAACAACGGCAATGAACGACCACAATCATTGTAAAGATCGAATCAATGATGCACATTTTAAACAATAATAATGAAAACAGCATACACAGCCTAGCTCTTTGTCCAATTATTTGCACATTATTTTCTAAAACTAAAACTGATTTCATCAGCCACTACCATCATTAATCATATGCTGTGAATTTTGAAGAACATATTTTTAATCACATTGCACACTGCATGATCCTGCCAGCACTTTCAGTACAGAGCATCTATACATCTTTTTTAGTTACTAAAGGTCCATTTTTATTTTCTGAATCATATTATTCTTTAGTGTAGAGCTTATAATTAATGTAATATGTACAATTTTGAAATGGAGGTGGAAACCCCATTCCTTGGATAAACCCCACGTAATAACTTGCAAATACCACTCAGGCAAATTTGATCCCATTGGTTTGGAGCTGTGTGGTATCTGTGCTGACCTGTTAAAAAACTATCATTAAGCCTTCTATTTTTATGCACACTTAATCCTGTTCAGGGTTGGAGGGAGTAGAGCTTATTCTGGCAGTAAGGGGTACAAGCAAGATAGGAACCAATCCTGGCCAGGGTGATAAAATATTTTTAGCAATTTTATAAACAAGAGTGAGCGTATGTTGTCTCATTTCTGATAACCATAGTAGATGTGTGGATTTCTTAATAGGGCCCTGTTTGCATGACATTTATAATTCATATTCCTTGAAATGCAACGCTTCTGAGTTGATGTTAATAAAGAATTAATTACATTCAAAACAGTTTTACTGGTAAAAAAGATGCATCAATTTTGAATGTACAAAAAAAAAAAAAGAGATTGCACTGCTTGTATGCTAATGAGATTTAAAAGTACTTAACTCATTTCCAGGTCCATAGGAAGAAAGAGATAATACACCTAGCATTGAGTGCAATGCAGTAACCAACCTTGTCTGCACCATCCTAGAGCACTCTCAGGCACACCCCCACACTTCCATATATTTTCACAATTATACTGACCAAGCAACAAGACACACTCATCTTGTGGATGTAGGAGAAGCAGGAACAAGGTGCCAATATGCAAACTTCACCCAAGAAGTGATCCGACAGCTATGAAGCTGCAGCACTACCAACTGCCACCCTGCAATTAGAAATGCATTTCTTACAGGGGAAAAACTGCTTAAGCTTAATGAGTTAATGAAAGCAATTTAAATTGTAAAAGAGAACTATAGATCATAATTAAACATTAGGCACCACTCTAAACAATTAGAGCTACTACTGTATATCCTAAGTTGAACTGAACACTGCAGTAGTTTTGTTTACTTTCAAGTTATTTGAATTGTATTTCAATGTACACATATGTATATAGCCTTCCAGTCTCATTTTCAGTTATACTAGTTTTACTATGAATGTAAATGTAATGTCAGGAAACAATGAGGTCTGCTGTGTCTTTTGGAGTAGAGGTAGGTGGAAAATCCCATGATTTTTAATCAAGGTCATAAAAAGCTTGGGTTTCAGGCAAAGGTTTATTACAATTTAGCTAAAATTTATCCACAATATGATTATTCAAAAAAAAGTAAATATTGCAATACAGGAAATATAGTTTTTCTGTTGTTTAAGTATTATTCATGTTACTCCTGGTCTTTCTACATAGTGATGGTAAAGTTATGTTTAAGGAAAAGAAGAAATATGAAAAGAAGTGAACCTTGGAAATTAAATTTTTTTTTCAGTTTCAGTTAGTTTGTAATGCTGAAAATGTTTCCCTTGTGTATAAGCAGCTTATATTTTATTATGATTTTACATTTGCAATAAAACGGCAGAGGAATGGTTTGAATGATAATATGACAGCCAAATCAGAGTTTTTGTTCTTTATTTTTAGTTGACTTCTTTGTTCAGACCAATGTGTGTATGTCTATTTATTTATTTATTAATTTATGTACTTACCTACCTATTTACTCGTTTAAAGAGCTTATGTAAAAAGCAAAATTTCCCCCTGGAGACAAATAAAGATCTATCTATCTATCTATCTATCTATCTATCTATCTATCTATCTATCTATCTATCTATCTATCTGTCATTCTTTTATTTTCACACCTGCTTAGCTTGTTCGGGGTCAGAGGGAGCCAAAGCCAAACCTGGAAGCAATAAATAAAAAGAATGAATCTCCTCTGGATAGGACACCAGGTAACACTGTTTGCAAAATATCTTAAAAATAATTGAAAGATTAACTCTGTTTGGTAGGTCAGCTACTCATATAAAGATATCTTGAGCAGTCACTCCTGAAAGAATTGAACAAGAAGCAACTTTGATATTCTTGTAGTGAGAGTTGACAAAAAGGACTAATGCTCATTTTAGGTGGGAAAAGAGAAGTAGACATTTTTTTTGTGGAAAAGAAGCTCAATGGTAAATAAAACCAAAGCCTCAACAAAGAAAAAGGCAAAAAAAAGATATTAAAATTTAGAATTTACAGAATATATATTTCAGTGTGAACTTTAGCGTCCTGATGCTGAAAATCAACAGAATGAATTTAATAAGACTTAACAAAGAATAGTTTCTTATATGTTGATAAGACTGAGGGCTTTCTGCTTACATTATACTTAGAAAGATGCTTTTCATTAACTACTGCATTCTATTTTTTATAAAGTGGCCAAGGGTCACCCAGTTTCAGAAATGTACTGTATGTGTAATTCAATAACAAAAGTGTTCCACAGTCCATACTTTTAAAAATATATCTCCAAGATGTAGTACCTGTACAGTACAGCATATAACTAGCCCCTTTAAAATCTGCAAAACTGCAAAGAGTAGCTAATACACTCATAAAAGTCTAAGAAAATAAGTCATGGAAATAGTGATTTTGCTTGCTCCCTTTGTACATATTTAGATCAACACAGCAAAAAATGATGTTTATGTTAAGATCCACAAAAACACAAAATAAAGAGACAAACAGTCAATTGGGACTAAAGTGCAACTTAATAAAATGACTTCCTTCCCAGTCAGTCTTGGTGGTGATCTCATCAGACCTGCCTCTACTGCAAAGAATCTTGATGTTTGATTTTTGATTCCTCCCTTTCTTATTCCACCCACATAAATCACAATAAGAAACTTTCTTACTTTCACCTCCGTAATATATCACGTGTTCGCTCCTTCCTGTCCTTTTCTAACGCTGAGAAACTTGTCCATGCTTTTATCACATCCCGCATTAATTATTGTAATTCCCTAGTGGCAGGTGCCCCTTCTAATCTTATATCACAGCTCCAGCTTGTTCAAAACTCAGCTGCAAGAGTCCTTACTTGAACCTGCAACAGTGAGCACATCATACCCATCCTGCTTCGCCTTCTCTGGCTCCCTGTGTCTTACAGATTTGAATATAAAATTCTACTAATAAACTACAAAGCCTTATACGACTTTGCGCCAAACTACATCAGTGAACTTCTCCATCACTATGTGCCTGTCCGCCCACTAAGGTCCTTTTGATTCTGGCAATCTTGTTGTACCCCACACTAATCTACACTCCATGGGTGACAGGGACTTCAGCTGTATAGCGCCCAGACTCTGGAATGACCTACTGAAATTAATTAGATCAGCTGACTCCATGAATTCTTTTAAAAAACAACTCAAAACTCATCTATTCAGGAAGGCTTTTAGCTCTACTTGACTTTATTACCCTTCTTTCAGTTTACTTCTATGTCAAGATGCTCATGTAACCTGTGTGTGTGTGCTAGACCATCAATTATGTTGTCTGTTAGGCTTTTTCTCGGAATTTACTATCTTACTCTTCTTTATTTATTTATCTAGTTTAGTACAATGCTATATACTGTATACCCTGCCGTTCTTTAATAAACTCTGTGAAGTGCCTTGAGCATGGGAAAGGCACTATATAAAAAAAATGTATTATTATTATTAAGGGTATGGAGCACAGAGGAAAAGATTAAAAACTTACATCCATTTTTCAAGACAAGACAGGTGTCAAGTATTAATCCGTGCCTTCCATGTATCCAACGTATGTTTGCGACAACAAAAAGAATCTGAAAATAACAATTTTATCAATATCCCTGGTACAATTTTTCTCATGGTAAGGATACATTTTCTATTTCCTTGTGCGTATTCTCACCTAAATACAGAAGTAAGTCAAAACAAACCTAACAACGTGATATGAAATATTTACTGTGATTTGGTCTGCCGAAGAGGTAAAAGGTTCTTACACAGGAAGGCTAAGTGCTGAACTATCACGCATAGCTGGTCTCAGAGGTGGCCAAAGGGGTGTGCTAGACCTGGGCTGACGAATCCCACGTGAGGCTGGTTACATCAAACGTTGTTACTGGTATGTGTGAACTGAATAAACTTGAGTGCAAATTTTATAAAAATAATGTTAACATACACTGGAATTTCTCATTACAGTATTCAGCAAAATTTTTGCAAGATAACACGCAGACTTTATCAAAATATAACTGGAGAATATAACTTGACAAATCCGTTCAAATGGGACACGCAGAACTCAAAAATGAGGCCCCCTTAGGCGCGGGGCTTGGGGCGGTCGCCCCACTTGCCACCCGCAAATGCTGCTCTTGGCTGGTGTTATTATAAAATGGCTGAATTTCATAATATTATTTTTTTGTTCAAAATATAACATGCATAAACTATTTTACAATGTGTTTGTAATCACAAGTTTAAACAATGAATGTATTTGGTAATTTTTTTAAGTTGTTCTTTGTACCTCATAGAGTGCATTGTAAAGTGCGAGCGCAGACAAGATATTTTTTTAATACACAGAAAGTGATTCAATTTTGCATGGCAAATGCATATATAGAATGTTTGTGAAGAAATAACTTTGACTTGAAAAATATCATACTTCTCCTTCAAGTACATCCTGCATATGTCCATCTAGTGAACTTGCATTATTTTATCCTGACAGCATGTTTTTGCTGCTTAGGCTGGCAGTCATTAAATCTGCTTTCTCTGTGAAATGAAACAGGCCCTAAGTTAGTGACCTACTGGGAAGCACAAAAAACATATCATTTTTACTATATTGTAATGAGAAGCTTTACTACTGTGTACTGTAGCTTTTGCATTTGTGAAATTACATGCCAGACACCTGAGGCATGAGGGTTTACAGTGAGAAACAGTGAGTCAGGCAAAATACCAGGTGAAGGTAGATCTCTCTGCTACTTCATTGTATTATTTTATTTTATGATTTTTTAATTACTTATGTGTTTCCACAGTAACAACAAATACATACACTGATGCTGTTAAAGATAATAGAATGTCTAGACTTACAGTAAGACTATTGTAGAATACTGCACAGGAAAGAAAACATTTTCCTGTTAGCCTTTGGAAAACTACCTAGATGCCATTGTAAACATTTTTGAAAGTTTCCTTTGAAATCAGATTCCAGAAGTCTAGCTGTTTATCAGGCAATCAGCACAGTTATGTAACTGTAAGCATTTTGTCCTTTCCCTAGTGCATTAAGAAACAAAAGCATTAATTTGTAGCTTATGTGTAGGCTCACTATGTAAGATAGATTCTGAATGTCTCATGAAAAACATTTAAAAAATACAGTGCAAAGACAATGTCATCTGTTTTTCCCTATGGACCAAAAACGTAAAAAACTAATTTCTTATTTTTTCTTGCCATAGCACATAATGGTAGATGCAGTAAAAAAAATCTGCCATGATTGATCCCTAAACTTGTAATATGATTGAAGCGTGGGTAGCTAATTTAATCCTGCTCTGAAGATGGCTTTGCTAAAAGCAGATGCTTCTAGATGGTAATAAATACAGTACTTTATTTTAATCATCAGGTTTTTTGCTATTCCATTAAGTTTTTTTTCAACACTAATATTTTCTTTGAATCTTTTACATTTCTAGTATAATACTTTGTATTTTGTGACAGTGGATTCTTTAGTTATGAATACAATGGAGTGATTTTACTTTGCCTTGTCACTCAATTTTAAAGTTATTGTAGACATATCAGCAATTTCAGTGGCCACAGAACATATTACGCGTAACTATATAATAATATCTGGCACAGTGTATTACAGAGGATACATTCTAAGGGAATAAAATTCTGCAGCCTGTGGATTATATACAGTATAACAGCAACCTTCTCTTTCTACTTTGTGCTAGGGCAAAAAATACATTAATACAATATTAAAATATCCCCAAGCACTTGTAAGACTGCACCATCTCTACATCTACTTCCTGAATAGTGACCAGACATAGAGACTATTTGATGCAGTGAAAAACTATAACCTGTTCACTGGTTTTCTTTATACCAAGAAACAAATTTCTCCACCTGACTACTACACTCTGTCTCATACCCTTATCAATACACCCTATAAGTGCAGAATTTCTACAAGTGACGTGACCTGATGTTATATTTCTAGTTGGAGATGTACAGAGTGAAGAGAAAAGGAGACTGGAATGTTCTTTGTGGTGCTCCAGTATTGCCCATATCTGTATCAGAAACACAGTGCTTGAGTCTCACAAACCATGATCTGCCTAACAGACCATCCATTATCCAGGACACAATAGGCTCATCCACCTGCATATCTCTGAGATTACCCCTTAATAGGGATAGCTGGATGGTACCGAACAAAAAGGGTTGTTGCTTTACTCTTTATTTTGTACTTTTTGTTATCCCTGTGTTAATTTATTTAAACAGTTAATTTTGGTATATTGTAGCTTCTATGTAATTATTCTGAACAAGGTACAATGCTCGAGTATCTTCTTCTCTTACAAGAGACTTTATTCTGCTTTTATGGGGGTGAGAATGAATGTTGCTTGGTGTCACTGTCAACAGCTTGCCTCCATCACTGCAAGCAAGAACTTGTTGCTGTCAAATTACACTACCTCTGCATACGATATCAACATTGCTTTCCCAATATAAACGTGTCAGACACATAACATCATCTAACAGCAGCTGTCTCATTATTCTAAAGCCCCATTAAGCAACTGCTCTAGGATGCTTCTTTAGCTTTTTGCTTTTTCCTGATGTATGTGATGCTGTCTCTTTCTAGGTCTCTCAGAAGGCTCCCCCAGTTAAAACAATTAACAATCCATCTTATCGCGCCTGAATTTTAGATTAGCAATACACAGTGGTGTTTCTGCATTAAGGACCAGTGGGGTGCAACCCCAACAGATGTTGTGCAAAATAAGTAATAAGCTTCCCTCAGTAGATTAACTTTATTTTTAAAATGTTTATAACCATTGTCTTTTTAAATGATTTTTTAAAATTTTATATCATAGGCTAATTGTAATTACATTATCTAGAAAAATATTGCTTCTTGTAGTATGTAAAATTGTCTTTGTGCCCAGTGCTACTAGCCTTTTTCTGTCTGACCAATAGGCTGTGCAATGTCCTCTAAACCATTCGTTGTATGTGCACATATGTAACATGAACTTTGGAGTATAAAAATGAGGGCCATCTGTTTTTTATTTATTTATTTTTTATTTATTTATTTATTTCATGTATTTGTAAACTTTCTGTTTGCACTTTTCCTAATGGATACCATGCAGCTCATGCCAGTGAAGAGGGATTAAAAATCTACTACTATTTGCTCCCTTATAGGGTGTCAAAGTAATATGAAGAAAAAAAAAATGGGGATCAATATTAACAATGCATAACTCACAACACATTACATTGCATCTCGATTTTTACCCACCATTGAGGGGGACTGCGCTAAATTTGAAAAAGCCTTTGTGCTCCTAAAGAAAGCTAACGTGTTCTCCTTTCTCTCCTTTCATGCTCCTGTTTCAAGGAAGAGCAGAATCCTGAGCCAAAAATAACAAGTATCATTTTTTCAATTGTTTGCTGGTCAAGTGCTGACTAAAAAACATCAGGGGCCTCATGTATAAACGGTGCGTACGCACAGAAATGTTGCGTAAGAACTTTTCCACGTTCAAATCGCGATGTATAAAACCTACACTTGGTGTAAAGCCACGCACTTTTCCACGGTACCTCATGCCTTGTCGTACGCAAGTTCTACGCTCGGTTTTGCAGACTGGCGGCACCCAGCGTCAAAGCAATGGTACTGTTCCTGTGTGATTACTCATTATTTTCATGACGCGGCTTTATAAATACACCGAAACTAACCGCATATTGTTTATTAGTGTAATGCATCTGATTGTAATTAACTCGTAACAATATAATGGTCCAGGGAACAGCCATAGTATTCTAAATGCCATAACTGCTTTAGCGTTGTTACTCTCACTGCACCTTCCTCTTCTTCTTATTTTTCTTCTTCTTCTTTCAGCTCCTCCCGTTAGGAGTTGCCACAGCGGATCATCTTTTTCCATATTACTCTCATTGCACGACTCGGAGTATTTATATCACTGTATCTGAGTGTGAATCACAGCAGCAGCTGATCGGAAAGAGAATTATCGGTATACTGCTTCAAGGACACGCTGTCTCAGCCAAGGCAAAATGTTTTAAAGCCTTTCCTGTACAGACCTTGCGGTTCAGAAGCAGTTTAATCCCAAGAACCTTAAATGCAGTCAATCAAGTGCTCCTTGTAGAACTGTTTGTACTTATAAGTACAATCACCACACTGTAAACTTGCACTACAGTTATAATATCGCACAACCTGAGCCACTTTATAAAGCGCGTATTTACATATGATGACGATATCATTTTTAAGGTGAAATGCAGCAAAATATGTTTGTTAAATTATACAGATAAAACTTTAACTTCATTTAAATAATCTATATTCTTCACTGGGAGTGTTGTTAATGATAGAATAATTAAACATGTACTACGAAGATATTTCAATGTTCTTTAAACGTTTTGAAGAATCGGCGCTAAGCTTACAGATGGCTTAACGTCTATTACAGAGCTGATTGTATGGCGATCGGTTACATGGGAAAAGAAAAGCACTGACTGCAGTGACAGCTACGCCAATATATTTTGAATATAAAACCCCTGAGTACTGCTGCAATAAATTATTTCATCGAAGTGAAACCCATGTTTAATAACGTGCTTTAACTCCTATCATCATGAAAATGACATCACGTATACATCGCAGTATTTTAGTTATTTAAAGAGATGTAATATCACGAATGTAATGGACTCTGTGTCCAGTTGGAGGAAGAGAGCCGGTTTAAGAAGCAAGTAGTGATTCACACGCACAGAGCACATATAAGATCAAATACAAGACAAAGCATTTAACGTGCTACTTTAATTACGATGTGATTTGAGAAACTGGTTAATTAAACGATTTTAAGATGAAGTTTATGATGTTCTACTTTAATGACAAAATAAACTACGTGATTAAAGTGGAAATGTCGAGATTGAAGTTGACATTTCGTGCTTTTTCCCCACTATGTGCCTTTTTTTCTCTGTACCCTAATAAGCTTTCAAATGACACTCAGACAGTGGGCTACAACTCGGCTTTTCACGGCGACTTTGATATGTGACTTCTTTTTTATTTCCGGCACTGTGTGATTTTGTGAACGTGAGCTTTCAAGTTTCTCCAACACGCTATGTCACTCGATCAACTTCCTTTTGTTGATTATACCACGGTTTATTTGAACAAATAGTATGTTTTTCCTTTGCCTCCACTTGGTATTCGCTGAAATTCTTATATTTCCCCCGTGCTTTTCCCATTGTCTTTTCACAGAAGGCTGCGCTTAAGGGCGATTTATATTATTTTGCATATTCAAAGAAGCGTAATTCTGGGAGGAGTTGGGGCGTTACATAAAGCGCGTGCACGAGCGTTAGTTTTCACGCTGATCGGGATTTATGTAGCGAAAGAATGTGGAAGTTAGAGTACGCACAGATTCCTGCATCTGGATTTTTCTGTGCGTAAGCACATTTCGGCTTTTGTGCTTACGCCATGTTATAGTGCGAGTTCTATGCACGGCGTTATACATGAGGCCCCTGGTCACATAGTAATTAGCTCTGCTGTCAGATGCGCAGTGTGAAGTTTAGATTTCCATGTTACTGTTACTTTTCCACATCAAAGCTGTTTAATTCTAAACTTGGAGTTGCTGATTTAATTTAGGTAGTTCATTACCAGACAAATTTTCCTGAGTAGCAGGTGCTTGTAAGGGTCTCATTTCTATAGCATTTAAATATATATGGCTGTATTTTTTTAATGATGACAATGTCAGAGGGTGTCACATTGTTTGATTTTTTGTCATGTTAAAGGTGTGTGAATGTGCATGTTTTTCTAGGCATTACCAAATTAGGGACATATATAATTAATTAAGTAAATAAATGTTTACGTTAGAGAAGTCTGGAAACGTATAGGAAAGTTCTGATATGGCCCCAAAGAATTTTCATGCAAAAATGCCACTATTTATTCATTTTTTTCTTACATTTTTTGATACTGATTCTACAGTAATGTCTTTCAGCTTTTACTGTAACCCACCACTGAGTCTAGGTCTTAACGTGGCGGGTGTAGTTTGTGTGATGCCATCAGGAGTCCTGGTAGGGCCACCCATGATGGTAAGGTCAGAGGTGAGGTTCTGATTAAGACTGACTCAACTATCCCACAGTCCCACCAAGGGTCTATCCAAAGTGGTGCAACTTCCCCATGTCCCTCGTCTTCCTGTACACTGCTTACCACGTGGAGTCCCAACAGGAAATTAAGTAGTATGATTGAGGATTGCACACCCTCACTACCTATGATATCAACAACTCCTTTGTGCAAGCCCTTCCTTCCATCCATCTCTCTACTGACACACCTGGGGGGCACTTCCCCCACCCTTTGTGCCCTCAGGTCTGCCTTTCCCGAATTGAGCTGCTTTCCCACCAGCATACACACAGGAGGGGGAGTGTTAGAGATGGGAAAATGGATGTACAGCATAATCGTTGGACTGGACGGACAGCCATGACTTACTGATTTGTAGTATAATTAGTAGTATCTGCAGTATTGTCACCTGTACAAAGTACAGTAAAATTCTTTGTTGCATGTTCTTCCATCTTGTGACACATTGCCACCCTCCAGTGCCATAATAAACAAGAATGTATTAAAATATTGCCTTCATTTTACTTTATAGAAAATGCAAATCTCCTTAACTCATGCAATCTGTATTTCTTTTTTTTTTTGTTCCTTGTGGAAAAAGTGGTATACTGTATATATACACTAACTCTTTTGCCATTATTATTGAACTCCTAACTATTACACGAGTACTTATTACGTTTCTATTTGTTTTACTTAAAGCTTGAAAACTGCAAACGTTTAAACGTATGCCCTTTTGACGATTCATGTACAGTATTTTAACTTGTCTTCAATTGCACCTTGTTATCGTCTTGCTTTAATTTTATCATTATCCTGAGTTTAAAAAGTCCCCTAAGTTGGTGAACTCTCTGAAAATTTAAATATATTTACCAATAACACTCCTTTATTAATCAATAATTAAAAGCTATGTATAAAATGTTTTTACTTAATAAATATTAATTGATGACATGCATTGATGGCATTATTATGTAAAAATGGATACTTACAGTCTTTGAAACTCTGAAAGCATGACTAAATGAGGCATAATCCTTAAAAAAAATACTTTTATTTTACTTTGTTAGTTATCTGCTGGATCGTTTTCTCTTTGATTTTGTGAAATTGCTGTCCAGAGAAATATCACTTTACAGTTACTACCAGTCTTCTTTTATTATTATTATTCCCTCTCAACAGAAATTGCAAGACTGGCACCTATTTTTATTAACAGACATTTCCTCAGAAATTGAGCATCTGTGTTATATTAACACCCTTATTTTTTAACACATCTTGTTTCTTTTTTTATAAACTCAAGTTTGTTTTAGTATTCACACCAAAACTTTATTGATCTGTGTTAATCTGTCCCAGGATGCCATGTCATCATACAGATGCAGACTGGTAATTTGATTTGGCTCACACAATGTTAGCATCATTATTGAAATATTTGTAGAACTTAATTTTCTCCTTCATTACTTATTAAGCAAACCCCTGCACTTCTCCAAGCCTGTCACTGGTAAGAATATTAATTGATTTTAGAGATTTTAATTGCAATGTGAAATTATTTCAAACATGATCCTATGACCTATACTGGTCATAGGCACAAGTTGTAGTGTCATTCTTTTGATTTCTACATAAATGAGAAGCTATACAACTGCTACACTTCATAGATTGTTTACACTTTTTCCTAACACTTGCCTGACCTGCAAGTAACCACAGGGAACTGTCAGAATTTAATTGCTTTTTATTTTAAGCAGACAAGCTGCTCTCTTATTTTCATATGCTAAAATGCAAAAAAGCCCACTGTTTCTAAACAACATAACATAATACTCTCAGACCTGCTCAGACTAATTCATTGTCATGTCTGGACTAAGGCCTATTCTGACAGCATTGGATGCAAAGCAGGAAACTGCCCTGTATTGCTCACTAGGCTGTTGCAGGGCCCTACCAGCAAAGGGATCAATTGACCTGCACATCCTTGAGGAGTCTGAATAAACCAAAGTTCCAGGAGGAAAATCACGTAGGCAGAACATGAATATCTACAGTACAACATCTAGCACTGGATTTCGACAGAGGATGCTGGATCTGTGAGGTGGTAGGGCAATCTAAGCAAAGCAAATGTGTTCAATTTTGTATACTGTCTTCCACATGTTTATTGCATTTCACTGTAAGACCACAAATTAATCATGCCAAAATGAGCTAAAGACGGTGAAAGGGGAGCTGATAAGACAGGGGATCCACACTCTCGCTGAACAGATGAAAGCTGGTGATATAAATGGCAATTTCATCTGCTGTGTCAACTGGTTGTGGGGAAGGTGCGGTGTAATAGAAGCAGCAAAAGGAGATGAATTTCCAGCTGCTACAGTAACATTCTTAGAACACATTGTTGAGCTAAGGTCCCAAAGACTGCTGCAGAATACGATTATGTAGCTCATCAACTGGGACGTCTATACATCAATATTCACCTAAATATAATTTGTAAATACCTGCAGATGGGGATGACACTGCCTACTGGTAAACTTCTTGACATATAGGTCAGGACTAACAGAAGAAAAATGGAACAATATGATATAAGACAAACATAACACAATATTTAGATAACTTACGAGTAATCTTCCTATGTGAAACCTAAAAAACACTTCCCACCATTTTGGAATGGCAAGGCTCCCATGGAGCTGCAACAAATGTTAGCAGTGGAGTTCAGATCTGAATGGTGGACTGGAACGTTGCTGGCTAAGGTACGTGGACTCCTCTGTCCTGACGATGATTGAAAAAAAGAAAGAAAAGAATGAAAGGGATTTTACCACTGCACATTGAGATTTTAACTTTATATATTAAGAATACAGTATATATTGAACACCCATTTGTTTTAAGGCATGGTTTTATGAAAATGAAAGTATTTATCAACTTTGTTGCACTTTAATTCTTCTTGTTTTAATAAACTATCATTCTTTTGACTTTAAAGTCTCACTTGACAGCACACTCACCCCTGTCCCTTCTTGTTTTTTTGACTATCGATACCCCAGAAAACAGAAGGTAGTCATGCCTGCCGACACTGAGGTATGCATACTTACACCAGGAATGTTACAATCAGATTCTGGGGAACCACAGTGGCTACAGATTTTTATTCCAGCCATTTTCTTAAGTAGTAACTGTAGTATTTACTGTGTTTGATTTTGTGAGATCTGGTTTAAAATGGCAAAGTTAATGAAAGAAATGCATGCTGAGCAAGAGGTAAAATAAAAAAAAATTAAGACTTGTGTGGGACTGCTGTCTTTGCTAATATACACATTCTAATAAAGAAACACAACCATAACCAGTTACTGCTACTATTAAACAGTTTTCTGTTGCCTTGATTCTAATCAACATGCTTAATTTTTTTTTAATGGCAGCAAAACAATAAAGAGATGTATGGTCAGCTAACAGAAAAACAGGTAGAAAACAAGTTAATGCAGGGGTCTCAAACAATACTGGTGGTCCAATTTTCACCACAACCAATATTTAGCTGTTAACAAAATCTTATTTAATTATGTGACATTTTAGTGTCTTAATTCTGCCCCACCATTCATTTCCAAAAGTGATTTTCTTTTTTTAGAGTTCACTGTTTAAATGCATAATGGACAACAACAGATTAATATTCCTCAGACATTCGCTTTCTTCCTTTCAGATATTTTTTGCGACAGTTTTATATTAAACACCCACTTCCAAATGGGATCTAACTTCGCCTAGTCATTTGTTGGCTCACTTTATTTTTGATTATTGCGTGACTGCTTATTAAAGAAAAAAATGAAATCATTAAAATAAAGTCAAGGTAACATGGCATGTTCCATTAGCATTAGTATTTGGTTACTAATGGAGAAAGTGGCTAGAAGGAAAACCTGCAGCTACTGCAGCCCTCCAGGAACTAAGTTTGACACCCCTGGCTTAGACTACTACATTAGAAAATAATAATGAAAAATGAAATGGAGTGTTATGTTTTTAAAATTTTTGCTTTTGACATGTAATAATTTTGCCAGCAGTTTTCTATGTTATTATGAAATGCACAGAACACTTTAAAAACTGCTTGAAATGCTATGATATAGCAAATTAAAGTGTCATATGAAATATCCTCTATATTTTCATATTGTAAAAATCTAATGTATTTTGCACTCTGTACCATTCATATTAAAAATACTCTAAAAGCTGTATATTTGTCAGCTTATTTACATAATATTAACATTTCTAGGTGTTAACATTAGAGCTCCCACACTTTTTTCAGTAATATAACCAACTGAGGCTATGCCTGTCATGAACTAGGAGTTCCAAAGCATGTAATAATGCCCACTAGAGAGGTAAACCCAACAAAAGCTGGCTAGTAAAAGGGCAAATGCAGGATCTATTTGGAAATATTTCCAAAGTAATTCTGTAATAATAATAAAGCTCAATGGAGCGCAAAGGCAAAGAGGTGTTGCCTAAACAATAATACAATCAAAAGCAAACACAGTCCAAAAAAGAAATTCATAGAATAGTAAAAAAAAAAAAAAGAAATTAAAGAAGGTCAAAAAATCCAAAATCAAAAAGGTACACTGCACAGAGAAGCACAACAACTCGCCAATTCCAGAGCACATTCATAATGAAGTGCCAGGAACTGTGGGAGACCCTCCACATATATAATGCATAGGGCACTTCTGGGTTGTGATTGGCAGGTGGCCTTGCTCCTTGTGAGACCAATCACAAACACATGGGGTGTAACCAAGACATTGTAACATAAGCATGAGCAATGACAAATAAACACAATAAAATGAATACATACAAAAAAAATCAAAAATGAACGAAGATGGCGAAAAGCATGAATTAGAACCCACAGAAAGTGTTCCTCCCCAGCTGCAACATAATGCCAAGTGGCATATAAATCCTTTTGTTGTCATTAATCATCAGCTCACTATGTATCCCTACTACCTTAACCCCAAAAACATAGATAGCCCTAAAACAGTTTGAGTGAACATAAAAATAAATACTTTTTTTGGCACACAGTGTATGTTGTTTACATACATTTTCACTTTAATGAGTCACGAGTGCAGAGCTTCACATGTACATATACAAAGTACATGTGGCAAAAGTGCATTCTTGATCCGATGTAGAATTGTTGTCATGATTTGAGCTTACCTCTGTTATAGCACGTCTATGTGAAAACAGCAGTGTCAAATGCGGGGTGGGGGCGCTAGGGGGGTATGGGGAGTTGGGATTGTGAACATGGCTGAGGAAATAACAGAATAAAAAAAACAAAGCTAACCTTTACAAGTATAATAAATTACACTGGCTGTTACAGACTGGAATCAAATGTAAGTATTCTAAAATAGTATGAATACGAGCAGCTCAGTTCTCAAAACAAACTCATCCAAGATCGAATCCATGAAGCTTTGATTACCAGTCAACAGCTGATACCGTTGCGTCACCGAAGCTGTGATAGCGAATGCATGTCAATGTCGCAGGTAAACGTGGTTTGTTTTTCTGCAGTTATATTTTTGAATAAAAGTGCATTTGTTCTCTTATATTTGTACCTTTTGTGAAAGTGTTTCTTTAATATTTGGAATTCAGGCTTCAAACATTATATACTTCATGTCTACATTTTGTCAATTATTACCAAAACATGAAAAACGTTTCTGTTTTAACGATGTGTTTACTGTACATAGATTGCTGTAAACACAGAACACACATGAAATGCAAGTGTTTCAAATAACGATATAGTGTTTATAAAAGGTGTCATTTTGCTTGACTTCTCACTCTATACAACTCAAAGCAACTGACATGCAGGTAAACAGACTTGAGCTGAGACAACTGTGCGGGGTGGGGGAAGGTGATAATAGGCTGCTTGCTGTTTGCTGCTCATCCACACATTTAGAAGACAAAAGACGCTGACGGAGAGGTGCGAAGCATTTTAAGGTGGGACGGATCTACGAGTTTTTTCATAGGCTCTGGTAATTCTAGTGTTAAGCTATATCTGCTGACGATTGTGTACTTATGGCTAATCGAGAGTCTGATCTCCAAGATATCACAAATTGGTTTACTGAAACCTCTCATCTGTTTGGGCTCTCGAGCAGTCTTAATAAGACAGAGGGCCTGCTCCAGGCTCTACAGATCCAATCTCCTCCCATCTATATTGATGGCATCTAGCTAAAGGCAGTTAACCACGTCAGTACTAGGGGAGCATCACTGCTTGGGATAGCACTATTTATAAGTGTGGCATGCATCAGCAAAATCAGCCAGTCTTTGGGTTCCTTTCAGTCTTGTGTGAAGAATCACGGGAACATCAAGCAATTAACCAAGGTCAGAGCAATTGTGCTCCTATTCCACTTGTAGGCTTTTGATACTTGGATGCTGTATCAGAGACATATCAGGCACCTAGAGTGCTTACACAAGAGTGCCCTGGTTCAATTTTGGGCATCTGATGGGATGATTAAACAAAGAGTTCAACTTTGAAAAATACAGGACAGGGCTTGGCCTATTGAGCACTTAGGCCATGATATTGAAATCCCAGCTTTGCCAGACAGTCCATGATTATCCAGATTCTCTATGGAGTTCATACACATGGCTGTAGAAAGACAGAACATCCAAAGAAACATTGCAAGGACTACATCTAAGACATCCTGAAATATTGCAGAATTTCACCTTTAAGAGCTTGAGTACATTGCTGAGTCAGACAAAATCTATCTATCTATCTATCTATCTATCTATCTATCTATCTATCTATCTATCTATCTATCTATCACATGGCAGAAGGAGCAAATCACTAGTGCACACACAATCCTTAGAACCTCACTCACCAACACAATGTTTTTTTCAATTGTCTTACAATAAAAAAAACACATAAGAACATTTATGGTAGGTAGAATGCTAAGTGTGGACTGGGTGGTCTTTTGGCCTGATATTCCTTCAGATTTTGTTTTTTTTCTCTAGCTTATATTGAGTGTTTTTTTTTTTATATTTTTATATCTACCCTGGCCATCTGACCTTTGTACTGTCACTTAGAAACTTAAAAAAATCTGTATTTTAAGGACTCTATTCCTCTTAATTATATATAGTATCTTTCTTATGTAAAAGTGCATTAGTTATTTATCTTTTTTATACCTTTTTATTCTTATCTATTTTTTTTTTTTTTTTGCATTTCACTTATTTGACATGTTGTAAATCACATTGAGCTACATCCTTTATATGAAAAATGTGGTATAGAATTGAATGTTGTTGTTACTGTAATCATTGTAATTCTAGTTGCATACACCAGGTCGTGTATTTGACAATTTTATTACTATTTTACACTTTTATATTGTTTCCTTCTGGATTTAAATAACACTCTATTTCACTCATACTGTTTGAGAGCAGCTTTCTCCTTTAAGGTATTGCTCATCTAGCTAGTGAAAATGTAGTGAGAAATGTCTTCAGAAAAAAAGCCTGTCTTACTTACAGATATCCTTGTAAAAGATGAATGAGGAATTAAAAGAGATGTTAACTTTTTGCAGGTTTACAAAATAAGTATTTGCAGACTAATCAGTTACTCTCTCAGCTGCTTACCTATAATCATTCTGCTGCATGTAATCTTGAGACTATGAAGCTTGTGATATTGTTTTTGGCAGGAGGTACCTAACAGGAGTTAGAGTGAGAATGAATAGTCAGTTTACCTGTAGGGCATGAGTAATTACTTCTGCTGTTTAACTGACTTCCATGGAGATAGTGTGGAACAGGTTATTTAATTCTCCCAGCAAATAGAGACTTTCAGATTTTTTACACCAAACTGATTCATGTAACTTAAAGAAAGAAAGAAATGCTGGGACCATTGTAGCTCATTAGGTTACTTTTTTTAATCCAGGTTTTCAAAAAACCTCAGTCGATATATACTGCTGGTTCACTGAAATAAGAAATTTAATTCAAAGTGGTGAAAAACTTAAGGTAAGTCAAAGTTGCAAATGAAGGAATTCAAGAATAATATATAATGTGTTACTCCTATACCTAACTGGATTAAAGGTGTTTGGAGTCTTAGTAATAATTTGTGCTTAGTGATGCAGCCTTGCAACTCCATTGAGCCTGATTAGTTTTACTGACACTGTAACTGGGTACACTGGGTACATCTTTAAGATATACTAGATATTTTGTGGAAACCTGTGGTGGACAGACATTATATCTAGGGTTATTCTTGGCTTGTACCCTATGTTTCCAGCTCCTTAAGGACCAGTAATAGAACATACCGCTCCAAATAATTATATACAGGTAAAATTCCATTACGACGAACTCCCAGGGACCTAAAAAATATTTTGTTGTAATGAGATTCTGTATTTGTTACTATAGTGCTTTCTTTACCTTGCATCCAGGCGTTTGCAATCATTTCAATAGCTTATTTCATGTTAATTTTAATCTCCTCCTGCCTACAAGTTATGCTGACGAGAATTTTTCTCAGCATTTCTTTGCAATAATACATTTTCAGGGTAAGAATGATGCCCAAATCCAATGGCTGAAGCACTGCTGGTCAATTGGGTGGGAGGGACTCAGGGTGAACATTATCTAAATGTAGAAGCATGTTGTGGGCAGCACAGTTATCAATCAGGAGCCAAATTTTCCCTTTCTTATTCATATTGTAAGGTTTCTGAACTCTTTTGAGACCCCCAACCTAACCCCAACCACCCCCACTCAACAGGAAAGACATGTTGAAGTCCGTCCCGAAGCTCAATTGCAAAGTCTGTGGAAGATTGTTTGTCTGTTGTCAGGGCAAGGCAACATCAGGCTCATAGCACTGCAGCGAAGCGACACAAAAACAAATTATAAAAGATCGGGGTCACGCTATAACTCCCTGTCTTGCACCCCAAAACACGAGGCTTAGTCTCAGTACTTTAGCAAAACCAGCTTTATTCAGCTTGAAACACGAACGGCACACTTATTTATTGTAGCGTGATCTGCTACTCTGCTATACACAGACACTACAGTCAGGCAGGGTTGTGGCCATATCAGTGACCAAGTAAACCTGTTATCTGCATTTACAATGTACCTTGCATCACCCACCGATATCTTTTCTGTTTGCTTGGCGGAGAGACACAGCATAGCTGTAGCTCCAGCAACAGATAAACAGTTTTCCATAGACGTGGAGATTGGACTTCAGGGCGCTCTTCGGCGAGCTGTCTAGTTAGAGGATGGCCCCAAGAGAGTTTACAAACCTCACATTTTCTTGAATGAGTGCTTTGGCATGTTGCTTCTTCAGTGGTGAGAATATTTGAAAAATAATATAAAGATATGTTCAAGTGGGTATACAGTGAATTCAGATAGTGTTCAGACCCCTTGAATTTATACCAACTGTATTGTGGTGTAGATTTAATTGTACATGTATTAATTACCCATTTTTACTCATCACTCAACACTCCACAACTCATAATGACAAAGTGAAAACACATTTTTTGAAGGTTTGCAAATTTTTTTAAATAAAAAACTACAATTTCTCATTCATGTACTCTAAGTACTGTATTTAACCCTTAATTCAGTACACTGTAGAAATTCCCTTTGTCTGCAATTACAGCTTTGAATCTTACTTAGTAAGTCCAAACAACCTTTGTGCACTTGGATATGGACAGTTTATCCTATTTGTCCTTAGACTGGATGGAAAACATCTGTAAACTACCATCTTCAGGTCTCTCCGCAGATGTCCTTTGGGGTTTATATATTGCCTTTGGCTGGGACACTCATGAGCAGTTAAAGACTTATCCCAGATTCACTCCATTTTCTTGTTTCTGGTCACTGTTTTCCTGAAAGGTTACCTGTTACCCCAGTCTAAGGTTTTGTGCACTCTGGAGCAAGGAGCTCTTCTGTATTTGGCTGCATACAGTAATCCCTCCTCGATCGCGGGGGTTGCATTCCAGAACCCCCCGCAATAGATGAAAATCCACAAAGTAGAAACCATATGTTTGTATGGTTATTTTTATATATTTTAAGCCCTTATAAACTCTCCCACACTGTTAACATTATTAGTGCGTGTCAGGAGCAGAGAATGTCAGAGAGAGAGAGCACGCGACAGAAAAGCAAACAATCAAAAAATCAATACGTGCTTTTGGGCTTTTAAGTATGTTGAAGCACCGCGATAAAGCGGCATTTTTTAAAGGAGCGTCCGTATCTTCTAAGCAAACAGCATCTGTGCAAACAGCCCCAGTGCTCATACCCACTCCGTCAGGTGCAGAGAATGTCAAAGAGAGAGAAAAGCAAACAATCAAGCACCGCGCGGGAAGCATATCTTATATCATTGAGGAGTTTTAGTTAATATATAATACATGCTCTGATTGGGTAGCTTTTAAGCCATCCGCCAATAGCGTCACTTGTATGAAATCAGCTGGGCAAACAAACTGAGGAAGCATGTACCATAAATTAAAAGACCCATTGTCCACAGAAATCCACGAACCAGCGAAAAATCTGTGATATATATTTAGATATGCTTACATTTAAAATCTGCGATAGAGTGAAGCCTCGAAAGTCGAAGCGCAATATAGCGAGGGATTACTGTACATCCTACATCCTTCCCTCAGCTCTGACCAGTCTCATTGTTCCTACCACTGATAAGTACCGCCATGTCATGATGTTGCCACCATGATACTTCACTGTAGAGATAGTATTAGGCAAGCAGTAGTAGGCTGGAGTGGAGCGGTACCTGGTTTTCATTAGGCATAGCCCTTGGAGATTCTGCACAAAGAGTAAAATGTTTGTCCCATCAGACCAGTGAATTTTTTTCTTCATGCTCTCAAAGTCCTTTAATGGAATGCTACTGATATAGTCATCCTTCCAATGAGTTCTCCCATCTCATCAGAGGACTTCTGGAGCTCTCATAGAGTGACCATTGGGTTCTTGGTCACCTCCCTGATAAAGGTTCTTCTTACTCGGTTACTCAGTTTTGCTGGATGGCCTACTCTAGGAAGAGTCCTTTGGGTTCCAAACTTCTTCCATTTCACAATTATTGAAACCACTGTGCTCCTGGGAACACTCATACCCTTACCCTGATCTATGCCTCACCACAATTTTTTCATAGATGTCTTCAAACAGTTCCATGGACTTCATGGCTTGACTTTTTATCCTGATCTCAAGGATAATTAAAGTTGGCAGGATACACTTGACCACAATATGGAATGCCACAACAAAAGGTGTGAATACTTATATACATGAGGGATTTCAGTTTGTGATTTTTAATAAATTTGTAAGTATTTCTAAAAACATTCTTTCATTTTGTCATTATGGGTTATTGTATTGTAGATTGATAGCCAAAAATTGAAAATTTATCCATTTAAAATTAAACCAACAAACAAAAAACAATAAACCTTTAAAATTATTCAATGAATCTTTAAATTGTCCTTTCACTATTTGTATATTTCTAATTTCACCTTGGGGACATATAAAGTACATCTATCTATCTATCTATCTATCTATCTATCTATCTATCTATCTATCTATCTATCTATCTATTCTTTCATTCATTTTATACATGGGCAATTAAAATCACCCATTACTATGATATCACTATCTAAAGTATACTGATATTGCTTTATTGGCTCTATTGACATTGACGGGTGTAAAAGATTCTCAGTAAAATGCTACTACGTGTTTCTTTGTTTCTGTTGAATCTAAAATATTCTGTAAGATGTGGTTCACCTACTACTTGAAGACTTCCACTTAAATTATTTTCTAAAAGGAAACTAACGGAATTGTTGACGAGAACTAGCTATTCAGACAAAAAGGTCTACCTTCTCCTGGACAAATAACATTTCAAAAATTGCATCAAGTGGAGAGAATGAATGTATACTGCTTACACTACATGACACTACTTGATTTTGATTCCATGTTTCTACACTACTTCCCATCATTTGTACATAATCTACTATATATCAGCTGCCTCTGGGTTTTAGTTGAACTCATTTCAAGCTAAAAGCTGACAGTGACCTTACTAAATTTTGTGTACTTCTACTATGTCGGGAGTTAATCTCCATTTCTTTAAAATAATAAATTCCCACTCTTTTCAATCTGTCTTCATTACTGGAAGGCCACAGACATGAAATTAGGTTTGTAGCTGTTTGTGATGTTCTTGGAGCACTGTCCATCTTTTAAAATGTACACTAAAACTTCACTCAGTAATAAAGATGAGTTTAGTTTTAGTATAAACTCACTCATTTATGGCTTGCATGGTGCACTATTCAAATATTATTAACTTTTTTAATCCTAAACCCTATACACTACAGTGTGTCTGTTATTTTTAAAATTATATCTAATATTTTACCTTCATCGGTGCAATGCCTTAAATATATTTATATGTGTATTGCTGAATTTTGCGTAGGTTCTCCTGTATTGATGTTGCTCTATATACAGTGTCACAATTCACTCCACTTCCGTGTGAGGACTGAGTTGAGAGTATGATCTGTTTTGTTTTTATGAGAGGACTTAAAGTATTGAAACTGGCCCAACCTAATAAGGTCAATTGCAGAAACAGTTATTTTCATATGACCTTGGCCCATTATATAAGAGGGTAAATTCCAGCAAGTAGCAGTTCATGTCTGGCAGCGGCATAAGATGGAAGTCTGACATAAATGTCTAAGGTGTTATGGCAAAAAAGGGCAAGGAGAGACCCTTAATACTGTCAAGACCATCAAGAACTTTCCTTGAAAGTTCTCCCAGACAATTTTTAAATTAAAGTGGCAGAGATCTTGGAGTCTTTCTATAAGAAATCTTTAACAAACTGTTTCAGAGATTGGTATACAAATAAAAATTTCACTTACCAAAAATCAAGGGATACTCTGTACTTACAGTCAAGGCGCTAGCGAAGTCATCAAAAATTAAACCTAAATTGACACTCTTATGAAGTCTTCCCTAAACAAAATTGAAATACTGTTTAATGTGAGCAGTCATCTTATATAACTTGTCCACTATCACCACAACCAGTAACACAAAACTATGGCACCAGTGAAATCACGAAATGGCAAAAACGTTATTATCCAAATAGCAATACAAATATAAACAAACAATAATAAATACAAATAATGCTGTCTTACTTAATGCAAATGTAAATAATAAATTTCCAAATTTCTGACGGACCTTCTCTCTTAAGATGTGGTCTCCACATCAGTCCATCCAGTTTCAATGGATATTTTTTATGGAACTGGTGGAGCAACCAAGAGTCATAAATATCTCTTGATGGCAGGCAAAAGGATTTCTGTGGACTATCCAGAAAATAACCACACCAATGCACCAAACTGTATATCCAAGAACCAAAACAACACAAATCTGTTATTTTCTGGATTTGATATTCTGATATCTCATCAGCAATAACTGTAGCAAGAGTACTAGCCAGACACACTCCACTTAGCATTGGAAAGGCACTATATTAATGCATCTTATTATTACTTTATTATAATTTCTCTGACAATCATCAACACTCCATTTGATCAGGGAGCTCATGATTTTATAGGGCCACTAGAGAAGTCAGCAACTGAACATCAGTGCATACCGGTAGCCTTTGAATAGGCTATATTCAATACCCAGAGGCTTCTCCTTTACTAACATCGACCACCAGCACTATCATAAAATGAATGGTGGGTCAGTTTAGTTGTGTTTGTGTTTACATAGGTGTACTTATAGAATGGGTTCCTCATTTATACTTTATTCAAAGATTTAAAAAAACAACTAAAAATGAAATACTTGTATACATCTGTTTACCATTTTCACATGGATAAAATTAGTAGAGGGACAACATACAACTTGTTGTTACAGTACATAAAGTGGAGTAAAACATGGAAGGAAATAAGAACCAGTTACTCCCTTCTCCGGTTTGCCTAACAAGAGGTGCAGCAAACTTTAGCTTATACTAGGCAGGAGTTAGAAAAGATTGATCTGAGACTTACAGAGAAGCAGGGGCCAAGGGATGAAGAGACTAAAACTGAATATATATGTTGTAAACAGCATTCAGGTGGCAGGCTGTGGTCTAAATTCCAGCATGTCTATCAATACTGAACATTAAAACCAAGATTAAAATCCAAAATCATTGTCAAGAAAAATGTTATCAAGTAAGTCATAACCCCAACTACAAGATCATTCCTCTGATATGATATGCAATTTTTGGTTAATTCAAGTCAATTTAGTTGAGTTTATTTTTACATGGAATCATTGCCATATTTAAATGAGAACTTCCACTAACATGACCAATGAGCTGATCATAGTCATGTGATGCCATTCAGGATTGCATAAAAACAATTTAAAATAAAATGAATCATAAAAATGAACCCCAAAAAGCTCATAAAGACAATGTGCAATAGTACTGTACACATATTCAATGTAAAAACGTGAGTGCTTTCAGCCAACAAATTATTTAGCAGATGAGTGTCAGGTATGTGATCAACATTTCTTGCATTTCCTGTCATCCTGCACTTACATAGATCTTTGTACACACGGAACACACATGAAATGCATGTGTTCCAAATAACAATATATTTTTTTAGCCTATAGAGCTCTAGGTACCTCATTCCCTGATAAAAAAAGGCTTGAGCTGGGATAGCTTTTTGCCTTTTTTGCGGCAGTGGAAGGATGGGATAGTAGGCTGCTTGTGCTTATTGACACATTTACAACATAAAGGACGCTGAATGGAGAGGTGCGAAGGGATTTAAGGTGGGCCGGATTTACGAGTTTTTTAGTAGGCTTTGGTATTTCTAGTATTAAGTAACAACTTATAAAAACTCAGTCTGGTTTTTGAGTATGATTCCTACCCCATGACAAGAGTAGATTAAAATAAAAAAACTTGCCAGCTACTTGCTATTTTACTATCAATAACAAAACTTGAGTGTATTGGTAGGTTTAAAAAACAAAGAAATAAAGTGAAAACTGGGGTTTAATACCCGCAGTATCCATAAGTAGCATTGAATCCTACCTTTTTGATTTCATGGAGCGAAAGCAGCAATTCAGCATCTGGTGGACAGACTGCTAAGGCCCCATGAGCCTTTTAGGAGACGTTTATATAGACCACATTGTTGTCTTCTCACCAGCTTTGGAAAACATTTTCAGCCTTTGAGAAAGACTGTGACAACAAAATGTACATTTGGAATGGAGAAATGCATTTACTTGTGGCAGGTGATACAGAAGGGACTTATATAATCTCAAATGCCTAGGGTGAATGCCATTGCTTTATGGCCAAAACCCAAAATCAAGAAGCAAGTTCTAGCTTTTCTTCAGCTAGTGGAGTACTATTTGTATGCATACTGTATAAAAACTACATAATATAGCCTACTGTGTACATGTGCAAATGTTGTACAGTATCTCTTTTACAAGCTTTGGAGTATTACTTAAATTTTAAAATGTGCTTAGGATTACAACCAGAAATAATTAATGAATTACAAGGCATTTCTTAGGAAAGCTACTTCTGTGTATTGTCAGTTTTGGTTTTCAAAATGCAGTAAGTGAAAAATAAGGGAAAAAGTCTATTACTGAGCAATGGACTGTGAAAGACTATTAATACAATTAATATTGGTTTTGAAAATTGTGAGCTCTGAGCATCAACAGAGTCTAATTCACTGTAGCTCAGTACATGATGATAATTAGAATTTGGAATGCAGAAAAGTGAACCAAATCCAATCATAACATTTAAACAAAACAGTGAAAGTGATTGCTCTTGGAAAAGTGGTAACCTATGAAGAGAATGATGAAATATTTAATGAATGTGAACTGGAGGTAACACTTTTCAAATCCAAATTAGGAGCAGCAAGGTAAAATTAAAGACTACAGAAAATTACTAGTTAGTAATTTCTGTCATATTATATACATTAGTGTTTTTATTCTTTCATAAAAACAGTAAAAGATATTTAATTATTTACTTTTCAGAAACTGCAGTCATGTAACAATTACAGATTATGGTAGGGTGTTTGGCTATCAAGGGTTGCCAATGGCAATTGTTCTACAAAAGTGACACAGAAGACAGATAACTTTCTGGGCATAAACATTCAGCAGATACACTGGCATTTAGAGAGCATGTGTGCATGGTAGTTATGATAATGGTACGTTGATTCCTGAAGGCCCAATTCATCTGTGTAAAATATGTTTACTCTTTCATATTTTATGTTGCCTAAGGTCCTAGCCCCGATATTAGATATTGCCTCAATTTGTACCCTAATTTTGGAGATACTTTTATTCAGGACTGAGTATTAAAATCAACTTTACTTCTGATCACGTCCCAGAAAAAAACAGGTAAACTGAAATGTCTTGCCAGGATGTATACATTTTAAGTACTATGTGTAATGTTTCAAATCAAATGTTATATTAGGTGTGGGTCAAATGATCCACAAATGCCCATAATTATAGGACCACGGACATATGCCCTTTCAAATGAGTTTATAAATGCTCCTATTGTAAATGTTTTTGAATTCCTCATGCATTAAATACCCATCAAGCTCTACGTGAACCTGAAGAGTATCTGAACAGGAATAGCTTATAACGTAAGAACAGCCAATGACTAATATAAAAAAACTAATGAGCTAAAAGCAATAAAAATGGCCACGCTTTTAAGTCGGTAAAAGAGTACAGCTTTCCACAAATTATTTAAGCTATTGAGTATTGCTGAACGTTTCAACATGCAATACATTGTAGAATGCAATACACTGTACAACACAAATTGCGCAAAAAGTTTGTTCTGTCTCAAAAAAAAGAGTCAAAATTATATATATTTATATATAGATATTGAGCTCACATAATTAAGTGTGTGTTGATTTTTGTATTTGTGTGACTAGGTTCTCTTTGCATCAAATAGCTAGTGGGCTGCTAGAATACCAATACAGGTCAGCACACCACACAGAGTGCAGAAAGCAGATTTCTTATTCAGTAGAGCCAAAGGATGGCCATGTCAGGTTTAGTGACTAATTGAGCTTTGAACTGCAATGTTACCTCATTTTTAAACGTGCTTTTTCCATTTGTTTTTGTATTTTAACAGCTTTTTTACTGGCCTCTAAAAATATCATTTTGGGGGTATTTGGAAGTAATTTACTAGTATTTTCAGATAATTTTTTTTGATTTGGAACATTTTTAAAATGTCTTTCTGCTGCACCATTTATGCACTCTTCTTTTGTTGATTGACTTTGAATTTCATCTTGTGTTTTGGCTTTGGCTTCGTGAAATATTCTGGTTATTGGTTGTTTCACTCTGTTTCTTGATCTATGATTTTGTCTCACATCCTGGCAATCGTTTATTTGATTCCTGTCCTACTGGTTAAATCCTATGCTATTAACTGAAAATGTGATCTGACTTCTGATTTTGTCTTACTTTAAACTGCTGCTTTCTTGTGCAGTCAGTACAGGAGAACTTTGCGTATTTGTGGTGAATGTGGATTAAAATTAAAAAAGAAAATGGAATACAAAACAGCAATGAAGCCTCTATGATTTAAGGAGAAAATTGAAGAAAGGAAATGTCGCTAGTGCTAGAAGTAGAATATGAGAAATAGAAAAAAGTGATTAGTCTCGGAAAGACAGGAAACAAAGACAAGCAAACAAAATTGTGTGAGAAATCAAAACTGGGAAAAATTAAGAGAAAATGTTAATATTCCATGCTAAAGAAACAATAATAAATCTCTCAATTTAACAAACTTAAATATGAAGTATTTTACAGGCACCTTTAAGAATAAAATATTAAATTATTGTGAATACAATATCCTGATCAACCAGTGATATGGTTGAGTGAATACAGGAGTGGATTAAGATAACAGGTTCCTCTGAGCTACAGTATATGCCAGAATATGCTTTGTAAAGAATTAGCAAAGGAAAAAAATTCCTTGCCTTATAAAACCTTTCACAAGGCTTTCAACATCAAGACATCATGACAGCTGAGAAATATAATTCTATTTCAAACTCTTAATTGGAAATCTGGGGAGCATCACAGTTCTGAAAGCAAGACATAAGTAATCCATCATGTCAACAGTGGCATTCAAGCAATTACTTCTTCAAAAGCAGAAAAAACATGGTTTTGATTCAATAAGTATGTATGCCGTTTTCTTGGAAAAAGTATCACTGTTATCATCTTCTCTTAGAAAATCAGTATGATGTGAATCTAAAAATTAAGAACTGCTAATAAAAATAATGAATCTGTGCAGTTATTAACTGAGTTGTCTTGATATTTAAGCTTCATTCTGAGTGAATAACATTAATTTGTAAGCAATTGATTTGCATATGAAGAACCTAAAATGTCCAATGTGCATATCAAGCACTTTTGGGTGCACTAGAACATGTAAATGCAACTGTGTTTTTACTTTGATTGGTCTATCCTCATGCTTGATTTGCATCTTCTTGTTATCTGGCTCCTGGTGCAACTGTATTGTTTACCCTGAACTTTGTTTAAACGTAAATATTAGAAGAGTTAATGTTTTACCTTTGGGATGTCTAAATGGCTTTGAGCAGAAGTTACATGATTTTGCCTATAGTAAAAAAATACAATGTTTATAACAAAATCTGAAAAACATCAAAGACATTGAAGTAATTTGATCCAGTCTATTTCAGAAATTAAATCAAATCTATTCTGTTCTTTAAAAGAAAATCAATTGAACATTTTCCTAGAATAGTTGACCTTCTTATGACTATAATTCAGTCTGAAATGTAAAACTGCTTTTCAGTAACTGAATAAATTTTGAAATCTATGCTTTACAATTAATGTTAATTAGTATAGACCATATGGGCCATTCAGGTCAGGTCAGGTCAGATTGGGGAGCATGCACTGGTACAGCGTGTTGCTGCACCCACCATACAATGCAACAGCTGAGGATCCTGTTTGGCAACCCCCTCAGACAGACACACAGTCCAGTCCCACCCTCTGGAAATGACCATTTATCTGCCGCAGCCAGGTGTTACATTGGTGTACTCTTGGCTTAGTCCGGTGTGAGGTGGATCATCATCGGGGAATCGCACAACATGGCCACAGTACCATAACTGACACTACCTCACAATGCAGATAATTCGCCTCATTCAGGACACCATGAGCAGCTGCTTGTTTGACACAAAGTCAAACCAATAGTGCCCAAGGAAGGCTCCTCGCATTATGAAGGGGATGATGGAAAGCCCTCTGAAGCCTCATTCATGGGCGAGTTGAAACCGCTGGAGTGCCAATGGGGTTTGTTGGGGATCAGAATTAGTGTTGTGCTGAGGCGTCACCCGCTGTAGTTGGGTAACAATTTGAGGTGTCCCATCTGGGTAGGCATGCGGAACGTCTTGTCTCTCCGGCATGGGCCATTGGGCAGAATTAATTCCAGACTTTAGTATGTTGTTTCACTCTTACGGGTTTTTCTTCTGACTAATCCATTGACCAACTTGATGTTTTGATAAATTCAAAGCGCTATGATAACCCTTTGGTCATCCTCTAGCTGTGCCTGCATACCCTAGGAACACATCCTTTGCCATTCAGGATTAGTTGTTCCCTTGGACATGTTGTTGCAGGGTTTCTGACTGAACACTTATGACTCTTAATTCAATAAGAAGTTAATGATAGCGAAATAACATTACAAAAAAAAACAACTACCTTATATTAAACTTTTGTCCAAATAGGGATTCAGGGACATTTTGTTGTCAATCATCAGGTAGAGGCAAAACATTACAGCACTGCTAAGATGTTTGTGAAGCCTTTAGAAACTACTGAATTTCTGCATACATTTTGATCTGAAATATAATCAGGTTTTCTTATAAGTAATAAAGATAAAGAAAAAATAAAATAATTAATATGCAAATTGTTAAGACTTTTTCATTTATTAATTGATCAAAATGAGACAGCATTAAGTGTCTTTGTCAGAAAAATTACGTGAACCTCCAGGATTATTAAACCACAGTTAAGGGAATAATATGAGTCAGGAGTGTCAGTCAGTAGGATTAAATCAGTTTTTAATCTGGGTAGCCGAGCTCTGTTAAAAAAAATAAATAAATAAATAAACCTTCCAAAGTCTGGTCTTCACCAATCTTTTTCACCATGCTTCAATCCAAAAACATTTCTGAGACCACTGAGTGATCCTCAGGCTGGAAAATTTTACAAAAAAGCAGCAGTTGAAGTTGTGCATAGGAGAACAAACAATTGCATCCCAGGACTTAAGGACATGCCCTACATGGACAGAGCCAGAAAATGAAACCTGTTTAGTGTCGAGCAAGGGGACCTTATCCAGGTCGTCATAATCCTCAAAGACACTGATAAAATAGATCCAGCTGAATTCTTTCAACTTAATGATGAATCACATATTTGAGATCACCAGTGGAAATTAAGGGAAAGGGCATTTAGAAATGAAGCCTAGAGCTCTTTACTCAAAGAATTGTGAAAATCTGGAACAAACTACTAACACATGTAGTTGAAGAAGAAACCTTGACAATCTTTAAGAAGTATCTGAATGATATATTAGTACAGCTTAGCTGTTAGCTAAACAAATGAGCTTGATAAATTGAATGGTCTCCGCACGTTTGTCAAATTTCTTGTGCTCTTATGTTTTTATGTCCATTTACAGATTGGATCCTTTTGATCAAGAAATGAATAAAAAAAAGTATAACATTTCTGTATGGGGAATGATTAACCTTTTCAACTGGCAGATTTCACGTAACAGGGCTTAAGCACTGAAAGACACATCAAGCTGAACAAAAGTGCAGTGTATTCTGGGAAAACTAAAAAGCAAAGCAGGGTCTTAGAATGTTTTTTATTATTATTATTTTATTGATTTTATTGTAATCATTCCATACAAATAGATCAATTTTTACAAAAAATAGCATTGAAAACAAATAAACCCCTACCCCGGAGAAAGAGAGCATGGCCAATGGAATAAAACTTAAAGCTAGTAAAAATAAATAAATTGATGAGTTTAATAGGTGGATAAAGATAAATGGAGAAGAAAAAGAAATGGGAAGAGAATCTATTTCCACAGTGCTTTAAGACCAGGTTTTGAAAACATTCTGCACAGATCCTCTAAGTGAGAATTAGATTTTTTCTGATTTCAAATAATATAAAACATCAGTTACCCACTGACCTAAAAGAGGAGAGTTAGGATTCTTCCAGTTTAGCAAAATAAGTCTGTGTGCCAATAGTGTAGTGAAGGCAATCACAGTTTGTTTGTCCTTCTCCACTTTAAGCCCATCTGGGAGAACACCAAACATAGCTGTTAATGGGTTAGGAGGTATTGTGACACCAAGGTTGTCTGAAAAGGAACTTAAAAGTTTTTGTCCAGAATGATGTTAATTTGGTGCAGGCCCAAAACATGTTACCCAATGAGGCTGGAACTTGATTACAGCGTTCGCAAGTTGGATCTTGCCAATTTTTTAGCGATACAAATGTGATCAATATATAATTTTGAGTTGAATAATTGTATGCTTTGTGCATATGGAGCTCGAATGAATTCTCTGCATTGCTACCTTCCACTCCTTTTCTGATATGTTGAGTGAGAGATTATTTTCCCATTGTTCTCTTGGATCTTTGAAAGGGATCGACTGTAAAATAATGTTATATATTGTAGAAATTGAGCAATATTTTTTCCAGCATAGATGAAAGTGGAAGATGGGGAAAATCAGGCAGGTTCTGTTTAACAAAGTTTCTAATTTGAAGATAGTGAAAAAAATGTGTTGCTGGAAAATTAAATTTGGAATGTAATTGTTCATAGGATGCAAAGATGTTGTCTATATAAAGATCACTAGTTAATTTAATCCCAAATGTTTTCCAGATATTAAAAACTGCATATTTTTGCACAGTTTGAAAAAGGTGGTTTTCACGCAGAGATGCCACAGATAAAAGATTCTTCATCTTAAAATGCTTTCTACATTGGTTCCATATTTTGAGTGAGTGAAGCACAATTGGGTTATTAGTATATTGGTAATAAATTGCATTTATTGGGGCACACAGCAGGGAATATAAAGAAGTACTGAAGGATTGTATTTCTATTGCGGACCAAGCCTGTTTGTGTCCAGGTTTTATAGCTTGTATGTTTGCTGCCCAGTAATAAAACTGAAAGATAAGTAGAGCCATGCCACCTTCTGCCTTGGGTCTTTGTAGGGTTGCTTTTTGGATACACGGATGTTTTAAGTTCCAAATTAGGTTATGGTTGAATGTAATTACTTAAAGAATGATTTATTGATGTATATTTGAATGTTTTTTTGATGCTACAAATGAGACTGTTCTATGTATAAGAATTCCATCACCTCTAGTTTTCTTTGTAAAGCTGGAATGGAACATTTGGCCAGTCCAGTCTTTTTGCAACTGGAACTGATCTTTGCTTAATAAGTGGGTCTCCTGTAAAAATACTATTTTAGCGTTTAGACCTGTTAGGTGAGAGAAAACTTTCTTTCTCTTTAATTCGTGATTCAGGCTTTTAACATTCTAGCTCACAAAGTTAACTGTCACATCATGGAGACATTGATTCTGAATTTTTGATGTCATTTTGTAGTCTTAACTGGAAGTGAGACAGCTTTAACCTTAATTTCCAATTTTCCCACCAGTTATTGTCATTAAGCCTATTGTTATGTTGGAAGTTATAATTATAAGGATTAAAAGGATAGATTAGATATAGCTTGCTCTCTTTCTCTCCCCTCTTATATCCTCAACCACCATTTTGCCTCCCCATGTGAGGCTGGACCCCACTTCACAAAGTCCCAGTCCTCTGACATACCTAGAGACAGAGCACATCCAAAACAAAACAAGCCCCCCAGCAGCGCGTTTGAGGATTAAAACGTAGATTTATCTATTGCCGATAAAGTCTAAATACTATAAGCATAAATTGTAATCGTCAACAGTCTAGAAATATTAAAACAGTAAACCCAGGGAATGGTGTTAAAAAGTGCCCCTGGATAAGTATAGTAAACCCTAATGCAATAATAACAATAAACCAAAGGTATGATGTTAAACACTCTACTTTAGAATAAAAGAAACCAAAAAAAAAACTACTTTAATTTGTTCCACACATACGCTTGTAATTGTAATTAAAACATAAACAAAAAGTGGCAGAGAAGAGAAAAGGATGTATAATTATGGCACCCGTATTTTTGCAAGTGGATCAGACAGCAGGTAATATCTTCTTGCCATGCCATGACAGGATGCGACTCACTATCGTATTTCAAAAAAGTGTCGGGATCAGCTTTCTTAATTCCTTTTCTGCTTCCTCCATGGAGGAGAAGATGTAATATTTGTCTTGAATATCCACTTTCAGTTTGGCAGGATACAAAAGGCTGTATCTGATATCTGCTTTTCCGTAACAGCTGTTTAATGTTGTAAAAAGCTGCACGTTTAGCAGCTGTTGAAAGTGAGAAATCAGGGAAAATACGAATGTGGTCATTTGCAAATATAATCTATTGTTTGTGTCTGAGAAGTGCCATTACATTAAACTTAAATTGTAATTTCTCAAAGCAGACAATTAGAATCCTAGGTTTAGAGGTATTTGATCTACATATGTTATAAGTTGCCGCTATCTCTTTATCTGATTTAAAGTCCTCTCCAATTATTTTTGAGAATAGTTCACCTACGAGTTTCACTGGGTTTATACTTTCATGATTCTCAGGTAAACTTTCGATTATAATATTATTCCTTCTGCATCCATCTTCCAGAACCACAAGTTTGTCTCTGAGTTTTTTGCATTCGGAATTCGAAACTGTAGCTTTTCCATTGGTGGTAGATGCTGTTTCAATTTGAGTTGTGAATGCCTGCTTAACGTCCTTCAGCTGATCGGCAAGTTCTCTCAGTTTAGACACATTTTCCTGAATGTGTTCCTCAGTTTTTCCTAGCATACCTTTAAAGGCTGCATCAAAATGATTATATATATGTTGTTCCAAGTCTTTATATTCCTGCCGCATCTCTTGCAGCTCCAGCCGCAGCTTCTCGTTTGTCTTGAGCAAGCCATTTATTTCTTTCGTCATATTTTTCTGAATGTCTTTCTTGAGCTCATTTATGGCTGTGATTGTTCCTGATTCATTTCCTTCAATTCGGACAAATCATTTCAGCTTTCGTCCTCCCAGGGTGAAGTAGCAACCCCCGTTACAGCCAATGCTTCTGGCTCGCAATTAGTAGATGAATACACGGACTGCAAGGCCATCTCTAGTTTCAAGTGATGTTCTGGAATCGGCAAGCTATCGTGATCTGCATCACTTGCACCTTCGCTCCCATTTACGCTCTCGACTGGAGATGATGCAGTAGAGCAGGGTCTTGGGAAGTCTGTTCTTTTGCCTGCCTGTTCCAGGTCAGTCTCTGAAAGGCAGTGCCTTGCACTTGGGCTTGATGCCTGTCTAGACTTGGGTGTAGTTTTAGGTTTCTTTTCCATTTCTTGGTACTCATGTTTATATACTGTAGTAGAAACTCCTCGGGTTGGGTAAATACAGAATACCTCGGGATAATAAGAAATAGGAGAAAAAATAAAACCGCTGCAACAGAGCTCCGCTTCAGACGTCCATCTCAATCTCTGCATAGCCAATCTGTTTGCAGCTTAGTGCAGCTTTTGATTCCCATGAGAAAATTACCTTGACTTAGTGACAGTAAGTTAGTATCACTCCAGCATTTCGAAAATCTATACGTATATTATGCTAGTGGAAACAAAGTTAGATGGGTGTGTTTGTGCCTAATTTGAACAAAAGGGGGGAGAGAATGGCTGCCTGTTATTAGGCTTTTTCCAGAAAGGGGTTTCTCAGTTCAGTTTTTTTAACTTAGTTCAGTTGCTGCCTTTCTGACACTTTCACCAGAACCACAGACTTTAAATGGGGTTTGTTATCTGCTTAGTGGATGGATACTTGCAAAGGAGCTTTCTCTCTGGCAAGAAATCTTTCTTTTCATTTTCAACTAAATATACAGCATATAACCTGCAACTAATGAACCGTGCCATCTGGGAAATCAGTTATGTACAACATGTCTGAATGAACGTACTGGTACAATGACAATAAAAAGCTGATCAGTGCGTGCTAGGTTTTACATTGCATTCCATGATACTCCAGTGCTATCATGTTAACTTCACTTAAATGACCGCTCTCTTTGGGAAATAGCCTATAGTAAACTGTTTTAGCAAAACAGCCGTGATGACAACTAGCCATTGACTGACTTCGTAGATGACACCAAACACCTCCCATTGATTTGTTCACTCTGACTGAGTCTCAGTACACTGCCTGATTGAATGAACCAGTATAACTCTACTGATCTGGAGAACAATTGTAAGTTCGTACACAAACCTCAAGCAAGAGACTTGCAGTATGTTGAATCTCTGTTCACTTCACTGATGATGTATGTGTGGGAGATTGCATCAGAAAGGACAGGATATTAAAGAATGGAACTACGGGAGATTGATCCAAAACTGAAATCAATTTTATTTAATCGTAAAAGATGTAAGCACTCACATGATATGTTTCTTTTGACTTCCAGACTATGTAAAATGTTTGCTTATTTGATTAGGCTATAGGCTTGTAGGCTACAATAACCAAATTAAAATGCAACTAGATGTGTGTAAAAAAAATGCAAATAATTAATTTTAATAATTTTATTAAAGTTTTAATTTTATAGGACACTAGCAAAATACCCGCGCTTCGCAGCGGAGAAGTAGTGTGTTAAAGAAGCAATGAAAAAGAAAAGGAAACATTTTGAAAATAACGTAACATGATTGTTAATGTTATTGTTTTGTCACTGTTATGAGTGATGAGTGTTGTTGTCATATATATATATATATAAATATAAATATATATATATTTACACACACACACAAACATATATATATAAATATCTATACATATACACATACATATACATACACACATACATACACACACATATATAAACATATATATACATATACATACATATCTACATATATACACACACAGCTATTTCGTATCAGTGCAATACGCTGTTTGTTAAAACGGATGACACCCGCTCTTACGTGCAAGTCTGCGTGGATATTATGAACTATCGTATTTGTTCAAGTTCTATTTAAATTTTAAATAGAAGGAATTTTTATTTAGTTGACAGAAATATCTTTGGTAGGAATGGTAAAAACAGACAGGAATATTATTCCCGAATAAATCAACTCAAACCTTAAACAACTTATAATATTTTGCTCTCCATAAAAATATATCCTGTCTAAATTATACAAGTTAGAAATAAAGTAAACATTAAAAACAAACATTCAAATTTCTTTACTCTTATGTAATTTTATATTTTATAAAAAATAAACTTAGATTTTAAATATCCCAAAAGATTTTGCTCTCCATAAAAATATATCCTGTCAAAATTATACAAATTCAAATATGAACATGCTGCATAACAAAACCTGGAAATATAAATAAAATGTGTTCCTTTCAGCAATAACAAATCAAATCATTCAGTTGTCTTTGCTCATATGTCATTTTAGAGCTGGACGCCTGGCATCTTTTTTTGGCAACAGGTTCGTTTCTGTTTGGTGTGAGGTTCTGTGTTGTGGAGATTCTCAGGATGGATTGCAGGTGCTCATCAGTGAGGCGACTCCTGTGTGCTGTTTTGTTAGTCTTTATCACTGAGAAGAGCTTCTCACACAGATATGTGCTACCAAACATGCACAAGGTTCGAGCCGCGTAGACGGACTTTTTTTGTTCTTCAAAGTCACCAAAGCGCCGTGCAAACTCAGTGCGCAGTGCGCTCAGTTTATCAGCAAAGTGCGTATTTGGGAACGCGGCCCTTGAGTTTGACACATATGGACTAAATAGAACTTGAAAAGATATATTTTTTCAAATGTGATCGCAATTCAGATAGAGTTGACGCAGCACTACAGCCTGCATGCCTCAATAAGTCATCCTCCCTTGCCCTTACTTTTTTACCGTTCATCTAATGAATACACTGAGTATGGCTTTACCAAAACAATCACTGATGGCGAATAAAGTATCCATTATTCGAGTATGTAGATCGGGTTATATATATACATATATATATACCCGCGTATCGCAGCGGAGAAGTAGTGTGTTAAAAAAGCTAGAAAAAGAAAAGGGAACATTTTAAAAATAACGTAACATGACTGTCAATATACAGTATTTGTTTTGTGAGTGTTACTGAGTGTTGCTGTCATCAAGGATTTGATTATCATTATTTCTTTCAATCAGGTTCGTATTTGTAGGATGTGTTGTGTTCAAGTTACATTCCGTGTTTGTCAATCGTTGTAAAGATGACAAGTTTCATTCATCGATTCGTTTCTTACTGCATCAATAAACAGCTCGTCTTCTTCTTTATCTGAGACCTGACACACTGCATGCACAGGTTTTTTTTACACTGTCTTCCTTTAGCGGGACATTGACTTTTTCCAACGTGTGCTTTGTTTCCGCAGTAGTTGGATTTATGAATATGCTTGTATGTATGAGACGCTTCATATTTTTTGCTGCCTTTTCAATTGTGTAATTCGGTTTTGTTCAGCTCTTTGGAACTGTTGCCTTTTATCTGTGCACTGCGTCAGTTCACGTGAGCCACTCGGTGTACATGCATCGAAGGTTCCCAGCTGTGCTGGTGCCATCTCGTGCTATGTCCGTGGCTGTATTTAATGTTACCTTAGTCCTGGCACTTAAAACTTTCTCTCGCAGTTTCGCTGAGTTTGTGTCAAACACCACCCTGACCATCTCATCTTCCTCTCCATAAACACAGTCCTTTACCCGTGGCAGTTTGCTATTGGATTGCCGCTGACGGACGGCCTTATATGGGCAGGCACTAAATTACAAACGCCAGCGGCAGCCTGTCTATGAACTTAATTTAAAGTGTAGGTTTACATCGTGCTTTGTTTCCGAAGTAGCAGAACTCATGAATATGGTTGTATATGTCACTCGCCGCTTCTTATTGTTTCGCTGCCTTCTCAATTATATAATGCATGTTTTCTTCAGCGCTTTTTGAGGTCTTCCTGGTTTTCTATGTACTGCGTGATTACGTGGGAGGCGTGATGATGTCACACGAAACTCCGCCCCCACGGCGTTGAAGCTCATCTCCATTACAGTAAATGGAGAAAAACTGCTTCCAGTTAGGACCATTACGCGTAGAATTTCGATATAAAACCTGCCCAACTTTTGTAAGGAAGCTGTAAGGAATGAACCTGCCAAATTTCAGCCTTCCACCCACACGGGAAGTTGGAGAATTAGTGATGAGTCAGTGAGTGAGTGAGTGAGTGAGTGAGTCAGTGAGTGAGGGCTTTGCCTTTTATTAGTATAGATCAATATATTTTATCTTTATTTTTGCAAATATGTTATTAGCAATATTAGATAATTTGCAAAGGTAATTTCACACTCACGAACGACGATTTTGATTGTGGAGAGTCTGATGTGCATACACTGTTACGCAATGCATGCGGTGGGTGAAGGTGGTGTGGGGGTTCGGACGGGATCCTCTGTGTCAGTCAAAGATCAGGAGTCTTATATGTTCAGTTTTGGAGAGCAAGAAGGGTTACAATGCAATTTGGATTACTTTTTCAATTTGCACAGGGACCTAAAAACGAAACACCCACAAAACCTCCAGCAGCATACTTTGAGAAGACCAGACCAGCAAATAGAGGCAAGTATTATAGATGTAAATGTAAGTGAAAGCTGTAGGCCTACCACACCAGAAACAAAAACTTCTGCTGATCTTGCACCTGTAGTAAGGCCTAGAGTCTATAGTTAGTGGTCTGTTTCCAGAACAAACTGGATGAGGAACTAACCATGATGTTCAACCATTTTCTCTATTTAAGGACAAAGGCTTTAGGTGGTACACAAAAGCACTGTGTCCAACATACATGGTACCAAATAGAACAGCACTCTCCAGGACTGGAGCTCTACAAGAAAGCAATGGCAGATGTCCAGGAGAACGTTCAGCAGACTTCACATGTCTGTATTACTACAGACTGCTGGACCTCTATCACAACAAGAAGTTACATGACATTTACATATCACTTCATAATTGATTTTACACTCACTTCATTAGTGAAGTACACACTACATATAGTCCTGGATTGTTTTGAATTTGCAGAAAGACATACAGTTTGGTGAACTGAACAAAATGAATCAAAACACTAAAAAGAATTGTTTTGCACATCACTATGGAAAATGTCATCTGGGACTGAAGAAAGAATGCACGAAGACTGCATTAACACACCAAGATTGTATAACTGTTTGTATTGTTTATATTTGCTGCAATTAGTTATTATGCAATACAGAATTTTTAAGTAAAACCTTAAACTCAAATATCTCCATCATTCTAGATTACTAGTATAGCCGAGAAGCTTGATTGATCATTCCTTGTCTAGCTCCTGTCCCTTAAGGGCATGAATGTTGCCCTATGGAGTCTTATTTTGGTAGTAAACTGGGCTAAGGGAAAAGAGTCAAAATAAAGCACAGTCCCAGTCAGCAAGCAGCCTGCTGATAGAGATTCCTAGGTTTGAATACTTGGGGTGCAATAAGGATAGTGAAAAAGGAAAGAGGTTATGGGTATCAGTTATTGGTATTGACATTTTTTCGTACTCTAAAAAAACATATGAGGTGAGTTGGAGCCTTTCGTGTTAGGTGCCTGTCACAGGTGTTTTGATAAAACAACAAAGTAATTTCATGTGTTGTTTTATTTTTCTCTCTTTATCGCATTCTATAACTTAGATGAAGATCTGATCGAAATTTAAATTTTGAAATTCAAAAATGTCCGTTTACACAATCTTTTAGCATGACTGTATATGTAAAGATTCCTCATCTGCCTTTATTTGTAAACTGTCTAACTATAAAGAGTGATTGTTATGTGAAAGCAACTCAACCCATGATTTCTACTTTTCTACAAATGAAAACAATGAGTATTTAGTTAATTAATTTAACTTTCTTAAGTACTAGTTAAGTGTTTCAGAATGTTATTTAGTCAGTTCCCAAAATATGGTAAGGTTTTAGAATCTGGGTTCCCATTATTTTCTGGATCAATAAGTACTTTATGGTTTCTGTTTTAAATACAAATTTTAAGATTATATATGGCAAAAAAATGAAATTATATTAATGTATATATACATAAATATCCATCCATCCATTATCCAACCCGCTATACCCTAACTACAGGGTCAAGGGGGTCTGCTGGAGCCAATCCCAGCCGACACAGGGCACAAGGCAGGAAACAAACCCCGGGCAGGGCGCCAGACCACCGCAGGTACATAAATATATATCTATACTAATAAAAGGCAAAGCCCTCACTCACTCACTCACTCACTCACTCACTCACTCACTCACTCACTCACTCACTCACTCACTCACTCATCACTAATTCTCCAACTTCCTGTGTAGGTAGAAGGCTGAAATTTGGCAGGCTCATTCCTTACAGCTTACTTACAAAAGTTGGGCAGGTTTCATTTCGAAATTCTACGCCTAATGGTCATAACTGGAAGGTATTTTTCTCCATTAACTGTAATGGAGTTGAGCTGGAATGACGTGGGGGGGGCGGAGTTTCGTGTGACATCATCACGCCTCTCACGTAATCACGTGAACTGACTGTCAACGCAGTGCGTAGAAAACCAGGAAGACCTCCAAAAAGCGCTTAAGAAAACATGCATTATATAATTGAACAGGCAGCGAAAAACAATAAGAAGTGAGCGAGTGATATATACTACCATATTCATGACTGCTGCTACCTCGGAAAGAAAGAAAGGTGTAAACCTAAACTTTAAATTAAGTTCATAGACAGGCTACCGCTGGCGTTTCACATGCCCACAGGTAATGTGGGATACAAGTTTAATGAGAGGACGCAGGATATAAACGAGTTTTGATCACTTTATAACTAAGTTAAAATTGTAGGTGAAGGGGTGTGCTTATGCAAATTCCAGAGACTGTGTTTGTGGGGATTGACAGTTAAGGCGGGTGGGGAGTCACGTCATCATCTCCCCTCCCATTCATCTCATTTGGCTCTGAGCTGAGCTCTGCAGCTAACGCCGTCTTCCGAAGCAACTTCGTCAGACTGCCACCAAATACTCACAGAAAAATCCACAAGTTAATACACACGCTGTCTCTATAGAGTTTCTCCACACTGAATCCTCCAGGCACTACTTACAAAAGGTTACATTGACAATCGTGTTACGTTATTTTAAAATCTTTCCTTTTCTTAGCACAAGCACAGCTGAGAAGCTTCATGCATGTGCTCCATAACGTTAAAAATAATGCATTTAATCACACTTTGCATTACAAGCAAAGGGAGCTTTTATCAATGCATGATTTCCTGGTACACGATTACATTGATCAGTGCATCCCGATTCATTTTACCCTCGCACCACCTTAGTTTGAGAAGAAGTATGAAAAATATGAGGTTAACACAGAAAAACAGATCACCAATTCAAGCTTTATGAATAATCGATTCGCCATCAATAATTGTTTTGGTAAAGCCATCCTCCTTCCATTTTATAATTTTTCCGCCACTAGCCATGATTAAATGAACGGTAAATAAAGTAAGAGCAAAGCGAGGGTGACTTATTTAGGCAGGCATATATATGACAGCAACACTCATGACAATGTCAATCATGTTACGTTATTATTAAAATGTTTCCTTTTCTTTTCATTACTTCTTTAACACACTACTTCTCTGCTGAGGTGGGTATTTTGATATATATATATATGAATGACCTCCAAAGAGCGCTGAGACTTTTGATATCATGAACGTGTCTGCAAAACTGTGGTCTCCTGCCCTGCAAAAGTCGAGCAGCCAGCGTGCATAGCTGTGCCGACCTTTGAGACGCTGACTGCGCTTCTGCCTTAAGTCAAAGTGAGCACTTTTAATTTTTTTCATCCTCCCCCTGCGCTATAGCCCAGACAAGTGCAAACACGGACCCCTTTTCTACACCACGGCAAAATAATATTAAGGCGATTCACACTTTCTTTTGCACGATACGATTATGAGGTTCTCACCCGGATTATGAAGACACGCACACAGTAGAGGACTGACAGTGCCATCACAGCCGATTAATGGCGGGACGTCTCACCAGTCTACACAAGACCCACGCGACTGTCCTCAAAAGGCGATCATAACGCCAGCGAACACATCTCTCTATACTATATAAAAGAAAAGGCAACTTTCCTTTCTTTACACCTTTTTCCTTTTATCCCAAACCAAAGCCTTTCTCGCTTAACACTGCAGAGGACACAAAACTAATTTTCTTTAAATGCCGGTAAGGCACATTACCAGAGGCACAAATTTGAACGTTCACATAGAAAATGTAATTTCTATACCACAGCCGTCGTGTAGCGCCTTTCAAAAGGGATCTACTACCGAGAGATGATCCATATATATTTTAGCTGCTGTTAGTTACTTACCTGTTGTGTTACACAGTCTTTAAAATGTAGTTTACCCAACCACTCCAGTAGTGCTCAATGTACCTGTACTTCTTAAAACGTTAATGTTTTACTGTTTAATATACTTATATACACACACACACCCCTATCTACATTATATATATATATATATATATATATATACACACACACACATATGCATGCATACGTATAGATACATACATACATACACACATATATATAATTTGTGTGTGTGTATGTATGTATGTGTGTGTATATATGATGTAGATAGGTATGTATATATATATATATGTGTATATGTAGATATGTATATAGATATGTAGATATGAAGATATGTATGTGTATATATATGTGTATATATATATATATATGTATGTATGTGTGTGTGTGTGTGTGTGTGTGTGTGTGTGTGTGTGTGTGTATATATATATGACAGCAGCAATCCAAGCTGTGAGAAAACAATAAAAAGGAGGCGTTTCAGACGTCGTGGTACATTTTCTGATGCAGCTAGACGAAAAAAACTTTGTGACGCTGCCGCCAAATACACAAAACAATTACTTTGACAATCATGTTATATTATTTTTAAAATGTTTCCTTTTCTTTTTCGTACCTTCTTTAACACACTACTTCTCCGCTGCGAAGCGCGGGTATTCTGCTAGTTAGATTATATAGCTTACAAGGGCGAAAAAGTCAGTAAACTCCTCAAAGCCCGTTTCCTGGAGGAACCTAAATAATTCTTAACATGGGCAACTTTGAGGTACTAGATCGGGAATTTTTTTAAATAAAGACATTTATATTGTCAGATGGACAAATTTTATAAAAGGTAATGCCATGGTCAAAGCCAGTGATTCTATTATTTTTTTGAACCATTTTGTCTGAAGTATAATACCAGTATAACTTAGAAGGGAAAGGGGAAGAGTTAAGCTAGACAATCCAAATCTAAGTCAAAGAACCTTATTTCTTATACTAGCTTTCTGAAGTACTTCATTCAATTCCCATTCAGAACCCCATAGTGCTTAATATTTGTATAGTTTAATATAGCCAACTGTGTGATTTATCCCCAGAAATATTTCTCTGCTGCACACACTTGCATTTCATAGTTAAGTACCAGTATGACCATTCTTAATTCTTTTCCCAGAAACAGGCAATTTTTCCTTCTATATTTTCACAAAAACTAAAGGTGTCCATTACTCTTTTTCCCTACAAAACACAAAGCTATTTGTTTAAACCAACATAAAAGATTTTTAAAATGTTATTCTATTTTTTCTTAACCTTTTTCATAGATTTTTAATTCAGTAAACAATAAAACAAAAATGCCAAATAACAGGGAAAACAATATATACATCATGATTTCTGACAGTATGGATCAGGTTCCACTAGTGTACTTCATGGTTGATGTACAATAATCTGTAAAATAACATTTAAATTTATTTAAAAGGTTTCATCTGTTTCCCCACAATTTTCCATCTCTTCTTGACTACAGAGTTAATTAACTACTGCAAAGTATACTGTGTATACTATAATTAGTAATACAAATACTGTACTTTTGCTGACATTTTGAAATTTCACAAGCGTATTCTTTATTCAGTATTAGTGTCAATTAGCGAAATTCGCTATGGAGTTTTTCACAGCGAATATGGTGTATTCACCTGTGACACTGTTAGATGAATATTTTCCTGCAAATTTGCCTTGTGGCTGGCTTAGAAGAATATTTTTCTCCCAGCACCCCATGATGTTTTGTAAGGCCACTGTGAAATCACAGAGCTGTAGCAGCCATGCGTAGAACTTTCAAACATACATACTGTTAGATTGCTACTGACCTGCTTTGGGCATTCATGTATATAATATGTTCAACCGTGCATGCTTTAAAAAAATTACAGTATTTTATTTGAGGGGTACATTAGCTGACCATAAAGAGAACATTGTGAGTATTGTCAATGGGTATATAACACTGATCCCTATACGCACACAGCACAGACCCGCATAATTCATGTGCTGGAGGTATAATCCAAAACAAGCTTCAAATGCTCCATTCCCCCAGTTTAAGAAAGAAAACACATATTATCCCATGAATTATTATTATTGTTATTATTAATAATAATAATATTAATGAAAGATTGATTAATGTTTTCAAGGTGTCCCAATCTCTTTCATGGAAGAAATAAGTCAAAAGCATCTGCATAGAGATCTGAAACAACAAAGACCTTCTAGGTGCTGTTACCATGACTTCAAATGATCAAATGAACCAGTCTCATATCTTGTCCTAGTTGCACGGTTAATGCATGCCCCAAGATTAGAACTCTATGAGTTACGAGTTTGGGGACATTTGTGTTATTTGTTTGCAATTATTGTTCCATCTGCTTCTTTTGTTTCTATGAGGCACAGTGAGGCTGTGGTTAGCACTGTTGCCTCACAGTGCAGATCAGAATTTTGGCCTTAATAATCAGTCCAGCATAGTTGGAAGATGCCTCCCTAGCCCTCTGGGAAATTTAAAACGTCATGGTACCATTTTAAGCAACTCAGAACTAGTTTAGTTACTTTTCCAACATAGACTTTAATGCATTTTGCGGAGTTCAACAAAGTACCCAAACACGGGGAAAAGCGAACTCTGCAGGGTTCACTCATCACTATTCTGAATTTATATTATAAAAAAGTTAGCACTTACTTCAAAATTCACAGACACTAAATGGCTTAGCTTGCTGAGCTAAAGGAATATTTTCCAAGCTCTGCATTGTACTGTTATTTTTAATTAAGATGTCACATTAACTTGGTGAAAACATCCATAATGTAAATTCAAAAAGTGCAACAGTCCTAGCATTGTGTTGTGTATTTTGCTGCTTTCCTAAATGAAGTTATTCTTTTAAAATATCTAATAACTATTTTTGATGGAATCTTGCCTGGGCCGAGCACCCATCAGCAGCCTGATTAAGGTACAGCATTCATTCCATATGGCATCTCTTATTTCAACCTAAGAGAACAAAAATGTCTTTTAAATGGCTATGTTCTACTTTGTTTTAAAACTGTTATATTTTTGTGCAAGTTTACTGTGAAACATTTCAGTTTCTAACTAATGTTAAAGGAAAAATTCAGATACCCTAAAATGTATGGTCAAACTGTAGTTCTGCTATTTGTTGTGCTTCTTTAACACTTTAAGTAATCTTACATTAAGTATTCTGCATAAATATTCATGCTGCCTGCACCATTTTTTCCTTTAGCTGGGTCCCATTACAGTATGTTTCTTAGATCATCAATGCCATTGACAAGGTGTGCAGTGGGTATGCATTGTTTGGCCATGGACATCTCTGGCACAAATGGTTTTGGCCTGTTGTTTTCCATATGGTTACATTTTACATAACCTATTAAGTGAGACTTATGGCACCTGAAAGTATAGCATTTTGTGTGTTCATCAAAAAGTTCATTGTACTCTGTAAATATAACAATAAAACTGCATTGATTACACTACATTATATTTTTGTCATATCCAAACCTTGGATTATTGAAAGAGACACCATTTTTGGCAACCTGCAAGTGCTAAGTTAAGTTTGCAATACAAATCAACATTCACTGTTATGTGCTTCCACTATAAGAAAATACTGAGGAAATGAAAGAAACATACAGAATAAGCAATATAGTTGAACCACAAAGACACAGAATGAAGCGACACAAAGCAATTATCATTTTTTTATAGTGCATGCTGAGATGCTGTTGTTGAGAATATGGTACAGAGAAATAAAATGACTCGGCTCAGCGTATTTGAGTGAGTAAAAAGTAATTACTATAGTAGCTTTTACCATTTCTTGCTATTAGATGTTTATTCATTCCCATAATATAATGAGGCAAGTACAGTATGCTTTTAGCTCTAAAAGCAATATGCAGTTGTGATTTGTAGCAATTTTAAATCTGCTTTAAAAGATTTTCTTCTCCATAACATTGCCAAATATAGATCATAAGGTTCCAGCGCTGTCTGTTTTTAAATGGAGTCTTGCAGTAATCTCCGTGTAACCCCTAAAATTGTTCTCTGCCAGCTCTACAATCTCATGAAAAGTGTCTGTTTATTGGGAACAATTTATTTAGGCACAAAAACACTATTTTGGGCATTTCTTTTTTCACCTGTTGTGATTCAGGCTTCTCCTCCAATTTAGGATGTTCTTGTGTATTGTGCATTTTGCTTCATGTCTTTAGTGATCTTTCCCTCTGACATTGAAGACTGAAGATTTTATTTATTTGTCGCATGTACACACTCAAGGATATATAGCGAAATTCAGCGCAGTGAGCAGCCTGTATCATGCTATTAAATTAAAAAAGTATACTTTAAAAATAGATATCATAATTGTTAAATAATAAATAATAGTTAAAATATAATTAACAGATGACTATTCTGAAAAGTGCCTGATAAAATGACCATTAGTTATTTTTATTGCCTGGAATTTGTTCTCAATCTTTCTGTTCTTGATTTGAGGCAATGCAGATCTTAACCATTTAAACTGGCTGAAGGAAGCCAGAGAGGAGTCCTTCATTGTCTTGGCTACCTTGGTAGTGCACCTTTTTGTATACAGGTCATGTAGGGATGGTAGTGATATCCTCATGATGTGCTCAGCCGCGCACACAACTCTCTGCAGTGCTGTGTGGTCCTATTTTGAGCCATTTCCATATCAGGCAGTGATGCATGTTGCCAGAATTCTTTCAACAATCGCATGATAGAAGGATCTCAGGACTATTTGTGACACTCTCAGTTGTCTGAAATGATGAAGGCACTACCTTGTCTTTCTCACCAGAATGTGTGTGGACCATACAGCCACGCTCGCCCATAATAAACCAATTTTGTCTCCAATTAACATAAACTACATGCTTTTGGGACGTAAAAGGAATACCAGGCTGCGCAGTGTTATGGTCTGGCTTGTTTTGGGAATTTTATCCATCTATTGGGATATTTTCAGTTAATTTTTTGTGTTTTTGTTTGTGATGGAAAATTCATTTTTTAGTTTTGATTTCATTTTAATCTTAAAAAATATTTCAGGTCTTTACTTTGTTTTTTTTATAAACATCATGATTTTAGGAGCTTTTTGGTGGTTGATAATGCATAGCTATGACCAGATGACCAGAGGTCTGCGGTGTTTGATGTCACCACTGCAACACTATAAAGGTCCACATTCTGCACTTCCAGGTTATCCAAGATTAAGGCTCTTTTCTTTGTCATTTTGGACATTCTGGTCAGCAATTCTTTGCTTAGTTTTTCTGACTATGATCTACATTTAGCATTTTGGTTTTGTTTTCTAGAGTAATGATTTCCTAGGTATGAATTTTGGCTTGTTCATTGACTACATTTCATCTCCTGATTTTTCCTTTAAAGAACTCTGCCACATTTACCATCTTTGACAGAACACTTAGATCAAAACCCACACAAATACAGTACCAAACAAGAGTCAAATGTAATGGAACTGGAACACATATGCATTGATATCAAAGCAAAGGTACAGTGTTCTGAACTATGTAAAGGCAACTCTAGTTTCGGTACAACGTAGGGGGCTCACTCTGCAAAGATTAAAGTATGCAAGTTACAGTATATGATAAAAAGAGAATGGGGTTCTGATAAAACTATTAGATTGTTTTCTTCATAGCCCACAGAAAAGTGTATTCTTCTTTAAGAAATAATACCATACCTTTTCCGAAGTTGTTTCATGGTGACCTTTTATAGAGTGAAATAGCAAAACAGATATAAATATACAAATATTTAATAATGTCCGAATGCTAAAATAATAAAGCGTGTGCAATAAGAAAGCTTTCAATCTGGATCTTTCATGTCCAGTATCATAAGTTTTCTATGTTCTTGTAAATGATTGTAAGTTTAAAATTTAATGACTACATACAGTATATAATTTACAGTTTGAAAGTACTGACTTCTATAAGAGCAGAATGAAGTGTAGAGGTCATCTCTGACTACCATTGTGTGCTTTTTATATAAATGACAGCAACATGCCCACTTCTCCTTTAGTGACCAGATGAGCAGGACCTTGCAGCATGTATCACAACCATTACTCTGAGCACCAGGCTGTGCAATTGATTTCTTGATAACAGACAAGAAGGAAAGGGCTGTTAGGCATGACTGCTTCCTGTCAATGCATGGCAGAATGCAGTATAATTCAGCAAATTTTTGTCAATTTGGGTGGGAAAGACTTGACAGGGTGATTCTTTACTTGTCACACTATGCAAAGGTATAATGGGAATCCATTCTGGCCTCTGACCTGTGACTAGGCTTGGTTGAATTGTCAAGATACATGGCTCAGTTTTGTTCAAAACTCCCCTTTTATATTACAAATGACTAGAGCTGCTACAGACTAGAAACAACATTTAAATAATTTCTCAGAAATTAAACAGGTGACAAATACAATATTTAAAATAAATGTTTATCTCAACTAGTGTCTGATCAGTTCTGATCTGATCTCTGTTTTTTCTTTCTCTATGTTGCCATCAGTAGCTATAATTTGGAATCACAATATTAACTTTTACTTGTAGAATGAAAAAAATCAAATCAAAACAAATGTATGACTATAAATTATTCCTTTTTAAGTTAATTTAAAAAAGCATTTTTATGGCTAGTGATTTTGTAAATACAATAGGAGCTTAAAGTTGATACTGAAAATGTTAATTTGATTGGTTGCAAGTTTAGTTTGGCTGAATCGGATAAGTTTGGTGTATTCCTGGTCACTTATTTAATCCTTTATTGCTGTATTTTCCACATTCTCTAAGACCAGGGTTCTCCAGGTTAGAAATACTTTAAAATTAAGCCAGTTTCTTAATATGTACAATATAAGAAAGCTAGTTAAATCTATTGCATAAATTCTTAATTTGTTGACCTAAATAATTGCATTATTACAACTTTCAAAATCAATAGATAGATGTCCACATACACTGTGGTCTAAACACACACAAGCATGGCAAAAAAGCAAGATAATTAAGAAGAAAGAACAAAGTCTGACTTGGCTGTCGCAGTCACAGTGAGGAATTATGCAGGTGTATTTCAGTTGGTATAAAGGAGCTCCAGTGTAGTCTCCTCATACAATTCAGCTGAATCAGTGTTAGTGTGTCAGAGAGAAGTTGCGCAACTGTGTTCATAATGGCACTCTATTCTATTGTAGTTCTTTCCTTTGTTATTATCTGCAGGGAATCCAGAGTGTGTCCCATAAGTGATCCTGCCATTTTAATCGCAAGTTGTTAATTCGGTGGTCCTTTCTTGAAATGAATTTACCAGACCAGGGGCCTCATGTATAAGCGGTGCGTACGCACAGAAATGCTGCATAAGAACTTTTCCACGTTCAAATCGTGATGTATAAAACCTACACTTGGCGTAAAGCCATGCACTTTTCCACGGTACCTCATACCTTGTTGTACGCAAGTTCTCCGCTCGGTTTTGCAGACTGGCGGCACCCAGCGTCAAAGCAATGCTACTGTTCCTGTGTGGTTACACCTTATTTTCCTGATGCAGCTTTATAAATACACTGAAACTAACCGTATATTGTTTATTAGTGTAACGCATCAGATTGTAATTAACTTGTAACAATATAATGGTCCAGGGAATAGCCATAGTATTCCAAATACCATAACTGCTTTAGCATTGTTACTCTCACTGCACATTCTTCTTCTTCTTCTTCTTTCAGCTCCTCCCGTTAGGAGTTGCCACAGCGGATCATCTTTTTCCATATTACTCTCACTGCACCACTCGGAGTATTTAGGGTGGTGTGAAAAACTATTTGCCCCCTTCCTGATTTCTATTCTTTTGCATGTTTGTCACACAAAATGTTTCTGATCATCAAACACATTTAACCATTAGTCAAATATAACACAAGTAAAAACAAAATGCAGTTTTTAAATGATGGTTTTTATTATTTAGGGAGAAAAAAATATCCAAACCTACATGGCCCTGTGTGAAAAAGTAATTGCCCCTTGAACCTAATAACTGGTTGGGCCACCCTTAGCAGCAATAACTGCAATCAAGTGTTTGCGATAACTTGCAATGAGTCTTTTACAGCGCTCTGGAGGAATTTTGGCCCACTCATCTTTGCAGAATTGTTGTAATTCAGCTTTATTTGAGGGTTTTCTAGCATGAACCGCCTTTTTAAGGTCATGCCATAGCATCTCAATTGGATTCAGGTCAGGACTTTGACTAGGCCACTCAAAAGTCTTCATTTTGTTTTTCTTCAGCCATTCAGAGGTGGATTTGCTGGTGTGTTTTGGGTCACTGTCCTGTTGCAGCACCCAAGATCGCTTCAGCTTGAGTTGACGAACAGATGGCCGGACATTCTCCTTCAGGATTTTTTGGTAGTCAGTAGAATTCATGGTTCCATCTATCACAGCAAGCCTTCCAGGTCCTGAAGCAGCAAAACAACCCCAGACCATCACACTACCACCACCATATTTTACTGTTGGTATGATGTTCTTTTTCTGAAATGCTGTGTTCCTTTTACGCCAGATGTAATGGGACATTTGCCTTCCAAAAGTTCAACTTTTGTCTCATCAGTCCACAAGGTATTTTCCCAAAAGTCTTGGCAATCGTTGAGATGTTTCTTAGCAAAATTGAGACGAGCCCTAATGTTCTTTTTGCTTAACAGTGGTTTGCGTCTTGGAAATCTGCCATGCAGGCCGTTTTTGCCCAGCCTCTTTCTTATGGTGGAGTCGTGAACACTGACCTTAATTGAGGGAAGTGAGGCCTGCAGTTCTTTAGACGTTGTCCTGGGGTCTTTTGTGACTTCCCGGATGAGTCGTCTCTGCGCTCTTGGGGTAATTTTGGTCGGCCGGTCACTCCTGGGAAGGTTCACCACTGTTCCATGTTTTTGCCATTTGTGGATAATGGCTCTCACTGTGGTTCGCTGGAGTCCCAAAGCTTTAGAAATGGCTTTATAACCTTTACCAGACTGATAGATCTCAATTACTTCTGTTCTCATTTGTTCCTGAATTTCTTTGGATCTTGGCATGATGTCTAGCTTTTGAGGTGCTTTTGATCTACTTCTCTGTGTCAGGCAGCTCCTATTTAGGTGATTTCTTGATTGAAACAGGTGTGGCAGTAATCAGGCCTGGGGGTGGCTACGGAAATTGAACTCAGGTGTGATACACCACAGTTAGGTTATTTTTAACAAGGGGCAATTACTTTTTCACACAGGGCCATGTAGGTTTGGATTTTTTTCTCCCTAAATAATAAAAACCATCATTTAAAAACTGCATTTTGTGTTTACTTGTGTTATATTTGACTAATGGTTAAATATGTTTGAAGATCAGAAACATTTTGTGTGACAAACATGCAAAAGAATAAGAAATCAGGAAGAGGGCAAATAGTTTTTTACACCACTGTATATCACTGTATCTGAGTGTGAATCGCAGCAGCAGCTGATCGGAAAGAGAATTATCTGTATACAGCTTCAAGAACACACTGTCTCAGCCACGGCAAAACGTTTCAAAGCCTTTCCTGTACGGACCTCGCGGTTCAGAAACAGTTACATCCCAAGAACTTTAAATGCACTTAATCAATTGCTCCTTGTAGAACTGTTAGTACTTATAAGTACAATCACCCCACTGTAAACTTGCACTACAGTTATAATATCGCACAACCTGAGCCACTTTATAAAGTGCGTATTTACATATGATGACGATATCATTTTTAAGGTGAAATGCAGCAAAATATGTTTATTATATTATACAGATAAAACTTTAACTTCATTTAAATAATCTATATTCTTCACTGGGAGTGTCGTGAAGGATAGAATAATTAAACATATACCACGAAGATATTTCAATGTTCCTTAAACGTTTTGAAGAATCGGCGCTCTAAGCTTACAGATGGCTTAACTTCTGTTACAGAGCTGATTGTGTGGTGATTGGGTATTTGGGGAAAGAAAAGCAAGGACTGCAGTGGCGGCTACGCCAATATATATTGAATATAAAACAGAAAGAGAAAATAATAACACAGCTAAAAACGCAGCGACAAATTTTGGCAACAGTTAAATGCTTGTGTCACGAGCACGAGGCGGCTATGCAGTGTCTGCAACCGACGTGGCCATCCACCGTGCATAAGCTACCTTACTGACATTGGCGGGCGAAGGAGCCACCGATTCTTCCTCTGCCCAGTGCCACCACAAGCCTAGAGCCACCCCTGAGTACTGCTGCAATAAATTATTTCATCGAAGGTCTCACACAATCACTGCGCCGTAAAACTCATGTTTAATAACGTGCTTTAACGCCTATTATCATAAAAATGATATCACATATACATCTCAGTTTTTTAGTTATTCAGAGAGCTGTAATATCACAAATGTAATGGATTCTGTGTCCAGTTGGAGGAAGAGAGCCAGTTTAAGAAGCAAGTAGTGATTCACACACATAGATCACATAGAAGATCAAATACAAAACAAAGCATTTAACGTGCTACTTTAATTACGAATTGATTTGAGAAACTGGTTATTTAAACAATTTTATGATGAAGTTTATGATGTTCTACTTTAATGACAAAATAAACTATGTGATTAAAGTGGAAATGTCGAGATTGAAGCACTTTTTGTGCCTTTTTTTCTCTGTACCCTAATAAGCTTTCATATGACACTCAGACAGTGGGATACAACTCGCCTTTTCACGGTGACTTTGACATGTGACTTCTTTTTTATTTCCGGCACTGTACGATTTTGTGAACGTGAGCTTTCAAGTTTCTCCAACACGCTCTGTTACTCAATCAACTTCCTTTTGTTGATTATACCACGGTTTATTTGAACAAATAGTATGTTTTTCCTTTGCCTTCACTTGGTATTCGCTGAAATTCTTATATTTTCCACGTGCTTTTCCCATTGTCTTTTCACAGAAGGCTGAGCTTAAGGGTGATTTATATTCATTTGCATATTCAAAGAGGCATAATTCTGGGAGGAGTTGGGGCGTTACATAAAGCACGTGCACGAGCGTTACTTTTCATGCTGATCGGGATTTATGTGGCGGAAGAACGTGGAAGTTGGAGTACGCACAGATTCCTGCATCTGGATTTTTCTGTGTATAAGCACATTTCGGCTTTTGTGCTTACGCCATGTTATAGTGCGAGTTCTACGCATGGCGTTATACATGAGGCCCCAGCACACCATAGCGTAGAAAATCACACTGGCCATCATAGAGTTTTGGCAATGTGAAGAAAGTCACTATCCACACTAAAGGAGCCTCCTAAGAAAAAAGAGTTTGCTCTGCCATTTCTTATATAGTTTCTCTGTGTTCCGAGACCAGTCCAACCTGTCTTTGATGTGGACCCCCAAGTATTTGTAGGAGTGCACTACCTCTACATCCACACCTTGAATAGTGACAGGACATGGAATCTCTTTGGTCAATAAATGCTTCCTTGAGTTTGCTGATGTTGCACCAAGAAGCAAACTTCTTCACCTGACACCTATACTCTGTCTCATCAATTTACCCCATAAGTGTAGAGTCATCCAAGAATTTCTGCATGTGACATGACCTGATGTTGTATTTTTAGTCAGAAGTGTACAGAGCAAAGAGAAAAGGAAACAGGACTGTGCATTGTAGTGCTCCAGTGTTGCCCAGATCTGTAACATAATATATAAAGCATATGAATATAGACATCTTCTTATTCTTTTTAGAAAGAAATGAATATATATATATACAGGGGGTCCTCGAGTTACGACACATTTCCATTCCTACAACAGTGGTGTAACCCGAATTTTGGTGTAAGTCGAAACACACCCTATCCTAAGTCACTTACCTATCGTAACACATTTGCAAAATCATAATCTGGAACATTAAAACACAACTAAGCCTCAGAAAAAGGAAAAGGACATAAATATAATGTAATGTTGGAACAGAAAAAAATGAGTTTAAAAAAAATCCTTACCTTTATTCCTTCTCACATCTCAATTTTTTAAAGTTTTTATGGGAATGAGCGTTGTAAACTCGAAACGTTGTATGTCGAGATGTTGTAACCCGAGGACTCCCTGTACTTTGAATGAAGAATATTGTATTTCTAAAGGGTTATCCTATATGGTAGGATATTCCTTCACATGTAATGAATACACTACATAGTTGGCAGTTTAGCATAGTGGCTGAGGCACTGGTGCTTTAGCCATATAATTTCTGGTTCAATTCTGGCCTTTGACTCAAAGTGTAACACTGAGCAAGTCAATTAACTGCCAGAACCCCAAAAAAAATGACACTTGTGAGTTTCTTTTGTTTTTAACTCCCAATTCATCTCAATATACAATGTATATTGTGTCAGAAGAAAACAAAAATGTATTTTTATATTTTAGAAACAGTCATGACAGATAATTTCACCTACTACTTTAGATGGATTTTGAATATGTTAAACAATTAAGCAGCAAAAAACATCTACATAAGTACATAATGGTGAAGCACCTTGATACTTCAAAAATATATAACTAAATCAAAGAACAGTGTCTGACTTTTTCAAAAAACTCATAAGAGGTGATGACATTAATATTTGTTAGGTCCTTTATGGGGGAATTATTTAATGTCATACACTAACACATGGGGCTATGCTCTTTACATCACAAAGTCACACACTCTGCTGCCATATCTTGGTGAGCATTTTTCAAGCTCCTTAAGTCAACCAATGATTTCCAGGCAGAAACAAAAATAATTGGGAAATGTAGTTCAAGAAAGCACTCAAATGGCTGTTATAGTTGATAATAAGGCAGGAATCAACTAAGGAGGGAGCTGTAGTCTAATGTAAAACACGTTTACTTGCTCAGAATGAGCAAATTAAGATTAACCAATTAATATGACACATATATCTTTTGCATCAAGAAGAAAACACCAGAGTAACTAGAGAGAAAGCCATAGAGGTATGGGGAGAATATGCTAACTTTACACAGATAGGGACCGAAGCAGAAATCAAAAACATTTAAATTGAGTCTTCTGGAATGTGAAATCCATTAATCCAGCATGCTAACAGGTTGGGGTCCTGTTTGATGTAATCGGCAAAAACAAAATGGACAGATGAATTTATTTTTAAGTAGTATCAACTATTGAATTAAAGAGGATTTATGTTGCATTTCCTTCATAACTACTTAATAAAAGCTGCAATTGAAGCAGTAAAACAGAATAATCAGTGTACCTGAAAAAACATTCCATCCTGCATTCTACAAGAACAGGAGCATGTCAAAAACAAGAGGGCCTATAAAGAAAATTAAGTATAATAATTAAAATCTGCATTATTTAAATATATCTTGATTTTCTACAGAGATAAATAACATGTGTTTCTTATTCATTTGGCAAGCATAGATGCAAATGTTTGCAGCTAGGTTGTCAGGAAACATACTGAAAACCTTTTCACTAGCCCTTATTTGCCAGCAATTTAACTCCCAAATGGTTTGTCATCATAAAATTGCCCAAAACAATGAGAAAAATAACACAGCACAACTTTGCTTGTGGGTAATTTGAAATACATTGGTTAGCCAAATGTAGCAATACAGTATGTTTAATAAATCCTCCACCAGATTAACAATAAGTTCATGAATTGATTTAAAATTTTTGAAGGTGAACATCATCATGTTTTATTTAATATTTAATTATTAAATAAAATGACAAGAATGAAAGAAAGCTAAATTGGAAATGAAAGAAAGTAATAGGATATTAAATATTAACAGTTGACATTAGTATTTAAAATCGGAAAGAACAATGAGTTAACTTTTTTCCTCATGAATAATTTTGGTTTTGTATGATTCTGTACTGCTTTTTTTAGTTTTTTAAATGGTATTGAAAGGAAATTGACTCTCACCTATGCTGGAAACTACCTGCAGCAAGTCAAAAATGAAAATTTTAAACAGACCATCAAAGAATAATAAAAGTTAAAAAAGCAAAGTACCTTCTTATATGGATATCAAATACATCTATAGTATTTTCAACCACAAATTGTAATGTTTCAAGGATGATATACAGTTCATTCTGTAAAGACCAATAAAAATGATTTTACACTGTATATGTAATAATTTATAATGAATTACTAATAACTTATCTGAAGTTTTACTACAAGACTAGAAGGCAGCACTGTCAGGTCATGTACAGTGCATTGCCGCACCCACCACACAATAAAATGAAATGGGATATCAGGAGCACCACACACCCCTTTTCAGTGACTTCATGACCCTCCATGCTCTGCCAATCCGTCTACTGACTTCATAGGAAGAGTCACCAGAAACATGAATGTCGCTGCTGAGGCAAGTAAACCTCTTGACAAGGTCAACATTCTTTTCACAGACAGACACACTGCTGATGACAATGCCCGAGAGGTCATTAAAGACCTGGATCTTGGTTTTTATCCAGGACACTTACAAACCCAGACACTTAGACTACTCACTCAGCTTCTCGAGTGCCCCGATCAGAGCCTCTAATGACTTTGAGAAGAGTGCCGCTGCCTTAATGAATTCAACATACTGGTCTTAAATCCTGCACCCATTTATTCCTCTCACATTATAAAACATTTTAGTTTAATTGATAATACAAAATTGGTGCTATTTTTGTGTGTGTGGGTGTGCATGTGAGAGAATGTGCGATGGGCATTCAGCTCATTTAGTGTTGATTCCAGCCTTGCCCTCTTTGCTGATGAGAAAGGGTCCGGATTTCCAGAACCCTGGATTGGATTAAGGAATGTGACATGTCACATTAAAACACCAGAACACACTATGCCAAATAATGGTAACAAAATTCCCTACCATTAGCCTAAAACACACTTGAAAAAGCGAGTTTAAAAGCGAGGAACAGAACTGGGCGACTCCCTGAAATGACTTGAATATGAGCAACCATAATGTATTAGAGGTGTCCATGCAAAACATTTGTTTAAATACCACTGCTTTCCACTACTGGTTTTGTTTTAAAACACCAAATGTACATAATGCATAATGATCAATTAAACGAAAAGACAGTAGCGGCTACAAATATAGCTGGATTTATTTGAAATACAGGCGCTCCATGCAATTTTTCATTTAGCATTCCTCAAAAAGACTAAGAGAAATCCACAACCTCATTACAAGTTGCTTGTATTTGACAAATCCACATTAGCTGATAGCAGCCCTTTTTCTTTCTAAAGAAATGTGGGGTCTCTTAAAAAGGTGATGAACATCATATGTAACTTGAAGATTTCCTTGTTCATGCTACTGAGAATGAGCACAGTGAATTCAAACTTGTTTTAAACAAATATCACCTTTTCTGTTAATATACTGTACGTGAAAGGCTTCTGATGTACAGTGTAAAGGAGCAGTTTTATAAAACACATTGCTCATGGCAGCACATGGTTAGAAATTTGTTTTACATTATGATATGGACCAACAAATTTGATTCTGCTTAATAAATTTACATCTAACATATAGGAAATAAGGAGACAAATGATATGATGCTGAATGATATGGTTAAAAACTTCTAGTTTCACACTCCACTTGTCTCTGATTATTTACCTAATCTCTGGTGCTCAATTCTGTAATTTTAAGCAATAAAATATTGTGTACTAAGAATGTTTCAATCACATGAAGACAAGGTAAATAAAAGCAGGGCATCATGTTCAGTCCAGTGATTGATGCATACTTACAAAACACCTCCAACAAGGACACACTCCACAGATGATGGATCTCCATTCATAAAGGATACAGTCTGACTAACACAGTCAAATATATTAAATCCACAGCTAAATCTGACTTGGACTGGACCTCATCCAAACCACGCAGAAATTGGGGGAAAGGCAGCAGAATTAGAACCAAATCTTGCACTTGAACCTTCCACTAATTTACATATATGGAGAATTGCGGCACTTGTTTGTACTGTACCTTTATTTTAGGTTTCAGCATAACATTAGGTTTTAAAAAGGCATTATAACTAAATGATAATTTCACTATTGTTCCAATAAATAGATAGATAATATTACTAAAAAACTACTAGCTTTGCAGTTACAGTCACAGTGAGACACTATTAATTGTCCATTGAAGATCGACTAGGTTCATTCCAGGGCTACAGGGGATGAATTATGAGGAAGAATTAAAAGAGCTGAGCCTTTTCGGTTTAAGAAAAAGAAGGTTAAGAGTTGACATGATTGATGTGTTTAAAATTATGAAGTGAATTAGTATAGTATATCAAGACTATTACTTTAAAATGAGTTCATCAAGAATACAGAGATACAGTTGGAAACTTGTTAAAGGTAAATTTTGCACAAACGTTTGAAATTTTTTCTTTACACAGAAAACCAAAGACACATGGAATCAAGTAGTGTGTTAGACAGCAGGACTTTAGGAACTTTCAAAACTAGACCTAATGTTATTTTGGAAGAATTAAGTGGATAGGACTGGCGAGCTTTGTTGCACTAAATGGCCTGTTCTCATCTAGATTGTTCAAATTAAAGATTGACCAAGATGTATTTAGTGCTTTAGCCATTAAGTCAATAGTATCCACAAGCAAAAACATGACAGTCAAATATTCATATATAAAAATTAATAGCTTAACTGGGAAAAATAATGGTATAGTTATACGTGGAACACATACCTAAGAAACTTTTTCTAATTGCTTCCAATTTATGGGATTTTATCCAGGCAATGATAGCTGGGTAATTTAACAACAGAATTCTTATACAGAAAGTTTCCTTTTGTATTGTGCACAAATACTATTAATAATGAAAATAAGGCCAGAATTTTGAATTGCTTATGTAGTGCACTAAAATAATATCATGATTATTGTTTTACCCAGGAAATACATGTTTACTAAGTTGTTTATTTAAAAAATAACATTTGCACATAATTTAATTACTGAAACGTTTGTGTCACGCACCTGATAAAAGCTACACTGATGAAATATCATGTTTTTAAACATCTTTTTTTTAGCATAGGTGTAACTTTTGTGTTTTTTCCATTTATATATAACAACATTACAGTAAGGGTAGAGATATGGTGTAAACATACCCATTGTTGTTGCTTAAGCTGTCTACCCACTAGCACCTCAAGTTCATGTTTTGTTTCCTGTAATTTTGTTATGGCAATTTTCTAACTATTAATGAAATTTAACAGCTCATTTGGTATTGGCTTTGAACCTGGAACCCATTGTTGACGGTATATTATAGAAGCTGGAAGACATTGTATGTGTCTTAAGTTGTCCGGAGAAAAGAAACTAGATTAGTTTTAGGACTGCTCATCAAAGAGGATTATAAACGTTAACAGTTTTTATCTCAGATGTTTCTTTTCTCAAGTTCCCTTCTCCAGAGCCATATACAGTACAGTGAATTGCAGCAAACAAAACTATTGACATAAGCAGTCATTTCTGTCATATCTTCTACATAGGTGCTGATTCAAATGCTTATATAATCAGTGTGTTATACTATATATTAATATAAATGGAAAGCACCTGGCTTTAAACTCTAAGCTTTCTTCTAGGTTCGGCTTTTGCTTGGTGCTGGTCAAAATTGGTCATACTCAAAATAGTCTAGTTATATATTAGAAGTGATTTAAACAGGAAAATGTTGTCCCATAGTGTCAAAACACTGCCCATAATTCACATTAATAAGAATCAGTTAAGCTTAATTAAAATAAAAAGAAACATTTCATCCCATTATATTCATGCCATTTCTTCAGTATAAAAAATACATATGTGCAAATCAACTTTTTATCCTTTCTGTTTCTGTCAAATACACCAACCTTTTCATTTTCCAATCACACTATATCCACCTTATAGTAATGGTGACGCTGAAGTCTTTGTCATGCTCTATATCAATATTCAACATTTCCTCTGTTTGAATACATGACACTTTACAAAACTGAATACATTTATCTCTATTTAAATGCGCAAAGCTTAAATAGAGAAAAGCACCCCTTTTCTATGTGTACGTGGTATCTAATCTTCCAGTCTAGCAACATCGATAGTAGGTGTGAAGTGGCGGCACTGATGGGATATCAACATTGAAGATAAGGAGAGTTCATGTGACCAGACCTCTGCAAGAAAGTCCTTCACAAATGCTGCGATGAAGTACACTTTTTATTTGGAAGAGAACTGGTTACCATTTTGCATTTTAGCAATTTTGACAAACTTACTTAAGAGTTCATTTATTTTTCGTTTTTTAAGGTAAAGACTGACTTTACTTCACATCCATGAGATGGGAAAGACCATTTTACTGCATTCCTAGAGGACTAACTTTTCTACTTTTAACTTTAGAACAGTGAATGCATACTGATTTTTGTACTGCTTGCTCAAGTCATTAGTAATGTGGTCTTGCAAGTGGATATATAGGGTGTCCCAAAATTCACGCAAGAAGTAATTTTGATAGAGAACACAGGTTTTTAATTAAAAATTGAAATTTTTTTATTTATTCATAAAGTATACAGTATAGGGTTATGTATGGAATAGTATATCGGGTAAATGGCCTCCACGGCTTTGCTGGCACATACTCACTCTTTTGTCGAAATTTTCCCTGACCGTTTTGCATAAATCTGGCTCAATTTCCTCCTTCAAGGCATGGGTGGTCATGGACTTGATGGCATAAACCTTAGACTTCAAAAAACCCCAAAGAAAAAAGTCCAACGGCGTTAAATCACATGATCTGAATTTTTTAATTAATCTCTTCCCAGCTGATGAAGTTAAATCACTATTCTGACCATATTCTGAATGAAAATTGCGAACTGTAGCTGCCAAACCTTTATTATTTTTAAAATATTGCTCCACAATGAAAACGCGTTGTTCTTTCGTGTAGCGCTCCATTTTAAATAACCCTGAACTGTGAGCTGTCACACTGTCTTTTCTTTCGTTGTCATTTTTTTTTATAATTTGTTGTATTTGTAGCTAACATTAAGCTATATCTTCTCATTCCTACCTAGATGAAGACAAAACAAAATTTTGCTAACCCAAGACAGTAATCCCATTCTTGTCATGCTTGCCTTTCTTTAACTATTATAGAATATTAAGAGTGAGGTTTCTAGCCACAACTGTGTGCAATTTTCCAGACCTTTAGTAGTGGCAATCAAAAATGTGGTGCATTTTAGGAAAATACCCAAATTTGAATGAAAACAACAATGTACAAAATTTTTTATATAAGCACTTCTTTCCAACTGTAATTCCACTTTTTTGATTTATGTCCGTTTAAATTTACATCTGCAAGGGTATTTATGTGAGGTTTCAGTTAGTGATTTATTTATGTTGATAAAGAATATAATCTCACAAAAATGGTTGTTCTCATTAACATAAGTAATTGTTTTTGTGGGCTGGTTTAATGGTGATTAGAATGTGATAATCCTATTTAGAAAATTAAAAAAAAAGATCCCAGTCATAATTTTCCTAGTCACATATCCAGCTAATGAAGGAATTAAAAAAGCTAAACAAAACAATCCTGGGGTATAGGCATCTCTAATTACACAGAGATGCGGCAGCTCTCCAGGTACTGCAATTACCAAGCCTTGTCTGACTGCTTCCAAGCAATAATAATCGTTATTTTAGAACATCACACCAACTTAACATGACAACACAGATTTATTTGCTTCATTAGTAGTAGACAGTGTTCTTCAACTGGAAAATGAAAACAGAAAAGTAAAAATATCAGCAGGGGTTTGATAAACAATTGCCTCAGGGAAAGATCCTAAACGTGAGTACAAGTATTACACATATGGAAAATTATCATATTTTAGTGAACACTCGTGGTGCATTCAGCTGTCCTTTAAAGGATAATAATAATAAATATTGCATTTAGTTTATTTTAAGACATCACATAAGTTATATTTATCAAGTAAGTACTGTAAATAAAATACTTGTATCTGTGTGATGGAAAAATGCAGCCAGCGGTCAATAACCAATACATCACAGACTCTGTGTGGCTGTTACTAAATATGGATATTTACCTCAGTGGCAAATGAAACAATTCTGTTTGCCAGCTGAGGACACAAAAGTTTATCTTAGGGAAATTGCACAGAATCACTTACAGTATGTTGCAAGTTCAACTTGAATGATAAAGAATAATTGACATATTCCAATTCTGTGAACATTGAAAGGAGAAAAAGATCTGTACTGGTTTAATCTAAACTGTTATCATTTTCTTATTTTCAAGTGCCTTTGATTGCTTAGTATACAATGTGTTGCTAACTTTGGCCTAAATAAAACAAATTATTATTTACTTATTTGGCTCATGCCTTTATCCAAAACATCTAACAACATTAGAGATCGAACTGGTGACATTTCTTTCATTTTTTCCACTTGGAATACATGCAGGCGAAAAGATTTGCTTAAAGTCACACAATTTCAGTAGCAAAATTTGAACCCACAACCTCAGGGTTGGAAGTCCAGTGTTAACAATTACATCACACTGCTGGCAAATGAGGCCTGACATACTGTATAGGAATCATTTGAGCCTGGTCTCACAAAATTAAAGAACAGAAAATAATAAATTGTTAAACAAATTGAAAAGGTTGAAAAAATTAAAAATAGAAAACAAGAAAAAAATAAAATTTAATTAGTGGCACAGTTCTCCTAGTTTTTTTACAGTAATTTAAATTTAATTTAATTTGCATTCCAAATGTTCCCCAAATCTTTACTGTATATTTGATAATACTAATATTAATACTTCAAGTACTGAAACAGCAAGTAAGGTTTGTCTTTTTGCTTTCAATATTAAAAATAGAGATTTTTTTCTATTACTCAGATTTCAGTAAACAGTTGTTATGTCTTTATAATGATTTAATTCCTACAACTGTGCTACTGAATGCATCTGCTGAGCTTTTTGATCCCTCTTACCAAGGGAAGATTGTACATACAATTTTTTTTTCTGAGACTAAAGTAATGGGATTCAAATAACAAAATATGGACAATAGTTTAATTCACCTGGGTAGGTCCCTAGAGAACAGTCAGTCATTTTCTAACATGCATAGTCCTGCACAGGGTCGTGGGGGTCTGCTGGAAACTATCACAGCATGGGGTGCAAGGCAGGTGTAAACCCTGGACAGGGTGCCAGTCCATTGCAGGATGAGGATACAAACACACATACACATCACAATCTTACACTAGGGCCAATTTAGGATTGTCAAATCACTTAACCTTTGTATTTTTGGAGTTTGGGAGTAAACCATAGCATCTGGGGAAAATTACATGGCCATAGAGAGAGCATCCAAACTCCACACATGGATTACTGGGATGTGAATCCTGGTCTCCTTGCTGTGACGCAGCAGCACTACCAGTGCACCACTGTGCCGCCCCTTAGAGAGCAGAAGTTTGTATAAAAAGAAGGCATGGATATTGATAATTAAATAAATGACTATTAGAATCACTGACTGCCTCACTCTTGTTTTCTCTGTTTATAATTTAGACAATCCATACTTTTTACCAAAAAAGACCCAAGAGCAACCTCATCTACGTGAAGGAGGGTCATACATGAATCTCTATATTTTATGCAGCTATTCTGCATTACAGACACCTGACCGTGTTGTATGGCCAGTCTAGTAATCCAATCATATTTCATTTGGTAGTCGCCAATTTTATCGTCAATAACAAGAACAACAATTTATTTGCTGTATAGCCCAAAATCACAGAAGGACTGTCTCAATGAGCGTTAACAGGCCCTTTTTTTGATAGCACCCCAGCCTTGACTCCCTAAGAAGACAAGAAAAAAAAAACTACCCAAAAAAAAAAATGGAAGAAACTTTGGGAAAGGCAATTCATAGGGAGACCCTTTCCAGGTAGGTAGGGAGAGGAAAGAATGTCCAAAAATGGGATAAATACAATACACAAAACACATATAATTCTCTTCACAGAGCTAGATGGCCAATTGATCATTAGAAACTCAGAAATACAATACAACAGTACAGCCCTCCTCACCAAGTCTCAAGGCATAATGGAAGAGTAGATTATACCATTCACTAAATACAGAACTATCACATATAATGATACAGATTTGTTGAAATACATCAAAAACAAAGCAGAAACTAATTAACATAAATGAAAAGCAACAATATCAGAGAATTTGTTAATTGTAGAAAAACGACTAGATTGTAGAAAAGAAGTCCGACACAGTCAATGTCCTGGAGACCTCGGCACACGAGCCACCTCCTATTGGCTATTCTACAGCTGAGTCAGTGCTGGGCTGGTCAGTCTGATGAAAGGACCCTTCTGCACAATAATTTCAGTGATCCCTTAACTGAGATGACTTTTCCAAGGGCAAGCAAACAACTTGGCAGTAGACCAGTTACACCAAGTGCTATGTGAGGATAACAAAAAGAGAAACAGAATAGGGGAGGATTAGTAACACTTTATAAATATCATATTACTTATATTTAGTACTAATCCCCTTCATGTTTGGTAATCATCTATAGTAAATTTATTTCTAACATTGCATTCATTATGTGAAACATACTCTTGTGGTCTTGAAGGACAAAAGATTAATTTATTAAATGAAAATGAAAATTTTATATAAGTAATTATTATTATATCTAAAAAATTAGATTTCAAATTTATATTATGGATTCCATTGAACAGGATGTTGTCCTTAATTTGTCACCCACTGTTCAGTTAAATGTGGACAATGGTGGGTGGATTTTGTAAATTATTGCGATTTATCAAAATAAATACATAAACAAAATAAAAATTCAACTTGAATTGATTAACCTATTACTGCCTTAACTGGAAAGACATTAAAAATTAAGTGGCTATGGAAACACAAGAGACCTTTAAACAAATAAAATTTTTTATACCAGGACATTTTCCAAAACATTCCTACAATATGAACCTGAACTGAATGTTTTGTTCATAAGAATTAATGTTGCATTACTGTGGATGTTTCCTGATTTCTTTGGCACTCATCTGCACACGCGCTTTCCAAAAGACAACCCATAATTAAAATGAAACGTGGATTATTTAGAATTACTACCCATGTAGATCGCATTAGGTGAGAGGTATGTATGCAATTAAATCCAAAGCAGGTCAGATATTTATTATTTTTTCTTTAGATTTAACATTTTATTGCACCCTTTTAACAAGAATGTTAAGGAAAGTTCATAAACCCATTCCTGATGCTTTGATGGCTAGCTTGTTTTCAGCTCCTGAAATATGGACATAAGCCCGTTACTGTAGGAAAACAATTAATCTTCACAATTAAATAACTGATTATATCACATTTTTAATTCCTACAATTAACCAGGATTTGGTATCATGTTAAAAACGTTTATGTTGTGCAATTAAACACAAATTGTCAACTGATGAATATGTGGACTATTACTGTATCTGTATGATAAATGGCACAACACCACTATGAAATGTACACCATAGGATCACTTTTTAAGGAAGAACAATATAATGTCTACAGACAATAGGTTCTCTTATTTAATAAATAATTAAAAGAGTAAAATCATACAATACCATTATTTCTACAGCCTGCTTATTCTCTTATTTTCCCCTGCATATTTTCTTTCATTCCCAGAAACAAAATTATTGGTGATTGGGTCACAAGTTGTAATCAGCAGAAGAGAAGAAGATTTCAATGGCAAGTGTTGTGGGAAAACAGAGATGAATTTCTAATTCACATAAAAAGGTCATCATCTACACTTTTTCTATTTTGCAGGCAATAGAATGTAACACAGACGGGCGGGCACCGACAACAGCCACGGTATGCAGCAAAAGACGTTTTATATTGATTTATATATGAAACCATTGCTTTGTGTGCTTTTCAGAAAACTGGAAAAAATATTCATCCCTCAAGGAGTTAAAGGCAAAGATTTGATATATGATCATTAAACTGCTATTTCATTGAGATTAAACTATGCTTTTATGTAGGCCTTTATTGCTTCTGTATCCCCACTCTCTTACAGTGAGGCAGGACCAAGTGCAACACCCACTAAAACTCCATTAGTGGCTGACTTGCACTGTTGAGGTCCAGCACTAGAATTCCCCTCAAACATTAGTGGGTCAGCAACTCAGCAGACTTGACCCAGACTTCAGGGGAAAATATGTTGCCAACTTTCAATTTTAAAAGAAGGAGGGGATGTTGTAAATTGCATTCTTTGGTTGGCATGAGGCTAACCTTTTGGTTGTAAATTAGTACATAGGTTTGTCCTCCACACCTGGCAAAGGTGAGGTATGGTTATTCTCCTTGCTGACCAGCTGATGAAACAGGCCAAGACAACATTCCTTTGTGTCCGATTCTGTGTGCCCTTCAACTTTGATTGATACAGTATGATTAGATGGACAGAGCCATATAATGCATACCAAGAAATGTTCAAAAGTTATTAAAAATTATACCATTCACTGAATACAGAACTAAGTTAAGTATTAAGTCCCAGATTTCAATTGAAAGCTCCTGCATCATATTCTGTATGAGGAGATTATAAAGAATGGATTGTTTTTAATAGTAAATATTTTGATAAAAAATATGGATATTTGCAAAAGTGTATCTCTGCTAAATGTTCTTGCTTTGAAAGTGATGTTGTATAAAGCCTCATGTAATATATGTATTGTTTATTTTTAACTATATCATATGTCAAATTTATATTATGATCCAGCTTATTATATACTTCATATTTGTCACTAGCAAAGATCATAACATTTCTTAATGTATCCTTACAGGACTGCAAAGTCGTCTACCATTCTTATGGTGTAAATAGTCTTATTTTTATTTTTGCGACCTGAAATTATCTGGGCTGAATTGACAGCCAACAAAATCAAGTGACTTCCATACAAATAACATCTTTCATTTTCAGCACTTAAACTCCCTTGATGAATTATGAAATGATGATGAAAGATAATGGCTTTGATAACTGAGTGCCAGCCAATTTTCTTTTAATAAATTAGGATTGTCAAAAAATATGATGGGCTTCAATTCTAAATTGTAAGCTGGACTCTAAAATGGAAAAAGTACAGTGTAGAGTAAATATGTCTTAAGGCCTATAATCATCCTTTGTGCATTGCTTAAAATAACTTAAACCTATTTTCAGGTTAAAGAGTAAAGTCTAATTTTGTAAATGTTCTGCTTATTTTGATAGCTGAGTGGTATAGGAGAAACAGTTTTGTAAATTTTATTTTTGTGAAAGAAAAGTTCTACTTCTGTTTTAAATCATGTTTCAACAGTTTTAAAACTGTTACATTATTTGCTCCTCAAATGTTTTATATGCTTTTTTTCTATAAAGTATTTTTATATTGAGATACATGTCTATTTAATTCAAGGTCACAGGGAGCAAGGCATAAATAACCTGTGACAAGGTTCCAGTCCACTGCTGGGTGCAGCCATATGTACTGTATATCTACACTCATTTCTATGAATTCAGTTTAAAATTACCAATAAACCTTGCATGTCTTTAAAATGAAAACTGCAGTATCCTGAAAAATTTCATGGCGTACTGTGTGAAAATATGCAGGCTCCTCAGATACAGTGCCTGGGCTTTACATCTAAAACTGAGAAGCAGCAGTGCTTAATAGTACTCCACTGTGTCACCTAACATACATGTTTGAAATTGCTGACCATGTCCGTATTTTAAATTTTCAAGAAATATTTTTAAAGGTGAGATATAGTAGAAAATGATTTAATGTATCACTGGTTATATCCCTGTGTGGAGTTTGCATGTTCTCCCCATGTCTGCATGGGTTTCCTCCCACAGTCCAAAGACATGCAGGTTAGGTGCATTGGCGATTCTAAATTGTGCTGTGTGTGTGCGTGCCCTGTGGTGGTCTGGTGCCTTGTCTGGGGTTTGTTTCCTGTCCTGTGTGGACTGGGATTGGTTCCCCGTGACCCTGTAGGTAGCATATAGCGGGTTGGATGATGGATGGAGGTATTGTGAGGTGAAAAATAGCTTGATTTATGGTGCAGTCTTTGCTTTTTATAGACACCATAGGTCTCAGTATTCTTAGAAATCACCTTAGATAATGAGTGGGTCTCTCTAGAAGTTTCTTAAACTAGTTTCAGTCTTATTTAATAGAAAGGAATTCTTCGTTAGTTGCAGTCATTGTGGTTTGGAAGTAAAAGATATTGTATTCATTGTATTACAGGGATCTACTTTGGGCTCACTGCTTTTTTTCATTCTATTAGGCCGGATTATATTGAAATACAGGGTGATGTACCACAGTTATGCAGATAACATATAGCTTTACATATTTATAACACCTGATGACCCAGGATGCTTCGGGCTCTCTGATCCAATGTCTTACATGTATTTCTCAATGAATGATTAGCACATTTTCTCAAGCATATTAAGAAAATAAAAACAGAAATCTTAGTGGTTGGCAAAAATAAATATAGTGGGGGTCCTTAACATTAAAAGTCAGAGTAGAGTAAAGGTAGAGAATTTAGGTGTAAACACATCCTCTGACCTAAACTTTAAATCACACATTAACCAAAATACTAGGACTGCATATGTCATTTAAGGAACATTGCAAAAGTTGGACATTTTATAACATTAAAAGATGTGGAGAAATTAATTCACATTTTTGTCTTCAGTTGACTAGATTACTGTAATGCTGTGGTATAGCGGGTCCACAGCTCATATCAAAAAGGCCAGATTTTTATATATAAATAATCCCTGCACTCACAGCTTAAAGGGGGGGCGTGGTTGTGTGGCTGGAGCAGTTCCTGGGTGCATCCATGATTGAAGCCAGGAGCTGCTAATCGCCACACCTGAGCCACGTCACCATAATAAATAGGAGAAGCGCGAGGCAGAATGAAAGGAAGAGACCAGTAAAAGACGGAAGAATGAAACACTTGGAGAGTGAGAGAGCAGAATTGAGGTAGTGTAAGAGAGTGGACAAGTAAAAGGAAAGTCAGCATGGTCAGGGGTCCCGGATAGAGTGAGTGATCAGCGCTCAAGGGGACGGATCGTGCCCACTGAAATGGGAGAGTGGGTATGATCAAGAAGGAGTCCGCCCTAGGGATCTGAGGGACGACTTCTTGTACGAGAAGGAAGACGGGAGGACAACCGACCCCGAACGTTCTAGCTGACGCCGGTGGAGGCAGCTAAGACGGGGGTCAGTAGAGAGAAGACCTTGGTGGCTAAAGTCTCGTTGGCTGAGCAATCCTTAGGTGAGCTGAAGAGGCTGGGAAGGAGCTGTGTTTGGCTGGTGTAACCCCAATGACTGCTGCAGATTTTAATTCTCAGGTTATAGCCTTGTTTTAACCTTTTGGGATTTTTATCTTTTTATTGGATTATTTATTTAATAAACATTTGACTGCACTGCACTAATTATTTAGATACTGTGATTTTGCTGATTTTAATAAAAGCACTTTTGTACTTTTTTTGCACAATTCCTCACTGATCAGCTCATCTAGTGACATTACCGACGGTGTCGGGTTCAAGAGCTCCCAAAATGGAGACAGGAGCCTGGAGCAGAACCTGCAAAATCACAGGTGCACTCTTAATAAGACTACGTAAGAAAGACATAAATCAGTTGCAATTAGTTCATAATACAGCAGGAAGAATCTTAACCAGAAAAAGAAAATTATACAGTTAATATTGGGATCATTGAAAAAAAACTCATAGAAACCCACTTTTTAAATTAGTAATTTTTGCAGATACATTTTTGTTAAATTTCTAATAGAATATACACACATAAAATTATCATATTCTTCTTATACTGATTTTCTCTGCTTTATTTCTGTTTTTTTCTTTGGTGACCTCATGCTCCATCACCATCTGATCAAGGCACTGTGCAGTCATCTGTGATGCTAGAATGAAAGCTTGTGCCTCAGCTGACCATGAGACCTACCATAGGTATAATGCATGGGGTCTGTGTGGTCCTTTGGCCTTTAAACCCTTCATATTTTCATTTTTTCTCCAGCTTATCAGGATTTTGTTTTGTTTTTTTCTGTCCATCTGACCTTATCATTGGACTCATCTTTAGAGACTTACAAAACAATACTATATACATGAACTCTACATTATTAGTGATTATATTTCTATGTTATGTAACCCTGAGTTAATTTTTTATTTATTTATTCATTATTAGTATTATCCAATTTCAGTTTTTTTTTTCTTGTAACAATTTCTGTGACATTTTCTAATGCACCTTGAGCTACACCCTGTGTTTGGAAATGTGCTATAGAAATGAATGTTGTTGATGTTTTATCAAAAGACCAAGACAAGTTTTGGAGAAAATAAAGTGAAGGAAAAAAATGTTTTACCAACTGTTATGCATACAGTACTGGTAGATATATTAAGCTTTGGAGATGTATGGCAACCAGGGACAAAACAAATGTTTATCCTGGAAGGAACAATTCACTCAATCCAATGCCAGCAAATTCTACAAAATAATATCCCAGAGTTATTAAGCAAATTTGAAGCAAAAAATAGCCTGGAAATGTGCAAGTACAAAAGTTGCAGTAAAAAAGATTTTTTAATGGCCTTCACAATCACTAGCTGTGAACATTATTGATAATCTGTTGTACTGTATGATCACAAACATGGAGTCCATGGAAGAAGATATGAATAAAGTTACACAAAAAAAGTGTAGAGAGAGTGCATCAAGCTGGACAATAAGATTTGCCCACACAGTTAAATTTGAACTAAGATTCCTTGCTTAAGCTAGTTAGGCAAACAAACCATAGAAAAAATTCACAGTAAACATTAAAACAAGAAAAAGAGATATGAATATGAATGAGAAAACAAACACTCATCAGGACCTTTAAAAATCTGGTTGACACATTAACATATTTGGCATGTGTATTTACATATACAGATACATCTTAGAAGGGGAGAAGACAAATAAACGATGTTTACATTAACAAAGAAAATTTTTAATGAAAGATTTATTACATTTTAATGACTATCCCCCAGAGTGGTGACATAATACGTGTTTTTTTGTATTTATTGTTTAGTAACGGCTGACCCCTTTCCCAGCTGGCAGCTACACCTCCAAGACCTGTGGCCTGGATAAATTATTGAGGCTGAATCTTGTATATCAAGCCGTACCTCTAACAAATAAACTTTTCCCCACAATCGACGGTGTAAACATAAGTACAAAAGAAAAGCAGATATGTAAAAATAAGTGAATATATTAAAACAGAACACAACAAAACACTATTGCATATACCCCATTTAGAATATACAGTATATGTATATCCCTCCGCCAGAGCAATACCGTGACAACACTATATATATACTCAATGACAAACCCTCCCTTGCCCCAGTAACATATAACAAACACAAAACACATATAGCAATAAATGAACACAGAAAATGGCAATGATATTGAACTTGAGTCCGAGTGTACAACTGTCCTGAATGCGGATGACTGGTCAACTGATAAGAGATGCATTTGTATTTCCCAGAATAAATGGAGCAACCTCACCGTGATTCCTTGGCTTGTGGTGGATGATGTAATCCGATCCCGGGGTCTTTGGTGATGAGAAAAATTGAAGTCAGTCCGGCGGAATGAAAACAAACTGGTTTCAATGGCGCAATGTGGTAAATAGCAGGTAAGTTAATGCATTGTGGTGAAATGTAAACCTTGTCTCTCTCCTCTCTCTCCCCCCTGTTCTCTCCCGATTGTTTATATAGTACTGCCGAATGTAATTGATTGATAGTTAACAGGGGCCTCATGTATAAACGGTGCGTATGCACAGAAATGTTGCGTAAGAACTTTTCCATGTTCAAATCGTGATGTATAAAACCTACACTTGGCGTAAAGCCACGCACTTTTCCACGGTACCTCATACCTTGTCGTATGCAAGTTCTCCGCTTGGTTTTGCAGACTGGCGGCACCCAGCGTCAAAGCAGTGCTACTGTTCCTGTGTGGTTACACCTTATTTTCCTGACGCGGCTTTATAAATACACGGAAACTAACTGCATATTGTTTATTAGTGTAACGCATCTGATTGTAATTAACTTGTAACAATATAATGGTCCAGGGAATAGCCATAGAATTCCAAATACCATAACTGCTTTAGCGTTGTTACTCTCATTGCACCTTCTTCTTCTTTCAGCTGCTCCCATTAGGAGTTGCCACAGCGGATCAACTTTTTCCATATTACTCTCACTGCACCACTCGGAGTATTTATATCACTGTATCTGAGTGTGAATCATAGCAGCAGCTGATCGGAAAGAGAATTATCGGTATACAGCTTCCAGAACACGCTGTCTCAGCCACAGCAAAACGTTTCAAAGCTTTTCCTGTACGGACCTCGCAGTTCAGAAACAGTTTCATCCCAAGAACTATAAACGCACTCAATCAATTGCTCCTTGCAGAACTGTTTGTACTTATAAGTACAATCACCCCACTGTAAACTTGCACTACAGTTAAAATATTGCATAACCTGAGCCACTTTATAAAGCGTGTATTTACATATGATGATGATATCATTTTAAGGTGAAATGCAGCAAAATATGTTTATTATATTATACAGATAAATCTCTAACTTCATTTAAATAATCTACTGTATATTCTTCACTTGGAGTGTTGTGAAGGATAGAATAATTCAACATGTACTACGAAGATATTTCAATGTTCCTTAAACGTTTTGAAGAATCTGTGCTCTAAGCTTACAGATGGCTTAACTTCTGATTGTGTGGTGATTGGCTATTTGGGGAAAGAAAAGCAAGGACTGCAGTGGCGGCTATGCCAATATATATTGAATATAAAACAGAAAGAGAAAATAATAACACAGCTAAAAACGCAGCGACAAATTTTGGCAAAAGTTAAATGCTTATGTCATGAGCACGAGGCGGCTATGCAGTGTCTGCAATGGACGTGGCCATCCACCGTGCATAAGCTACCTTACTGACATTGGCGGGCGAAGGACCCACCGATTCTTCCTCTGCCCAGGGCCACCACAAGCCTAGAGCTGCCTCAGAGTACTGCTGCAATAAATTATTTCATCAAAGGTCGCACACAATCACTGCGCCGTGAAACTCATGTTTAATAACGTGCTTTAACTCCTATCATCATAAAAATATCACGTATACACCTCAGTATTTTAGTTATTCAGAGAGCTGTAATATCACGAATGTAATGGATTCTGTGTCCTTTTGAAGGAAGAGAGCTGGTTTAAGAAGCATGTAGTGATTCACACACATAGAGCACATAGAAGATCAAATAGAAAACAAAGCAATTAACGTGCTACTTTAATTACGATGTGATTTGAGAAACTGGTTAATTAAACGATGTTCTACTTTAATGACAAAATAAACTACGTGATTAAAGTGGAAATGTCGAGATTGAAGTTGACATTTCGTGCTTTTTCCCTACTGTGTGCCTTTTTTTTCTCTGTACCCTAATAAGCTTTCATATGACACTCAAACAGTGGGCTACAACTCGCCTTTTCACGGCGACTTTGATATGTGACTTCTTTTTTATTTCCGGCACTGTGCGATTTTGTGAACGTGAGCTTTCAAGTTTCTCCAACACGCTATGTCACTCGATCAACTTCCTTTTGTTGATTATACCACGGTTTATTTGAACAAATAGTATGTTTTTCCTTTGCCTCCACTTGGTATTCGCTGAAGTTCTTATATTTTCCCCCATGCTTTTTCCATTGTCTTTTCACAGAAGGCTGAGCTTAAGGGTGATTTATATTCATTTGCATATTCAAAGAGACGTAATTCTGGGAGGAGTTGGGGTGTTACATAAAGCGCGTGCACGAGCATTACTTTTCATGCTGATCGGGATTTATTTAGAGGAAGAAAGTGGAAGTTGGAGTACGCACAGATTCCTGCATCTGGATTTTTCTGTGCGTAAGCACATTTCGGCTTTTGTGCTTACGCCATGTTATAGTGCAAGTTCTACGCACGGCGTTATACATGAAGCCCCAGGTGTTTTCCAATTTGGGGCTGCAGTCTCTTTCCATCATCTGTCCCCCTTGTATTTATGGGGACGACATTTAATGACGCACACAAACAGAAACGGAATGATGGAAAAAAAACGCACTCAGTACAAACATTGAACAACACTATTACCATGTAGCCCCACTACAGTTTGGTCAGTTATATGACATGTTACTCATTTTTTTTTAAAGACCACTTTTAAATTACTGATTTCTAATGTTTGTATGCTTATAACCACAGAAAATATAGCAAACATTTGTTGAACAATACAGCAAAATAATATGATGAAAAAGGGTTGAAACCTTGAAAAATACTCATAAATAGTCTAGGGCCCTCCCTAGTTTGCCTAGAAAACACTTCACCAAAAGCAGCCAAACCTGCCAACTCCACATTCAGGTTTTTGCCCTGTCCAGACCCCAAAATAAGGAAACAGGCCTTTACAGTTCACAATATATACGGAAATGTCCCAAAATATATCAAACATGCCCAGCAACAGAGGGGATAACCGTAAACCCCTGGTTTGTAAAGTAAGGCAACAAAGATTATTTGTTAAAAGTAGGATTTGTTATCAAAAAACAAGAAAGCAAAACAATCCTTAAAAAAAAAAAGTAGACAAAAAGAATTTGCCTAAAATACAATCCATAGCAACCAAATTCCTATATATAAATTCAGAAATCAAAAACCAAAAACAGGAGACAAAGAAGGTCCGTGTACTTTTTGGTATTTGAACTTTCGTTTTAGAAGCAAAAACGAAAAAAACGAAAATGAAAGGAATTTTCAGATTTAGATTTTTGAGTAAAGAATAAAATGAGGGAAAATAAGGTCTTTTTTAATTCTGTGGTAACAAATAGCAGTCACAAACTTAAAATTACACATACTATTCTGGATTTATTTGTGATGCAAATAATGAAAGTGTAATAGCTCAAAACCAACAAAACAGACGCATTTTCGTTGTCTGAAACCAGAGGCATTTCTTCTTCTGCGCGATTTCTGACGACACGTGCGAACAGCCCTCCTCACAACTCATCGACCGACGGCCTTGAAGTTACACTGCATGGCATCAGCAGAGGATGGACCATCACGTTGTTTTTCGGAACAGTAAAAGAGTGACACTCCGGGACGAGGACATGACTGCAGAAAAACTGAGTCGCATCTTTCTGGTAAAGAAATACAAGCTTTGCAAACTTTGCTTCACTGATGTTGCAGTTGTTTTATGAACTTTATTGTTGTTACTTACTGTGAAACAGCTAACACTTGGTGATTTCATTTACTAACACTAGGTCTGGCAATTTTTATAGTGCTAACATTTTGAATGGTTGCTCATTGACAAGTGTAACACATGTTAAGAAAACTTTCTGTACATCACGTTGCTTTCCTAACGTGTTACACTTGTGCGCATTGTTAATAGTCGAAACGTTTACTAGCGATAGCACTATAAAAATTGCTAGACTTAGTGTTAGTAAATGAAATCACCAAGTGTTAGCTGTTTCACAGTCAGTAACAACAATAACGTTCATAAAGCAACTGCTACATCAATGAAGCAAAGTTTGCAAAGCTTGTATTTCTTTACCGGAAAGATGCGACTCAGTTTTTCTGCAGTCATGTCCTCGTCCCGGAGTGTCACTCTTTTACTGTTCCGAAAAACAACGTGATGGTCCATCCTCTGCTGATGCCATGCAGTGTAACTTCAAGGCCATCGGTCGATGTGTTGTGAGAAGGTAGGGCTGTTCACACGTGTCGTCAAAAATCGCGCAGAAGAAAAAGTACTTCTGGTTTCAGACAATGAAATTGCATCTGTGTTGTTGTTTTTGAGCTATTAGACTTTCGTTTTTGCTTCTAAAATGAAATTTCAAATACCAAAAAGTACACGGACCCAAAGAAGCACCTTCAAATCGCATAAAACAATTCTCAAGGAACTCACTTTCCCAGCCTGCCCTTATAGGCTACGGACAGTTCCTTAGTGGTGAGGTGAGTGTGTTCCTAACTTATGGGGTCTGTACACAAAGTACAAGGAACATAGTAGAACATAATTACATACATAGAAACTAAAAAAATAAATAGAATTCAATTAATAAAAAAAGCATAATTAATAGAACAAAGTAACTGAAAAAAATGAACAATATTGAAGAAAATAAAAAGAAAAAAGATATTTAAGCATAAGCCAGAGGAGGCAGCTGGGTTAAAACATAACACTCGTTCAGCCAAGTGATGAAAATTTATTTGCAGTGAAATTCAGAAGCCATCCACATGTATTATTTGGTATTTTGCTATTTAACTCTATACATTCCTTTTCTCCTGTTAAAGAAAGTTCAGTAACTTCCTTTGAAACAAAAAAAAATTCTTATCTAGTCATACACATTACAGCTCACATCTGGAATGCGCTGCAAGTATGGTTCAGCTTCCTCATAAGCACAGCCCAAGATACCCGAGCATGCCCCCAGAACCTCTACCAGTGGTTTGGAAGCAAAGACATCTGCTCAACCTGTAGCAGCATCAATGCAAGCCTCCAAAGCATTCTTCAGGAATAAGGTTGCTCTGACAGAGGCATAGTTCAGTTAATGGTACAACCAGGTCCTGATGAAGCTGGTGGAGTTTCTGGAGAGCTGCAGGGTTGGGCCAAATAACATCTCAGGTGCTGCAAAAACCAAATACATACCATTCATCAAGCCAGGTGGTAACACGCAAGAGACTGTGGAAATAAAAATAACATACCTCCTCACCCCTAGCAATGCATGATCAATGTGTTTGGACCATGGCAGGCTAGTTTTCTGACCAAGATCAAAAAATACACTCTCAGGACAGACATCATGTTTTGCTTGAGAACTGCAAAAAAGGTACTCATCATCAAACTAACCATACTCTGGAAGGAATTTTGTTACCACTTCACCCATCCAACTTCTTTGTGCCACTGGGTCAAAATTATGAAAGGCTCCTAGAGAGCCAGCAGAGGAGACGGAGAAAGCAAACTACTGGTTGTGATTACGGAGGAAGGACAAAGTATTTGGGGGGGACGGGATGGGGGGTCAACACTCCATCAAGGGCAGGTGCAGGGATGTAGCAAGGAGAAGGCTCCATTGAGCCACAGTGAATGGTGGTTCCCATCTGACAATCCTACCAGTGACCAAAGAACAAGAGCTACCTGTATGACAAACTGAGGCAAAAAAAGGATACATAAATAACAGATCAAATGGAAGGTTGATGTTTTAATCAAGTTAGTGTGCTGGAAGGATGTGCCTCAAGATATTTTAATAATGACACAAACAGATCCTTGAGACTCCATAATAATTTACACTGTTTATTTGGATGGTGAGCTACATCAGTTGAGGAGCTGAGATAACTTTTTGGTCTGACCAACTCTGTATTTATTTTGTGCCTTTAATGTACTTCTTTAGAATTCTTCTAACTATATTATTAAAAAGTGTCAACAATAGTGTTTAGTTCAGATGGCTAATAACTTATAACTCATAACCTTTGTGTTAAATGCATATATTTTAAATATTTCAAAAACAACTTAAAGAAGAAACTAAAATTCATAATGCATCATATATATAAACATATCTTTATGTGGCCTGTAAGTTACAGATATAGTAGATGCCATGACTAAGTTTTACTTTATAGATACAGTATATATATATATATATATATATATATATATATTGTGGTGTATGGCCAGCCATTCATCCCGGCCAATACCCCCAAGCCACCAGGTGGAGCTCCCCCTGCAGCATGGAAGTGGCCCGAAGACCAGCAGGGATTCATGGACATTGGAGTCTTTATACACAGCCCTGCTGGATACCGTGGGGCCACTAGATGACGCTGCAGGGAGGAACGACGTTTACTTGCCTTACGCCCCGGAAGTATGTCCGAGTCACATGGACAAGGGGAATGATGTGCTTCCGGGGTGAAGCAAAGGACTTTTGATCTGACTCAGAAGTGATAGAAGATCACATGGACTTGGGATTGGAACACTTCCGGGTCAGGGACTATAAAAGGATTGTGGGAGCTCCCAGACGGCGAGCTGAGCTGGGTGGAAGGGTGGCAACGCGTCTGGGAGTAGAGGAATTATTTATTGTATTGGTGATGATTTATTTAATGAGTATTGTGGAGGAGAGGGTGCTTTGTGCACTGTTGATTAATAAAAAGTCATACTTTTGGACTTTTATCTGATGTCTGGTGTCTTGGACAAGGGTTCAAGGGAGCAATGGTACCCCTTATCTGTCACAATATATATATAGGAATATAGAAATGCAAAAATGATGTGTTTATATTTTTACTTATTTTAGTTATCAATAGGAACCAATCCCTGATTAAGAGGTAGCTATAAATGTATGTTATGTAAGTGTCAGGCAGCCATATTCGACTGTGATGTAATTATTTTTTCCAGCAACCATTACTGTCTCTGGGGAGACAACTAGAAACAAAAAGGAACATATTCTTGGCACATTGATCTTCCACCATTAAGTCGTTTTAGGTCATATTTTCAACTTAATGTTTTTCTGTGCTTTCTGCCAAATATATGTAATGCTCTGACATTTAATGTTTTTCATCTCTGAGCAAGACAAATTTGAATCAGTATGACAAGTGATGAGCTGCCATCATAATGGCTATAATCGAAATCATTTAAAGCCAATTTGCTGAAAATAACATGGTCTTTTGTTTTATGGCACACCTGCATAAATGTCAAGTGTGAGAATTAGATGAAGAAACTGTGGCCTGTACACTAGAAGATATAACCGAGTTTTGCTGTACTTTTCATCATTTTATTAACCTTTCCTGGTTATGTTATGTCTATAAACTGAAAAACATTTTTCTAAATTATGAATTTCAGTTGTTTCTACCACACATGACATATACAATCTAGAGATTTTCTTTTTAATTGGAATATGGAAAGATTTTTTCTCATCAGTTAACGGCAACAAAATCGTAGAATTAAACTAAAAGGGAATATCATTTGTCTAAAAGATTTGTATTATGCATGTTCTGTAAACATACATGTAAATCAAATCTGTACTCCTTAAATCATATTCATAAGAATAATTTTATTTTGTGGTAGTTTAGCCTCTCTATTTTGCAAAAAAACAAATATTCTGCAATACTTAGTATTTCTGGATTGTAATTATTGTAACACATCCTCATAAAATTTCTCTACAGCTACAATACTGCAAAGAGAGCCACAGATATACAGTACAGTACAAAAAGAATGTATTTTATTATTGAAAGAAAACACACACACTAGAAAGAAAACAAACAAGAGAATTCAAAGTACAAAAGATACAATAAACAAAACAAGAAACCTGCTACACTCTCTTTCTATCTCTAGGTTTCTGGTGATCTCCTACTTAACTTCCCATGTCATTCTTTCTGACATCCATTTTTCATTGCTCCTTCCAGTGAGCCTTCATAGAATCTGTAGCCCCAACTCACCATATAGCATTCTAGACCATGATAGTTTTAAAAGCTGTGTCACACACGTGCAACTGGGAGACAACTTTAGGGCTCATTTGCTAGTAATTCCAACATGAGTCAACGGTCAGCACTGTTAATGCCTGTCCTCCCTCACATCTGAGAAGACAACACCATTTGCAATCACTTGTGATTTTTGTGTAAAACCCTTTTCCCCCAATTATATCCAGTGCCCCATTTTGATCTGCCTCTTTTCGTCTTACAGTTTTGTAGCCATCAGGATTCATGTTGTCTATGACAGGACTAGTAGACCTTGCAGTAATGGTGGCAGCCCTTTCTGAGCAACTGCAGGAATTATGGGTGCAAGCCACACACCAACAGATGCACTTGGCGGAGTCAGAGGTTTGACTCATGGTCAGGGAGGCTGAGGTACAGTTACCACTCTGACCTTTGGAGTATTTAGAAGCCTATCTCATGATCTTTGAGAGAATGGCAACTACAGGTAGGCATCACTAGGACTGGGTGGTCTAAATACATATCCTTGCTCCGTTTCTGACAGGGGAGGCACATAGGGCCTACTACGACCTCAACAAGCAAGCGACTGGTGACTATTATTGGCTCAAGGCAGAGGCACTGATGTCACCATGGACAATGTTCGGAGTTGCACTTTGATCCAGTGTGGCCTAAATGTTCCCAAGCATTTGATGCAAATTAAATTCCAGAGACCAATTTATGGTTTTAATCCCCACTTCTCACATCAAGTTGCTGGCCCACTGGAAAGGACCTCATGAAATTAAAGAATTAAAAGGCTTGGTTAACTGTTTGGTGAAACAACCAAATCACCTTGCTGAGAGGATTTATCATGTTAACTTGTTGAAACTATGGAAGGAATATAAATCTGAAACCCTCTCTGGTCAACCTCATTCATTTTTTGCTCTTAAAGAGCGGTTCAATTTTGGTTCTAAACTGATACTCAACCAACAACAAGAGTTAGAGACAGCAATACTGTTTGTCCGAGGGGTGGTGGATGCGAAACCAGGGCAGACCTCTTTAATTGCACACAGCCTTTTTACCGAAACAGGGATGATTGTTAGAGAACAGCCATAACGAGGCAAATTTACTAGCTGTTCTTCACTCAACAGGACTCCAAAGAAGTATTTGTTTGGACTAATAGAAGCCAAATATTTAGGCCAGAGAAGCAGTGATGTCACTTCTGGAAGCACAACTTAAACCCACTTTTTCCTGCAGGACCACTTTAAAAGAATCATGATCACCACATCCCAGCACCTTATGAATCACACCTAAGAATACAACATTGTTTGAAATCGCTTGTGTTTTAGTTCAAAACTTTTTTTCTTCCAATGGTATGGTGAACACCATCTGGCACGCCAACACTTTATCTTATTCTGACTTTTTTGTCTTTTAACTGTTAAATCTCACCAAAGTGAGGTGACATAAACCTCAGTGAGTAATGATGAAAGGATTGAGTAAATACAAAGTGAAATTTGCTCCATTTTACATGCTTTTACAGATAGCTGCTTTTTAATGCAAACTGTAGACAGGCTTGATTCAAAGAGTATGTTTTATAACAGTCAATTTTACTGGGTGATAATATATTATTAAAAGTAGACAAGATTACAAAATAAGCATATCAGCTTTAATTACTTTACATTTATACACTGGTGTAGTGAAACATTTACCGGCCTCCTGGCAAACAGCAGAGATGGGGCTCCCTCTCTGAATAAGGCATTTACAGTAACGCCTCGATTTAACGTTCCCATATTTGCATTTTTACACATTTTAAAGCTTTTGGATACTGCTGTTGACATTACAAAGCTCTTTTCTAAAGAAAGCAAGTCTTTTAAGCCTACATTCACATGATACTGTAGATAAAAGTAACTCTATCCTGAGTTTTGCATTGTATCTGATTTTTTCTGACTGCTCAGATTTTGCCACTGATTCATATCTGAAGAGTTCATCCTGATTGTGCCTCATACTAAAAAATATGAATAAATCAATTTTGGCAGACAGATGCCAACTAAAAGATACAGGTTGCTGTTCTACTTTATATCATTTCAGTGCAGGAAATCAGCATATTTGTAAGCATTTGATGGCAAGGAAGAGAACCCAGAAATGAAAGATTATAGCTTTTGGTTTGAGTGCATTTATCACTGCTGGCATTCTGTATATAATCTAGAAACACGTCTCCCAAAGGTCCGGAGACATGACTGGTAAGAGCAATGTGGAGGGTTTGGATGCAAAACAGTTGTTACGAAAGTAGTGTAAATTCCTTCTAAAAAGTTTTGACTCTGTGACATTTTTTGCTGGTTATACTTCTCTAAAGCAATCAGATCTGTGTCACATGTGAGTGAAAAAATGTGAATTGACCTGCAGTGTGAATGTAGTATTCTTTAATTTCAAAGATCAAACTCAAGATTGTACATTGTGGTTTATAGCAACATCAAACAACACAGCACAACAATGTATAATGATGAAACTTTTTTGAGAATCCAATGTTAATTTTTACTTATTTCTATTTAAATCCTGTATATCTGTATTTTTACCTTATTTCTGGGTCTGGGGCTGTCAGGTTGTTTGGCACATGCAACAGAAAGAGTTGGGCAATGAGGACAAGCAGAAGAAACCCTTTTTAACACGCTTACTGCAATACTCAATTCATAAAATGCACAGAACAGTAATCTGCTCCATTTAAGACACTGGTAGTATTTTGCCAATTCCCCTTTCCACTGATGTGTTAAGCATGCATGTTATCTTTAATAGTTTGGTAATGGTGTGTTGTGCCAATTGTTTGATTTGGGCATTGCTTAGATGTTTTATTTTTCTTATCTTGATGGATCTCCTTGTTGTCTACTAGCTAGCTTATGCAGATGTAGGTATTATCATGCTTACTTGCTTGTTGCCTGTATTATTACATGAAGTGATACAAGTGTTTCTAACTTATTTGTTAGCCTAAAATATATATTTTTTTATTTTTTCTAAAATTAAACCTATATTTTTGTGGCTGGCTTGGTTGAGGTGAAGTCTTTTGAGACGGCCGTTGCGGGTTTGGAGGCCACCTCACCTTGTGGAGGCTGCAGAGCCATCTCCTACACCAATATATATATATATATATATATATATATATATATATATATATATATATATATATATATATATATATATATATATATATATATATATATATATATATATATATATATATATTTATATATATATATATATATATATATATATATATATATATATATATATCGTTATATATAATATGCTACCGTGGCTGTTCATTTGTCTGTCCAAGATTTTAAATCACCTGTACCACGCAAACCGTTTGAACTATTGACCTGAAATTTGGTACACATACTACGTGACGTCTACTATCCGCTCTCGGGGTGATAATTGACCTCCAAGGTTATTCCTATTTTTATATTAATTTTATTTTATTGTAGAATCAGCTCTCGGCAGCAGCCAGCGGGGCCAGCGGGGCATGTGTACGGGCCCCGTTCTGATTCCTACCACCTTCGCCATCACATCCCCTACCTCTTCATATCTTGAATCATTCTTGAGGCAAATTGAAGACTTAAGTGCCACCTTAAGTGAAAAAACGTACTAGGTAATTGCAACACAAACACTGACTTAATCAGTTTTAACGCGAAAAGATGCCGAAGAAAGAAGAGAAGAAGCGGGCCACTAGGGTGTAGAAAAGAAGAGCTGCTCAGGAAGCAGCAAGCACATCAACCACTGAGCAAACGAATGCTTAATGTACAGAGAAAGAGTTTGAAAACTATGAATGCTCAAGTCAAGTGTATTCGCCGCATTGCATTGACTGCAGCACTTCTGCCACCGAAGGCACACGAGGAAGTACTGCAGGAAAATCATCAAGTTGCACCTAGAGAACATCCTGGGACAATATAAAAAGGGCCGCATCACTCCATTCAGGGAGCCGGAGTCGGGAGACAGAGGATGGAGCTTGCGAGTGCAGGAGTGAGGGCGACAGAGAAGATGAAAGAAAGGAAAGAGAAAAGGGGAGAAAAGGACTGTTAGCATTATTGTGGTTGATTTAAGAACTGTGTAAGGTGTCGTGTGTTAAAAGGAGAAGAAAAATTAAACGTGTGTTTTGGGACTTCTTTGTCCTGTGTCTGTCTGTAGTTGGACTGATCTTCCACTATATACATATATATATATATATATATATATATATATATATATATATATATATATATATATATATATATATATTTCTCATGCTACACACAATTCCAATTCTTTCTTCTTCTTAGTCATTTTATTTCATTTAAACCTTTTAGATTCAGTGATTGGTAGATCACCCTTCTTTTGCATTTCTTCTCTTTACATAACATAAACAAAGGTGAATTAATGCAAATTTGAGTGAATGTTCCATTATGTTATATCAGTGCAAAAAGGTGCTTAGCCTTAATGCTGTATCTGTTGCATGAACCCTACTAACTACATAGTGGGATCATTTCAAGCCCTGTAACCACTTATTGAGCTAGACCATCACTCCTTTAGCTACTGTGTGCAATAGGCTGTTGTTCCTTATAGTATTTTCCAGACTCACTTTTGCACCTCAGAGCCCTTAGTTGTCTGTTCCCTTATGTTGGCAATGGTGTCCTACTACCATGTGTCACCTAGTAGCATTTAAGAGTGTGAATAAATGTCTACATCTAGCAATTATGTGCTGGTAATGCTAGTTATTTTTCCAGGAATCTGTGACAAATACCAGGTTGCCTACCCTTTAGTGCACTGGATGAAGTTTTTTTCCCCTATTTTCTCTTGGATACTAGAAGGTCATATATTCCAGAACTTCTTTTCAGACTCATCCATGGCTGCCACTCTGGCGTCCCTGCCTGTTTCACTTCCTGTGCACCATGTATGACATACGACCACCACCTAGAGCCCCCTGCCTTCAAACACTGCCGGCATGCTGAGTTGTTCTCCCCCCGCTAGTGCTGACCTTCCTTTGTGGTGGATTGTTGTGGGACTTTAACATGAATGGTACGGTTACCCTGGCAACATCTCTCTTGCTATCTGGGTACCTCTTAACAGTGCCATCTGTTGATGTATAACAGATTGCAGCAGCTAGCATGTTTATGTACTATAAATTCTTGATAAAAGTTATATATTATGAGGCAGAGAAGGATTATATAAATACTAGATATATCTGACAGCTCTGTATTGTAATGTCTGCAAAGCACTCATTTTTCTAGCACCTCAATGTGTTTTTCTCTATTTAACACATATTGAATTTTGCAGAAAATTAAAAACTGCATTCTAGTTTTGTTTTATGTGACAACAGGATTCTTTTGCACACAAGTGAAAACGGATCACTTTATATATATATGATATGCAGGTGCTTGGAATGCTGTACTCTCTGTATTGAATGAAGCTGATCAATATTTTCTATTGGACAGATTGAAAACAAATTATCTTAAACATAACAGAAACTCACTGCTCTACTGGTTTCATATTTGGTTATTCATTTTAGACTGAAGCTGCAGTTTTCTAGTTTCTCTGACTTTTAACAGGATCATAGCCATTATAGCAGCTTATGCTATAAATTATACGTTCATATTTTCTAATCTAGGGCATTCAACAATCATTATTTATTAAATTTAAACAAAGTTTTTGGCACTACTGTCCACAGCAGCAGGTATAGCAGGTAATCAATATAATATAGTAATTTGCATTATTGATAGTAGACTAATCAATGGAATTTTCTTTTTAGAAATAATAAGTGTCATCCAAATGCACTGAGAGACGTTTTAAAAAGAAAAAAGGTGTATATTTTTGAAGATAAGTGGTAGTAAGAGCAGTTGAATATTTATCTAATACAGGTATAGTGCTTTTCTAGTTTAATCCTAAAGGACCCCATGGCTGCAAGTTTTTGCTCCAGTCAGTTTCACAATAAGCATGTCATTCTTACTTTTAATTTACCTCATTGTTTAGTTGTCTGGTTTAGATACTGTATATTTCTGTGAAATTTATAAATATGTGGATTCTTTGCCATAAAAGCTTATACTCCTGTTGCTATCTTCTTTTTAAATTACCCATTTCTGTAGAGTTTTCTCCTTAAATTATATCAAAATGATGATGATTATCAAATGAGGGGCAGACAGAGATCCATTTAAGATTAAGAGAATAAAAAAATGACAGATCACTAAACAATGAGATCAATTAAAAGTAAAAATTATGTACTGATTTTAAAATCGGTTAGAATGAAAACCAGCAGCCACAGGAGCCCCCCCCCAAGACTGAATTTTGGAGCCACTTCTTAAAAAGTAGACAAAAGGCTATTTTTCAGTGAACTATACCACTAATATATTATTTTCCAGCCATGCATTTTTATGTCTTCTGACTTGGCAAAAAGGCAAAAGTAAGGGATACATTGATTTAATGCTGTTTATCATTATTTGTTCTCTAATGTTATTTTATGATTTATATACTGCAATAATATACTTAACTTAAAAAAATGTGTGGGCCTTCACTAATATACTTTAGTCCAAAATCTGCAGCACTTTTTATTTTTGCACATTTTTAAGCACAACATAGTGACAGACAAGTTCTCTCTCAATTGTAACTGACATCAAGCACTTTTTATATTAGTTAAATACATTAAGATTCACATAGTCTGTTCTTAAATTTAATTTAATGATATCTGAAATAGTCAATTTTCATGTCAGTTAAAATGTTCAGATTGCTTTTGAGTTAACAGCCATTTTGACAAAGCTGTCACATATTGATAGCAGATAAATAATTGTGTATTATTAAGGTGACAGAGGCTGCAAAGGTACGAGTAATTTAATAAGGAGTAGTTCTGAAAATAAAATGAGGCTAGCAGAGTCACTGGAAAACCTAAACAGAAGAAGAGCAGGCGTTGTGCCTGTGGGCTGCTTTAAAGTTTGGCAATAATATTTTCTTTGAAACAGTATGTTGCTTAGGAAGTGTGATCAATTTCATCTACACTTGATGATTCAACTATACAAACATAAAGAGGAGAAGGAAAAAAGCAAAATGTAATGCAAAAATCTACCAGAAAGCAAAGCATTGTGGAAATGTGCACAAGCCCCTTAACTTAGACCTTGTCTCCATCCATACACATTCATCATTTTTTCAAGGATTTTGACAGTAGGATCAGCAAAGCAAATGAAATATATAAAGGACTACAGTTTTTGATCTCATCTGCAAAAGTTCCATCAGTATCAACTGGGGTGGATTTTGTGATCTGGGTACAAAGCTGCAAGTAATAGAAGGTCCCATGGACCCAGAATTTAGTATGTAATAATATCTAAATTTGGTAGAATTATTGTATGGCCCTGCACTTCTGTTTCTTAAATCCAAGGTGTAATTCCATACTTTCTAGCTGAATCAGAGCTGAGGTTGTTTGCTGTGTTTTTGGTTCCTGAACAACCCTATTAACATTGAGCATGAATTAACAGTTTGAGGGTGCTGACAATATGGGTAGCTTAATTCTACAAAGTCATTCAACTGAGGAAAAACACATTTCCCTAGGCTTAAAAAATTCCTGTTATATTCAACCACTGGTCAAAACCTATTGCAATCTGACTGGAAAGGGATACTTAGCAACTGCAGACTACCCTGTTTTTCCTTTAGTTTATGGGTAATAACCCATAATCTTGAACATAATGTTCCAACAGACTAAACACGGGTCTCTCTGTATGCTATAGAGAAACTCAGAGTGTCGCTGCACCCCAGAGTATAAGGAGGACGCAGAAAAGAAATACCAGGTCTCCGAACAGTGCAACACGTGAGCTGGTGTGCTCATGTGTGATGGAGGACTGCTGTCTGTGGGGGTGATGGGATGGACCGACCTCAGCTGTGCATAAGGCAGAGCGGAGATTCCGGTAATGTTTCCATGTCCAGAGGGCAAGGACACAAGGTGGGGAGCAGCAATGTTATGAGTGCCACCAAGTTGGCCATAGGTGGAGGCACTGTCCCAATACAGTCTCAATAGATGCCTGGAGAGAGTGTCGGCGCAGTGCCTCCCCATCCCCTTTTCAACTTTATCTTGCAAGATGGCACCCTGGTCCAGATGAGATCGACTCCCCATCTGGCAGAACAACAGCCCTGGCCAGACAGTGCGCTTTGCCCCACAAAGCTCAGCTGAGGTAGCGGGCTTATTCCAGCACAGAAGTACCGGGGGAGAGGGCTTATTCTGGACTCTTTCTCCTTCAAACCAACAGAGGGCAGCCCCCTTGGCTTGGAGCATGGAAGCTCAACCCTGCTGGGTCCCGTGGCCACCACCAGGAGGCACCTGAACATTTACTGGGCCCTGTTTGGCAGCACTTCCGCCATACCAGGAAGTGCTGCTAGAAGAAGGTCGGTGGACAACTGGAGTCCTTCCGGGTGTCCTATTAAAAGGAGCCAGTCACCACCACCCAATAGCCAGAGTCTGGAGGAACAAGGACAAAGCCTGTAAGAAGGACTGTACTGTGCTCATTGATGCTTTGGTGTTGTGGACATTGTGCTCTTGTGAGAGGGGCAGCAAAGAAAACACTTCCCCATGCAGAAAAATAAATGTGTGCTGTATGGTGAAACTTGTGTCCTGCCTTTCTGTGTCAGGTTAGGGCGGCTGTACACGCCCTGGGCTTCACACTATGTAAAAAGGAATTATGGCTATGAAGATCTGTCTAGATAGGCAGTTCACTGTCCTTTTTTATAATGGCCCAGCACTGACTGCAAACATTTTACATTTAAATTTTTAGATTCTTTTGTTGGCTGGCTTCTACAATTCTTTCACCAATTATATAATAAGACCACTCAAACTCTGGATTATCGTGTGAACTTTGGAGATGAAGTGTGTATTTCACTTTATATATTTTTATTTACACTTACAGGAGTTTTTTGTATGTTGGGAAGGAAAATGTCATTGCTGTTTTCATCTTCATGTCGTTCATTTTTAAATGCATATTTTTTTCTGGTTTTGTTGAAATTGCCTTAGAACTGTATTTTTTACATATATTGTATATATTTCATATATATACTTCATATACTGTATACTTCATTTGATTGTTTATAGTGGATTATATCAAAAGAGGAATGTATGGCTTGGCGCTTCAGGAGTAATTTTGACCTACCCTTATATTAGCTGCCCTGCAGTTTAGGAAGGAGGGGGTAGCGATCAGCCCATTTCAGCATATTGGATCCGATTCATTACAAGGGAGATGAGCCCATTAGCAGGACTTTTCTTTATGTAGACTTTCATTACTCAGTTGTTTTCAATTGTTTAAAAAGAACATAAAGTTGACTTTTAAGCAATGAGCTATTCAGCAATAAATCAAGGCCTAGCTGTATGACACTTTGTGTGGCAAAGTGTGGGCTGTTAGAATTATGTGGACTATGAAAGCATTCTTGTGTTCTTTTCAACTTTTTTAGCAGTCATTTCACATTACTATATGAACAGATGCATTGGTTATTAATTTTATTTCTACTCTGTTTTCTTACCAATAGTTACTTGATGTTGATGGCATCATTACTGGAGCACTGCTGTGTCAGAGACATTGTTGCCATGCATGGACAAATGTAGTTGTCATATATAAGCATTAGATGTTTGCCATTCTTACAGAGCCCTAAATAGTGACAGCATTACAAAATTCTTCTCATGAAAACAATGTTGAAACTAAAAGAAAACAGAAGGAAAAACTTAACTTTGTTTTGCTTACAGAAGTTCCTAGTGAAAGACAAACAGACCTTCTGTGGTGTAGGGAAATAAGAGATAAGGAAAAAGAAAATAATGATTTGTGTTTTGTTTTGTGTGTGCCTGAACTGAGGATTCTCAAATGAAATTTGAAAAGATGCAGACTAACAGTGCTATTGTTTAAAACCAAAAAATTACTTAATTAGAATAGTGTCGGCATCCATAAAAAAAGATACATTAGGCTGGATTTTGGTGTTTTTCTAAATACTAATGACACAAACTACCTTGTTATTGTTCAGTTAGCCAACCTGTATATGCCGTGTTTTTCTTGTATGCTCAGTCCAGCCAACCTGATGACTACCTTGTCTGTTAGGTCTTTTCTGCTGTTCTTGTGTTGACAAAAATTCTTCACTTTCAGTATAGATATATACACTCACCTAAAGGATTATTAGGAACACCATACTAATAGTGTTTGACCCCCTTTCGCCTTCAGAACTGCCTTAATTCTACGTGGCATTGATTCAACAAGGTGCTGAAAGCATTCTTTAGAAATGTTGGCCCATATTGATAGGATAGCATCTTGCAGTTGATGGAGATTTGTGGGATGCACATCCAGGGCATGAAGCTCCCGTTCCACCACATCCCAAAGATGCTCTATTGGGTTGAGATCTGGTGACTGTGGGGGCCATTTTAGTACAGTGAACTCATTGTCATGTTCAAGAAACCAATTTGAAATGATTCGAGCTTTGTGACATGGTGCATTATCCTGCTGGAAGTAGCCATCAGAGGATGGGTACATGGTGGTCATGAAGGATGGACATGATCAGAAACAATGCTCAGGTAACCCGTGGCATTTAAACGATGCCCAATTGGCACTAAGGGGCCTAAAGTGTGCCAAGAAAACATTCCCCACACCATTACACCACCACCAGCAGCCTGCACAGTGGTAACAAGGCATGATGGATCCATGTTCTCATTCTGTTTACGCCAAATTCTGACTCTACCATTTGAATGTCTCAACAGAAATCGAGACTCATCAGACCAGGCAACATTTTTCCAGTCTTCAACTGTCCAATTTTGGTGAGCTCATGCAAATTGTAGCCTCTTTTTCCTATTTGTAATGGAAATGAGTGGTACCCGGTGGGGTCTTCTGCTGTTGTAGCCAATCCGCCTCAAGGTTGTGCGTGTTGTGGCTTCACAAATGCTTTGCTGCATACCTCGGTTGTAACGAGTGGTTATTTCAGTCAAAGTTGCTCTTCTATCAGCTTGAATCAGTCGGCCCATTCTCCTCTGACCTCTAGCATCAACAAGGCATTTTAAGCCCAGGACTGCCGCATACTGGATGTTTTTCCCTTTTCACACCATTCTTTGTAAACCCTAGAAATGGTTGTGCGTGAAAATCCCAGTAACTGAGCAGATTGTGAAATACTCAGACCGGCCCGTCTGGCACCAACAACCATGCCATGCTCAGAATTACTTAAATCACCTTTCTTTCCCATTCTGACATTCAGTTTGGAGTTCAGGAGATTGTCTTGACCAGGACCACACCCTAAATGCATTGAAGCAACTGCCATGTGATTGGTTGATTAGATAATTGCATTAATGAGAAATTGAACAGGTGTTCCTAATAATCCTTTAGGTGAGTGTGTGTATATATATATATATATATATATATATATATATATATATATATATTACGAGTTTCTGGTTTGCCCTTAGCATTTTGATATTGAAGATTGTCAAGAATTTTATTTCATTGTTATTATTACCCAGCCACTAAAAATTAAATAAATTATATAACTTCCAAAATCAAATTTTTTTCATCTTTCTGTTTTCTCCTGGCTATTTTCTTCATAGTAAAGAAAAAAAGAAACTCTTCTAAATCAATGCAAAACACGAGTACAGTATAGTAGAGAAGATGCAGCTAAAAAAATCAGCCCAGTGAACCAAAGATGAACAAACACAATATTCCATTTTCATTTTTTTCTTCATTAGAGCCTTGACATTAGAGAAAATTGATGTAAAGAAAAAAGAAAGAAGTCATAACTGAGAAATTTAACACTGAAAACTATAATTTCCAAGAAGAGAATGGAAATTATGAATTAGTACAAAATGCAACTCAAAATCAGAAATTGGAGCTAAGTTAAGGCCGTAGTTTTGGTGTTGACTAACAATGTAATTGAAGGACGTTTTACAAATAGAAATCCAGAATAGTAAAATAACAGAAATTGCATTATAAATTAGTAAGGTTCTTTAAAAAGCAAACGTTGCGAGGATGTAGTTTGGCTAGCACAAAAAAACAAAAAGATATATTTTACTCATTAACCTAATGAATTGGTAATATAAGAGTGATGTAATGGTGATAGGTGGCACAGTGGGTAGCGTGGCTGCCTCACAGTAAGGAAACCCAGGTTCGCTTCCCAGGTCCTCCCTGCGTGGAGTTTGCATGTTCTCCCCATGTCTGCGTGGGTTTCCTCTGGGTACTCTGGTTTCCTCCCACAGTCCAAAGACATGCAGGTTAGGTGCACTGGCGATCCTAAATTGCACTTGGTGTGTGTGCCCTGCGGTGGGCTGGCGCCCTGCCCGGGGATTGTTTTCTGCCTTGCATCCTGTGTTGGCTGGGATTGGCTCCCACAGACCCCCGTGACCCTGAAGTTAGGATATAGCAGGTTGGGTAATGGATGGATGGATGTATTGGTGATATATTTTCAGATGGTAGACATCAGGTGTCTTAAACAGACCATTAATCAATCTGTTAGGGCTGAATGCCCAAGCATCTAAGCTCTCTAATTTATGTACCCGGCCCCTCCATTATGTGACTGCTGTATCACAATTGTTGCAAAGTAGCAGATACAGAGGAGAGGGGAAGAAAGAAGGATAAACTAGGACTGGATTTCCAGCCCATTCCTGACAATAATACTCAAAACTTTAGTCATATGAAGGATCTTCAGTGTTTTTTTTTGCATAACACAGCTCTAGTACTAAGCCACTACGAAAAAAAGTTTAAACCAAAAGAAAGCAAATGATTCTAACCAGTAATTTTTGCAGAAACAATACATCATTTCCAGGGGAGTAACCAACAAAAGGAATGATTCAAATCAGGAGTTCAAACTAAACACTGTACATCTTTACATAAAAGGAGAATCCATAATTTCAGGATGAGAACCAAAAATAAAAATAAACAACTGTTTTCCAACTGAGCTGTCAAGATACCGTAAGTATTACCTTTCAGTTGGACAAGAGATGCACCTAAACAAGATACACAGACAGTCTACAAATAAAACTGCCATGGGTTATATGGAAAACTCAATAGAGACAGAACAGAGACTGAACTATTGTTGCTTTGTTGAGTAATCAGCCCATCAGGACAGAACAGTGAAACACAGCCTGCTTCAAGATAGCTCAGCCACCATTCAATAGGATGTGTTTGTCCAATACAAAGAGGAAAAACACTCAGAAAAATATGGATGGCTTAAAAGGTGGCCTACCAGGAACCTAAACAAAGCCCTGAACTGTTTCCTGAGAGCTATCAGTCTATTGAGCACTGCCGTGTTTTTACAACAAAAAAAAAAAAAAAAATGAAAAAACACGGTTTTCTTTTCAAACAACTAAATAGAAATAAGAAGTATTTATTCCAAAAAGAAAAATAAAATCTTAATTTGTTTTATTTATATATTCAGTTTGTGAATCAAATGAATGAGACTCATTAGACTGATTCTCGGGTATGTACTTGGTCATGAATCAGGTGGTATTTTTGCATGCCCTTTAAACATCTACCAGTGGCAGCCAAACAAACATCAAGCAGGATACACAGTCCCATAGACCTCCACTAAAACGATTCATTTGAGCTCACTAATCAATTCATATGATTCATTAAATTGTTGAACGGAGTTGTTCAAAAATAATGAATCCTTCACAAATCGTCTATCCCTAATGCTGGTCTCTTATAACACTGAGAAAACACCTCTCTTTTCTATATACCATATATGCTTGCATATAGGGCGGCACAGTGGCGCAGTGGTAGCGCTGCTGCCTCGCAGTTAGGAGACCCGGGTTCGCTTCCCGGGTCCTCCCTGAGTGGAGCTTGCATGTTCTCCCCGTGTCTGCGTGGGTTTCCTCCGGGCGCTCCGGTTTCCTCCCACAAGCCAAAGACATGCAGGTTAGGTGGATTGGCGATTCTAAATTGGCCTGTGGGTGTGTTTGTGTGTGTCCTGCGGTGGGTTGGCACCCTGCCTTGTTGGCTGGGATTGGCTCCCGTGACCCTGTATTCGGATTCAGCGGGCTAGAAAATGGATGGGTGGATGCTGTGTATAAGTCGGGTCTTGAAATCCATAAAATCAGACACCGACTTATACGCCTGTTCAAAAATATGACATTTATTATTATTATCTTCTTGCTTCCTCCAATCTCGCACCAGTTTGTCAGACACATTGAATTTTACAGCAGCACAGTTACTAATTTCTTTTGCCACTTCAACGACTTTTAATTTAAAACCAGCTTCTTGTTTTCTTCTGATCTGATGCTCTTATGATACAGGTACAGTATATGAGGGTGTGAGATACAAAAAACACATAACAGTGAATAGTTCGGGTATTATCATGTGGTCATGTAGGCACAATACATAGAAGAAAAGGCAGTGTGCTCCGTGGTTACACACTCAGGTGGGCGTTAGCATATCATAATCTCTTGGACCAATAGCGTGAGTTTTCCACATTCGACTTATACGACCGACACTTTAAAATACCAGAAATTATACAGTAAAATCAAGTCCAGACTTATCCGCGGGAGAACTTAAACGTGAGTATATACGGTAGATTAAAATTATGAGCAGCATAATTATAACCAGTGTGGACTCTGGCCCAGGCACAGACAGACAGACATCATAAGTTACACCACACACTGTTTATTTTCACTAATATTTACAATAATTACGTGCACTTTCAACCCCAGTGCCTCCAGCACCGATTCCCCAAAGCACAGTCCTCATAGTTCCACTGTCTTTCTCCTGGCCGCCTCCCGTCCTCTCTCCAGCTCTGTCCTCTTCCACCCGACATCCACTGCTGACTGGAGGGAGGTGGCCCCTTAAATGGGAACCTGGATGGGTTCCAGCCCAGTCCTGGCGGTGGCCACGGGTCCCTACAGGGCTGGGCTTCCAAGCCCTGTACCCGAGGCCCCCAACATAACCAGGACGGACGCCCCCTCGTGGTCTGGAGGAGGCATATTTACTTGCTCTTTCCCTAGTTCCAAAACACTCAACCTCGGTGAAGATCCATGACTCCTGGCCAAAGTCACCAATCTGCCCATCATTGCTCTATCATCCAATGTTAATAGGAGCAAATAGTGATAGATTATCTAATGACGATGAGAGGAAAAAGATTCATTTATGTTCCACAATGTGTGTGTGTTTGTGTGTTTTGGCAATTGCCAGTGGTATCTTTGAACACCTTCTACAAACCAGCACTAAATGGTGTTTAAAACAAAAAAGAAACCCTTCTATGTTATCTGAGTTCTTATTTTAAGCTAGAAATAGTCAAAAACATAAGTACAGTGGAAAATATTTTTATGCCTTCCACTGGATCTGAATAATTATCATGTCTGAAGGCCATAACTCTTAAAATAAATACATCCTATGTTTTTTTTTATTCACTATGTGTACAGCCCCCTAATTAAACAGGTAAAAATCATAATCAAGTATTTTGCATTGCCCGAGTCAATTGTTCAGCCTGCTACAATGTCAAAAGGGGTCAAAGCGTTTTCAACCACAATCTGCTTTTGAATTGAGATTAAATTTGTGCTATTTAAAATTATAACATTTAACAAGACACTCTAAGTAGGAAAATATATAACACTGAAACACTGTATTGTACAAATTTTCTGATATAAGGTGCAGAATACATTTTAATTGAATACATGCCTTAATAACATGTAATGCTTGTAAAAATTAAAGTGGTAAATTTTTATTTTGCTAGCCACTTACAAATTACAAATGTAATTTTTAATAATTCACTCATTTTAAACATTTTTTATATTTTCTGTAAATTTGGATGATTATTATCTATTATCATGACATTAACTAAAATACTTTAAGTTAATTTTTTTATAATTAAAAAAAAATCATTATATGCAGGTCACCCTTTTATTAGACTTGCTCATAAGAATAATTCATGAATGCTTTGAAACCACTTCAGTTTTTTTTGGTCTGGCACCTTCTCAGTCACTGGTACAAGTAAAACTCCACATATGATATAGTTATGCAAAATGTCAAGCTTTTTGGCACTTCCATCCCCCCCTGTAATATTTACTGCAGGAAATCATGCCCTTATGATAAAGAGTAGACCAGGCGTGGCGAACTCCAGGCCTAGAGTGCCACAGTAGCTGCAGGTTTTCATTCTTACCATCTTCTTAATTAGTGACCAGTTTTTGCTGCTGATTACTTCTTTTAATTAACTTGACTCAGCCCCCATAGTTGTTTTTTTCTTTAATTAGCAGCCAAACAATAATAAGACACAAAACAAGCCACACATGACCATCCCCTTTGCCCTTTACACAATATCTGAAATTAAAGAGAGGTGATGGTCTTGGTTCAGGTCACCAGAACATTTTGACGGTGCTCTTAGAAAGAACAGAAAAACAACAGTTTTCAAAATGCGTGCTGTGGCAGAATGAGAGCAGCGACAAGCCTTGGAATTAAATAACGGGTTTAATTAACAGCAAGAACTGGCTTCTCATTAACAAAGTGATTGGAGTGAAATTGGTTGGAGTATGAAGCCCCAGTTTAGCTGGTCATCTGTTAGCTCGTTTCACATCTCATTTCTGCTTGGCTGTCATTTAATGAAGAAAGGAATCAATTCAGAGGGCTGAACTCTTCTAAAAGGGCTATTAAAGTGATGAGGAAAAAGTTAATTAGCAGTGAAAACTGGTCACTGATTAGGAATAGGGTTAGAATGAAAACCTGTAGTTACTGCAGCACTCCAGGCCTGGAGTTCGCCACCCATGGAGTAGACCACGGGTGTCAAACTCCAGGCTTGGAGGGCCGCAGTGGGTGCAGGTTTTCTTCCTAACCCTTTTCCTAATCAGTGCCCAGTATTCACTGCCAATTAACTTCTTTTGCCTCTAATTTAATAGCCCTGTTTTTAAGGATTGAGTCTTCTGAATTGATTCTTTTCTTCGTTAAATGACAGCCAAACAGAAATGAGACATGAAACGAGCCAACAGATGACCAGCTAAATTGGTGCTTCAAACTCCAACCAGTTCCTTAATGAGAAGCTGATTCTTGATGTTAATTAAACCCGTTATTCAATTCCATGCCTTGTTGCTACTCTCTTTTTGCCACAGCAGAAATTTCCAACACTGTTGACATTCTGTTTTTTTCTAAGAACTCCTAAAATGTTTTGGTAACCTGAGGGATCAACCTTACTGAGACCTTCATCTTTATTTTCAGATTTTTGATCCTTTTCTAAAGATTTAGCCTTCTATGAACCTCTATCAGAAGGTGAAAAATGACAAATTCTTGTTACAATCAAATTTAAGATTTAAATTGAAGCACACATTTGAATATTTCAAATATATGACTCAGCTTTTCTTGTTTATTATGTACTACTTCATGAAGTATATCATTACATTTCTTATGACTGCTCCATATTAGGGAGGCCTTTGCTAATTTACTGTGGACTTTTAACTACTGACATAGCTGTGGATAGCATTGTTGCCTCATCACTCCAAGATTACACTGCTGTTCCAGTTATCATCTGTGTGGGTTATTCTTGCTCCTCCTATGTTTTCTTTCCCGAGGTACCCATTTGTGATTAGTGTATACTAAGGATGTACATGCTTGATTATTTGGCTCTAACATTAATTCTAACCACACACCCAGAATTAATTACAAATAAAAAGAACAACAAAAACAAAAATTAATTTCCCTCACCAGCTTAAACAGCAGGGCACATTAAATAAAAACCTTAATATGTGCAATTCGCTGCAGAATTTTCCCGACTATTGATTCATTACTTGACAGATGCCACAAATATTACAAAATTGTGCATCTATATTATTTTTGCAAAAATAAAAATTTGATTAAAATCAACTAATTTTAAATTAGTCCACTTGTGCAATTAATTTATTTTTCTGTCTCCTTACTCGTCAGCCTTTCACCCCAGAGGTGTGATTATTGGTAGCTAGTTTCATGAATTCTATAGTTGCAATCATTGATTGACAGCAATTTGAGCAATCCTATACTTTTTTCTGGTAAAATTTTCATTTTTCCAAGGATTTTGTAAAATAAGCCATCTTATGCATGTCATTTAAAACCATAAATGCAACCAACTTCCTCATTTTGCCTTGCTGCGGAACCTTTTGACATAGAAAGAACTAAAGGCAGAAGAAAAAAAGAATTGCATGGATGGGAGGAATATATGAAAAATGTACAATAATGTCTACCAAAGACAAATTACTTTGTTGTAGTGAGTGGGACTTAATATTGCTGCGTCTCAAAAACACATGCCCTGAAAAATATATTTTTCACATGTAAATCTACCTTTTATTTAATTGATTGGAATACTTTTTCAGCCATCATCAATCATGAAATTCATAAGTCCCTTTTCAAACTTCCAAAATTTATCTGGGAAAAGCAAACAAAACCAGAAGGACCAAATGTTAGTATAGGTTTATTGATCTTGTTAGGTGCAGCAGGACAGCTTTTTGCTGATGTCCCCAATGTCCTCAAGTTCCCAATAACAGTGTTGAGTTTGCTTGTAGATGTTTCTTCATTTTGAAAGCCTTAAAAATTCAGATTTATGGAATATTTCAATTATATTTTATATCTTCATGATAAAGAGAGTGTAACAATAATGTTACTATTAAATATGCAGTTGGCAAAATTATTTTTCCTTGTATTAAGTGAATATCTTATGTGTGACATTCTTGCAGGTAGGATAACAGCTTATAGGTCTGCTGAGCACATGTCTAACAGGGGTAGACTCCAAAGACCCCACAAAAATATTTTGCTAAAATTTTTAACTCATTCAACCTCGCTTCCTCTCAAGAGTTGAGTGCTTATGCACTTCTGGCAATGGCATGCCGGGCCATGTAGGCAGCTATTATAGGATCATGGGCCTTCCAGTAGGCCCCATTCTCCCTTTAAAGAGAACATCAGGGTTCTCTGCCAGTTTTTGGGTCACCTAATTTCAAATACCCTTGTAAAGCGTGACCAGTTCCTGTCTAGAGGCCCATTATTTATGTTGCTGCTACTTGTTGAACTTCCTTCTTCATGTACACTTATGTCATCAATGCCAGTGTATTTCTCTTTCAGGGTATTGCTTAGCCCTGAGTGCCTACTCTGCCTACAGATCCCTTATTCACTGGGCCACTCAGTGCAGTATTATATTTCATTTGTATACATATTTTAACTAGACATACATTGTAAGTCTAAATAACACAAATCTTAGATATACAGAAAATTAACAATGTCTTTCTTCTATACTCAACAACAATGCTAAAAAAATGATAATTAGCAAAAACAGAGATCAAATTGTAAAGTGACATTATCTTTTTATAAAATAATTTTTCTGAATATTATTTTTGTTTAATAATGCAGGAGCTATGCCTGTTCCATTGCTGTATTGACAGTAGACTAAATTAACCTGAGCAGAGTACATGTATGGTTGAACGTGTCTTCGCTTTTCTTTTGCTGATTAATTCTAGCAGAGGTGTAAATTTGCATGAATGAATGTCAGATTGTTTCTTGCTTGTGCAGCCTCCTGCCTCATTCCTGCATTATTCAATTCAGCCTTGTTGACATTTATTACAAATAATAGCTAAATATTCCTGATTTAATATAGAGTAATAGCTACTGCAGCTCTTTGTTGGAAGATGATGCTGGTAATAAAAGCAGACAAGTCTAACACACAACAAATACCAATCAGACTGTGTTTGTGCTCATAATAGATGGACCTGGAAAGGTAGAAGTTGGCTTTAAAATTTCAAGTACCATAATTTATAGTGGAAAAGCATCTACTTTAGTTAATTTTAATAAAAATTATTTATTTACAAACATAACAATCTGGAACATAATATATGGTAATACTGAGAAAATGTTAAAGTGACCTTCACTTTGTCCCCAAACCTATACAATATCAATAAAAAAATAAATGTTTAATATAAAATTTCTATTTGTTCTCATGCTGTCTTGTGGTCTGGGCAACAATGAATCTTTTGTTTTGATCCTTATAATCAAACTCCTGGTATGTGTTCCTCCTCTAATCCATTATTTATTAGCTCTACCTTCTTGAATTTGTATTGCAAATTATTCCAAGGTGATCCATCCCCACCTTCCTCTGAGGCTAAACATCTTCATCTGTTATAATCAAAGGCTACGTCTTTGGATACTCAACGTACTGTGTACGAACTGACTGCTACTTTGCATGTTTTAAACAATAATCGGCTCCCTGGAAATGATGGGAAATGTCATAAATTATTAGTTATCAGTTAAAATGTTGCTTACTGTACTTAATACATTCATTACCCCACCTACAACATTGTTGTGTTTTTGATTTGAAAAAAAAAAGAACAAAGCAAGCCAAACATCATTAGTTATGCAATAGGTATAGACCTTGATCCATAATAAACATTGATGTTTAGCTATTAACAAAGGTCCGTGCATATTTTACTTGTCTAGTGTACACAGTAATTAATGCATTCAGATCAGACAAGCTTCATCTATGGTCATCATGCATCTGCTCTCTTCTTCTCATTAATGATAATTTCTGTAGTATGAAATCTGCTTGTATGTTTTTTTAATGCAGTTTTGAAAATGCATTCAGTCAGTTGATTGAACTATGGTTACAAGCGGCTGGTAAGGCTAGTCCATGGCTATATATTATCTAATTAAAACTTTTTACACATGATTTTAACAAACTGACAACTCTACTGCATTTATTTATAGAGGTTCGTAATATGACTCTTCTCTTTATCCTTTTTTGTCATCCCTGAAGCCAGTTTTGCAGGTTTCATTGTATATGTCCTGTTATTTACTATAATACTTTTCCCCCTTTTTTTGTTAATAATAAATTTAAATATCTGAAAAAAGATATTTACTCATCCATCTTTACAAGGGTTTCTCATAAAACTTAACAATTTAACAAAATCCCCCAGGGCTGGTCCTACCTCTTTCTGTTCCTGTGGCTAACAATAAAATAAATATTGTATATTGTATAAATTTCTTAGCTCCATGGATTCTACTTTGGATTTATCTCCTAATTCCTTTTTCTGTTTGTGTTTTTTGGTCTCTAGTGAAACATTTCTGCAAATGTATCTGAAGTGGCCACCTGTTAATTTATTGTGAAATACCACATTCAGTTTCCTTTCCCTTCATCTTGATCCCCTGCTCTCTTCTTTTATTTCTGCTCTCTGGTGATTCTATTTCTTACCTCATTAAAAAAGAAAAATACCCTTGAGTTGTATTACTTCCAAATCTTTTGTTTTGCAGATGTCAATGTCCAGAACTATTTCATTTATAGCACTGGCATCTAATGTTTTTAGCTGATCCATTTTAAGAAGTCAATGACCAAAATAAATGGCAATCTCTCTCACTATCTGATAGAAAATATCAACCAAGATTAACTCCTTAATAAATTAATTTATTATTTTTTTATTAGTGCCTTTTTCATGTTAATGGTCTTCTATTTTTTTAATTAGTGTCCCTGATGCATATGCTTGGAGCATGTGCATTTTAAGGTCTTTGTGAGAAATTTCTTTATAGTAGATTATCCTTTATATTGACTTTGTGGGGGTTATTTTATGGTATTGCTGTTTCTTTATCCTATATTCACATTTCAATTCAGTTCATTTGTGTATAGCCATCTTTACTGAGTATAGGCTCAGAAGTTTTTCTGGCTATTAAGCAATATAAACACACACATTATGTTTAACGTACAGTAAAGCACATCTGATTACAATAAAAACATGGCAATATACGCCCATTTACAATATAACTGAGAGATAGCCAATGGATAACAGAGAAGAGTACACTGAAAAATGCCAGTTAATAGCATTCCTGGAGAAAATAAACCTCTGAGGTGTACGCAATCTACAAAACCATGACCACATAGGTGTGGGTGATGCCATCATCTTTCTGCAGAATAAATGTGGAGAAACAGGACAGCAGGGTGAGGATAATGTTTTTGACTTCACTAGTGCACTCAACACAATACAGCTCAAACAGTAGGGGGAGAAGCTCTTGTCAATGCAGATTGATGCTACCACTGTGTCCGGGATAACAGACTAGCTAACTGGTAGACCGCATGCTGTGTGTATAGTATGGCATAGGGGTTCCATAGAGAAATGTACTGGCTTCCTACCTGTTGTCACAAAAACGAGACATGAACAGATAAAGGTTTGGGTCAGCCACCCGTGTAATATGGTATCCTTGCTGCAAAAGTCGTTTTTATCAAAATAACCAGCACTGAAGTGCATACAATGGAGTCCAAAACAAGACTGAGGGAAAAGGGAAAAGGAGCAGGTTTTTAAAGGGGAAGACAGGAAGTGAGGTCATAAGGATCGAGCACTTGGTCTTCAATCATTGGATCTCAGCCAGACGTGACATCAGAGGGGCCGGAGCTGGTGAGGTCGACTTCCATTGGCTCGGTCCCGGAAGTGATGTCAAGAGAGCCAGGTGGAATCCCCCGGGAATGGTCTACAGGCAAGGGAGAAAATGAGTCAGTGTACTCTGCCACATCCCGGCATGCCTCCGAACTGCCTTCACTCAAGCCCTTTAGCTGCCTCCCATGTGCACGTGTGTGACACTGTTCACCCTGTACACCTCAGACTTCAGATACAATGCCGAATCATGTCTGCAGAAATGTTCTGATAACAAAGCCATAGTTGGGTATATTAGTGGTGGACAGGAGAATGAATGCAGGACACTAGTCAAGGATTTAGCTGAATACTGCAAACTGAACCACTGTAAACTTCAGGAGGGTCAAGCCAACTCTGCCGTCTGTTCTTATTGGTGGTAAAAATGTGGGGGTGGTAAGGACATAAAAGTAACTTGGGGTGCATCTGAATGACAGGTGTGAGTGGAGTACTAACACAGAGGCTGTATATAAGAAGGGTCACAGTCACTTCGATTGCCTGTAGAGGTTGAGGTCATTTGGTACATGCAGGCCACTCCTACTTGTTTTCTACCAGTCCATAGTGGCCAGTGCAATTTTCTATGTGGCTATGTGCTTCATAAACTACATTAGTGCAGATGATGCCAACAGATTACATAAATTGATTAAAAAGGCAGGCTCAGTCTTGGGATTCAGGCTTGACTCACTGGAGGAAGTGGTGGAGCAGTTTGTTATTCAAGAACTGCTTACTAGTCTGGGACACTGTCACCTCTTGTATGACTTCTGGACTAAACAGAGGAGCAAATTTAGTAACAGATTAAGACAAACGCCTTTCTGCAAGGAGGTTGTTTCTATCTTTAGCCATCAGGCTGTCTAATAAGTCACCCCATGGCCAAGGTGGTCTTGTTCTCTATGTGCTGAATGGTAGTAAGCCAGTCTACCACACATATTAACAGACAATAATGATACATATAATATACTGTGCCAATGACTGAAATTCTGTACTGTAAAACTGTAACTGATAAGTATGTGAAATTATAAACAATTTACACTTACGGAATACTTACATAATCCTTGTTATACTTTAGGCATATGTCTGCATTTTTATGTATAGGCTACTGCCATAACCCTGCAATTTCTTTTGGGATTAATACTGCCTCTATCTATCTAGAGTTATATTCAAAGTGAAGGAAAGTCACAGCTCTGAAAAGCTAAGCCAACTGCCCACCCACCCTTTGCCTGGGCAATGTAAAACAAAAGTGGATGTTCTGGGCCGTCAGATATGACTATTAAATTCTTACATGTTTGGAGTGAAACACTTATGCTTTCTATATGTCTGACCTGAAGTAGCAGTTCAGAAATGCAGTAATGTAAATAAGTGTCACATCAGGATACTAAGAAGAGAAACAGAAGGGAGAAGGTTAGATTAAAGTTCATAATTGTCACACTTGTATTTTTGCACAAATGAATAACAAGCATTAAATTATATTATCAATTAATCGGCAACTCTCATCAGGGTATATGTTGTGGATTTCTTTTAAATAATCACCCTGAGATAATTCTGTAAGGGCTCCATTTCCGTTATTCAGTAGATCCATTAGAGAGGAGCAAGTGAATTATAGTTCTACTTAACCTGCTCTGACAAGACAAAGTTATTCCTAAACATATATAGTTATAGATAAAACAAATTAGTTAGGAACACTTACTCATCCTATAGACTGTGGAAAGTTACTCAACAGCTTATCACATGGTCAAATCATCGCTGTTTTAGGGTGTCGCTGGTAGTATTTGTTTTTTCTATAAGAGCAATATATGTATGAATATTCAAATATATAAAAAAGTGATAGAGGATAAAGGAAAAATACATTTTCCTTTAGACCATGCTAGAGTAAAGTAATGTTTTTCTTATCAAACTAAAAGAAGTGGGAGTTCAAGGCATACTGTGTATTGGCTTAAACACAGGAAGTCAAGAATTACTGTGTGAGGAACTTTAGGTGATGTCAAAATGTTGTTCCTCCGGGATGACATTTAGGTCACTACTCTTTGTTCTTTTTAATTTATGCATGTGACCCGGGTAAAAGTTTCAATTAGAAGCTGTTGAAATGTACTGAAGCTTGTGATGCTTTGGTTGCCCTCAGCCATGGCAGCTTCTTGAACATGGGACATTACTAGTCATGACCAGGGCAGACTAGTGCAATGAGAACACACAAACAAATGCGGTTCATACAAAAGTGCTTTGTGTTGTTTATTTAAAAAAGGCAGTGTTCAATAAATAGTAAACAAATTAATAATCTAATAATACACTATATACACCAAACAGTGAGAGACAGCTCTGGTAAATGCGATTAGCAAATTCTCTCATTAAGATCCCTGAGGCCGCACAGCTTTTCTTCCACACACCTATACTCACAGAGTCTGTGCTGCCTCACTATTACCACTTTGCTACTCACTAGAGTGTAAATAGGTGACTGTATCAGATTTTTAAGGGAATTAATACATTATGTCCCAGCTGTTACTTTAAAAATGATTTCTTCAACAAGAAGAGAGGGGCATACACAGAAACTTCCATCCATCATCCAACCGCCTATATCCTAACTACAGGGTCGTGGGAGTCTTCTGGAGCCAATCCCAGCCAACACAGTGTGCAAGGCAAGAAACAAACCCTGAGCAGGGCGTACATACCAAGGACAATTTAGGATCACCGTTGCACCTAACCTGCATGGCTTTGGACTGTGGGAGGAAACCCAAGCAGACACAGGCAGAACATGCAAACTCCACGCAGGGAGAACCCGGGAAGCGAACCCAGGTCTCCTAACTGCAAGGCAGCAGCGCTACCCACTGCGCCACCATTCCACCCTACATGGAAACTTATTAAGGGTAAATTTCACATAAACATTAGAAAGATTTTTTTTTTTTACACAGAGAACCACAGCCATAAAGAATAAGTTACCAAGTGTTGTTCTAGATTGTATTAACTTGAGGCCTTTCAACACTAAGCTTGACCATGTTTTGGAGAAACTATGTGAACATAACGTGAACAGAGTTGAATACTTTTTGAATTGAATGTCCAAATTGTTCTAATATTCTAATGTCTCCTAAATACTGAAACTGGTGGATCATTCCCAACACAAGCAGGTAGATTATTCCATAGCTTTGGAGTCCTGTAGCTAAAAATTCCCACTTTTGTTGTATTAATCCTTAGAATCTTTAGTAGACCAGCATCTTGAAATCACAATGTACCCTCTGACCAGTATGTACTGATAGGTTCAAATAGGCAAGAAAGGGCCTAGGCCATTTAAATTTTTAAATGTAACAAAAAGGGAGTTATGTGGTTGAGCTTCCTAGTTCTTGTAATGATTCTTAACTAAAGGCTACAAGCAGAGCAGTCAAATCAATGAGAAATAAATGTATGAATTATCTTCTGTGTGACCTCCATAGTTGGTAAACATCTTAATTTTCCTGGGAAAAAAAACAGGTTTTAGATAGAATGTAATGTGTTTTGTAAAACAAGATAATGGATAATATCATGTTGATTCTAATATGTAGATTTGTTGAGTTTAAAAAAAAGTGACAGGACCCTGTTTTTTCTTTATATAAAGACAAGTCGTTATTATTCACCTATACTTTCAACTCAGTGACACAGTTAATTAAGGGCACAATGGATGAATCTTCATCCAGTCTGAAAGAACTGAAGAGTAGTAATACTTGCATATAACTAAACATAGGCGTTATGCTTCCTAACTATATTTTTCAGTGGCAACCTCTAAAGTGAAAACAGCAATGGTTTTCAAGACCTGAGGTCAGAAAGACACCATATCTGTCTTCAAAAAGTATTGATGAAGAACTACCATCATATTTCTGTACTTATTAATATAATTTTAATTATTTTTAACTAAACCATGCAAAAAGAGTGTTTGAGAAGTCACTATAATAGAACAGCGTGGTTAATGGGGCCAGCATAACAACATAATAACTGTAGTGTTTCATTCCTCATTTGATTACAAAACTGTAGTTTCAAAGAAGAACAAGCATATACAGTATATAGCAACAGTGCCTACAGTGTGGTAATGCCTAATGTTTCTCCAGCTGATTGTAATATTTTATTAGATGGCTCAGTGATTTTCTGGTGAGAGAAACAACATTTTAACATGATCAAGGAGAATCTGAACTTGCTAAGAACAATCATGAAATATTCCCATGCACTAAAGACACGGATAGGCGCTATAACTCATCTACAGGGCTGACAAAATAATAAGCAGACCACTTCACCTCAGGAACTCCAAGCATACAGAAGAGAACATAGCTAAAAAATGTTAGAAAATGTACATATTGCGTAACAGTTAGGTGCATTTGATAAGTGGGTCAGCTGGTTTGTAGTATTTTACTTTAAGTTACTTTATCAATAACACTTATCAGTTGTTTTTGTTTATTAAATATTGTTGCAATTATGGGCCATATCTAAATATAGCAGTCATAAAAGAATCAAATTACATGCATTGGTGGAGTACATGTTTATAATACCATTTTACAATATCAAGTATTTTAAAACTGAGCCCAAATATGCTTGTACTTTCTGAAATAGCTTTCAGAGATGACCGATTCCAACTTAATTGTCTGGCTCATTGTAGTTCATATTTTTTAATCATAACATTTTTGAAAGAAGTGTCAATGGGAGAGTAACATTTTCAAGGTAAAATTGTAGCCTGCAATGAACCATGATGGATAGCAGGTCATTGTGATGCTCAACTGATAAATTATATTGTCAGAGAAATATTGAATCATTGTAATCTGCCGTCAGATTGTTTTTACTGTACCATAAATACTGAGTATGTGCTTATTGACTCAGTGCATACAGAGCCACGCTTACATAGCTATTTCCAGATAAGTTAAGTGGCATTTTGTTTTTATTTTTTACTTTTTACTTTTACAGAGATAACTTACTTGACCTGGGCTGGCATGATTTCAAGCAGAATGAAAAAAAGTGAGCTGGTGTAACAAAGGTTTGCTCAAGCCTCTATCACTGCTTGTACAGACAGCACTTTCTGGAACAAGCCACTGCTGCAAGTACAGATGTTAGTATTTCAATAATTTGTACTGGAGATCTGTTTCCCTGTTTGGACAGAAGCAGTTATTGGATGAGTAAAAAGAGGAAAAGACATAAAATATACAAGTTGAACTAACTTCTTGCAAGCTATATTTGAAACTATAAATCAATCCATAACTGAAATCACACAAAATGATTCTCTGTTTTAAGGAAGATGAGTTCAAACAATTAACAATACTTCAAAAATGCACTTTATTCAAGACTAGCAAAATACCCGCGCTTTGCAGCGGAGAAGTAGTGTGTTAAAGAAGTAATGAAAAAGAAAATGAAACTTTTTAAAAATAACGTAACATGATTGTCAATGTAATTGTTTTGTCACTGTTATGAGTGTTGCTGTCATATATATATATATATTAACTGCTCATCTACATTGGTAGATTCCCACTGAAGGCATCACAACTATGAATGAACACATGTGGAGTTATGTACTTAACAAAAAAAGGTGAAATAACTGAAAACATGTTTTATATTATAGTTTCTTCAAAATAGCCACCCTTTGCTCTGATTACTGACAGGTGACTACCTGTTGAAGCTCATCGAGAGAATGCCAAGAGTGTGCAAATCAGTAATCAGAGCAAAGGGTGGCTATTTTATAGAAACTAGAATATAAAACATGTTTTACATTGAATCAATCAATGTAAATGGTCATGAAAATAAAGAAAACACATTGAATAAGGAGGTGTGTCCAAACTTTTCGCCTGTACTGTATATACACACACACATAAACATATATATATACATATACATATCTACATATATATATATACAGTACACACATATATATACATATCTACATATATACACATATATATATACAAATTGACATATATATACACATATATATACATATCTACACATATATACAGTATATACACATACATATGTATATACATATAGCAAAATACCTGCACTTTGCAGCGGAGAAGTAGTGTATTAAAGAAGTAATGAAAAAGAAAAGGAAATATTTTGAAAATAACGTAACATGATTGTCAATGTATATATATATATATAATATATAATACACACACACACAGATAAACATATATACATATACATACATATACATACATATATACATATACATATACACATACATACATATATATACACACATACATACATATATATACACATACATATATATATATACACACACACACACACACACATACATCCACATATATACATATATATACATATACTGTATATACATTGTGAAAAAAGCGCTTTATAGCGCCGACCCGGCACAGACCACGGAGAGGCACGTGTTCACACTCAAGGTTTTTTTATTATTATTATTTCTTCAGCCGTGGGCAAACATCTTCCCCGTATCCCACCGGCCCAACACAGTCCCAAACACAAAACTCACACCAAACCAAACTTTTCCTGCTCCACCACTCCTCCCAGGCAACCTCATCCTCTTCCTCCCGATTCTGGCCTTGATTGCTGGGAGGCAGGCCCTTTTATACCCCACCCGGAAGTGTCCCAGGTGCCTGACCAGCTGGTCTTAATTGCACCTCCGGGTGGGGCTGATAAACCGTCCAGTGTGGTGGCTGGTTCTTTGCAGCACCCCCTAGCGGCCACCTCATCTCCCAACCGGGCTGCTGTGGTGGACTCCATGTCCCATGGAGCCACGGGGGAGATTGAGGAGGGATCCACGGCCAGGGAGACTGCCCCCAAGCGTCCCGGGGGAGGTACTGCCATGTCCATGATGGCTCCCCCGGGACGTATGCAGCAGAAGCCTCCCGGCCGTGTATGGGATCCAGCTGTCCGTCACAACATATATATATATATATATATATATATATATATATATATATATACATACATACATACATACATATATATATATACACACATATACATATACACACACATATATATATACAATTTGGGGTGCGAGCAGCTGTTGCTCGGGGTGCTTGAATCCATCGAGGAAGAAAAATGAAAAACATTATTTGTACAAAATCTTAATTTATCTATCCATTCCTAAATAATTAAATGGGCAGGCTATTTCGTATTAATGCAATACGCTGCTTGTTAAAATGGATGACTCCCGCTCTTACGTGCACTTAGTGCTGCATGGGTATTATGAACTATAGTATCTGTTCAAGTTCTATTTACATTTTAAATATAAGTAATTTTTATTTAGTCGACAGAAATATGTTTAGTAGGAATGTAAGTTAAATTTAGTCATCATTGCATAAATTTTTCTTCACCATAGAAATTTAAAGACTGAATTCAACTTACATTCCTACCAAAGATATTTCTGTCAACTAAATAGAACCTACTTATATCCAAATAGTACTTGAAAAGATATATTTTTTGCGAATCTGATCGTGCATTTTACATCGTCTTGACGCGCACTACATCGAGCCCGCGTGCTATTGTGCTGTCGCCTGCCTGCCTCAATAAGTCACCATCGCTTCGCTCTTACATATCTACATATATATATACTGTATATAGCAAAATCCCCGAGCTTCGCAGAGGCAAAGTACTGCTTTTAAATTTTTATTAAGAAAAAAACCTTTTTAAACTGATGGAAAATATACTAATAACTATTTGTTAAGGATCTCTTTGTATACCACGTTGTCTGTTCAGCACTCCGGTTGTAATATGACCAAGCTGTGCAAGTTTACTTTTGAGAATGCAACATATAGTTGTCCAGGAGAAAAGCAATGTTGCCTCAAATCAATGGCAACCTTTTGTAGGGTCTGTCCCTGAGACTTATTAATTGTCATCGCGAAGCAGAGCCTTACTGGAAATTGGAGGAATTTGAATTGAAATGGGAGATCAGAGGGTATAACGGGGATGCAAGGAATACATTCAGAGTGTGGAGAAACTCTAGAGACAGCATGTGTATTAACTTGTAGATTTTTCTGTGAGTATTTGGTGGCAGCGTGACGAAGTTGCTTCCGCAAGACCACGTTAGCTGTGGAGCTCAGCTCGGAGCGAAATGAAGTGAATGAAATGAGGTGAATGGGAGGGGAGATGATGACGTGACTCCCCCACCCGCCTTAACTGTCAATCCCTCCACAAACACAGTCTCTCGGATTGTGATGTCCACGGCTTTATTTAATGTTAGCTCACATCCGGCACTTAAAAGTTTCTCTCGTACTTTTGCTGAGTTTGAGTCAAACATTATTCTATCCCTGACGATCTCAACTCTCCTTTATATAAATCAGTAAAGGAGAGAGGACTAAACACTAAGGAAAAAGAACGGCAAGACCGCACCAGGTGCGGAGCTCAGCTCGGAGCGAAATGAAGTGAATGAAATGAGGTGAATGGGAGGGGAGATGATGACGTGACTCCTCCACCCGCCTTAACTGTCAGTCCCTCCACAAACACAGTCTCTTGGAATTTGCATAAGCACAGTCCTTCACCAGCAATTTTAACTTAGTTACAAAGTGATCAAAACTCTTGTTTATACCCTGCGTCCTCTCATTAAACTTGTATCTAACGAATATCGTATTAGTCGTGGGCATAACAAACGCTAGCGGCAGTCTGTCTATGAACTTAATTTAAACTTTATGTTTACACTGTGCTTTGTTTCCGAAGTAGCTGCACTCATGAATATGCTTGTATGCATCACTCGCTTCATACTCTTTTCCTACCTTCTCAATTATGTAATGCGTTTTTTGAACAGGTTTGATTTATCGAAGTGGTCACTCGTACTGCGTTCAGTCAGTTCACGTGAGCCACTCTCTTGTGTGATCTTGCAATGTCAACGGCTTTATTTAATGTTAGCTAAGACCCGGCGCTTATAAGTTTCTCGCTACAGCAATTTTAACTCTGTTACAAAGTGATCCAAATTCTCATTTATACCTCGTGTCTTCTCATTAAACTTGTATGGTATTCGACGTAAGCATGACAAACGGCAGCAGGAGCGTGTCTATAAACTTAATTTAAACTTACGGTTTACATCGTGCTTTGTTTCCACAGTAGCTGCACTTATGAATATGCTTGTATGCATCACTCGCTTCATATTCTTTCGCTGCCTTCTCAATTGTGTAATGTGTTTTTTCTTCAGCGCTCTTTGGAGCTCTTCCTTGTTTTCTATGTACTGCGTTCACAGTCAGTTCACGTGATTACGTGGGAGGTGTGATGATGCGAGACGCATACAATTTTGAAATGAAACGTGCCAAACTTTTGTAAGTAAGCTGTAAGAAATGAGCCTGCCAAATTCCCTACACGGGAAGTTGGAGAATTAGTGATGAGTCAGTGAGTGAGTGAGTCAGTCAGTGAGGGCTTTGCCTTTTATTAGTATAGATAGCCCAACAAAAAATTTATTTTCCTGACAAATTTTCCTTTCAGATTAAATGTAAATATATTTATGCAAAATTGGTTCACGGAGAGCAGATTTATTAAATGCAGTCAGACAGACTGATAGACATGAGCATGACAGGTATTTTTTGCATTCTTTGCCAATACTTTAAAAACGCAAGTTTTTGAAAATTCAGACACTTGTATAGCACATTATATTTGAGATATCCTAAGAAAAAACTAACTTTAAAGACAAATTTTACTTATAGAATACATGTGAATAAATGTAATTATTTACTGCCATCAGACAGACAGACAGACATGATGGTGATAGTAGATATTTTTTGCACTATATGTGCTAGTGCTAGTTTTACAGGTCTCAGAATTAAACCCTTTAAACAGACTGTATGTCTTCTTCTTCTTTCGGCTGCTCTAATTAGGGGTTGCCACAGCAGATCATGTTTTTCTATATCTTTCTGTCCTCTGCATCTTGCTCTGTTTCACCCATCATTATATACCTGTAATAAACTGAAATGAACAGGAAAAATAAACAACAAGAAGACAGTTGTGGTGTCAGTCTCTGACCTTTTTTCAGCAATAGTTTGAAGAGAGAGCAGGCTGAGATGAAAAGCTTGCCCCCTAGTGGCAAGAGGCTTTGTGACTTTATACAGTAGACCCTCGTTTATCAAGGTTAATCCGTTCTAGACTCTACCGCGATAAATGAATTTCCACGAAGTAGGATTCTTTATTTATAAATCAAATATTTTCGCAGTTAGAACATAGAAAACCTGTTTACGACCTTCGAAATACATTTTTTAACATTATTAGAGCCCTCTAGACATAAAATAACACCCTTTAGTCAAAAGTTTAAACTGTGCTCCATGACAAGACAGAGATGACAGTTCCGTCTTACAATTAAAAGAATGCACTCCTCTCCTCTTCAAAGGAGTGCGCATCAGGAGCAGAGAATGTCAGAGAGAGAGAGAGAGAGACCGAGAGAGAGAAAAGCAAACAATCAAAAATCAATAGGGTTGTTTGGACTTTTTAGTATGCGAAGCACCGCCGGACAAAGCAGCTGTAAGGAAATGAGCAATGTGAAGGTAGTCTTTCAGCATTTTTTAGAGGAGCATCCGTATCCTCTAGGCCAGTGTGCGAACAGTCCCTCTGTTCACACCCCCTCCGTCAGGAGCAGAGAATGTCAGAGAGAGTGAGAGAGACAGAGAAAAGCAAACAATCAAAAATCAATACGTGCCGTTCGGGCTTTCAAGTATGCGAAGCACCGTGCAGGAAGCATATCGTATATCATTGAGGAGTTTTATTTAATACGTAATACATGCTCTGATTGGGTAGCTTCTCAGCCATCCACCAATAGCGTCCCTTGTATGAAATCAACTAGGCAAACCAACTGAGGAAGCATATACCATAAATTAAAAGACCCATTGTCCAAAGAAATCTGCGAGCCAGCAAAAAATCCGTGATACATATTTAGATATGCTTACATTTAAAATCTACAATGGAGTGAAGCTGCAAAAGTCGAACTTCGATATAGCAAGGGTTTCACTGTATATATAATTTGGGAAAGAAGCAGAATACTAAGCCAGACAAACGATAAACATTATTTTTCTTTTTTTTTATTCTGTAACTGACATGATGATGATGATAATATTTTTACATTATATGCAAACGCACCTGACAAGTGCTAGCAACCACATGATATTGGACTTACATTATACCTTCAGGGTCTGTAATTTTAATTCTCGATAAAGAACAAACCCTTTGCACATTTGGTGCACTAAATGGGCTTCTTAACACTAGAATTACCAGAGCTTACGAAAAAACTCGTAAATCCATCCCACCTTAAATCGCTTCTTAAATCCCTTCACACCTCTCCGCCAGCGTCCTTTGTCCTCTAAATGTGCTGATAAAGAGAAGCTAGAAGCAGCCGGCTATTCCATCCCCCACCGACTTGCACAAACTTCTCTTAGCTCATGCCTTGATTGAGTATCTGGGAATGAAGTGGAGTTTTAGAGTGGAAATAATAGATTGTTATTTGGAACACACGCATTTCATGTCTGTTCCGTTTCTGCAGTAATCTGTGTAAACACATTGTTAAAACAGAAACGTTTTTTATATTCTAGTAGTAGATGACAAAATGTAGGCATAAACTATATCATGTATGAAGCCTGAAGTCCAAATATCATAGAAACATTTTCACAAAAGGTACAAATATAACACAACAATTGCGCTTTTATTCAAAAATATAACTACAGAAACAAAAAGCCGCCTTAACATGCGACATTGACACCCGTTGATTATGACTGCCTCTGTGGCGCAATAGAATCAGCTGCTGACTGGGAATCAAAAGGTAGCAAGTTCGGACTTGCACCACTCTGTTTTGAGAAGTAAACTGCTCTTAGTCTTACTATTTTGTGCACTTTTCGTGGCATTACACATGTATTTTTTGAGCATGCCCGTTTGAGCATGCTCGTTTGAGCATGCTCAAACACAGGAACATATGTTGGTGTAAAAGTATAACAAAACAAGTGCACTTTTATTCAAGACTACCTGTATAACCGAAGAAAAAAGAAAGCAAGTTACAGTAGGCGATTGATACGACAGCTTGCATGGTGCAATGCTAAGAAGTGCTGATTTCCATTCCATGCTATATAAAATTATCACATTCAAATATTAACTCTTTTAGGGCTAATTTTTTTTTTTTTCTTTTCTCCCAGGGCTGAATATTTTTCTAAAAACCTTTTTTTACAAAAGAACACAAAACAATTGTTTAACTTATCAAAGAAACAAAAAATATTTATTTTTGAACAACATAACTGTTTTGCATTTTGTATGAGCCTGCATACTATATAATTTAACATATTATTATTTCACATATTGTAAATTTCACAAGGCAAAGTCCTGCAAAGTGTGGTAACGCTCAAAGCATCCAATTGCGTGCATTGCCACGTTGCACTGCTTGCAATATGTGTTGCACTGGTGCCTCTTTTTCAATAGTCTGTTGCTGCACACAACACAGTCAGGCTTGTACTTTTTGTCCTCATAATTTGCAGGAAAGTGGCGCTCGGTCAGCCTGTCTGGCACTGCTCTTTGTAATGGCCTTCCTCGCTTTGCCAAAGGCACTCCAACATATTCTGCCAGCAAGTTGTCCACCACCTTCTTGCGGAAATCTGCCGCAGTCATAGTACTGTCACTGTTTGCCTGCTTGAATAATATATATCCATTTGTGAGTCAATCTCACGGATGCGATGGTACACAGTGTGGTACCACTTGGTGGACTTATGGCCATAAGCATATGACCCCAGCATCTGATCCAGTCGATCAACTCCAGCCATTTTGCAGTTGTACTCTTCAAGTGCAACAGGCTTGTCCAGCTTTCTACCTTCTGGGTTTCCCTTAGAACGAATTACCTTCTCACACAAATTGTTGGTGTGAACTGTAGTAATACAAGTCACCCGTTTGACATCATGCCATGTCAATGCCACCAAGTTATCCGACCGCATAAAAACAGGATTGTCACCTTTTTCATTTTCAGCCTCTCTGGCTTCAACTGTAAAGGCATGTGTCTCCTGCTCACCCTCACTGTGCCACAAGCTCCAATTCCCCTGCTCTGTAGCTCTATGAACAATTCTGGTGAACTATAAAAATTGTCCATGTACACAACATGTCCAAAATGTTCATAGCCCTGAAGCAGCTCCAGCACAACCTGAGTTGTCAAAGGACAGTTCTCCCTCTGAAAAGAATGCTTACCAGTGTAAGTAATTACTTTTAGGCAGAAACCAGTGCTTGCTTCAGCCAATACAAAATCCTTGATGCCATACTTGGTGGGCTTATCTGGCATATATTGACGGAAAAAAAGCCGTCCCTTATATTTTATCATGGACTCATCCACAGACAAATCACGGCCAGGCTGATAAAATTGTTTATAAGTTGGCTCCACTATGTCAAGCAGGGCTGAACTTTATACATCGGGTTATAGCCCTGCTCACCCCTCGGGATTTGCTTCTTGTTATCACAAAAGTGAATGAAGCTTTGCAGCAGCACGTACCGATCACGGGGCATAACCTGTCCAAAGCCACCAGGTGACAAAGTACGTTTGGACCAGTGCTCCCTGAAATTATATCGCCAGTCCAGTCCCATCTCTATCTGCAATGCCACAAAACCCTTGATCTCGTCTTTGGTTGTGGGTTTCCACTTCGAAAAACGAGAATGCGGAGCAAGCGCCTCCCGCGATTCAAAAAATTGCTCTGCGTACCTGTTCGTCTCATCCGCTATCAGTTGAAAAACTGCCTCAGGAAAAAACAGCCTGAAATAGTCCAGCGCGTGTGATCGGTGGTGTCCAGCAGCAAGCCGTGCCTTTTTGTAAAGTCCGGTAGCCAGTTCGGCTCCCAAGGATCAATGTCTGGGTATTCCTCCCAAGCGAACCTTGCCGTAGGTGCACCGACAGCGCGAATGCGCTCAGCTGCCAGCCGAGCTGCTGCGGTGGCATCGGCTGGTCTCCGATCGGCTGATGCCTGCTCCGCAATTTCTTCCTCGATCTCCTGATCACTATCAAAGAAATCGGAATCTGACAAATCAGAGTCCGACTCCGCGATAATGCGCAAAGTTTCTTCGGCCGAGTATTTTCTTTTTTGAACTCGCTTCGCTCCCGCATGAGATGTTGATGCCATCTTGCCTTTGTTTCTATTTGTTTACATATCGCAACTCGCGCACACGCAAGGATTAGTTGCTGAGCCAACGAGATTAACAGTCCTCCAAGCAGAGAGGGAATGCCTGTGACGTGACAATGGGTTTTGTCGCCATTAACAGCTGATTGTCGCCCTCTATCCATGGATGTCGACTTTTGTCGACATCCGCCCTCAGCCCCTCCTGTCGACAAAAGTCGACACCCGCCCTAAAAGAGTTAATAGTTCCCATACACCCAAGGACCATCCTTCCTACATTTACGACACGTGTACTTGTTGCAGTATACACACCTCTCTGTGCTATGGTACCTATTACACTGAAAGAGCACCTGACACTGTACTTTCTTCCCTCGGGGAAGGTCCCACATCAGAGAATTACCAGTTCCTGCATAAATTCACACCCGATCTGACGCTGTTCGTTTTCAAATAATATTGCATTAGTGCGATGATGTTTTCACATATATTGTCTCTTTCTTTCAGGTGTGTAATAGAAACCACAGCATAGAGAGAAGTATGTACATTGCTTCTTACAGGAAAAGGCGATGGAAAAAGTGCACTTGAATAAAAGTGCACTTTTGTTATACTTTTACACCAACATATGTTCCTGTGTTTGGGCAGATGGAGAGTGTCTGATGATTGCATATAGCGCCGAAGTTACTGCTCTTTACCATTCTTTCCTCTGCATGTCCTGGAGTACAAAAGAAACAGCATACAGCAACATGCGGGGACTGGCAGGAACACTCAATAAAACTGAATAAAAAGAAAATCAAGTGACGGTGAGATACGAAGAAGGCAGCTTCGCCAGCGTTTGTGTGTCAGAACCCTTTGGGGGTTAGTATACATCGTGTAACTCTGCAGAGCTATAGCGCGTCTTTATGTGAAAACAGCCATATCAGATGGGATTGTATGGATTGATTCTGTACGGGACTGAGAGAATGAAAAGTGAAAAAAAAAACAAAGCTAACCTTTACAAGGATCATAAATTACACCGGCTGTTACAGACTGAAATCAAATGTATGCTTTTATTCTAAAATAGTAAGACTAAGATCAGTTTACTTCTCAAAATGGAGTGGTGCAGGTTCAAACTCACAACCTTTTGATTTCCAGTTGCCAACTGATTCTATTGTGCCACAGAGGCAGAAATAATAAATGGGTGTCAATATTGCATGTTAAGGCGGCTTTTTGTTTCTGCAGTTATATTTTTGAATAAAAGCGCAATTGTTGTGTTATATTTGTACCTTTTGTGAAAATGTTTCTATGATATTTGGACTTCAGGCTTCATACATTATATAGTTTATGCCTACATTTTGTCATCTACTACTAGAATATAAAAAACGTTTCTGTTTTAACAATGTGTTTACACAGATTACTGTAGAAACGGAATAGACATGAAATGCGTGTGTTCCAAATAACGATCTATTATTTCCACTCTAAACCTCCACTTTATTCCCAGATACTCAATCAAGGCATGAGCTGAGAGAAGTTCGTGCACGTTCTCGGTCGGTGGGGGATGAAATAGCCGGCTGCTCCTAGCTTCTCTTTATCAGCACATTTAGAGGACAAAGGATGCTGGCGGAGAGGTGTGAAGGGACTTAAGAAGCGATTTAAGGAGGGACGGATTTACGAGTTTTTTTGTAGGCTCTGATAATTCTAGTGTTAGCCTACTGTACCTCCCAGTGTTTACACAGTCTTTCTACAAAAACAGTAACATTTACTTCAATAGCACATTTTCATGAAAGTTATGTAGCTCAAAGTGCTTTTTAAGATGTCAAAAAAGTAATTACATGCAAAGATAAATAAATTCAAATTAAACAGGAAAAGTAATGCCTAAATGGTATACAAAAATGCACAGGTATAAAGTATACTTAAGAGAAAAAAACATAAATATATAATTGTTTTGTTTTATTTAGGCTCCTACATGATATTCTAATAATAGGGTCAGTTGGCCAGGGTGGACAGAAAAAGAACTTCCAGTTCAGCTAGAGAAAACAACAAAATCTGTATGGGGTTCCAGGCCAAAAGTCTCCACTAGGCATTCTCCCTAACATAAATTTTCTTAAGTAGTTCTTTATTGTTTTTTTTTAGGCTTTGTCTTACAGAATTCAACACAGTGGTTCTCGTGGCATGTTGGCATATCTACTTTCATTCAAACATTCAGAAATCACAGGTGGCTGCAAAGGACTTTGATCAGGTGGTGTTGGCGCAGAACGCCTCTACAGAAGAACCAGAACAGAAAGCAGAGAAAAGTGAAGTAAAGATTAAAGATCTGTTGAAGTGTATGATAATGCTATGCATATCTAGTTTATTAATGGTAGGACTAAGCTGGTTATAAGAAGGACAGATTAAACAGTGGGATTTTAGGAGTTTATTAAAATGATTCACAGTGTTGGCCTGACAGCACATTTCAACTGCAGCATCAAATGTCTCAGAAGAAGAAATGTGGGTACAATCAGAGAATATGTTAAAAAGAAGTCAACTGCTTACCTGAACACTTTTTTATGAGATTGAAATTTCCAGTATAACAAAAAATGGTTAGTGGAAGAACTACACAATTGAATTTAAATACAGTTTATTGTTTTCTACTCATTTTCTACCTCTACAAAATTCATTACAAAGATTGATGTATGAAATCTTTTCGATGTTGACAGCTTTTTGTTCTTTTTTATATTCTGAATAGTACATGAACGCCCACAGTACTAGAAGGTATTTGAAGTCTGTTGATGTAAAATTTACGTTTTAATCAATAATCTGAGCTAAAACTGGAAAACAGTGCAGTTGTCCAAAAGCATCAGACATCATTAGAAATGCCTGTGGCTGACAGCAGAAATATTAAATTATACAATATTTCTTACTTATCATGTCAGAATGTCTAGTATCTTAAAATCAATCTTGACAATACCTTGGCAGTGTTCATACAATTGAAGGATAAGCGTTCCTATGGTACCTTTTGAGAATAGCAGCTGATGTTTACAGGTGTTAGAAGGATTTTCTGAATTTTGTCATGATGTATCAAAGGAATTTGTGAGCAGTGCCAACAGCAAAGGTCAACAAATGAAACATTTCCATTAGGCTCCACTGAATATCATTTTTTCATGGCTGAAAAATGCTGACATCTGTAGATGACAATAAACATATTATTTATACCTATAGAGTCACATGTTGATTTTTAGTATTGTGCTTTTTTGTATGATTCATTGTATTTGCCCACAATCTTTATTGTGCTAGGTATATGCAAAATCAGTGTATGTATAACTTTTATCCTCTCCTCTTGTCTCTTCTCCCATTCTTTTCAATCCTTTCTTTTATTACATGCATAATCCTTGTAAATATTTCAAAGTAAATATTTCCCACAGAATTTTAATGATGTTAGTTGTAGCTATGTGGAATACTTGTTATGATGCAGTAAGGTGGAAAAGAAGAATCTGAAAACAGTCATTTTCCCTTAAAGACGCCAGGATTGTTGATATTACTTCTGAGTGTAAGCGTGAAGTATTTAAGTGTTTAGATATGATTTTAATCAGGCACATAACTGGTCTGTCAGATATTTAGCATACAATAAAACTTTTACTTTTACCAGAACTCTATGTCAGGGCAGTCATTGGTCAAATTCAGGAATTCACTGGGGACTGATAAACCAGAAAGTTGATTAAGGAACTTGCCAGGGTTAGAACTATAAATTGGAACTCTCTTACTTTATATCTATTTGTATGGTGCTGCAAAGAAGTAGTTCACAGGAAGCATCAAGCTAACAGAAAAAACAGAAGACAATGGATATTTACATAATGAACAAACTGTGTAGGCAAAACAAGGAAGAAAGACTGCAAAATTGAGAGGAGATTTGCTGTACAGACATAGTACATAGTAAATGCTTATTAGCCTAGAGCCAGCTGAATGGATACTGTTGAGAAACTGTCCCAAGAAACAAAAGGAAACAAATAATTCATGGCCACCAACAGAGAACTACTGAGCTGAAGCGACATGACAAAAACATAAACATTCAAACAGATCCTCTGCTAAATATCTCTTGCGGACATAATTTAATTCAGGACTAGTTCATCTTATTTGGTTATTTTTCATTTGTAGTAAGCTCACAGTGCCAGTACCCTAGGTCTTCTACGATGGTGTATGGGACATGAGCCAAAAGGAAATTTTAAGCAAAGCAATAACAGAAAATAAAAATGCTGAAATTGTCAAGCATAAAAACAAACATTTTTTAATTTGGGAACAGCCCACCAGTTTCAAATTCTAGACAAATAAAGCATGGCAAAATAAAGTTTAAAAGGTGCAGTCTAAGTAAAATTTTCATTACACACATAGGCTTCCTAAACCAGCTTCCTAACCAATACAAATTTCCATAAGGGATGGAGTCTGCAAAGGTTTACTTTCCGCGGAGGATTTCATATTTTGCTAGAACAGAGATGTAACATGACAGGTTCATACTAAGACAAATTGTAGTTCAGTCACCTCCTGTACTTGAATAAACAGCCCAAACTGAAGATAAAAATGAGTGGGAGCCTGCTGAGCTAAAAGAATATTCAAGATTTTGGGAAGCTATGGTTAATCTTCAGTGTGAGGCGATGGCAGCCTGCACTGATTACTGCAACACATTGATTCCTTCTCTCTTATAATTTTCAATTTGTCAATCTTCAGAGTGAACTGAAACAAGGTTGTTATAGAAATATCTAATAAAAAGGTGGCTTTATAAAGTTACTGTATATTGATTTAAAGGTTTATCTAGAAGCACATATAACTTAAAAGGTTTCATAGCATCAATGTCAAAAAATAATAAGAATGGAAAGTATAATGTATTTTTAATATTTCTAATAATTTTATGTAATAAAATTGAAACAAAATGAAAAAACTGAAATGAAATAAAAATGTGTAGCTGTGTTACCCTGCTTTGCCCAGGAAACTGTGCAAGACAATGAGCATCAGTTATAGAGCTGTTGGTTAAAAAAGTGCAACTAAGTGCTTTTTTGTATACGATATTTGTAGGTTTTTTCTTTCCTAACGTCTAATATTATTTGCAGTCAATTTGGTGCAGTGGTTAAGGCTTTGGAGTAGAACTTCATACCCAGAGTTTGTGGGTTCTTGCTATTAATACTGCAACAATAGGCAAGGCACTTCACTTGGCTGTGCTCCAATTGGAAAAACTAAAGAAATGTGCCCAATTTTATCTCAAATGTTAAAAGTCACCTCAGATAAAGGCATCAGTCAAATAATAATAATAATAATAACTTTATTTATTATACATGTACATGCAACTCAAGTTGCTTTCCACAGATTAACACTAGAATTACCAGAGTCTACGAAAAAACTCGTAGATCTGGCCCACCTTAAAACCGTTCGCACCTCTCTGCCAGCCTCTTTTGTTCTCTAAATGTGCCGATAAAGACAAGCTGCAAACAGCCAGCTATTCCATCCCCCACTGACTTAGAACATTCAAAAAGTTCTCCCAGTTCATGCCTTGTTTGATTATCAGGGAGTGAACTGCTGGAGTTTTAGAGTGTAAATAATAGATTGTTATTTGGAACACACACATTTAATGTGTGTTTCGTTTCTATTGTAATCTGTGTAAACACATTGTTAAAACGAAACTTTTTCATATTTTAGTAATAAATATTACAAAATGTAGGCAAAACTATAGAATGTCTGAAGCCTAAAGTCCAAAGATCAAATAAACACTTTCACAAAAGGTTCAAGAATGATACACCACCTTCTATGGCATAGTGGTAAGATTTGCTGACTTAGAGTGCAGCAGGCCTGCTGTGCCTCAGAGAACCAAGCTCGATTCCCCACTGGGAAGAAAGTGTTACTTTTTTTCTTTTTAACCTTCGCCGCTCTGCCTACCTGTCTGCCTGCAAGTGCTTTGGGACTGTGTTGTGGCTGGAGGGTTCACGGTGAAGACGTGCCCTCCAGCTGAAGAAGAAAAATAAAAGTTTTGTGTTCCTTTTACACGTGCTTCTGTGTGAGTCTGTGCCGGCTCGGGCGCTATACAGCATCCTCTTTCACAATATATAATAAAACTAATATATTGCTAATGCTGAGATCTATCTGTCTAGTGCATTCTCTGTCTGTTTTCTTATATAGTGCCTTCTCTGTCTGGCTATTATACAGTGAATTCCCTCTCTATCTGTATTTGTAGTAATAATAGTATTATTACTTTTTGGTTTCCCTTTCTGACTAGTATATAGTGCCTTTCCTATCTATCTGTCTTATATAATGCCTTTCATGTCTGAATATCTATCTACCTATTTAGTGGCTTCTCTGCCTGTATATTATTTACTGTATACCCTGTTTTTTTCTGACAGTTTTGTTATACAGTGCCTTTCGTATCTATCTCTCTGCCTATTGATCTTCACATCTTCATGTACTCTCACTATCTGCTTGCCTTCCTAAAGTATCTGATGATTAAAAGGCTGTACCATTTTTCATTTAGTAGTGTCTGTCTTTTATATAGTGAACTCCCTGTCTATCTATATAGTAATAACAGTAATTTTATTATTATATAGCAGCTTCCCTGTCTGCCTATCATATAGTGCCTTTCCTTCCTATCTATCTATATATCTATCCCCTTAGCTGTTTTTTTTATATATCTATTATACAGTGCCTTCCCTGTTTATTTATATATCTAGTAACTTCTCTGCCTGTCTGTCTGTCTGTCTGTCTGTCTCTCTATTGTGCAGTGTTCTGTCTGTCTGTGTTATGGATCTTAAAAATAACAGTTATAAGGAAACTTGTTCATGTTAATTGCAGTCAATAGTTAAAACATATTTTAAAAGGAGCATCCCACATGAAAATATAACAATCTCATTAACTGACAGCGCATAACAATTTATACATTTTATGTCCGTTTGAGGTTAAAAAGAAAAAAAATAACACTTCCTCCTCAGCAGGGAATCAAACTCAAGTCTCTGAGGCACAGCAGGCCTACTGCACCATGAGACTAGCAAATCTTACCACTATGCCACAGAAGTTATTGTATTGTTCTTGAACCTTTTGTAAAAGTGTTTATTTGATCTTTGGAACTCAGGCTTCACACATTCTATAGTTTATGCCTACATTATGTAACATTTATTACTAAAATATGAAAAACGTTTTTGTTTTAACAATGTGTTTACACAGATTACTGTAGAAACGGAACACACGTGAAATGCATGTGTTCCAAATAACAATCTATTATTTCCACTCTAAAACTCTAGCAGTTCACTCACTCCCAGATAATCAAACAAGGCATGAGCGGGGAAAACTTAGTGAATGTTCTGCGATGGTGGGGGGTGGAATAGCTGGCTGCTTGCTGCTCGTCTTAATCGGCACATTTACAGGACAAAAGACGCTGGCAGACAAATGCGAATGGATTTAAGGTGGGCAGGATTTATTAGTTTTCTCGTAGGCTCTGGTAATTCCAGTGTTAATCAACAAAAACAAAGATATACTACATTTACTTGGATTATTATCATTAGTTAATACTACTAGTATAATTTGTGATAAATTTAAGTATACAGTAATCCCTCGCTATATCGCGCTTTGACTTTCGCGGTTTCACTCTATCGTGGATTTTAAATGTAAGCACATCTAAATATATATCACGGATTTTTCGCTGGTTCGCGGATTTCTGCAGACAATTAGTCTTTTAATTTATGCTACACGCTTCCTCAGTTTGTTTGCCCTGTTGATTTCATACAAGGGACGCTAATGGTGGATGGCTTAGAAGCTACCCAATCAGAGTATGTATTACATATTAACTAAAACTCCTCAATGCTATAAGATATGCATCCCGTGCGGAGCTTGATTGTTTGCTTGTCTCTGCCTCTCTCTCACCCTCTCTGACATTCTCTGCGCCTGACGGAGGGGCTGTTTGCACAGAGGCTGTTTGCTTAAAAGATACTGATGCTCCTCTAAAAAAATGCCGCTTTATTGTGGTGCTCGGCATATTTAAAATCACAAAAGCACACGTATTGATTTTTTGATTGTTGCTTTAATCTCGCTCTCTCTCTCTGACGTTCTCTGCGCCTGACGGAGGAGATATGAGCAGAGGGGCTGTTTGCACAGAGGCTGTTTGCTTAGAAGATACTAACGCTCCTCTAAAAATGCCGCGGCAAACTTAAAAGCACAAGTATCTCTCTCTCTCCCTCTGAAATTCTCTGCTCCTGAAGAGAAGATCTATTTGCATTCTTTTAATTGTGAGAAAGAAATGTCATCTCTGTCTTGTCATGGAGGACAGTTTAAACTTTTGACTAAAGGGTGTTATTTCATGTCTAGAGGGCTCTAATAATGTTAACAGTGTGGGAGAGTTTATAAGGGCTTAAAATATATAAAAATAACTACACAAACATATGGTTTCTACATGGATTTTAGTCTATCATGGGGGTTCTGGAACGCATAACCCCCACAATCGAGGAGGGATTACTGTACTAAATAAAATATCAACCAGGTATTGTTAAGCAAAATGTAACCACTGAAGTGTAAAACAAACCATCACTTTTATCAGATAAAGGTTTTCTAATTAAAATATTTATACATTAAGGTTGACACTAGAACAATCAGGTTTAATTAATATATACAAAAACAATGTACATTTTACAAAGGCATACGTACATGCCAACCCATCGAGTCAAAAACAGTTTGATATTATTAAAGTTAATGAAAAGATATGAAGGCAAATAAAACTGTCCATAACAGTTTCAGTTGATTAACACTAGAATTACCAGAGCCTACGAAAAAACTCGTAGATCCGTCCCTCCTTAAATCGCTTCTTAAAACCGTTCTCACCTCTACGCCAGCCTCCTTTGTCCTGTAAATGTGCCGATAACAACAAACTGCAAGCAGCCGGCTATTCCATCCCCCACCGACTCAGAACGTGCACGAACTTCTCCGAGCTCATGCCTCGATTATCTGGGAGTGAAGTGGAGTTTTAGAGTGAAAGTAATAGATTGTTATTAGGAACATACGCATTTCATGTGTGTTCCGTTTCTACAAAGATTTGTGTAAACACAATGTTAAAACAAAAACGTTTTTCATATTTTAGTAATAAATGTTACAAAATGTAGACATAAACTATAAAATGTGTGAAGCCTGACAGCCAAAGAGCAAATAAACACTTTCATAAAAGGTTCAAGACTTTTACAACAGCTTCCGTGGCGTACTGGTAAGATTTCGTCACTTAGAGCTCAGCAGACTTGCTGTACTTCAAGAGATCTGAGTTTGATTCGCCGCTAGGGAGAAAATTTATTTCTTTTTAACCTTCGCCATTCTGCCTGCCTGAACTCCCTGTCTATCTATATAGTAATAACAGTAATTTTATTAATATATAGGAGCTTCCCTGTCTGCCTATCATATAGTGCCTTTCCTTCCTACCTATCTATATATCTATCCCCTTAGCTGTTTTTTATATATCTATTATACAGTGCCTTCCCTGTTTATATATCTATTGCCTTCTCTGCCTGTCTGTCTGTCTGATTGCATATAGCGCTGAACTTACTGCTCTGTACTATTCTGTCCTCTGCATGTCCTGGAGTACAAAAGAAACAGCACCATACAGCAACATGTGCGAACTGGCAAGATCAGGGAAAAAACACGCGGTCACTGATTACAAACCGCAAGATGAATGAAAGAGACAATATATGTAAAAACATCATCGCACTAATGCAATATTATTTGAAAAGGAACAGCGTCAGATCGGGTGCATATTCAAACCCGATCTGACGCTATTCGTTTTCAAATAATATTGCATGTACTGTGCGTTGAAACTGCTGCACTGAATAAGCTGACTCCTTTTGTAACAGCGTCAGCGTGTATTCAAACCCGATTAGTGCAATGATGTTTTCTGATTGGTGCTATTCAGGTCATAAAATAATTTCTTCAAAATGTCACATACTGTATATTGTCTCTTTCAGGTGTGTAATAGAAAATACAGCATACAGAGAAGTGTGCACATTGCAACAGGTACACATGTCATAAATGTAGGAAGGACGGTCCTTGCGTGTGTATGTGAACTGTTGACATTTGAACCTGATGATTGCATATAGCGCTGAACTGACTTCTCTGTATTATTCTTTCCTCTGCATGTCCTGGAGGATGGTGACGGTGAGATGCGAATAAAGCAGATTCACCAGTGTATGTGTGTCAGCTTTTATCCAACCAGATCAGAGAATGTCCAGTTCCATTGTCTCAAAACACCACTCACATCTACAGTTATTCCCAGTTTCAAATAAAAACTAACAGCGTCAGATTCCCTTTGGGGGAGTGGGGCTGTAGTATGTATCGTGCTTGTGACTGAGAGAACAAAAGTGAAAAAAAAAGCTAACTTTTATAAGTCTTATAAATGTACACTGGCTGTTACAGACACAAATCAAATGTATGTGTTTACTGTATAATGTTAATAATAAGAGCAGCTCACTACTGAAAATGGTAAATACAAGAGGCAGTCAGGATCAAACCAGGGGACTTGATTACAAGTCAGCAATTCTTACCGCTACGCCACGGAAGTTGTTGTATCATCCTTGAACCTATTGTGAAAGTGTTTATTTGATCTTTGGACTTCAGGCTTCACACATTATATATTTTATGTCTACATTTTGTCACTTATTACTAAAATATGAAAAGCGTTTCTGTTTTAACAATGTGTTTACACAGATTATTGTAGAAATGAAACTCCAGTACTTCATTCCCAGATAATCAAGACATGAGCTGGGAGAACTCTGTGCATGTTCTGTGGCGGTGGGGTGATGGAATAGTAGGCTGCTTGCTGCTTGTCCTGATCGGCACATTTACAGGACAAAAGAAGCTGATGGAGAGGTCCGAAGGGATTTAAGGTGAGTCGAATTTACAAGTTTTTTCGTAGGCCCTGGTAATTCTAGTGTTAAAATATGGCTTTATTCCGTTACCAACAAATAGTACTTTACCTATGTGCCTCCTATGCAATAAAACTTTGTCAAATGAATCAATGAAACTTTCTAAGCTTAAGGAACATTTGACAAAAGTCCAGAGTGACATAAAAGGTAAAGATTTAATTTTTTTATACAAAGAAAAATATTTGAAAACACCATCATTGCAACGACTCTTCGCATCAACATCTGAGCGAGACAATGATTGACTGCATGCTTCTAATAACATTTCTTTACTAATTGCAAAGTCCGGAAAGCCGCACACCACTGGTGAAGAACTTATTCTACCAGCTGTAAGTGAGGTAATACACACCGTGCTGCATAAACCAGCTTACGATATTATAAGAAGAATTTCACTGAGTAATAATACAGTACAAAAACAAAATGCCTCAGGACGTAGAAAATTCTTTATGTGAGTACTGAAAAACATCTGAATTATCTATACAGCTTGATGAGTCAACTTCGCCAGGAAACAAAGCTTTACATTTAGCTTATGTGAGATTTGTAAAAGAAGAAAAAATTTGCCAAGAGTTGTTATTTGCCAAATGTTTGGAAACTGATACAAAAGGTGAAACAATATTTAATGCATTAAAAGAATTTTTCGATGTGAAAGATAAACCTTTGAGTAACATCCTCAACGTTGCTACTGACGGTGCTCCAGCAATGGTAGGACGACACAGAGGCTATCTGGCATACTTAAAACAAGCTATATCGAATATATTACTTGCACATTGTGTCATTCATCTACAACATTTAGTCGCCAAAAATATCAGTGAACGCTTGCATGGCTCACTAGCTTATGTAATTAGAGCAGTTAATAAAATCAAAAGCAATGCCTTGAATGACAGATTATTTGCTCAACTTTGTTTGGAAAATGATTAAGATTATAATTGCTTACTACTTAACACGGAAGTTTATTGGTTATCTAAAGGTGCAGGTGGTGTTCTGGCTCTAATCTCTCATCGGTTTTGTCAACAATTGTAATCTCTTTTTGGAAAGTGAGATGGCCTGCATCCGAACAGTTTCGGCACCAGGGTCCTCTCCGAAAACATATCTAAGGTAATTTGTTTATCTTGACTATCTATCTCTGCTCTTAACCCCTTCCGAAATGATACTGGTGTGCTAGGACATGATAAGTGTATAATAGAATCTTCCGTTAAAGTGCACAACTTTAATACTGTAATAAGCAATCTCAATGCACGTAGAAAATCTAGGTAATACGGCATAAACACCAATAACCTAATTAAAATTACTATTTTAGAGGAACAATGTATTAAAACTATAAAAACAGATCACAGATTAAACAAAAATACACACAGAGCGACGCTAATAAAAATAATTTAGTTCCTATTCCAAATATCAATAACGCATATAGTATTCATCTCTGCCCATCCGAAACATTAAATATGGCACTATTAAATGTTAGAGCGTTAACTAACAAAACGTTTTTTATCAACGATCTTATTAGTGATAAAAAAATAGATTTTATTGCACTAAGTGAAACGTGGCTTAACTCAGATGGCTGTTTTAATCGAATCTTTGCCTCCGGGTTACAGTTTTATTCGTGCAGACTGCCAGGGAAAAAGGGGGGCGGCTTGGCAAACATTTACTCGAGCCGGTTAAAATGTAAAGATGTCAGTTTTGGTAAGTTCAAGTCCTTTGAGTATCTCGCCGTTGTTATCCATGGAGATTCTCAAGTTCTAGTATTATCCGTGTATAGACCTCCAAAATTCAACGCGTCTTTTTTTGAGGAATTCTCTGACTTAATGTCAATTTTAATTACTAACTATGACACACTCCTAATAGTTGGCGACTTTAATTTTCATATAGATAATCAGTGTGATCTAAAAGTAAAAAATTTATGAACCTCCTGGACTCTTTTGATTTGAGACAGCTCGTTAATCAGCCTACACATAAAGCAGGTCATACGTTAGACTTAGTGATTACTAAAGGACTGAAAGTTGATATAAAGCAGATCATTGATATTGGTCTATCAGACCATTTTCTTCTACTTTTTAATATAGAAATAATGATAAAAAACACCCATGAGAAGCATATTGTTAAAAAACGCTTCTTTGACTCAGCAGCAGCTTTAAAACTTACAAACATTCTAAGCAATCAGTCCGTTTATAGTGCCAGCTATAATAGCGAGGATAATGTAAATAGTAAGGTGGAAAGATTTAATACTAAAGTGAGAGCTGCTGTTGACATAGTTGCACCTGAAAAGACAGTTAAAAATCTTCTAGCATTGTTATACCTGGAAGACCCAAAGAGTGTCTGATTTAAAGAGAACATGCATAGAGCTGGCGTAAATGGAGGAAGACTAAACTAACTATCCACTATGAAATATTAAAAGTTAAAATAACAGAATACAATAACACTGTCCGTCTTGAGAGGCTGCTATTTCTCTAAGATTATAAATAACAATGCTAGTAATCCCAGAGTCTTATTTCTCATAGATTGTCTACTAAACCCAGGTAACTCAAAGGAATGCCTCCTAAGTACTTCCAGTAAAACCTGTGAGGCTATGCTGTATTTTTCAATCAAAAAATTAATGATATTAGAAATAACATAGTATATCTCCCCAACACTAAGGATCCTCCTAAACCCCAGCAATCTGTTATAAACAAATTAAACTCTTTCACTAGGATAGATTTACCTGATTTACAAAAAATATCTCAATTAAAACCCTCCACCTGCGTCCTTGACCCAATACCAACAAATTATTTCAAAGAAGTATCGGGTGCTAATTGATAATGTTCTGGACATAGTAAATTCGTCATTAGATACGGGGTCTTCCCAGACTGTCTTAAGACTGCTGTAGTTAAACCCCTACTTAAGAAACATAATCTTGACCCTCGGCTCTTGAAAATTTTAGACCCATCTCTAACCTGCCTTTCTTAAGTAAAGTTCTGGAGAAGGCAGTCATTATGCAGTTAAATGACCACCTAAATAAACATGCTATTCTTGATAAATTTCAGTCGGGTTTTAGAACAAATCACAGCACAGAAACTGCACTTGTTAAAGTAGTAAATGATTTGCGGTGAATGCAGACAGAGGCCATTTATCTGTTCTCATCCTCATAGATCTGAGTGCTGCATTTGACACCATTGATCATAATATTCTTAGAAATCGCCTTAGTCAATGGGTGGGCCTCTCTGGCAGTGTCTTACATTGGTTTGAATCCTACCTGACAGGGAGAAAATTCTTTGTTAGTTGTGGTAATTACAACTCAAAGACACATGATATCCAATATGGTGTTCCACAAGGCTCTATCCTGGGTCCGCTGTTATTCTCAATCTACATGCTTCCGTTAGGTCAGATTATCTCAGGGCACAACGTGAGCTACCACAGCTATGCTGATGACACACAGCTGTACTTATCAATAGCACCTGGTGACCCCGATTCTCTTGATTCACTAGCACAATTTCTGACATGTATCTCAGAATGGATGAATAGTAACTTTCTCAAGTTAAATAAAGAGAAAACTGAAATCTTAGTGATTGGTAATGCTATGAGAAGGGGCCCATGGGCATAAAAAAATTTGGGAACCCTGGTCTAAAGTATATAAATTTGAAAATGGCAGTTCTTGCATGTTATGTTTAAGCCAGGGTTACATCCCTAGCTCAAATATGTTTATTGTTTACTTATTCCATTTGTAGAGAAGAGCCAAGCAAAATGACACCTTTTATAAAAGGTGTCATTTTGCTTGGCTCTCTACATTCATAATGGCTAACATGGTACAACACCCTATTATTCCATTTGTTATATTTTAAATATTATTTTTCACTTTATGCCATTAATTCAGTCTTTTGTTTTGTTTTGGCTTTCTTTTCGTTATAGAATATTATGATATTTATTGATTGTGTTTATTAATTTTTAATTTTTTTAATATTATTCATTTTCTTAATTATCAGCCTTGTTTTCTGTATGTTGTGCCCAAGTAGGTTGGACCACCTGATGACGCACAAAGGAGACTGCCCCAGCTGTACATAAAGAGAAACTGCAGTTCTCATTGCGATTTCAGCATTGCCTTGTTGATCTTGATATGTATTTTTTTATTCTGTAAATTTTGTTTGGATTTTCTAGATATGTGTTGTGAAGGATGGCCGGCCATATATTCCGGACTACACCTCTAAGCCGCCAGATGGAGCACTCCCAGCGACATAGAGGTTCCCCAAATTCCAGCAGAGCCTCATGGACGTTGTAGTTTTTATGGACAGCCCAGCTGGATACCATGGGGGCCACCAGGAGCCGCTATAGGGAGGCTTGGGGAGTACTACATGCCCTATAACCCAGAAGTACGTCCTGATTACGTGAACAGTAGGAACGACGTACTTCCGGGGTGAAGAAAAAGACTTTGTATCCGACCCGGAAGTGATAAGGAATCTCATGGACTGTAGGGTGGATTCACTTCCAGGTCAGGAGATATAAAAGGACCATGGAAAGTCCCAGACGCTGAGCTGAGCTGGGAGGAAGGGTGGCAAAGTGTCTGGGAGTTAGAGGATTGGTTTATTTGATTATTGGATTTGTTTATTAATAAGTAGTGAAGGGTGCTTAGTGCACATAGTTATTATAATAAAGAAGTATCATTGGACTTTTACCTGGTGTTTTGGCGAGGTACCTGAGGGTTCAAGGGAGCGATAGTGCCCCCTACTGCTACAGTGTTCTGTACTGTCCTTTAAATACTGTTTCTGTTTTGTGATTTATTGGATTTGTTTTCTTTACCTTTTGCAGTTTGACAAGATCTTTTTGCCCTTTTTCGCTATTCCTTTTTTTCTTATTCTTTAAATATAGAGAGACTGCTGTTATTTTGTACAAGTGACTTGTTTTTTTTAACATTTGCTCTTATCCTCCAATTTTGAGGCATTCTTCTTTTATCTAAAAGGCTCATCCCCATTTTTGGCCAAATCTGTACAGAGAGTAGGTATGGCTTTTTGTGTTTTTTGAGACCCACACACACTTTTTAGTTTTGTTGCAGCAGGAATCACCACATAAGTTAGTAGTGTGGCTGGTGAAATTGAAGCTATTTGAAAATGTTCATATACAGAATTATTGTCATAAGATCATGTTCTGATTTCAGTTTGTCCTTGTGACTGCTTGACCATTTTTTCCAAGTTGTTATCAACCTGATGCTTGTTCATTATCTTTAAAAGCATTTATCCTTTATTTTATGTTCAGACATTATTTCGTGTCCTTTCAGCATTTCGGTATGCTTCATGCTTGTCCCATAAACACACACCACTCAAAGCTGATATACCACGTATATCCAAATAAGAAATATTTACATGTGTAGCCATTTTTAAAGTGGACGATAAACTTTTACAAAATAATCTGAAAACGCTAGTATTAGCAAAAAACCACTGAATCAAACCAGCATTTTCAAATTTAGATCTCTTAGTGTGGACTAAGCCTCAGGCACAGTCATAAGATAACTCAGTAGGCTTAATACTAACATTTGCTGGGTTTCTTGTATGTGTTTGTGTGTGTATATAGTGAGAGATCAAGCTGTGCATTCAGGTTTTATAGATAACTCAATAACTGACAAAAAATTCAGACAGTGTCATGAAAAAGCTTTTCTCTATATCTTCAAAGAAGGCACTTACAGAGTCCAGAAGAGAATACAGAACAATTCCTTATTTGCACAGAGGTATGCACAAAGTCCATGTTATACTTTTTTCTAATTGCATCACCTGAATCTTAATATGCATTAAGACTTTATCATCTCCTGCAATCAACTAAGGACACCAGCAATTCCTAACTCGTGAAGATTCTCCCATTATTTTGAATATCCCATTGATCTTAGCTCCACCTCATAGAAAAGATGTATGGTCTTTCCCATCAGTTTATCCCTGCTCTCTGGAGTTGTATTCATTACTCTTTTCTCTCATTCTTATTGGTATCTTCTCTAAGACAAGACATAGAGCTTATATGCTTAAGCTTTAAGTTACATTTAGGCAACACTTGAGTTACATTAAATTCTTTTTTTTTGTTTGTTCTGTTATAGGTTCATATACCTTATATGTATATATATATATATACATATATATATATATATACAGACAATAGATTTTAAAAGATTATATATTAACAAATAAATCCATATATATTGCAATTTAACATATGCGGAAGGTAACAAAAATCTTTAACACTAGAATCCCTGAAGCCTACACAAAAACACATATTCCTGGCCCACTTTAAATCCCTTTGCATCTCTCCAACAGCGTGTTTTGTTTTGTAAATGTGTTCAGCACAAGCAGCAAGCAGCCTGCTGTCCCATCCCCCGCCATGATGGAGGTCAACTCAGGCAAAAAGGTCTCCCAGCTGATGCCAAGGCTCCTTATCTGCATGTGAGGGTCCTGGAGTTGTATAGAGTAAATAATATAGTATATTGTTACTTGGAATACATGCATTTCATGTGTGTTCCGTGTCTACAAAGATCTGGGTGAGTGTTGCCTCTCCCTCTCTGAGCTGATGGCAATTTATCTCCATTCTTTTCACAAGAGCAGCACTGTGGCTGATGCCTGCTCAGGACTATTTGTTGTACCAGCAAAGATATGATATCCCGTGACCACTATCAGACTGGACAAAGGCAGGACAATAACAACAGGCAGCTTCTTCACAGCGCTTTCACTGGCTGCACTGCAACGCAACTCTGCTTGGCACCACAAGTAAAATGGGACTTCCACCTGCAGCTATAGTCACTCTAATATGCAAGCAATTTGCCATGCTAGTGTTTAGATCTGACAGTTTCATGATGATGGTGTACTTACCCAAAAAGAAGAAGCCTTTGATTTCTGTCTGTAACAGCTGGTGTAAAGTTTTGCTACCTGTAAAAGACATTGTTGAAGGGGTATAAGCAGACAGACACACGCTGCTGAATCATGTCTTTATGGTATCTTGTTGTCACTTGAATTTTTTGTTGTTCAGTTTTGTTTTTGAATGAAAGCACACTTGTTTCATTATACCTTTGCTAAACTGTTTATTTTATATTCCAGTAACCACTTGAAAGAGATCAAATCTGTCTCTCTCACACTGTCTTGTTATTTGTGCAACTCTGAACTGAAAATGGGACTGATACAGTGTAAAAAAATATATATACAGTATATATACATATATATATATATCGTAAAAGAAACCCTCATGTTTTTGTCAGTTTTTGCTATTGCAATTATGAATTTCCTTGTATTACATACATGTCAATAAACTTCAACTTGATCCCATTTCTATGTGTTATTGTTCATTTTCTCTTTGAATTGTAGAAAGTTTTTTTTTATTTGAAAAAACATTTTTTTATTTTATCTAAGAAATAAATGACTTGTACATTACCTCTTAGAACCTACGAAGCTCTTTTGGTTGTTTGTACAAATATCTGATAAATCAAACGAGCAACAACATACTGTAGAAATACAAACAAAATATGTGAGGGTAAATATGGAAAAAAATAAGCTACATATTAAAACACATATTTTACTCAAATCATAAGAATGTTTTGATCCTTATGATGTTGATAATGTTTATAATGCTCCTGCTTGTTTTCAGTCATTTTAATGATTCCTGCTTCTACTATTAAACTATTACCCAAACTATTCCAATATTCTTAGATTTTAGATGTCAAAATTCACAATGCATGCATCTAAATAGTTTATTTCTGATTCCAAAAACCTTTTTTTCTAAAGAAATATATTCTTACTACCATTTAATTCCCATCTCAATATGTATGTGATTAATGTTTGATTCATTTATTTAGTTGACTAAATGAAATGAACATGAAAAATAATTCTAATCATAAACTTTGAATATTCTACATTTTAATGCATCAAAAAGAAATATAAAAAAACATACAAATACAACAGACCTCCTTTTCCTTTTGTAAGTCAAATGCTTAGAAGGTTTTAATGACTTCTAATAAATTTAGGCTATAATACTGTTTTTTCTATTTCTTCTCAGGAAATTTCTATAGATACTGTATATAGTGATATGTTTACCTTTATTGGGATTCTTTTCTCACGTCTTTTTTCACATGAGGTTTCACCGTGTGTCCAATGGTAATGCAGGGGTAAGTGCTGCTGCCATTCACATTTTCTTAGATGTGTTTGTGTGACTTCCTTCATGACATTTTGATTTTATTCTATAATACAAAACCATACGTGTTGGTGTTAACTGTGAACTCAAAAGGTTTGCGTAATTGTTGCTGTGTGTGTGGGAGTGTGTTCTGTACTGGTTTTGGCTCTGTGAAGCATTTGAAAGTACAAGATAAACAATGGATTCCTCATATGGACAAAGAGTTCTGATAGTTAAGAAATCAGAAATATAATGTACAAACAAAACTAATTAATTTAAGCTTGAATTTTATAATGATTTAATTTTGTTTAGGAACTTTAAAATGTAAAATGATTGTATGGCTTTATTATTAAAGGTTAATGTTCAGTTCTTCCCATGCTTTATCAAAATGGTAAAGGCCATTTTTTTAGCAGTATCTTTCCTTGAATACTTACAGCTTGAAGAACCATTTTTTAATTTTATGGTTTCATTTAATTTAAAAGTGATGTCAACAGCTACCTGTCTTAAATACAATATCAAAGAGTGATGAAGACAGAAGTAATATAGACCTGTCATCTTAGGAAACTGTTCATTTTTGATTTATGTGCAGAAGAGCTACAAACAGATTGTTTTTCAGTACAGCATTTTCCAAAGACCCACTGGGATTTACTCTGACAGGGTAAATGGACTTTGTATAGAGAATTTGTCTGCAGCACTCACCAGTGAACTCATACACTGGAAATCTTTATTAATCATGTTTTTGTACATATGTCACATATACAGTATGTCCACTTTGAAAATACATCAGAGTAAAGCTTATATGTTAATGGTTCTATAAGACTGGTGTTTTAAACCTATTCATAAAAATACATATTTGTCTTTTCATGTTTAAAACAATTACATTATAAGTTATTATTAGTGGTTTTCAACTACTGTATATATTGTAAGACATAAATGATAAACAGAGTTGAGGTCCCACCCATTAAGGCCCATTTAATAGCAGAATTTGTAGTAAATATTTTGAAATAATAGAGATGTTGCATCTGCAAATGATAGTGGTTGGGAAGGTGGGACCCTCAGAACTGCTGTTGGTCTAATGACAATGACTTCCTGCCATCATCTGATTTCGACCATCCCAGAAGGGGAGAAGCCAAGGTAAGAGAAATAACCTGACAAAGTTTTAGGCAGTACTTCTTCTGTCCTTGGAATGGGATTGGTAATTTCTGTTATATGCAGTTTTACCCTCTCTCCACTCAGATGTATCCTTAAATCAGTTCCCATAAGACACTTATGATTTCCAAATGTAGTTTGCTGCAGGTGGACACCAGTCAATTTCTAAATACATCTCAAGGATAATTAAAACAAACAGGACACACCTCACAAAAATGTGGAGTGCCACAGCAAAGGGGCTGAACACTTATAAAAAATAACAGATTTCAGGGTTGATCTTTAATACATTTGCAAAGTTACGAGTATCTGAAAACATGGTTTGACTTTGTCATTATAAGCTATTGAATGTAGATTGACTGGCAAAAATGGCAAATATATTATTTAAAATTAAATCAACTACACAATAAATTGTGCAGAAAAGGAAGAGGTATGAATACTTACTGAGTCCACTATACTGTATGAATGTATATATATATATATATATATATATATATATATATTTATACACACACACACAGTGGTACCTCAGTATACATCTTTAATCCATTCCAGATCCTTTGACTTATACCAAACAGAACGTATACCAAATGACTTTTTCCCATAAGAAATAAAGGGAAAATGATTAATCCGTTCCCATGAAAAAAAAATCCTATTGTTATTGGCATATTATACAATGATGGGGTTGTATAAAATAATTTAAGCACTGCTTAATGCTAAAATACATAAGTACAAAAGCAATTAGATGAAATAAATGAAAATTTAACCTCACTTTACTTTTTAATAACGCCTTTGTTTTTCACAATTGTAAATGCCGTCGTTCTCGGCATATGGTATGCAGCAGCCATGTCCCGGATACGCATACCACCTTCATACTTTTCAACAATCAATTCAAATTTACTAGAAAAAACAAAATCACGTGAAAAGTCACATAGAGTTAAAGCGCGGGTTGTTCACTGAATGCTAGCCACTGGCTTACTGACGCTCGTGGTCAGTCATGGCTTTGTCTCGAGAGAGGTAAGCAAGGGTAGTGCGGGGGTTGTTCACTGAATGCGAGCAACTGCCGTACTGACTCTCGTGGGCAGTCGTGGCTTTGTCTCAAGAGAGGTAAACAAGGGTAGTGTGCGGTGTTCTAGCACGTGAGTCATATTCCAAACAAAGGTCGTATACCAAGCAAAATTTTTCGCCTCCAAAGAGGACGTATACCAAGTTGGACTTATTCCAAAGCAGACGTATACAGAGGTACCACTGTGTGTATATGCAGTAAATATATATATATTGTGGTCCCCGGCCGGACGCCCTGGAGGACCAGAGGAGGACTTGTGCCTCCTCCAGACCGAGAGGGGGCGTCCATCCTGGTTATGCTGGGAGCCTCGGGTACAGGGCTTGGAAGCCCAGCCCTGTAGGGACCCGTGGCCACCACCAGGCGGCGCCCTGATGCTGGTATATCCCGTGTGGTCCCCAGCCGGGGCTGGAGCCCGGCCGGGATGCCCAGGAGGACCAGAGGAGGGCTTGTGCCCCCTCCAGACTGAGAGGGGGAGTCCGTCCTGGTTATACTGGAGGCCTCGGGTAGAGGGCTTGGAAGCCCAGCCCTGTAGGGACCCGTGGCCACCGCCAGGCGGCGCCCCAGTGCCTGATCATCCCAGGAGCCCGGCACTTCCGCCACATGGGGGTGTGTCCGCGGGAGATTGCCGGGAAGCAGCTGGAGCCCATCTGGGTTCCTATAAAAGGGGCCGCCTCCCTCCAGTCATTGACAATAGTTGGGTGGAAGAGTGGCAACGTCTGGAGGAGGAAGGAGGCGGTAAGAAGAAAAAAGAGAGAGAGAAAAAGAGAAGAAGAAAAGAGAAGGCATTGGAGTGGCCTGGACTGAGGGTGTTGGTGAGCAGAGTTGTACAAAAAGATGGAAAATAAACCAGTGATTGTGGGTGACATTAACGTGTCTGCCTGTCTGTGTCCGGGGCGAGGTTCACAATATATATATATATATATAGGGTTTGCTTACAAGGTACTCCAGACCTCTTTCTTTGTATTTTGGTCTCTTTCTTATATATGGTACACATTATATATATATATATATATATATATATATATATATATATATATATATATATATATATATATTGTAGAGGACATGCCGGTCCTCACCCCCAGTCCGCCAGAAGGAGCTCTCCCGACAGCAGGACCTTATGGACTTTGTAGTGTTTATACAAAGTCCTGCTGAATACCTTGGGGACCACCAGGAGCCGCTGTGGGGGGGCTTATGGGCCCTGTGAGGCTGTATGACCCGGGAGAACGTCACGGTTACGTGACGGGAAGAAATGTCGTGATCCCGGGTTGAATAAAAGGACTGATTGCCCTGACCCGGAAGGAATTAGGAACTATGGATTGATGGGACAGAAATACCTCCGGGTCAGGGGCTATAAAAGGATGGTGCCTCAGTCCAGACACTGAGCTGTGTTGGGTGAGAGAGGAGCAAAGTGTCTGGGTGAGGAGGAGTAGTTTATAGTGTTGTTTGTAGTGACTTAAATATATGAGTAGTGTGGGAGATGCTTGGTGCACTGTGGGAAAAAATAAAAAGTCTTGGACTTTTACCTGGTGACTGGAGTTGTACCTGAGGGTTCAAGGGAGCACTAGCGCCCCCTACTGCCACACTGGCGTAGTCAGCAGGATTCTCTGGCCGTCTGTTGGCAGGGGACCTGCATTAAAAAATACATTTTGTGTGGGCAGACAACCCTCGGTGGATTTCCCATCTTTTTACGGAGGTGCAAACACCACCCACTACTGAGAAAGCTGCAACTGTGAGCGTCAGTCCAATCCGGAGAACGATGGGCAAGAAGACCGGGAAAAAGAAGGTCAGAGTCAGCGGGCTGCAGGGCCTGACGGACGGCGAGAGGACCTGGACCTACCTGACCGGGAGCGAGGAAGACAGAGCGCTAATTCGGGCCGAACAAGCCTGGGTAGCAAAGAACTTGGGACATGGACAGCTGTCGAGCCCTTTGGACCCCCTAGACAGATAGCTCCGGGGGAGCCGCTATCTGCTACGAAGGCAGCTGGAGGTAAAACGCCCGACATTTCAAATTTGTTTTTGTCCTGTTTTGCAGATGTCCGCTGGGAGAATCGCAGCGGCGTCTCGGATGATGGCTTTATGCTTCAGCAAAATAGCAGAAGGCAAGTCGCGACGCGAGACGGCTAGAGACAGCCGCGAACGAGGACAACAGACTGGGCACCCGCGGTGCATGCCGGGATAGTGAAGGTAACCCGGAGTCCTCTGACGAGGCCGGTCGTCTCCTTACGGGTCCGAGCCTCCTGGAAGGGGAGGGGAAGGCGAGCGAAGCTGCAACCGTCAAGGAGGGACGAGTTGTGGCTGAAGGGTCTGCAGTCACAAAGGAAAAGGCAGATCTCAGCCGGCTTGTAGTAGCCAGCCGTCCCCCTGTGGACTCCAAGTCCCAAGAGCTTTTGCGCGACCCAGCTGAACACATGCCAGGAGGGGACGTGCTCATTGATTCCCGGCCGGAGTGTAAGCGAAACGCGGAAGCGCAAACAACTCCGGCCGTAAACATTAACTCTCTGGACATACGTCGTTTCTTCCAGGATTTAGATGAGCTGAAGGAACGAGTGGAGGAACTGGGAGCGACGGCAGCAGCACCTTTGAAGGCACTAATGGATTTCGTGCAGTGGCTGGGCCGGGAAGCTCCGGAGGTGGTCGATGCGGGAGCGCAGGTGAGTTCCTCCCACGTCGTAGAGCATAAAGGGACACAGTGCGAACCGGTACCGCAAATGATAAGTAGCGCGTGTCAAAGCACTGTGTGCCCGACAATAGAGAGGGGCACAATGACCGACCGGTTGGGAAAAGGAGTAAACGGTCCGGGGCATAGTGTGACGTGGCCATCCGGAGCCGTACAAGCCCCCAGGTCCCAACCAGTTGTATGTGCGGGGTAGCGCCGGTGATAGGAGCGCCGGGGGAGGCGCCGCTCGTGCCGGTGCAGCTGAATGGTGCTCTACATCGGGGCGAGTCGGTACTAATGACGCCGGCATCTAATAAGCATAGGACAACAGGTGTGCAGACAGCAAAGACGCTCTCTTCTTTCCAAGCCCCAGATGAAACAGGAGGTCCCCAAACCAAAGCATGGGTCTCCTGACATATCTGAGAGAAGACTACAGGGCAGCCTAGCGGCCGTAATGCCCTCCTTGGCAGATGAAGGGGCGGAGACGACACTAACGGAGTTCCCGAGATGTTTTGGTCCGCAGAGGGAAGCAACCAGGAGGGCTTCGTCGGTGCTACAATTGCCGGCGACCGGGCCACGAGTGGCGCCATTGTCCCCGGGGAGACAGGAGGTACACCGTTCCCCCAAGGTTCGCTCGAGGACAGGGGTAACGCAGTCAAGGCCCGGATGACGTGTCCTCCTGGAGGAGGACGTCCCTCGCGGGGCTGGACGCGCCGCCCCAGAAGTCGTTGCTAAGGGGGTGGCAGATTAGGGTTTCCTCGCACCCCTGTACCCTCAGACCACACGTCAGACACCAGATAAAAAGTCCAATTATTATTATAATAATAATGTGCACAAAGCACACTCCTCTCCACGATACTCAATAAACAAATACACAATAATCAATAAACCAATCCTCCACTCCCAGACGCTTAGCCACCCTGCCTCCCAACTCAGCTCACCGTCTGGGAGCTCCCAGTCTTTTTATATCTCCTCACGTCACTCCTCTTGTCCACATGTGCTTCCGGGGCGTAGGGAAAATATCCATTACTCCTCCCTACAGCGTCCCCTAGTGGCCCCCATGGCATCCAGCAGGGCTGTGCATAAAAACTCCATTGTCCATGATGCCCTGCTGGTCTTCTGGGGAGCTCCATGCTGCAAGGAGGGATCCACCTGGCGGCTTGGGGGTACTGGCCGTGATAAACCCATATAACATAGCTGGTCTCATTACCATCCTGTAGACCTTCCCTTTCACTCTTGCTGATACCCGTCTGTCACAAATTACTCATGAAACTCTTCTCCACCCATTCCACCCTGCCTGCACTCTCTTTTTCACCTCTCTTCCACAATCTCCATTACTCTGTACTGTTAATCCGAAGTATTTAAACTCATCCACCTTCGCCAACTCTACTCCCTGCATCCTCACCATTCCACTGAACTCCCTCTCTTTTACACACATATTTTCTGTCTTGTTCCTACTGACCTTCATTCCTCTCCTCTCTAGAGCATATCTCCACCTCTCCAGGCTCTCCTCAACCCGCTCCCTACTATCGCTACAGATCACAATATCATCAGCAAACATCATAGTCCACGGGGACTCTTGTCTAATCTCGTCTGTCAACCTGTCCATCACCATTGCAAATAAGAAAGGGCTCAGAGCCGATCCCTGTTGTAATCCCACCTCTAACTTAAATGTATCTGACACTCCTACCGCTGACCTCACCACTATCACACTTCCCTCGTACATATCCTGTACAACTCTTGCATACTTCTCTGCCACTCCCGACTTCCTCATACAATACCACAGCTACTCTCGAGGCACCCTACCATATACTTTCTCCAGGTCCACAAAGATGCAATGCAACTCCTTTTGGCCTTCTCTAAACTTCTCCATCAACATCCTCAGAGCAAAAATTGCATCTGTGGTGCTCTTTCTTGGCATGAAACCATACTGCTGCTCACTAGTTACTGCAGTCCTGCACATCCCCCTTATTCTTAAATATCAGCACCAGTACACTTCTTCTCCACTCCTCAGGCATTCTCTCACTTTCCAAGATTCCATTAAACAATCTGGTTAAAAACTCCACTGCCATCTCTCCTAGACGCCTTCATGGTTCCATAGGTATGTCATCTGGACCAACAGCCTTTCCATTTTTCATCCTCTTTATAGCTGTCCTTACTTCCTCCTTGCTAATCCATTGCACTTCCTGATTCACTATCTCCACATCATCCAACCTCTTCTCTCTCTCATTTTCTTCATTCATCAGCATCTCAAAGTACTCTTTCTATCAGCTCAACACACTCTCCTTGCTTGTAAATACGTGTCCATCTTTATCCTTTAACACCTTAACCTGCTGCACATCTTCCCCAGCTCGGTCCCTCTGTCTAGCCAATCAGTACAGGCCCTTTTGGCCCTCCTTAGTGTCCAACCTCTCATACAACTCATCATACGCCTTTTCTTTAGCCTTCGCCACCTCGCTCTTCACCTTGCGCCTTATCTCCTTCTACTCTTGTCTACTTTCTGCATCTCTTTGACTATCCCACTTCTTCATTGCCATCCTCTTCCTCTGTAAACTCTTCTGTATTTCCTTATTCCACCACCAGGTTTCCTTTTCCTCCTTCCTCTTTCTAGATGTCACACCAAGCACCCTTCTTGCTGTCACCCTTACTACATCTGCAGTAGTTTCCCAGCTGTCTGGTAACTCTTTACTGCCACCCAGTGCCTGTCTCACCGCCTCCCTAAACTCAACCTTGCAATCTTCATTTTTCAACTTCCACCATTTGATCCTTGGCTCTGCCCTCACTCTCTTCCTCTTCTTGATCTCCAACGTCATCCTACAGACCACCATCCTATGCTGCTTAACTACACTTTCCCCTGCCACCACTTTGCAGTCTTCAATCTCCTTCAGATCAGCTCTTCTGCATAGGAGTAATCTACCTGTGTGCATCATCCTCCACTCTTGTACGTAACCCTATGTTCTTCCCTCTTTTTAATATACGTATTCACCACAGCCATGTCTATCCTTTTAGCAAAATCCACTATCCTCTGACCTTCTTGATTCCTCTCCTTGACACCATACCTACCCATCACCTCCTCGTCTCCACTGTTCCCTTCACCAACATGCCCATTGAAATCCGCTCCAATCACCACTTTCTGTGCCTTGGGCACACTGTTCATCACTTCATCTAACTCAGTCCAAAAATCTTCTTTCTCACCCATTGCACACCCAACTTTCGGTGCATATGCACTAACAACATTCATCATCACACCTCATAATCATTACTCTGCCTGACACTCCTTTTACCTTAAAACACTCTAGACATACTGTTCCTTCAGAATAACTCCTACCCCATTTCTCTTCCCATCCACACCATGATACAACAATTTGAATCCACCTCCGATCCAACTGGCCTTACTCCCCTTCCATTTAGTCTCTTGCATGCACAATATATCAACCTCCCTTCTCTCCATCATATATGCTAACTCTCTCCCCTTAGCAGTCATATTGCCAACATTCAAAGTTCCTACCCTCAATTCCACTCTCTGTACTTTCCTCCTCTCCTCCTGCCTCCAGACACGTCTCCCCCATCTTCTTCTCCTTCTTCTTCTTCGGCCAACAGTAGCCCAATTTCCTCCAGCACCCTGTTGGCTAACAGTGCTAGTGGCAGTTGTTAGGGCTCGACCGATCTGTTATGGAAATTTGTATTGTTGTCCGGATATCGAATTGGCAAAATTTTACACTGGATGCCATTCCTGATGTAACCCTCCCTATTTATCCAGGCTTGGGACCGGCACGAAGAAACACACTGGTTTGTGCATCCCCTGTGGCAGGGTTAGACTGAATCTGAAATACTGTATGAAATTCTGGTCACCACGTTTTAAAAAAACACATTCCTCAGAACTGTGCAGAAAATGTCAATTTTGAGAATGGCATGTTCTTCTCTGACAAGCTAAGGGAATTAAACCTAATTCTGGTCAGGCATTGATAAAAACTGATCCAGAAGAATTCCTTCAATTTAATTGTGAAAGTGCAAGTAAGGAATAAGCAATGGGAAAGCATAAGCTGTGAACAGCCAGAAGTAAAAACAACAACCCCTTTGCCCCACACAGCCTGACTGAACAGGTCTTCAACCACCTGCACCTTAGGAATGTTTGGCTAAAACCTCCTTTTGAGGGTCCTAGTGACCCTGCACCCCTTAATCTTCTATTAGCCTTAAAGAACAACATCTCAAAGGCAGTTCCACAGTTGTCTTCACTATCTGATGAACAAAAAGGTTACATATATTCCCTTATGGGACTGTGTGTGCACTGTATAGTAACTAAGAGAGTTGTAGCTTCCTTGTTGATCTTACTTTAAAGGTAAATGAAGGGACAACAACCATCCCTGATTAGCTGGATGGCCTGCACCCTGCTTTATTTGGGGAGATTTACATGTTTCTCTCCAGGCCTTTTCTCTCACTTTTTGTGGCTGGTGCCACTGCCCAAATCTGTTTCTAGACTTTTTGAAGCTCTAAGCAATTTATCTTTTTGGCCTTATTTATCTTCAGTCCTCTTCTCTAAGTGTTCACTTAGTTCACTAATACGGGGAAAGCATCTTGCCTATGTCTACCGCCCTTTTACGGAACACAGTACATTTGAACTGAATGCAGTCCTCTACCAGGCTCTGTATTTCTATACTGGTATGTACAAGACCTCTCCTTCTGCCAGTGTGGTCCACTCCCTAACCTTAAAGATATCTGCAGAACTTTACATTGCCATGTATCATCCAACTAAGGTCCTTCCCCCTGGAATGAGATGGCAATTTTGATTAATGCATGACATTTATGAAGCTCTGTCTAATTATTTTGATGGACAGGTTTTCTTCTACTTACAAGGAAGTTTTTTCCACCTGCGCTGTCTCTTTCCTGCCCTCACCTTCTAACTGGAGGACCATGGTGCCTGCCAAATGCTGGGTCACTTGCTTCCTGGCATTCTGGGGGGAACGCTGCATGTTTCCACCTTGGTTACATTTCCAGTACATGTCATATTACTCCCTGTGGCAAAATTTCTTTATATTGGAATGAAATTAGACTAAATCCTTGGATGTGCATGATTTTCAGAGACCCTGAATGACCCTTTTAGCCATTTTTTCACTTTTATAGTCTCTGCTGCAGCTAGTCTGCCCCAACGTAACTTTTAAAATCTTTGAATTGTTAGGCACTGGACCAGACAAAAATCTATTTTTGTCAGTAGACACACATCATTCCCACAAAATTAACCTAAATATGAGGTGTCAGGCAATGACTGAAGAAAAGAAAAATGTAATTATTAAGCACTGACATATTTTTCATGGACAACAACATTCAGTTTTTTAAGATTATAGTAAAGACACTCTGGTGTTAGGTATCAAGTAAAATGACAATGCGTTTAAGAGCTTATAATGGTAGACAAAACAGATGTTCTATTTTGCCACTACATTCTACTAGCTTATTCTCTTCTGGGAGACAAACAAAGCACAGATACAGTACCTTGGAAATAATGGATAGAATGGCATAGCAATCAAACCTAATGTGAGTAATTATCTTGTCTTACTCACAAAAAGGTATCCAGCTAGCACATCTAAAGCTACAGTTGTGTGCAGCAACAGGGGATATAGTCCGTTTATAGTATTAATAAGGAAAAAGTAAACAAGCTGATGTTATCAGTATGGCTATTGAATTCATAATGTGAAAGAAAAACAAAGCAATATTCACAAAAGACTCTATTCACTGGTATAGAAAACTAAAGACAACAGTGATGAACACAGCAGGAAGCCTGCTATAGTGAAGGTGTAGCTGGTGAGTGCCTGCAGAGTTGCTGACACTCATCAATTCACTTTTAACATGGCATACAATGGATTTTCTCAGTTCTTGAAAACTAGCAGATATAAAATAAACCACTTTTATCATTTTATAATACTGAATCATACAATTAAAAGCAATTAATGAGATGGACAAATGGTCTTTTGCTACAATAATTGCAATATTAAATCTAAGTCTTGAAAAGCCACACTGGCTTCATTTAATTGCTTATATATACATACTGTTTATATGTTTTAATATTTGATTCATGTACAGTGCTGTTCAAAAGTCACAGGCACTTTAAATAGTTCACAAAAATCTTAGAGAGTTGTTTTGTGTCTTCTGGATTCTATGTGTCAATAAGGTCAAGCATATTTTATAGATAGAAAACATTGCTTTTGCAAAAAGTGAAGCAAATTTAAGTGTCCCTAAACAATGAAAGTATTTCATTAGATGACTTTCCAGTTAAAAAAAACTGATATTTTTGCAAGCAAATATCCCTGAGCTTGATTAAGCAAATGTAACAAACAGTCACTGGTCAGTGACATGGTGTGTAGGTTAAATAAACATAACTCAGAAACAACCATGTTGAAGAAATAAAACTGGGCCATACTAAAAAGGTCAGGTGCAGTGGATGTTGCAGTTTAACCTGCAAATCATGTATCATGGAAAAAGTGAGTATAATGATAAGACACAAGTTGGGTGTCTTGCATCATCAAGATATCTCCCCAAGCAGATTTTTTGTGGCTAGCCGATGTTTCCAGGTGTGATGTCCAAGTTCTTCTGCAGAAACACAAAGAAACAGGCAAGAATAAGGGATGGAAACAAAGTTGTTGGCCATGAAAACTGAGTACAGCAAGCAAGAAATACATACATTTCTTCCCTTTAAAATTAGAGGACTGCTGTCAAATCAGAACTGGCAGAAACCACAGGCACACGATTCTACAGTCAAAAGAAGTCTGATCAGAAGTGGCTTTCATGAAATAGTTGTGACCAAAAAGCCATTCCTCCAAGATGAAACCAAACATCTTACCTACACATGAAAACACGAGGACTGAGTTGCAATGAAGTGGCAGCAAGTGGTCTGGACTGAAGAGTCAACATTAAAAAAATTGGCTCCAATACAAGGCAAGATTGTCAAGCAGAGAACGGTACATAGATCATTGTCTGCAAACAACAATGAAACACAATGGAGGCTCCCTGAAGGATTGGGGTTACATTTCTGCAAACAGAGTTGGTGATTTGATAAAAACTGACATCCCTCCTCAATGCTAGGTAGGTTCTAGAAGGTCGATTAACTTTACAGGACCAGTGCCTATGCAAACAACATTTTGTGTTGTGAGGGGCCACTGTATTAATTATTCTCAGCCATGCTTGCTCATTGTAACATATCTACTTTTTTAAAGCCATTTTGACATAAAATGAACAATCACAGATAAACAAGCAGACTAGACTACACAACTCAGGTTCTGTGAACCATTATAATGTTTGTGTTTCTTAATTTGATAAAATAAAAAAAAAATCAACTCAAAGCACAGATTACTATAGGTTGAAACTAAATCTTAGCCCTTCAGGAACAACAAACCTGACCATTTATTTACAGTACTAAACTCATTTATGTTAATTAAGGGTCCAGTGAAGCCATAACCTATTGCATCAACATCAGACACAAGGCTGGAAAGAACCCTTGATGGGAATGCTGTTCATTACAGGGTGCACTAACATGCACGCACAATTATTCATAAACATTCTGATAATTTGTAGCTTATGCTTGCTCCCAAAAAATATTTTTTTATGGTTTGACTCCAAGAAATTTGCCTTTTTATTGTTTTTATTCTTTTACTCAATTCTGTTGATGTTACTTTTTGTTTACAGGGAGATTTTCCTGTTGCCGTGCATGTGTCAACTGATGATGTATCAAATGCCATAATATCTAAGATCAAGGATTTTCAGAAATTAATCTTGTAGACTTGCATATAAATAAAGGAAAGACTTAGTCTAAAAGAGTAGAAGCACTTTATTTTGCTTAGGACTTATGGTATTAATTCTTTGAGTTTCAACAATGGTTTTGTTTTTTTGCACTATACAAGAATATTCATTAGACTGATTAGTCCTTACTTGTCTTATGGTTACGAGTTCACTGTTTGTGTTGTTATTTGTAAAATAAAAATAAAACTACAAGTGATATGCTGTTTGTTCAAGAAAAGAAATTCTGGGTGGTCAGTATGTGGGAGGAAAACCAGAGTACCAACAGAAAAACACCATACTGACAAGTCTGAAATAAGAACTTGGACTCTGAACCTGTAAAGCAGAATTGTTAACCACTGTGCCTCTGTCCTTTCTGTACAGTGAAAATATTAATAAAAATTAATTCAATTTTGTGCTTAATAAAACACATAATCCAACCCCCAGTTAAGAAAGTGGTTGCAGTAAAAGCTTTAAGTAAAAAGTTATCGTTGTATAGAACAAAAATTGCTGTCCAATTTTGTAGTGGAGTTGCATTTAGGGAAGTGTTCGCTATAAATACTATAAGTACTATATAAAATTTTCATACATGGGATTATCAAGTAATCTGCTATAATACTTAAAGTAAAAAAAAAAAAACAGTTACAGTAATCCCTCGCTATATCGCGCTTTGACTTTCGCGGTTTCACTCTATCGCGGATTTTAAATGTAAGCACATCTAAATATATATCACAGATTTTTCGCTGGTTCGCGGATTTCTGCAGACAGTGGGTCTTTTAATTTATGCTACACGCTTCCTCATTTTGTTTGCCCTGTTGATTTCATACAAGGGACGCTATTGGCGGATGGCTTAGAAGCTACCCAATCAGAGCATGTATTACATATTAACTAAAACTCCTCAATGCTATAAGATATGCTTCCCGTGCGGTGCTCGATTGTTTGCTTGTCTCTGCCTCTCTCTCACCCTCTCTGACATTCTCTGCGCCTGACAGAGGGGGTGTGAGCAGAGGTGCTGTTTGCTTAAAAGATACTGACGCTCCTCTAAAAAAATGCTGCTTTATTGCGGTGCTCGGCATATTTAAAAGCACAAAAGCACACGTATTGATTTTTTGATTGTTGCTTTAATCTCGCTCTCTCTCTCTGACGTTCTCTGTGCCTGACGGAGGAGATGTGAGCAGAGGGGCTGTTTGCACAGAGGCTGTTTATACTAACGCTCCTCTAAAATGCCGCGGCAAACTTAAAAGCACAAGTATTGATTTTTTGATTGTTTGCTTTTCTTTGCAAGCTCTCTCTCTCTCTCCCTCTGAAATTCTCTGCTCCTGAAGAGAAGAAGATCTGTTTGCATTCTTTTAATTGTAAGAAAGAACTGTCATCTCTGTCTTGTCATGGAGGACAGTTTAAACTTTTGACTAAAGGGTGTTATTTCATGTCTAGAGTTCTCTAATAATGTTAACAGTGTGGGAGAGTTTATAAGGGCTTAAAATATATAAAAATAACTACACAAACATATGGTTTCTACTTCGCGGATTTTCGTCTATCGCGGGGGGTTCTGGAACGCAAATTTAAAGTAAGTAATTGTAAAGTATAACTCATATGTTAGTTTTGAATACACAAAGGAGGAGGAGGTTAGGAGCACACACTGATACAGCGCATTGCCGCACCCACCACATGACAAACCAACTCAGGATTCCCAGATTAGGACCCGAGTGCAGCCAAGCAATGGGTGAAACCACCGCACCATACTAGTTCAGATGGAGTGGAAGAGTGTGTGTGTTTTTTTATGGTGGCTGGAGTGCCAATTCTGCCACCAACCCCCAAGTTTTTCCCTGGAGGTTGGAGGGCCTACATGCAGGTCTGGATGCAGATTAATGTCATACCCAGGATGGAGCAATATTAGGGGAGACGTGAAAACTGAAAGTACACCTTATGAGAAGGATTTAGGAGTCATAGTGGTCTCGTCAGCATCAACTACCAGACAGTGTTCAGAAACCATTAAGAAGGCTAACAGAATATTAGGTTATGTAGCACCATGTATGCTGCACAAGTCCAAGGAGGTTATACTCAAGCTTTATAATCCACTGGTGAAGCCTCATCTGGAGTATTGTGTACAGGTTTGGTATCCAGGCCACAAAAAGGACATAACAGCACTGGATAAAGTGCAGAGAAGATAAACCTGGCTGGTATCCATGGCTAAAATGGATGAACTATGAGGAAAGATTAAAACAACTGAATCTTTTCAATTTAAGCAAAAGAAGATTAAGAGGAGGCATGTTTGAAGTGTTTAAAATTATTAGTTAATAAGTGTTTTTTTAAAGTAAGTTCATCAAGAACATGGGGTCACAGTTGGAAACTTGTTAAGGATAAATTTTGCACAAGCATTAGGAAGGTTTTCTCTCACAGACAGCCATAGATGCATGGAATAAGCTACCAAGCAGTGTAATAGACAATAGGACTTGAGAAGCCTTTAAAACTAGAATTGATATTATTTTGGAGGAAATAAGTGGACTGAACTGGTATTCTTTGTTGGGCCGAATGGCTTGCTCTAATCTTAATCTTCCATCCATCCATCGATTATCCAACCCGCTATATCCTAACACAGGTTCACGGGGGTCTGCAGGAGCCAATCCCAGCCAACACAGGGCACAAGGCAGGAACAAATCCCGGGCAGGGTGCCAGCCCTCTGTAGGGCATACACACACACCCACACACTATATACTTTGTGTTTTCAATAATCAAGGAACATATAAATGTACCAGGTATTTTATTAAATTCTTTTTTCCCTAATAACACTGGATAAAACATCCAAAGTCCCACCCATTTACTGAATTTTATTTTTTTTATTTAAGGTTCAGAAATATCAGAAATCAGACTCCATCTTGATAGATAAGGAAAAGGAATTTGTTCACTGTTGATCTCACTCATGTAAGTGAAACATGCCAACCCTTTACAAGAACATTCGTGTGGACAGAAAAAAAAGGTGAAAATGTCATGTAAACAGAAGCTGATTTGAGTCAAAGGTTACTTGAACCTAATCTCTTTAAACACCATGATTTATATGCCTAAAATATCCTGCTAGAAAATTTTATTTGCTTTGCAGAAAAAGAGCAGTTCTATTTTTAATAATGCTACAACGTCACTTTGGTTTTAGTGCTGACCTTCAAATGTCACCTGACAATTTATGATGTTAAAACAGTCAGATGCAAAGATTTGCACTGATTAAAATGTTTTGTGTTTCTCTTTAATAGTCCTTGAATTTCAAGCTGAAAATAACTAGAGGGATTTTCTTTAAGTCCGCAGCACATTTTTGTTGCATTTCTCCTGCCATACAAAGAAATTCCATATGATTAATAGTCTGGCATTTTCTAGTTGTTTCAATCTATTACATTATTTATCTGTTTGGGACTTGGGATTTTTCCTCTGCCTAGTGATTGTCTTTGAAAAGCTGATTGATTGTCTTGACATTATATGACAGCAGATACCCCCCAGTATAGTGATTGGCCCTAAATGATCTTATTCCTTTCAAACTTAATAAGAGTTTTTTTCTTACACCCGCTGTAAAATTACATTTATAGTTTCTATATTACTCTTTTTCTTTTGCTTGATCTGTTTGTGTTCTTCCTAAAGATAATTTGGCAATATTAATAACTTCATAAAAAAATAGCAAAAAGCAAATGTTTGTATTTTGATTCTCTGTAGCAGTTTCATACAATTAAAACCTCTAGAATATAGCACTTCAAAGAGATACTAAAAGTAAGAAAATATTTTCACAGCCACATGCTATTCAACACTACATATCTTGTTGCTTGCTGTAATGTCAAATCAAGATCTTAACAATTCTAAGATGCTGTTCTCAATTGCATTTGTATTTAAATAATTCCAATCATTTATTGTGTTGCAGTATTTTCTTACATAAGTGAAAAATTTATTCTTAATACTCTTCTCACTGTTCTGTTCCGTGCTTTTAGAAGATTTCTTTTTTGGCACAGGTGCCTACCTTTATTCCTTTAATGCTTTTGTCATATCTCTTCTTACTTTTTCTTTGCTTATCCTGAAAGGTTTCTGGTGTTTCCGTTCTTTCTTATAAATGAAGTCCTCCAGAACTGGAAAAAGGTTCCTCTTGTTATGTCCATCTTTTTTTACTCAAATCAAACACAGTATTATAAACATGGCCTCACTGCTGCACTATGTATCTTTAACATAATCTCTCAGTATTTTTGATCCATATACTGTAAAACACAGCATTCTATTTCAGCCTTTGTAATAAGCTTTGTAAATGGTCTGCTTGTGGGAATTGATGGGTTCACTATGACTTCCAAGTATTTTGTTATTGTTTATTTCCTGGTCTCATCCCCATCATTAACTACATACTGCTTGCATTTTTCCTTCATTTGTGTCACATTTTATTTACATAAAGTTTTTTTGCTTTTTTGTCTAGCACCCAGTGTTTCTCGGACAAGGTTTGATCCTCTATGATCCAGAATTGAAATGAAAAATATTATGTTTGATCTGTCATATATCAACCCAAATCTGATTTTTGCCCTGATCTCTTTCACATGATGGAGTTTAAATATAGCAAATACAAAAAAAAAAAAAAACAACTTTTCTATACTTGGTGATAAAATATCTCAGTGATATTTTATTAATATAACAAACCATCTCTCCTAGACTGATGCCTGCAGTAAAATGTAGCCAGGATTTTGGATGTGCTACCCTAGCTTTAACAAAATGTCTTCCATTATTGTCAATTTTTGTTTGGTTTAATTTCTCATTGCAGATTAAAAATGTTGGAGAAAAATATTCTTTTTTTTTATTTTTTTCATAAATTACTTTTTGGTTTGCTTATTCTTCTTTTTAGTGTTATGGATTTACACTGATCAGCCACATTAAAACCACAGACAGGTGAAGTGAATAACATTGATTATCTTAAAACAAATGCATATGTTAATGTATGAGATATATCAGGCAGAAAGTGAACAATAAGTTTTTGACGGTGATGTTTTCACCACAGGAAAAATGGGCAAACATAAGGATCTGAACTTTAACAAGGACCAAATTGTGATGACTAGATGACTGGGTCAGAGCATTTCCAAAACAGCAAGTCTTTTGTGGGGCGTTCCCTGTATGCAAAGGTTATTATCTACCAAAAGAGACCCAAGGTAGGGCAGCTGGTGAACCAGTGACATTGTCATGGGCACCCAAGGATCACTGATGCACATGTTGAGCGAAGGCTAGCCTGTCTGGTCCAATTCTACAGAAGGACTTACTGTAACACAAATTGCTGAAAAACTTAATGCTAGCCTGTGGTATAGCAGGTTCACAGCTCACGTCAAGAGGCCAGTTTTAAATAAATAATCGCCGTGCTTGAAGCTTAGTGAGGGGGCATGGTGGTTGAGTGGCTGAAGCAGTTCCAGGGGAATTTGTGGTGTGGGTGTTTCTCACCTAAGTGCACAGGTTAGAAACCGTTTACATCCGTAATTGGTCCTGGGGCTGCTAATTGCTACAGCTGCCACGTCCTCTTCATAAATAGAAGCGTAAGCCGGCTAAAGAAGGAAGAAAGAGGGAAGAATAAAAAAGGAAGAGAAAGAAAAGAGAGAGAGACGAAGGTTGCAGGAAGTAGTGTGGAGAGAGAGAACCGGTGTGAGTGAGCAAGCGAGTGTTCGCAGGCAAGCAGCTGGATAGTGAGCCCAAGCAGGTGTGTTTGGCCGACACTCGGTGAGGCAGAAGGAAGCGGTCGCTCCAGCTGAGCGAACAAGGAGCTGGAGTGACCGCAAGAGGCCTGGAAGGCAGCAGGAGTCGCGACTTGGAACGTGGATTCCCCAGCATGAGAGCCCTGGTCATTGGGGATCCCAAGTCGCTGTTTGGTGGAGCCTATCGGAGCCAGGGATCGGTGAGGTGAACCAACCAGTAGAAGTAGGCAGAAAAGGTCAGCTGCTGCAGAAGAGTGACTCTCCTGTTGCGGGGCCCAGATGGGAGAAGCAGGGGAGCCGCCAGGTAAAAGACACTGGGCTTTGTGCTTTTAAAATGACTACTTCCAGCATTGTTTTAATCTCGTCATCATTGTAAAGGATTGTTTTTTTTTCTATGGTGTTTTTAACCTCGACTTCAGCACTTGTTTTATGGATTATTTATTTAATGAATTTTTGAAAGGCACTGCACTATTTGTTTGTTTTTGATTGTTGTTTTGTTGCTGTTTTTAAGTAAAAGCACTTAGCACTTTTTTACACCATCCCCTTGCTCCATTTGTTATGCCTCACTGTCAAGCTCATCGGTGACATTACCAGCGGTGTCAGGTTTTGGGCTCCCGTGAGAATGATGGGAGCATGCAGCGAACCCACATCATCACATAGCCATGAAAGAAAGGTGTCAGAACACCTGACACAGTGTTCATGCTGACCTCTGCCAACTGCCAAAGGAGCCTACAATAGGCAATAGGTGTTTATACTGTATTATTGTTTGACTATTATTTTATCATTAGGAAGTATCATCAACAAAAACATTTTGCAAGATTATTTTTTTGGAGCCAACAATTTCATGGTTTGTTTGCGTTGGGTTGCTATGATGCTATATTCTTACTGACAGAAGTGATGCACTTGCCATGTGACTTGTGACATCAAGGCAGCCATATTATATAAAGAGGCTACCCAGTGAACTTTGTTAAAAAATAAAAACTTTTGAGAAACTTTTCTTTCAGATGAATTTTTTGGTTAGAATCTCACTGTTTCTGGTTTAGTTTTGGTCATGACTTTGAGTTTTTATCAGTCTCCCTAAAATTTGGAAAATGATCTATCTGTATTTATGTTTACACACCTTGGCTATATCTGACTTCCTCCCTGTAATGACCCAAAATAAATCTTTCTCATTTGATTAATTAATTTGTCCTGTAGGGTCCTGGTGGTCACAACATTAAGAATTGTCTATTTTGTTTTTTGTTGATTTTGTCTAGCATGTTTTTATCGGGAGACGGGGGCTCTTCTACAGGCAAACCTCAGCAGCTGTTAATACCATTTAAGAATACGTCCTTTATAATCATAGCACATCACCTCATTAATCTATTTGACATACAGTAAAGAATTTTTTTGTCCCTCTTTGGGTTATCTGTTTATGACCCCATTCTTCCCTTCTGAATACTAGAGAAAAAGAAACCCCTGTAAATTTGCTTCTCCTTGACTTTGACGAAAGCACAGAAATGTTTGTGAATTTCGCCAAACTCTGTGAAATGTAATAAAGTCAAGGGAAAAGGAGGAACTGAACTAGTTTTGATGGTGTAATGGTCTTTCAGGTGTCCCTGAAGGCTAGGGAAACATCTGCCTACTATGCTGGACCGATTATTGTAGCTAAATATGTGCCCGGAGCTGTGTGTCAGCAGCACTAAACAAACAACAAAAGGAACAAACAAACAAATACCACCAACAAAATACAACAAATTGGCACAAACTATTAATAAGTAATCAAAATGTAGATTATTGCACTCACAGAGTTCTGATCTTGGGGCACACATTGACTGCAGTATGGGACTGTCTCGTTCCATTGTTTGAAGTCTTGGCTCTGGGCAGAGTGGTAACATCGTTTTTGTTTTCCATTTATCTATGCAGATGTTTTGCACTTTTTTCTTCCATCAAGAAAAAATAAATTTCCTTGTAAATAGTAATAAATCTTTTGTTTTTATTATTTCACAGTGTGTTGTGTGTTTTATAATTAGGAGAGGGAGAGAGCTCCTTTAAGTCTTGTTTTGAGATCAATACTATATGCTTAGTATATTTTAAGTTTTTATAGGATAATTTGTATATATAAAAAGTTACCAAAATGTTGTTCTTTCCAATAAACACAAGCAACGAAATATGCTTTCATTTTTTTGATTATGGTTAGCCTAAGATAAATTATAATAAAACATTCGGTCATAAATGTTAATAGTGTTTTAAATTAATATTACTCTGTACAGTAAACCCTAGTTTTCCGCAGTTAATCCGTTCCAGACTCAACCGCGATAAATGAATTTCCGCAAAGTAGGATTCTTTATTTATAAATCTAATATTTTCACAGTTAGAGCAAATAAATCCTGTTTATAGTATATAGTATAGTTATTTTTATATATTTTAAGCCCTTATAAACTCTCCCACACTGTTAACATTATTAGAGCCCTCTAGACATGAAATAACGCCCTTTAGTCAAAAGTTTAAACTGTGCTCCGTGACAAGCTGAGATGACAGTTCTTTCTCACAGGTAAAAGAATGCAAACATATCTTCTCTTCAAAGTGCACGTCAGGAGCAGAGAATGTCAGAGAGAGACAGAGAGAGAGAAAAGCAAACAATCAAAAATCAATACGTGCTGTTGGGCTTTTAAGTATGCAAAGCACAGTGATAAAGCAGCTGCAAGGAAAGGAGCAATGTAAAGGTAGTCTTTCAGCATTTTTGAGAGGATCGTCCGTATCCTCTAGGCAAACAACCTCTGTGCAAACAGCCCCTCTGCTCACACCCCCTCCGTCAGGAGCAGAGAATGTCAGAGAGAGTGAGAGAGACAGAGAAAAGCAAACAATCAAAAATCAATACGTGCTGTTAGAGCTTTTAAGTATGCGAAGCACCGCACGGAAAGCATATCATATATCATTGAGGAGTTTTATTTAATATGTAATATGTGCTCTGATTGGGTAGCTTCTCAGCCATCTAATATACTTATAATTCCATAAATGTCCATGGGGAAGATACAAAGTCCATGCAGACTTAAGCACTATAAGGCAGGAATGGCAGCTCTGAGCTATGCCAGTGTTAAAACAGCTGTACTAAACTTACTAAACATTAATATGAATAAACCTAAATTTATACCTATAATGTTTATTCAGTTCTTATCATTTGATGGCAAGCTAGTGTTTGCTTAACCTCTTCCTCAACAGCTGTCACCATATGACTGAAACATGCACACGTACAATGATGATGGCAGCAGAAGGTGATATCTTTATGAAATAACACAATAGTTATTGCAAAATAATTTAGTCATTTTGTGAAATAATGCAATTATTTTTTAAAATAATAGAATCTTTTTTGTTGTTTTTTTGAGTGGTGGGAATAAGTTTCTGTAAGATCCTCTCATTTTAAAGAGCTATTTTGTGTTTTTTGCTGTCTTGTTTAGTATTTTTGATGTAGGCTTTTTCTTCTCCTTATAAACATTTCATCTCCTGGGGCCTCATGTATAAACGGTGCGTACGCACAGAAATGTTGCGTAAGAACTTTTCCACGTTCAAATCGCGATGTATAAAACCTACACTTGGCGTAAATCCACGCACTTTTCCATGGTACCTCATACCTTGTCGTACGCAAGTTCTCCGCTCGGTTTTGCAGACTGGCGGCACCCAGCGTCAAAGCAGTGCTACTGTTCCTGTGTGGTTACACCTTATTTTCCTGACGCGGCTTTATAAATACACCGAAACTAACCGCATATTGTTTATTAGTGTAATGCATCTGATTGTATTTAACTTGTAACAATATAATGGTACAGGGAACAGCCATAGTATTCAAAATACCATAACTGCTTTAGCGTTGTTACTCTCACTTCTTCTTCTTCTTCTTCTTCTTTCAGCTCCTCTTGTTAGGAGTTGCCACAGCGGATCATCTTTTTCAATATTTCTCTCACTGCACCACTCAGAGTATTTATATCACTGTATCTGAGTGTGAATCACAGCAGCAGCTGATCGGAAAGGGAATTATCGGTATACAGCTTCAAGGACACGCTGTCTCAGCCACTGCAAAATGTTTTAAAGCCTTTCCTGTATGGACCTTGCGGTTCAGAAACAGAAACGATATAATTTATAAGGTGAAATTCAGCAAAATATGTTTATTAAATTATACCGATAAAACTTTAACTTCATTTAAATAATCTATATTCTTCACTGGGAGTGTTGTTAAGGATAGAATAATTAAACATGTACTACGAAGATATTTCAATGTTCTTTAAACGTTTTGAAGAATCGGCGCTAAGCTTACAGATGGCTTAACGTCTATTACAGAGCTGATTGTATGGCGATCGGTTACTTGGGGAAAGAAAAGCACTGACTGCAGTGACGGCTACGCCAATATATATTGAATATAAAACAGAAAGAGAAAATAACAACATAGCTAAAAACACAGCGACAAATTTCGGCAAAAGTTAAATGCTTGTGTCATGAGCACGAGGTGGCTATGTGTCATAGCGGACGTACCCATCCACTGTGCATAAGCTACCTTACTGATGGGCGTGCGAAGGAGCCACCGATTCTTCCTCTGCCCAGTGCCACCACAAGCCTAGCGTCGCCCCTGATTGTACTGCTGCAATAAATTATTTCATCGAAGTGAAACACATGTTTAATAACATGCTTTAACTCTTATCATCATGAAAATGATATCACATATACATCTCAGTATTTTAGTTATTCAGAGAACTGTAATATTACGAATGTAATTGATTCTGTGTCCAGTTGGAGGAAGAGAGCCGGTTTAAAAAGCAAGTAGTGATTCACACACATAGAGCACATAGAAGATCAAATACAAAACAAAGCATTTAACACTAGAATTACCAGAGCCTACGAAAAAACTCGTAATTCCGTCCCACCTTAAACTGCTTCTTAAATCCCTTCACACCTCTTCGCCAGCGCCTTTGTCTTCTAAATGTGCTGATAAAGAGAAGCTTGGAGCAGCCGGCTATTCCATCCCCCCACCAATTTAGAACGTGCACGAACTTCAGCTTGATTGAGTATCTGGGAGTGAAGTGGAGTTTTAGAGTGGAAATAATAGATCGTTATTTGGAACACACACATTTCATGTCTGTTCCGTTTCTACAGTAATCTGTGTCAACACATTGTTAAAACAGAAACGTTTTTTATATTCTAGTAGTAGATGACAAAATGTAGGCATAAACTATATAGTGTATGAAGCCTGAAGTCCAAATAGCAAAGAAACATTTTCACAAGAATAACACAATTACTTTTATTCAAAATATAACTGCAGAAACAAAAAGCCCTTAACATGCACATTGACAGCAGTTTATTGTAACTGCCTCTGTGGTTCAATAGACTCAGCCCGCTTGGGAATCAAGAGGTCACGAGTTCGATCCTGTGCCCCTCCAATTTGAGAAGTAAACTGCTCTTAGACTTACTGTTTTAGAATAAAAGCATATATTTGATTTCAGTCTGTAACAGCCGGTGCAATTTATGATCCTTGTAAAGGTTAGCTTTTTTTTTAATTCACTTTTCATTCTCTCAGTGCGTTCAGAATCAATCCATACAACCCCATCTGACACGGCTGTTTTCACTAAAGACGCTATAGCTCTGCAGTGTACCACGATGCATACTAACGCCAAACGATTCCCCACCCCCACCATCCCGGTTCTGACACACAAGCGCTGGAAGCTGCCTTCTTCGTATCTCACCGTCACTTGCTTTTCTTTTTATTCAGTTTTATTGAGTGTTCCTGCCAGTCCCGCATGTTGCTGTATGCTGTTTCTTTTGTACTCCAGGACATGCAGAGGAAAGAATGGTAAAGACCAGTAACTTCGGCGCTATATGCAATCATCAGACACTCCCCATCTGCCCGTGTCGTTCAAACACAGGAACATATATTGGTGTAAAAGTATAACAAAAGTGCACTTTTATTCAAGTGCACTTTTTCCATCGCCTTTTCCTGTAAGAAGCAATGTACACACTTCTCTCTATGCTGTGGTTTCTATTACACACCTGAAAGAAAGAGACAATACATGTGAAAATATCCAGCATACAGCAACATGCGGGGACTGGCAGGAACACTCAATAAAACTGAATAAAAAGAAAATCAAGTGACGGTGAGATACGAAGAAGGCAGCTTCGCCAGCGTCTGTGTGTCAGAACCGGTGCGTTAGTATGCATCGTGGTACAGCAGAGCTATAGCGTCTGTATTCTGTTTCTTTTGTACTCCAGGGCATGCAGAGGAGAGAATAGTAAAGAGCAGTAAGTTCGGCGCTATATGCAATCATCAGACACTCCCCATCTGCCCGTTGTTTTGTTATACTTTTACACTGCTCAAGCGGGCATGCTCAAAAATACCGTGTAATGCCACGAAAAGTGCACGCAGACACTTCATTTCGCAAACAAACAAGTGCACTTTTATTCAAAACTACCTGTATAACCGAAGAAAAAAGAAAGCAAGTTACAGTAGGCGATTGATACGACAGCTTGCATGGTGCAATGCTAAGAAGTGCAGATTTTCATTCCGTGCTATATAAAATCATCACATTCAAATATTAACAGTTCCCACACACCCAAGGACCGTCCTTCCTACATTTACGACCGTGTACTTGTTGCGTGTACACACCTCTCTGTGCTATGGTTTCTATTACACTGAATGAGCACCTGACACTGTACTTTCTTCCCTGGGGGAAGGTCCGCATCAGAGAATTTCCAGTTCCTGCATAAATTCACACCCGATCTGACGCTGTTAGTTTTCAAATAATATTGCATTAGTGCGATTATATTTTCACATATATTGTCTCTTTCTTTCAGGTGTGTAATAGAAACCACAGCATAGAGAGAAGTGTGTACATTGCTTCTTACAGGAAAAGGCGATGGAAAAAGTGCACTTTTGTTATACTTTTACACCAATATATGTTCCTGTGTTTGAGACACGGGCAGATGGGGAGTGTCTGATGATTGCATATAGCGCCGAAGTTACTGGTCTTTACCATTCTTTCCTCTGCATGTCCTGGAGTACAAAAGAAACAGCATACAGCAACATGCGGGGACTGGCAGGAACACTCAATAAAACTGAATAAAAGAAAAGCAAGTGACGGTGAGATACGAAGAAGGCAGCTTCACCAGCGTTTGTGTGTCAGAACCTTTGGGGGTGGGGGGGCGTTAGTATGCATCGTGGTACACTGCAGAGCTATAGCACGTCTTTAGTGAAAACAGCCGTGTCAGATGGGGTTGTATGGATTGATTCTGAAGCGACTGAGAGAATGAAAAGTGAATAAAAAAAAAAGCTAACCTTTACAAGGATCATAAATTGCACCGGCTGTTACAGACTGAAATCAAATGTATGCTTTTATTCTAAAACAGTAAGACTACGAGCAGTTTACTTCTCAAAACAGCAGGATCGAACTCATGACCTCTTGATTCCCAAGCGGGGGCTGAGTCTATTGAACCACAGAGGCAGTTACAATAAACTGCTGTCAATGTCGCATGTTAAAGGCGGTTTTTGTTTCTGCAGTTATATTTTGAATAAAAGCGCAATTGTGTTATTCTTGTGAAAATGTTTCTTTGCTATTTGGACTTCAGGCTTCATACATTATATAGTTTATGCCTACATTTTCTCATCTACTACTAGAATATAAAAAAACGTTTCTGTTTTAACAATGTGTTGACACAGATTACTGTAGAAACGGAACAGACATGAAATGCATGTGTTCCAAACAACGATCTATTATTTCCACTCTAAAACTCCACTTCACTCCCAGATACTCAATCAAGGCATGAGCTGAGAGAAGTTCGTGCACGTTCTAAATTGGTGGGGGGATGGAATAGCCGGCTGCTCCAAGCTTCTCTTTATCAGCACATTTAGAAGACAAAGGGCGCTGGCGGAGAGGTGTGAAGGGATTTAAGAAGCAGTTTAAGGTGGGACGGAATTACGAGTTTTTTCGTAGGCTCTGGTAATTCTAGTGTTAACGTGCTACTTTAATTACGATGTGATTTGAGAAACTGGTTAATTAAACGATTTTAAGATGAAGTTTATGATGTTCTACTTTAATGACAAAATAAACTACGTGATTAAAGTGGAAATGTCGAGATTGAAGTTGACATTTCGTGCTTTTTCCTCACTGTGTGCTTTTTTTCTCTGTACCCTATTAAGCTTTCATATGACACTCAGACAGTGGGCTTACAACTCGGCTTTTCACGGCGACTTTGATATGTGACTTCTTTTTTATTTCCGACACTGTGCGATTTGTGAATGTGAGCTTTCAAGTTTCTCCAACACGCTATGTCACTTGATCAACTTCCTTTTGTTGATTATACCACGGTTTATTTGAACAAATAGTATGTTTTTCATTTGCCTCCACTTGGTATTCGCTGAAATTCTTATATTTTTTCCGTGCTTTTCCCATTGTCTTTTCACAGAAGGCTGCGCTTAAGGGCGATTTATATTGATTTGCATATTCAAATAGGCGTAATTCTGGGAGGATTTGGGGCGTTACATAATGCGCGTGTACGAGCGTTAGTTTTCACACTGATCGGGATTTATGTAGCGGAAGAACGTGGAAGTTGGAGTAAGCACAGATTCCTGCATCTGGATTTTTCTGTGCGTAAACACATTTCGGCTTTTGTGCTTACGCCATGTTATAGTGTGAGTTCTACGCACGGCGTTATACATGAGGCCCCTGGTCTTCTCTTGTTCAAAGGCCTCTTCTTTCTTTACATTTCATCACAGCAATAATAACAGTTTAGCAGTATTTTTTTTATTTACCGGCCAAGGAAAGTTTTCTCTCTGCAAGGTAAGCTAAGAAGACAACAAAACAACTGATTATTCATAGCTGTTTAAACAGACAGGAGGTGGTGTTAAGTCGTCTTATCTCTGTTTCTCTTTTTAGCACACTATTGGTCCCTTGGCAGTTGAACTATAAAAAAATAGTAAAAAGCTGCACACGATTTCCAGAAGTTGCTACATGCATCAGAGAAAAAGGCACAGCTGCAAGACTATGTCTATCCACATATTACAACAGAGATACTAAAAATAATACCAGTAGAGGATACCTTTAAAAAATATATGTAGTAATAAACTCCCTTCAACACTTGCTCAATACAATAAATATGTGCTTCTCCTAGTCTTCACTTCTGACGGTGAGCCTTTAAAATTTAAATTTTCTACATTTTCTACATTTTTTGAAGTACAGTATCAGTTAATATAGAGTATAGTGAAACACAAAGCTGCTGGATATGGATGTGCAGAAAATGGTGCCTTCTTCTTATTTGGGCAGGTTTAGACCTCTTATGAGGATCAGTATTAAAATAAAATGAGCAGTAGCATTTGAATGTGCTTTCAAGTCAAAACTTATTATTTTTTTCTCTTTTATAGCTTTGCTAGGCTGTTTAACCCCTATTAATTCTAAAATGATTAAAACTGTCATACTTCTCTAAAGACATTTCAATTTCTTTTGGAACATTTTTAAATAACCTAATGATTTTTGAATTTTAATAACAGAAATGGGCATTTGGCAATTAAGCAACATAAATTAAATTACTCAAAACACTTTCACAATGAATGCAGCAAAACAAGTACATTTAATTTGCTGTGTAGTTAATTGTTCGCTATTTATTTTAAACATAATTGTTCATCATAAAATCTAAACATTTTCAACAGAATTAGTGTCATCTGTAATTATGGGGCAGGTGTTTTAAATTTTCATTTGACCACCAAAGATAATCAACATTGATTTCCTTTACTTGGTAAGAACAACTGTCTCCTTTATCAAAATATTATTAATCCCATCATTATTGGAAAACTATTTTTTGAAGATGTCAACTTATCTTTATCACTGCATGCTTTGTAAAACAAATGAGTGTATTTGTTTCTCATTGGAATCATAAGATTATTCTATTGGTGCTAATTCAATTTCTCATTACAAATGCTAGTTTGTCATATGTGTGTCTTTCATTCAAGATTAGTTTCAATGAAGCAGCCTTCTCGTTGAATTGTCTAAGATATAGCATATTTCTAGAGTAAATTATCTTTTCATTTTTGAAATCTTCATAATAATAAAAATATACATAACACCTTTGTTTAAGAAAAATTTAAAACTATACTATCAAAACATTTCAGATTTGTTCCTTCTTTTTCTTTATGGGAAATTACTTACTAAGCATCAAAGATATGATTAAATTGAATTTTCTTTTTCACATCATGTGAAGAACATTGTTTTTGAGTGCAAAGAGAATTGTCAACATTGGCAGAAACAGTTGAACTAGTTACTGATTTTCACTGCATCAAGGTGCCTCTTCACCCAGTCACTATTCAGGGAATGGATGTGGAGGTGGTGCAGTGCAACAAGTACTTGGGGTTCACATCAATGACTGGTTGGACTGGTCTCATAACACATATGAACTGTATTAGAAAGGGCAGAGCAGACACTTTCTTCCTTAAGAAACTGTGCTCCTTCAATGTGGGTAGTGGCCTCTGTTGAGGCAGGCTGGCACGGGCACCCTTAGCCCCAATGAAGGCACTCGGAGACTCAGAACAGGTAGCAGAATGAAGCTTTATTGTACTGCGCACATACAGACTCAATTCAGATGACTTGAGCCATGAGCCACAGGTATCTCTTACATTTATTACAATTCTTATCATACCATTATTCATTCTCATCTGACTCCTATCATTAATATGCTCTAATATTTTGTCAATATTTTTTAACTGAGGGGGTGTCAAAACCTCTCTCTCTCTCCATCATTTCTGTTTGACAAGGCCTCTCCTTACTCCTTACTAGTTGAGCACTTGCTACTATTATTTATAGCCGAAGAGTTCACATTCCCTCTCTAAGCGAGGGGCCCATACCTTCCGCTCTCCTGCGTGCCTAACCTTTGGCTTAACACTGAAGTGCCTGGTCTCAAACCAGGGACCTTTGAGTTATAAGGCATCAGCTTTTATTTCTGTACTATGAGTTTTTAACTCTTTGCCAGCCACATGTAAATCAAATGCTTTTTTTTCTTTGGTTACAGCCTTGAATAAAAGTACGTGTTTATTTTGATATTTAGACTAAAGTCTTCACACATTATACACTTCACGTCATTATTAGTATAACATGGAAAAAGTTTCTGCTTTAGGTATGTGTTCACTTTACTTTAAAAACACTGCTGAAAACACATTACTTTAACATGGCCTTCTCATAACTCCACTTTAATTTAATCCTGATACTCTATATGTTCAATTCATTATAGTAACTATTCATGGTGGCTCTAAAATCCGCACTAACCCCTACTCTCTTTTCTGTTTCTTTTTACGGTTAATTTGTGGTGGCGGTCTGCGCCACCACCACCTACTCAAAGCATCATGAGGCTCCAACATTGATGGACTAAAAGACAGAAGTCTAAATGACCATCATCATCAAGTCCTTCCATGAGAACCCTAAATACAAAGAGGACTGTTTCATTTATGTGAGGTAGAATGCCCAGAGGGGACTGGGCTGTCTCATGGTCTGGAATCCCTGCAGATTTTATTTTTTTCTCCAGCTGTCTGGGTTTTTTTTTTCTGTCCTCCCTGGCCATCGGACCTTACTCTTATTCTATGTTAATTAATGTTGACTTATTTTATTTTCTTACTGTGTCTTCTATTTTTCTATTCTTCATTATGTAAAGCACTTTGAGCTACATTTTTTGAATGAAAATGTGCTATATAAATAAATGTTGTTGTTGTTGTTCAGCAATTCTCGCATTTCCTTTCCTCCTACACTTATGCAGATCTTTGTTTACACTGAACACACATGAAATGCATTGATTCCAAATAACGATATACTGTATCATTTACCCTATACAACTCCAGGAACCTCACGCGCAGATAAGGAGCCTTGGCTTGAACTGGGAGTTCAGCTCCGTCAAGGCAGGGAAAGGATAGCAGGCTTTCTGCTTTTGCTTATCGACACATTTACAAAACAAAAGATGCTGAAAGTGGAGGTGTGAAGGGATTTAAGGTGGACTGGGATTACTAGTTTTTTTGTAGGCTTCAGGGATTCTAGTGTTAATGAACTATTGCTGGTTTCTAGCTAATACAGAATAAAAAAAAATATGTAGGCATAATTCCTTTTAATCTTCTTACATCTTAATGCTTTGTAAAATATAGAGTCTACTTTTCTCATGTATTTATAATACTTTTCTAATATGGAGAGATTACCAATTTTAAGAATACATTTTTCTATACATCCTTTACATGTTATATAACTCTGTGATAGTCAGTGCTGCGGTTTACTTGACCAGTAGCATCACTTCAAATGAGGTCAACTGAATCAACTAGCCAACTAAAAAGGCAGGCTCAGTTATAGTACACACTCTCAACTCTCTGGAAGTATTAAGGAAGAAGAGATTTACAACAAACCTGAGGACCATTATGAACAATGCTGCATATTCTCTCAATCACACTATCATTAACTACTTTTAACTAACAAATTATTCAGCATAATTTTGCCGAGAACACAATACTGAGTCTCATTCATACATGAAATAATTCACTTTTATAATGGCTCACTGTAACTACTCTCTCAAATAAAGTACTATCTATCTGTCTATCTATACATTAAAATTTCTAAAATGATTACTGCAATTAATAAATGCAGTAGGTGCTAAATTTGTGAAGTATTTGAAAATCAGTTTTAGTGAGGGTAACCTCTAATAAGAAGAGAAAAGTTTATCATCAAAAAAGAAGCATTTTATTTCAATAAATGAAGCATTAATATTGAATAAATACTGATATCAGTTACATTATAGAGATAACAACATCTAATCAACAAAATTTCTTCACGTGTTGGTCATCTTGTATGCCTGATGCATTTCAGGATTGCATCAGACACAAGTCATGTACAGTGGCATCTTTGCATTATGGGCACGTAGGGCACTGCCCCCTACCCTATCTACCTGCAGATCCCACAGCACAGCAAAAATGAAAAAGTAGTAAACATATTGTTAAATTGTTTATAGGAAATTCAACCTTGTTGTTATAATAATTTTTTCATAGTTTCCATGGTATGCTCAATGTACCCGGGGCTGCTAGCCTGTTTCCAGGTTGCTTAGGCAGGCCCTTCAGCCTTGCAATGTTTTTGGTATACCTTTGCTCATGTGTGTGCTTATATGGCCTGAAGTTTTCAGATGCACTTTAGAACAGATTTTTTTAATTGCAATTTATTCATGAACTTGCGCATCTCACTATTTTGGAGTAGTCATCATTATCATGAATAAAATCGATTAATTAATTTTTATTGAAGAATCCAAGAGTAAAACTGAATACAAAAATTGTTCAAATTAAGTTTTATTCAAGAGTAAAACCGAATAAAAAAAAATGTTCAAATGATATGTTGATATGAACATCTGCGAGGAAAAGTAACATCTTTTACAAGTACCATAAATGTACACAGGATGTTACAGACTCACATCAAGTGTATGTTTTTATTATGTGACTAGCAAAATACCCGCGCTTTGCAGCGGAGAAGTAGTGTGTTAAAGAAGGAAAGAAAAAGAAAAGGAAACATTTTGAAAATAACGTAACATGATTGTTAATGTAATTGTTTTGTCACTGTTATGAGTGTTGCTGTCATATATATCTATACTAATAAAAGGCAAAGCCCTCACTGACTGACTCACTGACTGACTTACTCACTCACTGACTCATCACTAATTCTCCAAGTTCCCGTGTAGGTAGAAGGCTGAAATTTGGCAGACTCATTCCTTACAGCTTACTTACAAAAGTTGGGCAGGTTTCATTTCGAAATTCTACGCGTAATGGTCATAACTGGAAGCTATTTTTCTCCATATACTGGAATGAAGTTGAGCTGGATGGCCGTGGGGGGCGGAGTTTCGTGTGACATCATCACGCCTCCCACATAATTACGTGAACTGACTATCAACGCAGTACGTAGAAAATCAGGAAGAGCTCCAAAAAGCGCTAAAGAAAACATGCATTATATAATTGAGAAGGCAGCGAAACAATAAGAAGCGAGCGACTGACATTTACAAACATATTCATGAGTGCTGCTACTTCGGAAACAAAGCACGGTGTAAACTTAAAGTTTAAATTAAGTTCATAGACAGGCTGCCGCTGGCGTTTGTCATGCCCACGGTAATGCGGGATACAAGTTTAATGAGAGGATGCAGGATATAAACGAGAGTTTTGATCACTTTGTAACTAAGTTAAAATTGTAGGTGAAGGGCTGTGCTTATGCAAATTCCGAGAGACTGTGTTTGTGGGGGATTGACAGTTAAGGCGGGGGGGGGAGTCACGTCATCAACTCCCCTTCCATTCACCTCATTTCGCTCTGAGCTGAGCTCCACAGCTAACGCCGTCTTCCGAAGCAACTTCGTCACACTGCCACCAAATACTCACAGAAAAATCCACAAGTTAATACACACCCTGTCTCTAGAGTTTCTCCACACTCAATGTATTCCTCGCGTCCCCTTTATACCCTCTGATCTCCCATTTCAATTCACATGCCTCCAATTTCCAGTAAGGCTCTGCTGCGCGATGACAAGTAATAAAGTCTCAGGGACAGACCCTACAAAACGATGCCATTGATTTCAGGCAAGATTGCTTTTCTCCTGGACAACTATACTTGCATTCTCAAAAGTGACCTCGCGCAGCTTCGTCATATTACAACCGCAGTGCAGCCAGAAACTTTTAAGTGCCGGGTCTTACTTAACATTAAATTAAGCCGTGGACATTGCAACATCACACAACAGAGCAGCTCACGTGAACTTACTGAACGCAGTACGAGCGATCACTTCCATGCATCAAACCTGTTCAAAAAACGCATTACACAATTGACAAAGTGATGGCTTTATATGGCGTTTGTTTATAAAGCAGTGAAGAGGCTGTGTGAAGGCAGCTACACAAAAAAACAGCAGAGCGCCACACTCTGAATGTATTCCTGGCATCACCGTTATACCCCCTGATCTCCCATTTCAATTGAAATGCCTCAAATTTCCAGTAAAGCTCTGCTTCGCGATGACAATTAATAAGTCTCACGGACACACCCTACAAAAGGTTGCCATTGATTTGAGGCAACATTGCTTTCCTCCTGGACAAAACTATAAGTTGCATTCTCAAAAGTATATATATATATATATATATATATATATATATATATATATATATATACTAGCAAAATACCAGCTTAGGAGAAGTAGTGTGTTAAAGAAGCAATGAAAAGAAAAGGAAACATTTTGAAAATAACGTAACATGATTGTCAATGTAATTGTTTTGTCACTGTTGTGAGTGATGAGTGTTGCTGTCATATATATATATATATATATAAATATATATATATATTTACACACACACACATAAACATATATACAGTATATACATATCTATACATATACACATATATACACACACACATATATACATACATATATATATCTACATATATACACATATATAAACATATATATACATATACATACATATCTACATATATACACACACAGCTATTTCGTATCAGTGCAATACGCTGCTTGTTAAAACGGATAACTCCCGCTCTTACGTGCAAGTCTGCGTGGATATTATGAACTATCGTATTTGTTCAAGTTCTTTTTAAATTTTAAATAGAAGGAATTTTTATTTAGTCGACAGAAATATCTTTGGTAGGAATGGTAAAAACAGACAGGAATATTATTCGTGAATAAATCAACTCAAACCTTAAACAACTTATAATATTTTGCTCTCCATAAAAATATATCCTGTCTAAATTATACAAGTTAGAAATAAAGTAAACGTTAAAAGAACAAACATTCACATTTCTTTACTCTTATGTAATTTTATATAAAAAATAAACTTAGATTTTAAATATCCCAAAAGATTTTGCTCTCCATAAAAATATATCCTGTCAAAATTATGCAAATTCAAATATGAACATGCTGCATAACAAAACCTAGAAATATAAATAAAATGTGTTCCTTTCAGCAATAACAAATCAAATCATTCAGTTGTCTTTGCTCATATGTCATTTTAGAGCTGGACGCCTGGCATCTTTTTGGCAACAGGTTCGTTTATGTTTGGTGTGAGGTTCTGTGTTGTGGAGATTCTCAGGATGGATTGCAGGTGCTCATCAGTGAGGCGACTCCTGTGTGCTGTTTTGTTAGTCTTTATCACTGAGAAGAGCTTCTCACACAGATATGTGCTACCAAACATGCACAAGGTTCGAGCCGCATGTAGATGGACTTTTTTTGTTCTTCAAATTTACCAAAGCGCCGTGCAAACTCAGTGCGCTCAGTTTATCAGCAAAGTGCGTATTTGGGAACACCGTAGTGACGACTTGGTTCAACATTACTTGGCAACAGGGAAAGTGGGGCAAATTGCACTGGTGCATTTGTGTCTCCCATAAAAGCAGTTTCAGTTGAAATCACTTTGTGATTGTGCACGGGTAAAAACGTCCGCTGAAGTGTCAGATTCTTATTTAATTCTTCTGCTTTCTGTATCTTCTGCATTGCATTCAGGTTACCCTGATGTTTTGTCTCATAGTGCCGTCTTAGATTAAATTCTGTAATTACAGCCACATTAGCTCCACAAATGAGACACACGGGTTCAGTAAATGTATACTCAGCCTCCCATCGGTTTTTAAAGGCTCTATTTTCAGAATCAACTTTTCTCTTCAGCATCGTGTGAGCTAGCTTCGCAATAACTTGCAGCATCATAAGCTAGACTTGATTAACGCGGTAAGTGTTCGGCAAGGCAGCTGAAGCGCTGCATTATGGGATCTGTAGTTTATTGTGTTACCAGCGCTTCATATACCCGGGCCATTAATAACAATAATACAGTATATAAAATGATCTCGGGCGGATATAATTACACGCCGGGCCGGATGTGTACTGAGTGTTGCTGTCATCAAGGATTTGATTATCTTTATTTCTTTCAATCAGGTTCGTATTTGTAGGATGTGTTGTGTTCAAGTTACATTCCGTGTTTGCCAATCGACAGGTTTCATTCATCGATTCGTTTCTTACTGCATCAATAAACAGCTCGTCTTCTTCTTTATCTGAGCCGTGACACACTGCATGCACGGGTTTTTTTTTACACTGTCTTCCTTTAGCGGGACATTAACTTTTTCCACCGTGTGCTTTGTTTCCGCAGTAGCTGGATTTATGAATATGCTTGTATGTATCAGACGCTTCATATTTTTTGCTGCCTTTTCAATTGTGTAATTGGTTTTGTTCAGCTCTTTGGAACTGTTGCTTTTATCTGTGCACTGCGTCAGTTTACGTGAGCCGCTCGGTGTACATGCATCGAAGGTTCCCAGCTGTGCTGGTGCCATCTCGTGCTATGTCCATGGCTGTATTTAATGTTACCGAAGTCCCGGCACTTAAAACTTTCTCTCGCAGTTTCGCTGAGTTTGTACCAAACACCACCCTGACCATCTCATCTTCCTCTGCATAAGCACAGTCCTTAACCCGTGAATATTTAGTGGGAGTTTGCTATTGGATTGCCGCTGACGGACTGCCTTATATGGGCAGGCACTAAATTACAAACGCCAGCGGCAGCCTGTCTATGAACTTAATTTAAAGTGTAGGTTTACATCGTGCTTTGTTTCCGAAGTAGCAGAACTCATAAATATGGTTGTATATGTCACTCGCTCGCTTCTTATTGTTTCGCTGCCTTCTAAATTATATAATGCATGTTTTCTTCAGTGCTTTTTGGAGGTCTTCCTGGTTTTCTATGTACTGCGTGATTACGTGAAGGCGTGATGATGTCACACGAAACTCCGCCCCCACGGCGTTCAAGCTCATCTCCATTACAGTAAATGGAGAAAAACAGCTTCCAGTTATGACCATTACGCGTAGAATTTCGATATAAAACCTGCCCAACTTTTGTAAGGAAGCTGTAAGGAATCAACCTGCCAAATTTCAGCCTTCCACCCACACGGGAAGTTGGAGAATTAGTGATGAGTCAGTGAGTGAGTGAGTCAGTGAGTGAGTGAGTGAGTGAGTGAGGGCTTTGCCTTTTATTAGTATGATATATAAATATATACACACCCCGATCTACATACTGTCAAATAAACGAACCACACACCCTAGCGCAACATGAGAGGCTTCGCCTTTAGCGCTGACGTCTAAGGTTTGATTCACGAGAGCGGGTGCAGTGAGTGTGTACTGCCTGATGAGCCCATCAGGCAGTTGGATTTAGTCTTTAAATTTCTATGGTGAAGAAAAATTTATGCAATGATGATTATATTTAACTTTCATTCCTACTAAACATATTTCTGTCGACTAAATAAAAATTACTTATATTTAAAATTTAAATAGAACTTGAACAAATACGATAGTTCATAATACCCACGCAGCACTAAGTGCACATAAGATTAGGAGTCATCCGTTTTAACAAGCAGCGCATTGCACTGATACGAAATAGCCTGCCCATTTAATTATTTAGGAATGGATAGATAAATTAAGATTTTGTACAAATAATATTTTTAATTTTTCTTCCTCAATGGATTCTGGCACCCCCAGCAACAGCTGCTCGCACCCCAAAGGATATATATATATAGTATATATATATAGTATATATATATATATATATAGTGGTGTGAAAAACTATTTGCCCCCTTACTAATTTCTTATTCTTTTGCATGTTTGTCACACAAAATGTTTCTGGCCATCAAACACATTTAACCATTAGTCAAATATAACACAAGTAAACACAAAATGCAGTTTTTAAATGATCGTTTTTATTATTTAGGGAGAAAAAAATCTAAACCTACATGGCCCTGTGTGAAAAAGTAATTGCCCCTTGTTAAAAATAACCTAACTGTGGTGTATCACACCTCAGTTCAATTTCGTAGCCACCCCAGGCCTGATTACTGCCACACCTGTTTCAATCAAAAATCACTTAAATAGGAGCTGCCTGACACAGAGAAGTAGACCAAAAGCACCTCAAAAGCTAGACATCATGCCAAGATCCAAAGAAATTCAGGAACAAATGAGAACAGAAGTAATTGAGATCTATCAGTCTGGTAAAGGTTATAAAGCCATTTCTAAAGCTTTGGGACTCCAGCGAACCACAGTGAGAGCCATTATCCACAAATGGCAAAAACATGGAACAGTGGTGAACCTTCCCAGGAGTGGCCGGCCGACCAAAATTACCCCAAGAGCGCAAAGACGACTCATCTGAGAGGTCACAAAAGACCCCAGGACAACGTCTAAAGAACTGCAGGCCTCACTTGCCTCAATTAAGGTCAGTGTTCATGACTCCACCATAAGAAAGAGACTGGGCAAAAATGGCCTGCATGGCAGATTTCCAAGACGCAAACCACTGTTAAGCAAAATGAACATTAGGGCTCGTCTCAATTTTGCTAAGAAACATCTCAATGATTGCCAAGACTTTTGGGAAAATACCTTGTGGACTAATGAGACAAAAGTTGAACTTTTTGGAAGGCAAATGTCCCGTTACATCTGGCGTAAAAGGAACACAGCATTTCAGAAAAGAACATCATACCAACAGTAAAATATGGTGGTGGTAGTGTGATGGTCTGGAGTTGTTTTGCTGCTTCAGGACCTGGAAGGCTTGCTGTGATAGATGGAACCATGAATTCTACTGTCTACCAAAAACTCCTGAAGGAGAATGTCCGGCCATCTGTTCGTCAACTCAAGCTGAAGCGATCTTGGGTGCTGCAACAGGACAATGACCCAAAACACACCAGCAAATCCACCTCTGAATGGCTGAAGAAAAACAAAATGAAGACTTTGGAGTGGCCTAGTCAAAGTCCTGACCTGAATCCAATTGAGATGCTACGGCATGACCTTAAAAGGCGGTTCATGCTAGAAAACCCTCAAATAAAGCTGAATTACAACAATTCTGCAAAGATGAGTGGGCCAAAATTCCTCCAGAGCGCTGTAAAAGACTCATTGCAAGTTATCAAAGCGCTTGATTGCAGTTATTGCTGCTAAGGGTGGCCCAACCAGTTATTAGGTTCAGGGGCAATTACTTTTTCACACAGGGCCATGTAGGTTTGGATTTTTTCTCCCTAAATAATAAAACCATCATTTAAAAACTGCATTTTGTGTTTACTTGTGTTATATTTGACTAATGGTTAAATGTGTTTGATGATCAGAAACATTTTGTGTGACAAACATGCAAAAGAATAAGAAATCAAGAAGGGGGCAAATAGTTTTTCATACCACTGTATATATATATATATATAGATATAGATATATATATATATATATAGATATATATACAGTATATACACATACATATCTTCTTATCTATATACATATACATATCTATATACAGTACATATCTACATATACACATATATATATATACATACCTATCTACATCATATATATACACAAATACATACATACACACACACAAATTATATATATGTGTGTGTGTGTGTATATATATACAATTTAGATAGGTGTGTGTGTGTATATATATGTATATACACATACATACAAACATACACACAGGTATATATACAGTATGTGTATATATATGTATGTGTCCATATGTGTGCGTATAGCTTTGGTAACTGAGTGCAAGGGAAAAATAATAAAATGTAGTCTATAAATTATTAAACAGTTAAACATTAACATTTTAAGAAGTAAAGGTACATTGAGCACTACTGGAGTAGTTGCGGGTAAACTACATTTTAAAGACGGTTTTAACAGAACAGGTAAGTAGTACTAACGGCAGCTAAAATGTATATGGATCATCTCTCGGTAGTAGATCCCTTTTGAAAGGCTACATGACGGCCGTGGTATAGAAATTACATTTTCTATGTGAACGTCCAAATTTCTGCCTCTGGTAATGTGCCTTACCGGCATTACCAGCAATTAAAGAAAATTAGTTTTGTGTCCTCTGCAGTGTTAAGAGAGAAAGGCTTTGGTTTGAGATAAAAGGAAAAAAGGTGTAAAGAAAGGAAAGTTGCCTTTTTCATTTATATAGAGAGATGTCTTTGCTGACAATATGAGTGCCTTTTGGGGACAGTCGCGGTGGGTCTTGTGTAGACTGGTGAGACGTCCCTGCCATTATTCGGCTGTGATGGCACTGTTGGTCGTCCACTCCTGTGTGTGTCTTCATAATCCGAGCTGATGACCTCATAATCGTATACGTGCAAAAGAAAGTGCGAAGTGCCTTAATATTAGTTTGCTGCGGTGTAGAAAAGGGGTCCCGTGTTTGCACTTGTCTGGGCTATAGCTTAGTGGGAGGATGAAAAAAATTAAAAGTGCTCACTTTGACTTAAGGCAGAAGCGCAGTCAGCGTCTCAAAGGCCGGCACAGCTATGAGCGCGCGCCAGCTGCTCGACTTTTGCAGGGCAGGAGACGCCACTTTTTGCAGACACGTTCACGTGATCAAAAGTCTCCGCGCTCTTTGGAGGTCATTCATATATATATATATATATATATCAAAATCCCCGCTCTTCGCAGCGGAGAAGTACTGTGTTAAAGAAGTAATGAAAAAGAAAAGGAAACATTTTAATAATAACGTAACATGATTGACATTGTCATGAGTGTTGCTGTCATATATATATATATATATATATATACATATATATATATATACACACACACATAAAATATATATACAGTAATCCCTCGCTATATCGCGCTTCGACTTTCGCGGTTTCACTCTATCGCGGGATTTTAAATGTAAGCACATCTAAATATATATCACAGATTTTTAGCTGGTTCACGCTTTCTGCGGACAATGGGTCTTTTAATTTAGGTTACATGCTTCCTCAGTTTGATTGCCCAGTTGATTTCATACAAGGGATGCTATTGGCGGTTGGCTTAGAAGCTACCCAATCAGAGCATGTATTACATATTAACTAAAACTCCTCAATGCTATAAGATATGCTTCCCGCGTGGTGCTTGTTTGCTTCTCTCTATCTTTCTCACTCTCTCTGCCTGACGGAGTGTGAGCAGAGGGGCTGTTTGCGCAAAGGACACGGACGCTCCTCTACAAAATGCCGCTTTATTGCTGTGCTTCTGTATACTTAAAAGCATGTATTGATTTTTCGATTGTTTGCTTTTCTTTGCGAGCGCTCTCTCTGATATTCTCTGCTCCTGACGGCGCTCCTTTATGACGGCGCTCCTTTGAAGATGATATGTTTGCTTTCTTTTAATTGTGAGAAAGAAGTGTCATCTCTGTTTTGTAATGGAGCACAGTTTAAACGTTTGACTAAAGGGTGTTATTTCATGTCTAGAGGGCTCTAATAATGTTAACAGGGTGGGAGAGTTTATAAGGGCTTAAAATATATAAAAATAACCATACAAACATATGGTTTCTACTTTGCGGATTTTCACCTATCGCGGGGGGATTTGGAACGCAACCCCCGTGATCGAGGAGGGATTACTGTACATTGTAAAAGACGAATAAGGAGACAGCATAAAGGTTTGGGGTTTCCGGCCCGTATACTGTAAAATTATCCACAGCAAAAAATAAACAACTGGTCAAAATACATAAACAAAAGTTCACATATGCACGATGCCCGAAAATGGCGTCGGCGGCCATTTTATGAAGGAGGAGCTGGAAGTGGAGGAATGCTGGGAAGGAACCGTGAGGGAAGATGGGATCGGTGACTTCAGGAGCAATGGAGGAGGAAGGGCGGAAGTAACGTGCTGCGGGAAAATGAGGCTTATGGTGGCGGAGCGTCTTTTTTTCTGCAAGAAAGCAAAGGAGAAAAGTTAGTACCCGCCACTCCCTGCCGGCGAATGTCTTCCGAAGCGTGTTAAGGTCCGTCCGCGGTCTCCTACTCGCGTGTGTGACACGACTCCCCCCTCAGCCCAAAACCATCAGGTCGGGCGGACCTAACCGAGAGGTCGTGGATACGAGAGAGGGCATCGGCATTGGCCTGAAGGTTGCCGCGATGATAAGTGACAGTGAACTTATACGGTGGCAAGTCCAGAAACCACCTGGTGACCCGCGGATTCGACTCCTTGTGTAGGGGCATCCACTGAAGCGCAGCGTGATCAGTCACCAGAGTGAATTTGCGACCCAACAGGTAGTAACGAAGATGGGTCACCACCCACTCAATGGCCAAGGCTTCCCTCTCCACTGCCGCATACCTGGTCTCTCGGTCCAGCAGTTTCCGGCTTAAGTACATCACGAGTTTTTCGACACCATCGACACTTTGGCTCAACACGGCACCCAGGCCTGTGTCCGAAATGTCAGTCTGGAGAATAAAAGGGAGTCCAAAATCAGGTGTCCTTAATACAGGTGCCGACGTTAGGGCCTTTTTCAGGTCACTGAATGCGTGTTCTGCCTTGTCGTTCCATACCACGTATAAGGGAGCGCCCTTCTTTGTTAAATTGGTCAAGGGTGCTGCCCTTACAGAGAAGCGGGATACGAACCGGCGGTAGTACCCCGCCAACCCCAAGAAAGCCTGCACCTGTCTCTTGGTATTCAGATGGGGCCATTCCAAGATGTCCTTGATTTTTGAACATTGTGGTCTGACCTGTCCTCGTCCCACTAGGTAGCCTAAATACTTGGCCTCCTTCAAGCCAAAAAAAACTTACGAGGGTTAATGCGGAGGCCAGCTTTAGCTAGTGTCCCGAGGACAGCAGAGACCTGCAATAGATGCTCCTTCCAGGTGCCGGAATAGATGACTACGTCATCCAGGTAGGCGGCACTATAGGACTGGTGGGGCTGCAGCACTCTATCCACCAGACGTTGAAAGGTTGCTGGGGCCCCGTGCAGCCCAAATGGGAGGACCTTGTATTGCCAATGTCCGCTAGGGGTGCTAAAGGCCTTTTTCTCTTTTGCAGATGCCATTAAGGGAATTTGCCAATACCCTTTCGTTATATCAAGAGTAGTCAAGTATCGAGCCGTACCCAACTGTTCAAGTAGGTCATCAATGCAGGGCATCGGGTAGGCATCGAATTTGGAGACCTGATTCAGACATCTAAAGTCATTACAGAACCTCCAGGAGCCGTCCGGCTTGGAAATGAGGACGATAGGACTGGACCAGGGACTATGGCTCTCCTCAATAATGTCCATATCCAACATCCGTTGCACCTCCAGTTCCACTTCAGCGCGTTTTGCCTCCGGGAGTCTATAGGGTCTCTCCCGGACAATAACTCCGGAGTCCGTGACTATATCGTGCGCAATCGAGGTCTGGCCCGGTGACTCGCTCACTACTTCGGGGACGGCCCGGATTGAGTGGGTTATCTCCTGCCGCTGTAGGGGTGTAAGCTCGTCACCGAGGTTAAGGGCAGACGTGCTTGTGAATAGGGAGAGGGATCTACGTGTGTTGGGAGACTCCTCCCTGTCCTTCCAGGGTTTTAATAAATTAACGTGGTAGATCCTCTCACTCGGCTGACGATTAGGCTGTTTAACCAAATAGTCGGCGAGCCCCTTTCTTTCCTTAACCTCGTATGTCCCTTGCCAGTGAGCTAGTAACTTGGAATGGGAGGTAGGAACGAGCACCATCACTCGATCCCCCGGGCGGAACTCCCAGAGGACGTAGTTGCGATTGTAACACCGGGCTTGCACTGCCTGCACACGAGTCACGTGGTCCTTTAGGAGCGGCCTGATTTTAGCAAGCCTGTCGCCAGTCCCGGGCCAGTAAAAGCGGAGTTTTATCCTCTCTAAAGTTTTTTCGGCCCCGAGGGGGGCGCCTAGGAGGTGAGCGTGAGCTAGTTCACATACCTCCCGCCGGAAGGTACGCGGAACTAGCAGCAGCTTCCGCACCTCGCCCTTGTGGGTCGCCACAGGGTTACAACAGATCATTCTCAAGCACAAAAAAGGGCTCGCGTGGTATGGATTCGTCAGCTTGTGAGCTGCCTGGAAGAACAACCACATTCCGGGCAAACTGCAGGGAATCGTCATTCCACTGCTCCCTCTTAAATGAGGCAGGTGTGGACCGAAAGTGATGGTCCAAGTTACTCAGGGGGTCTTGTGAGCTGGTCAGCGGAAGAGTTCCCCGGCTCGTCCCTTCTCCGGCGGATACTTCCGGGTCAGGGTCCGTTGCCAGGGAAGCGTCCCCCGATGTGCCTGCGCCATTAGGGCCTGCCCCAGAGCACGGTGTGGAGACCGCGGGAAGGGTGCCTCGCCCCCTCATAGCCAGACCTAGTGAGGCCCCGGGAGCAGTGTGTGTCTTACCGCTTTTTTTGTGTGACCAGTCTTGTCCCAAAATCACTGGATAGGGGGGTTCGGGCAACACCGCGACCACCAACTTAGACAATTCCCCCTTCCAGGTGATGTAGCATTGTGCGGAACAGTACGACTTGGTCTCCCCATGCATGCAAGTGACTTGCAAATGTTGCTTTAGCCACTGTCGCGGTAATACATAAAGTTCAATATGGAGGACGACAGTGGTGTCATACCATCGAAATAAGTACGTACATCAATTTTGGTTAGCACAGGGAAGCCACCTACTAAATTTTGTGAAGATGGGGCCGTAAATAAGAAAGTTGAACATGGCGGATGTTGTCAACCTTTATCGACCGTTATGACATCATGTAGGAAATTTGAAATGAAACCTGCTTAACTTTTGTAAGTAAGCTGTAAGGAATAAGCCTGCCAAATTTCAGCCTTCTATCTACATGGGAAGTTGGAGAATTAGTGATGAGTCAGTGAGTGAGTGAGTGAGTGAGTGAGTGAGTCAGTCAGTGAAGGCTTTGCCTTTTATTAGTATAGATAGTAATAATAATAGGAGCTCACTACTCAAAGCGCTAAATACAGAGACAATGTGGGATTCAAACCTATTACCTTGCCATTGCTAAATGGTAGCTTATTTACTGCGCCATTCACGTAGATCTGAGATGGACAAGTGTTACCACTGTGACAACTTGTTGAACATGAAACGCACAAACACACACGTAATACAAACGTCTTTTACTTTGTACCAACTGATAGTTGGGCTTCAACAACATGTCATTTGAGCGACTTCTTTTTCTTCGATTTTATTTTTGAAAAAAGTATACTTGTTTTGTTACACCTTTTGTGAAAGTGTTTCTTGGATATTTGGGCTTCAGTCTTCACACATCCTAAACTTCATGTCAAAATTATGTTGTTATTACTATAACATATGAAACATTTTCTGTATTAGCTGTGTGTTCGGCATTTCTTGCTTCACATTTCCTCCATCATTTTATATTTGTACAGATTGTTGTAGGAGCGAAACACACACGACATATATGTATTTCCAATCATGATATTTCATTACTTATTTAATTCCTTATAAACGCATCGCCAGATAAACACTTCAACACAGACTTGAACTGTGAGCATTGCTGCCGGGCGATTACTTCATCTGACTGAATGGGGGGTGGGGGGTGTAGCAGGCTGTGTTCTTCTAAATCACATATTTGCAAAACAAAAGCGGGCTATTAGCACAGTGATAAGGAGCTACGAGTTTCTTGGTGTATGTCAGGAAAATTTAAGGAGGTCAGGGACAACGAAAAAAATTGTAAACTTCAGGGATTCTAGTATTACTACTGTCGTTCGGCAGTTGCACTATTTGACAAAATAATATGTTGCTAAATCTTCATTGTATAAGGCATTATTCTGCTGATATTTTAACATTACTTTTAATAGTAGCCTAATGCATTGTGAAACATAGTGTCTCTCCTTTATTATCATATGCAAGGTTTTCTGGAGGCTGTCTCCTTTCTTCGCCTTCTGTTGCCACTGCTGCCACATCTTCCATGACTCCATCCATGCAGTTCCAACTATCTTTTCTCTGTTGCTTCCACTGCCTACACATTCATGCCATAGACTCTGGCTCACACTACTCACCTGGGGTCAGAGGCAACTCCATCTTCACTCATTGTCTCAAACTCTGTGAACCAATCCAATCCAGGATTGTTCTTGAGACTTGCCAGCAGCCACATACCCAGGCCAATGGATTTAAGCAATTATGTGGGTCTTTTTATATCTTGATTATGTCTCTCTTTCCCACTCAAACACACCGTTGTCACAGCTACTCAGGTTGGCTCTGCCCCTTTCTCTCTCTCCCTGGTCAGTGTGCCCTACCAGATGTTTCATACCAACTACTTCTACTATCTACTCTACAGCAGATTACATTTTTATGGACACTGGAACAATTAGTGTCAACAACTAAATTTGACATCAGAATACCTAAAGAAAAAAAGGCATAAGAAGAATGTGCAAACTCCAAACAGAAAGTGACCAAGCTGAAATTCAAACCTGGGCTGCACCGTTGTGGCACCTCAATAAAATGTAACATATCTGTTTTCCTACTCAGTTGATTCAGTTTTGGCTGCAGCTGGTGTAATATAAGAACTTGTCCTAAAAGAAAAAGCAGACAAATTTTATGGTGGACAGGCACAACTGAACAAAGTGCAAACTCTGGCAGGGCACAGTTTTACCTGATTTGTCATTTTGTATAATAAACACACTGTGCTATCTACAGTGTAAATAAAATGGTCATAATTCAACTAGCCTACATATGTGTAAAACAAAAAGAGATCCATAATTACTATAAGAAGTTGTCATTCTCAATGATTTTAGCCAGAAATTGACAGATTTGTCACTAAATACTGTATAACAAGCTAGAAGTGGGACTGAAATAATCAATTGATAAAAGGTATATTTTTTTGAGTTTTTTTATTTCATTTCATGATTATTAATAATTATACTTACTGAATTCTAAATTATTTCATTAATGTTGCATATTTCTTTGGCCAGCTATGCTATACTATAATACTGACATGAAAGAATTTAATTTCTCTTTGTGCTTGTAAGAAGTGAACTAAGACATCTTTTAAGTCTCCACTCTGGGAATGTGACACATGGCAGCATATTGTTGGTTTATGGCTTTGCAGAAGTAACCTCCTACAAAATTGAGGTAATCAATTAGCACTTTAAATCTTAAAATCATCAAGAATTCCAGGAGATAGAGAACTAATTAGAGCTTTTACTTTGCACTTGATTTTTTTATAAGATTGCTTACTAGGTTAAATCAAAGGCATGACTTTTATTTCAAATTTAGACATATTTCTGTGTATAGGGGTGTAAATGACTTTCTAGTGTGACATTTCTGAAGGATAATGTGTGTACTAATTCAATACTGGACATTTTGTTACCCCAGTTCATATTTAGAAAATCCTACATACCAAAGTGGATTTTTGAAAAAGCAGCAGAATTTCAACTATTTTTATGGAGAGACTGTATAGGAGAAAATTGATTTGACTTAAGGCTGACTGCAATGTTTGCAAGGAGTAAAGCAAATCATCTACATGCCTGGTTTGAGGTGTGGAATGAAATTCAAATTTTCATCTAGGCAAAAAGTAGCAAGAGGCCTGAGGACAAATAATACTGGAATTATATTTTATCATAGCCACAGTCCACATTGTGAAATCCAAAAACAAGCATGGGTCAGAAAACAAGCTGGCAATTAAACAAAGGCAATATAGGTTCAAAGTGGCTTGATGCTAATGAATAATACTTTAGTCATACTTCCATTTTCCATGTGCCATGAAACTGTCAGTTGATTAAAGAACTTTGCAAAAAGCCTAAGATAAACTACACATGGAATTTGAGGTAACAAACATAATCCAGGAGTAATAAGATAGTTATAGACTTCAAATGGAAGAAAAAGAAGCCATAATTTGAGGCTAGCTCTAATCGTACATTCCCTACTATACAATGTGCTCTGATATAGGACTTTTTGTCAAAAATACTAACACTGAAACAATCTGTCACAGAAAGTCTACATCAATGAAAGACTTCCATTTGTTTGAAATATTCAGATGGATGTTTAAGACTAGAAAATATAGTTTAGAAGCAGCAAAATTGAAGAGTATTGAAAAATATAAGAAAAGGTCTACACTGTGAGAATCAGAAACTGATTGGCAGACTTTTTTCCTAAATAAGAAATGCAGAATACATCGATCCATAAATTATCCAAACCGCTATATCCTAACTACAGGGTCACGGGGGTCTGCTGGAGCCAAACCCAGCCAACACAGGGCGCAAGGCAGGAAACAAACCCTGGGCAAGGCGCTAGCCCACCGCAGTGCAGAATACAGGAAAGATGACATCTAAATAAGTGCCATCGTCAATCACCATCAAGCCAACAACAAAGTGGATCTGTGATGACATCACTAAGGATACAATAAAACATTACCTATGATATAAAATATTGATTGTATAGCAAAGAATAATGGACACTGTTGGGCAAATGCTATTATTTCTAGAAATAACCAAAAGTAACCTTTGACAACTCAGCAAACCGAATCACTCATGAAGTTGCAGTTTATATACAGAGAGCTAAAGTCTGTTATAGCTAAAATTCAAGAGATTAAAAAATAAAACTAAACCTAATAGTTCTGTGCAATAGCTGTTAAAAATGAAGAGTTATTAAAACATTGCATTTTTTCTTACAGATGAATTATGATCTTTCAAGTAAAAACATTTTAATCCTGGTTTGGGGATCTTAATGCATGTACAGTATGTCCCAATGCAATTTTTAATCATTTTTGTTTTAATTCATAATTTAAGTAAAAGAGTTAAGAAAGTTATGACTTAAGAAAACAAAAGAAGTAGGTCCAGATCATTTGAAATTGTATATTCCTTGCCATTGCACTCACTCAGCTGGCTTGAGATTTATTGATACATTCCATGTTTCTGTATGTCCACTTTTATTCTTGGAATTTCTGGATCTATGTCATCCTAAATAAATTATTTTAAAGTATACAAACATTTTTTTGTCCTTTTGGATTAATATTATAGAATTTTGGGACAAATAATGCTTGTTAGACTAAATGGCAACTTTAAATTTCCCTTTTAAGTTAGTGTAAGAATGTGTATCCCTTGCCCTTTAAAGAATCAGTTCCCTGTGTAAATTCTTTTTTTGTGTCCAATGCGTTGATGACAGGCTTTCTTTAGTTCTGAATTCTGTTAATTTCTAAAGGAACTAAGAAAGTTCAAGATATAGGCATAAATACAGCTGTACATTTAGATCTTTTACAGAGTAGCGGTCGAACTAGGCATATGGTGTTACATAGCTGGCATGTTCTGGCATCGTCAGAAATATCAGTCTTTGAAAGAAAATCATAGTGATGATTATGTTCACTCTACTGGATTTTAATACATATCCTCGTCACTAATAAAATTGTATCAAACGAAGTTTCTATCAAAATCCACTTGAGGATGAATGATTATTTTGTTTGAAAGGTAAGAGAATGGTTAGATGGTGAAAGAAGATTTTTATCTCTGAATGCTACAAAATCCTAAGAAATCAGACATAGTAAAGTAAACCATATAACCAATCAGGCCATCTTACAAATACCTTGACAATTACAGTACATCAGGATTGTCAAGTTAAATGGGACACTCAGGCCATCTCAGGTTAGGTCAGGTTGGGGGTTGCCGTACCCACCACACAACAAAACAGCTTGGGTTCCTGGTTGGCAACCCCCCAGGCATACACACGGTCCAGTCCCACCCTCTGGAAGTGACCCTCTATCTGCCACAGCCAGGTGTTATGTGGGCATCCTCTTGGCCTGGTCTAGCCACTCAGGTCCTTAACAATGAGAGTCCTGTGAGCCAGATCACCCTTGGAGTAATCACACCACATGGCCATAGTACCAAAACTACTGATCCCTCACAATGCAGGAAATGTGCCTCATTCAGGACTCCATAAGTAAACACTCATTCGACACAAAGTTAAATCAGCGGTACCCAAGGATTCTCCAGACACCTCGCTCAGTCTCTCGAGAACTCCAATTAGAGCCTCCATTGATTCCGCTAAGATCACAGAATCGTCAGCAAAGTCAAAATCAGCAAATCTTTTTCTCCAACAGATGTCCCACAGCCACTGGACCTGATGGCCTTGCCCAGTCCATGAAAGAATTAAACAGAGTAGGTGCAAGAACACACCATTGACAAACCACAGAATCAACTGGGAAAAATGTAAAGGTTCTGCCTCCACTCTGTACAGCACTCACAGTACTGGTATACAAGACATTCAGCATAAAAAAAGATCAGTCTTTAACAACATTTAACATTTTTTAAGATAATTAAAGAATTAAGCATTATGTGTGCTTTTTATTTAAGAAACTACATGTAATGTTGGTTAATCCTAAATGGGTTCATAAATAAATACTACTAGGCAGATAAATAAAAAAATCAATATAAAGAATAATTTACATATTTTAAATATTAATTTCATCTATTTTATTAAAAATTACATGTTTATATTGCCTGAACAGTGGGGCGTGAAAAAACAACACTGGGCCTGAATATTATCAGAATAAAATAAAACAAAAATTTAAATTAACTATGGTTAAATTAATGTACACAAATGTTTAAAAATTTTATGAGTGCAGGCCACATGTTGATAAAATACTGTTCATTAATATTGATGACTAGCTTCTTAAAAAGATTATCTGATGTTCAGATAATCCAGGATTACAGAAAATGTATGATAAATAATTGACAAGTGTAATGAGCAAACTGCTGCAGATTTCTGATTAGGTTCATAATTAATCAAACTTAGTTGCTAGCTTTATGCTATCATTCCATTCTAATGAAATGCAGGCTTTATGAATTTTTGTTATATATCCTAGGATACTTGATCTGTGAGGTTGTATATTAATCTCTTCTTATACATACTGTATATCTGAGGTAGTCTATTTTCTTGTCCTTCATAACAACAATGCTTTAATAAAGCATATTTTTTTAAATTACATAATTAATATTTTAAATATATATCTATTTATTCTTTGATTCAGTTATTCTCCCTCAATTTTCTGAAGCCTAATTTTACTTTAAAGGGTCATTCCAAGCTAGAGGTTTTCTCACCTACACTGAACCTAAGTCAAGAACCAACCCAGGGCAGGACTCCAGTTCTTCACAGGCTAAACTAATGCATACATCTTGTCACATACTGAATGCATATCCAAGGATTTCCTCATAGGCTCGATTGAGATATGTGATTACTCACCAGGGCAAGAGGGGATGCTGTCACTAAAATTCTCATCTCTTTCCTTCCCTGCCGATCCAAGAAATCACCCTGCCGTTTCCAGTGTACATAAAATAAAAAGTCTGGTCACCCGGAAGGAGGTGTCATTTGCGAACTGAACAGACTACTGGATGGAGCTCCAACAAATGATCCTGATTTACTTTGGCAAAGAGTAGGATTTCTTTACTGTTTATTTTGCCCAAACAGGCTGTTCATTAAAGCCAGAAAGATGCAATATTTTGTTGGACTTCCTTATTAAACCTGATGACCTGGTTGGCGTCCCAACTATTTCTCCACTTCACAACCTGTTATTTTTGCACCTGGTCACAATCTTCACAAACATATTTACTAACAATTTAGATTCAATAGTTAGTGTAGCATACATGTTTTTATGGATTTGGGAGAGAGACAAGAAATCCTATGTAAAAATTAGGAGAATTTATAGACTTCACAAAGAAAGTGGCCTTGCATGGTTTCCCGATAGAGGAGCAGCAGTGCTAACTATCTTGACACCTGTTTTAAAGTACACTTTTTAGAGGCTTATTGGTCTTATAGTAAATAGCCCATAGTCACAGTATGATTTTGTTTCTTAGTATCCCTTTTCATAACTGTATTCCTTATTAGTTAACGATTTTAAATCAGAATCAACAAAAACCCATTTCATTTGGTGCTTCGATAAGAGATGCAAGAATCTTTTTTTTCCTGTACACTTATACTAGTAAGATCACTTCCCAAATATCAACAGTTCAAAACTAGGTACTGCAACTTGACAGTAACCAATAAACCAAACAGGACATTACTGAACCTATTGTCTTGAGGAGGTGTATAGTCTGCCTTAAACTGTGGTTACATATGATGTGTTTGCTTTTCTTCAACCCTCTGTTGACGGCAAAACCCATATTGGCTGCAATAAATTTGATTATATTCTCTATAAAATGTAGTGTTATGTTATTAGGATTATAAAATGTAATCTTTTGCATTGACAAATGTATCTAGTTCTGCTTATCTGCCTCTGTCTAAAGTCTGTCACACAAGTGCATTTGGGGGACAACTTCAGGATTCATTTGATGGTAATTTAATTGGGTTGCTCTGACCCACTCTCGGTTCCCAACACCCTGGACCAGCCCCTTCTGCTTGCTCAGCCTCCGAAGTGGCTCCACTTTCATCTGGGGGCAGTCAATAGAAGTCTGTCTGAAAAGACATTCTGCTTGAATTGCATTAAAAAACAATAAACAATAATTTGGGGTTGCCTCTGTAGCGACATTCATGTCTCTGGTGACTCTTCCTATGAAGTCAGTAGACGGATTGGGGGAGCATGGGCGTCATGAGGTCCCTGGAAAGGGGTATGTGGAGTTCCTGATATCTTTGCTAAAGGACGAAGGTGCAAGTCTTTAGAGTCCTAGTGCTTCCTGTTTTGCTATCTGGTTGGGAATCATGGACACTATCCAGTGACCTGAGACAAAGACTGGACTCCTTCTGTACTGTGTCTTTTCGGAGAATCCTTGGGTACCACTGGTTTGACATTTTATTTGAACGACTGGTTGCTCATGGAGTCCCAAATGAGGCACATTATCTGCATTGTGAGAGAGTGTTAGTTACAGCATTAAGGCCTTATGGCGCAATTCCCTGAGGTTTATCTGGCTCACAGGATGCTCATTGTTGAGGACCAGAGGGGCTGGACCAGGCCAAGGGGATGCCCACATAACACCTGGCAGCAGCAGATAGATGGTCATTTCTGGGGTGTGGCACTGAACCGCGTGTCATGATGTCAGCGATCACATGGGTAGAAACCAGTGTCATGGTGGGAAAAATCCTGACGGTTGCCATGAAGAATGGGGCAAAACGGCGGCATCCAATATTGTGTTAAAATGAAATCACCTTCATAACATATAAAATAGATATTAGGAAAACAAATTCATACAAAAATTTTGTAAAATGGATTTTGCAGTAAGTTAAATCAAAACAGAACAGAGATCGATTATTTCATGAGTAACTGTTTATTCCACAATTTCAGATAGCAGTAACATGGGTAAGGTGGACAGTGTGGCGTCATGGTGTGAGGACAACAACCTCACCCTCAACACAGACAAGATGAAGGAGATGCTAGTGGACATGAGGAAGGAGAGGAGACCTCACCAGCCACCGTTCATCCAAGGGCTTGAAGTGGAGTGGGTGAGCAGCATTAAATACCTAGGCGTCTACATCAGTGAGGACCTCACTTGGACGCTTAACACCACACAGTTGGTCAAGAGGACTCAACGGCGGCTGTACTTTCTGAGGAGGCTGAGGAAGTTTGGTATGTTGACTAAGATCCTCGGCAACCTTTATAGCTGCATTGTTGAGAGCATCTTGACCATTTGCATCACCATGTGGTACGGCAACACTACTGCGATGGACCGCAAACGCCTGCAGAGAGTGGTAAAGAATGCTGAGAAGATCACTAGAACCCCAATGCCCTCTCTGCAGAGCATCTACAACTGCAGAGTCCGCAGGAGAACTGCCTCAATCCTCAGGGACCCCCACCCACCCCAATCCTCAGGGACCCCCACCCACCCCCAATACTAACTGTTCACACTTCTACCCTCAGGCAGGAGTTATAGACGTATGAAATGCAGGACTTCCAGGCTAAAGAACTCTTTCTTTCCCAAGGCCCTTAGACTCCTGAATAACTGACTGGAGTTTATAACCATGGTTCACCTCATTCTATCTACCTCACACAACTGTATTTGACTTGTCCATCACACACCTACCTGCACATTACACTTTATATTTCTATTCTGTTTGTATACTTTATGCTGCCTATGTTACTTATTATCTAGCTGATACTTATTATTTATGTTTATCTTTATATGTTGGTTTTGCAAGTTGGTGTGGACAGTAAAGGAAGAATTTCATTGTACAAGGAAATGTGTTTCCTTACTGTGCACATGACAATAAACTTTGAACTTTTTTTAATATAATTGCCACAAGAGGATAGCACATTGACTCAGTAGTTAATATAAATGTCTCATAGTGGCAGGGGTCAGTGTTCAGTTCACTTCACTGTTTGTAGCTACTTTTGTCTCTACATGATTTTTTTCTGGTTATTCTGACATATTCCCACATTTCAAACATGCAAGTTAGATTTTTTTTTTACTAAAACTGTCCTGGTCTCAGTAAGTGTGTGTATGCACATGTCCATCTCTTTCCTATCATAGTAGTCTTACATTTTAAGCAGAGTTCTAGAAAATAGTCTTGAGTATAAAAAGCCAAATATACATTTTGATCCAGCTTCATAAGGTAGGCACAGTATATACTTAATCTGTATGTATATTGAATTATGAACTAAGGCTCTATGGTGGAATTCTTAGGATTCAGAAAATGGGTGGAAAAAGGAGTGGATGAATGGATGCATATAGTTACATTATGAAATATACAGTAAATTGTGCATGTGGGTTTATATATAAGGCTAGCTGAAGTAAATATGCCTTTAAGAAGTAAAACTACCCTATTTACTTTCACTAATTTCTGGCTATTGGGAGCTTAGTATACTCCAACTTCTATGTTATGTTATGTTATTGTTAAAGACATGAGCAATAACTGGGCTGTGAGCACTTGATAACTTGATAGCAACAGCTGCAGATGAAAAGTCCTTGGAGGATGTACTTTTACACAGAAACAAGGTTAATACATGAACCACCTTTTCTGGTGGTCTGGAACTCTTTCTAAATGCCTTTATTTCCGTTATGGAAAGCTGAGGATAAACTGCTGTTCCTCCATCAGTAGTATTTGTACTTTTCTGATAATTGAGGGGGAAGCTAGCTAACTCTCCAGCAAGGAAACAACTGACCATTAATTGAGGAAGTCGAATTATGTGGGAGACTCCTTGAAGAATGTATGTGTTCAGCAGGCGGAAAGCTGCCTTGCTGTAATATTTTGCAAAGTTTTCTTTGTCATTGAGACCTACAAAGTGTAGCTACTGTAAGTATTTTTTGTTTAATATTATGTTTGATTTTGTACTCCCTCATTTAACCTCCCCTGCATCAACAATGATTAGCCTTTGAATAGAAAATTAAAATGGGCATAAACATTTGCTTTATATGGTGATATAAATTATGAAGAAATAATTCCATCACACATAGTAGCAGATCTTTCACACAAAATGATAACCTTAATTTGAAATATGACTTTGTTCTTTTCAAAGTTGCTTTCATCTTGACAAAGTCTTAAAAGTGCAAATGAGTCTAAAGATTAAAAACAGTGTATAAAACTTCTGTATGTTATAAGAATGAGAGGTGTATCAAAATTGGTTATTTATTATTCAAAATAAATGTTTGCTTTGGAGGGGGTTATATGGACTCCTTGAACCCTTGTTTCCTAAACCTGGAAGCTTGCCTGTTTTTTCACTGTTCCAGTACCTACTTTTTGCATCTTTGTCCAGCTCTTTGAGACAATTTCTCCTCCCAAATTTAGACTCAAATTACTATTCGGTCTCCTGGCAGCTTTAAACCCTATCCTTAGGCCACTTCCTGCCAAACTTCAGACTCTGTTTTGGAGTTCAATAGGTCTTATATTAGTAAATAGAGAACCTAGGCTAGAAGTTGTTCTAGAAGTCCCAGTGTTTCTTCAAACCTTTAAATGGGTATGAACAAAGATGAAGCATTTTTTAATTGTCTGGAATACAACAAATGGGCAGCAATGACCCATTTCTTCTAGTGAGGGACATGAGTTGCCAATTGTCCTAAACTTTTAAACTCCTCAACTTTTCTAGTCAGAAGGTTTTTAAGACTTTTATGTAATTTTCTTGGTCTTACTTGTCTCTCTTTCTTTGTCTCTTTCTCTCTCTCTCTGTAGACAGTTAGCTAGCAGTCTTCTGCTTTCTAGCAACTTCCTGCTAGTAAGACAACCTTTTATAGCATTATAGACATTCATTAATACAGTAATTTAAGGTAAAGTAAACCAAAGCTGAGTCTCTTGAGTAGTCATTCCTTTACATTATATGAATCAAATGTTGTAAGCTGTTTTTATGTCAGTTTGTTGATCAACCAGGCAAAAAACACCTGAACCAATATTCACAGAATGTGTGTTGCTGTTAGTCCAACTTAAAGTACGTGTTATATCTCGTATCAGGGAGACGGGTTGAAATAGGAGGTCAGCAACATAAACTCCAGCAACTACAATTGGGACTACAATTCCCATACTGAGGCTAACAGAAGAACATCAGCACACAAACTTTTCTACCAGCCAAAGCAGGATCTCTTCTAAGAGCACAGGGACAGTGTTTTGTTCTCAACTAATCTGGATAATAATTTCTTTGTCTCTCTGGATTACAGCCTTGTGTTTAGCCACGCTGAATTTCCAAAAGACAGTTTATTAGTACCTGGGTAACACAGGGCACTTTGGCTATTCATATTTTGAATGCTATGACATATGAGCTGCCATCTTTAATATCATAGACATCATATTGTAATGGATCATGTCATCTGCATTATTACTGTATATGTTGAGTTTATTTTATTGACTGTCTTACATGAAAGTGGAAAAGCTGGAAGTTTAAATGTTTTCTTGCAAATTCGGAGCAGATGTTCACCATATATACAGTATAATATACTACAAATTAAAACACTTAAATAAATGAAAGATTAGCTTTATGCTTAGATGCAAATAAAATGAAACAAATAAGCTTGCTACTTCCAGCAAATAAGGAATGGTATTAAAAAAAAACAGAAAAATCGTGGAACTAACAATGAGAAGATAACTGCCTATTAGGAATTAAGAGTTAGAGTTCAAAAGGAAATTGAAATGTCACAATTAATTTATTTTATAAACAGGTGACTTAATGTGATAATAAAAAAGTACTTATAGCGATTACAGTTAAAAAAAAATCCTATCCTAGAAATACATTACATTATACACTCAGTTTCAATGGCATTCAAGAATCCAATTAAACTGACTCACGCTACACTAGATTATTGAGATTAAATAGAAAATGGCTACATAAAACTGGACCTTTTGAAGTCTAAAAGGCTTTCTAAAAAATAAGCTTTGGAACTTTTGGCATTTATTTTCTAATAACAAGGGTGAATCGATTATTGAATGGTCGAGTGCACACATAGCATATTGATCTCCTTGTATGTTGAGGTGTACTCCCAGTAGGCGCCAAGCTGCCTGTAACCATTTTTGTAAATGATATTTACTACACATTAAATTACCATGACCTCATGCAATGGTCAACACAAATGAGATCGCCTCCGTTCATCACAATTTGGATCATAATAATGAATTGTGTTGTTCCTTCTACTACAGACACCAACGCTTTATGAAATGTATATTCCTTAATGCTTCGGCTGCTTTACAAAAAATGTAGTTTTGAATCAGTCAATGACTAAATCATATTTGAAGATAAATAATACCTAATATTCAGTTCAGATTTTAAAACTGAACTAACACTGTGTGATAACTAAAACACCAAGGCCTCTTATTTAATGGCAGAAACATGAATTAGTACAATAATAATTTTTAAAGAGATGTAAAAGAAGAATTTATAATCCATTATATAATTTATGTACAGTATATTTACCATGACAACTAGAGTTTATCCCAGCAGCAGGGGTAAACAGGTAGGAGCCAAGTCTGTATGAGAAGGAACAGGCAAGAGAAGAATATGTACATTTCACACAGACATTAACTGGGCTGAGTAAAAGGCAAGTCCTTGCCAGTATGAGGCAACACTGAAAAAAAGATGGCTCCAGTATGCGGAGACTAGTCTTAAGACTAATAATCATTAGCTTAACACATTGACAGCTGGAGACCATTTATTACCAGGATGCTGCAGTATAGGTGTATGCATATATGATAAATAACAAACTCTTATCAAAACTCTAAAAAATGTAACAAAATGCATTAGAAAGCAAAGGTTTCATTATCAACAGTAACTATGTCAAAACACTAATAATGTAAACAAATCCAATGAAAAATGTAAATTTATTTTCACCAGCAACATGACTAAAAGTCTGCATTTGAATAAGAGTTGTGAAGTATGACACCATATAGAGGAATGGCTTAGAACATATACCATAAATATGTGTTTATTTGTGCTGTCCACGCTTGTTGCACACAACAAGAGTTGGGATTGCTTGTGCTCAGTAGGTGGCTGGTTAGATGCCTTGGAATGAAGAAACACCTTTGCGGCAACTATCACCATCAGTATCAAAGTCTACAGGTTCCACATCATCCAATTGATTGTTGCAATCTTGATCACTGACATTATCATCAAAATATTCATCTTGCACAAAATCTAGTTGTTTCAAAACATCAACTGCATTATACTCTGTGAAAACATAACTATAGTCTTTCTGTTTATAATACTATTTTCAACCAGCTGTTGTCACCAAAAAAAGGGAAATCTATACCTATCCACTAGATGGCAGCACTGTAGTAGGTAACTGAGATGTGGCACCGAAGATGGCCAGAACACTGGCTGCATTTATTGTAGCTGTATACTGAGGCAGAATTTATCTTGTACATTGTTCCTTTACAGGCTCAATGACATTTGACTTAACTTGTACGTCACATTCAAAGTGTTAAGAGAGACTGTGCAGTAAATATCTTACTGTATTAGTAAATTAATCAACAACAAAAATAAACTATGGTCATTATGTATTATCCTGTAAACCTTTGTTGACGTTTGCCCTATGCGATTTTCTCATAGCACTAAGCTGTTAAAACTTTTTACACCAATTTAATTTCAGGAGGCTGAGAAAACACACTAAATTCTTTTAAGAACTCCTTAACATTGTTTGTACATCGATGATCAGTCATTAACATTGGTAACCCATGCAACGGGTCTTACTGTTATCAAGGAGTTAGTAAAAGTGAAGGTGTTTCATTCAGAAGGAATGACTTTGGCTGAAGTTCATACACTACAATGAGTCTTCAACTAGTTTTAGGGATCCACTCAGTATTTCCAGTTATGCTTATTGCTATTTTTAGTTAATTGGCTGCAGTAATGAAAGGTAAAGCACCAACTTTTTCCTGAACCTGGTCTACTATCTCCCAGCTCCAAGAAGCTTCACAATGCAGCAGTAATTCCAGTCAGTACTGCAAGAGATTATGTAAATGATGAGGGAATTTAGGTTAGTTGCTAAAGGCCCGTTCTCTATTTTTTGATCAAATGTTTTTCCAATATAGCAGAATAATGAAATATATTTTTAAGGCTTGCTAAATCACTATTAGTGCCTGAAATAATGTAGCCTGTTTGCAAAAATACATTACAGTTACAGTAAATCCCTCTACTACCTGGCACAAGGAAACGGCCCTGGTCAAGTTCATCCTAAGACACACATACCCACACTCACACTCAAATAGTGAGTTAAAAATACAAAGTTGAATTTAGAATTTTTTGTTTAGAATTTAGAATCCGCTGGCAAACAAAGAAAATGGTGTTATTGCAACTGGTTCATGCACAATTCACCCTACTTAGCCTGCTGAACTGGAGGAATGGGAAAGATTGGGAAGCTAGAATATCATTTACCACAGAATAGCTCTAAACCTTCTTTGGAAGAAAAAGGTAAAAATTAAAAAATAATTGTTAATTCTTTTTGGGTACCCTTTATCTTTTCTTACGTTACTATTAAAAATCAAAGTGACAAGTTGTTGTTTCATCCCTGAAGAAATTAATGACTTTTACTGAATCTCCCATGACTCCTGGCTTCCCTCCTAATTAACCCTCTTTAAGCCAGGACCAGCCACTTTGATTTCCTTTAAACGCTTTTCAAAGGCTACAGGAATTTTTTATATCATGATAACCCAAACTGCAACAGCCTTACAAAATATATAATACAACTACAATATTACCTCCTTATTTATACTCTACTATTTAAAATATGTTCTTTGTCATTCTAGCAACTGTCATAATGGCCTGCTTCCTTTAAGTAAATACCTAGAATTTGTACACTGCTACTACCAAATATTTTTCATTGTGTTTTATTGTGTATGTATTTCTATTGCTCATGTTCTGTGCATTTTTACACAGATCTTAAAGCATTCTTTTTGCCTGAAATTTTTCAAAAGTTAATTTTGTGGCATTTGAATATTTGTATAGTTTTTCCAGGGATAAAATTGGAATAACTTTTAATATTTCAGCTTACAAACTTCAGTAATTAATCAGAGATATACTGTTTCTGTGCATTACGGGTAATTTTGTGATCTTAGGTAATTCTAGAAAGTTGATTCTGTTCATCTGGACATTTTTTTCCGATACGTTTCATCACTCATCCAAGTGAACTCCTGTGTCTCAGTTGACTGCAGGTTTCTCCAACCTTATAAACAGTACCTTGGCCTAATGACCGAACTAGCACCATTGACTAACAATGGGCCGTGTGATCAATGATATGCAAATTGTCTATTGATCAATGACCATGAGTACCATTCACAGAGAGTTGGGGAATGGCTGCAATCACCGCATCGTAAGATGGTAAAAGATGTACCCTTAAGCTAAGATATTAGCAATTGACTGTGCATAGGTCAAACTGATATTAAAGTCCATGTAGAACAAAACCATAGGTATGATATTGTCATTGTAATACACAAAAAGAGGATTAATATATTACTATTTACAGTACTGTACTATGCTATTATTAACACATTCAGACATAAAGGATATTAATAAAAACAATAAACAAGGAGAGGTGAAATAGCAGCAAACATGTTATATTAAAGCGAGTATAAGTTGCAAATACTTAACAAAGCTGTCACACTTTGCTAGTGTCCTTTGCGATCCACATATACATGTTTTCAAATATAACTTCTTCTGTCTGAGAAGAAACATCAAGTTTTCTTTATCCCTTAACCAGTCCAATTCTGGATTTAAAATGCAGTTAAAATCTCCAGCCATTATAATTTTATGAGTTCTCAAATTAGAAACCAGTGCAAATACATTCTGCAAAAATTCTCGGTTGTTCACTTTAGGCTCGTATGTAAAAACAAGAATGATGCACTGATTGTGAAATTAATTGTAACAAAACCCCAGAACCACAGGCAGTCCCCAGGACTGTACTTGGTAAAGTACCTGTTTAAGTCAGCCATGTTTCATTCTCATTTATAACTAAGACATACGTGTTAGATTAATTGGTGATTCTAAACTGGTCCCGCAGTGTGCGCGTCGGGCCCATAACAGTATGTGTCCACCTACAAGCTTGGTTCCTGGTTTGCGTCTAATAATGCCGGAATATGCTTCAGCTCCCACAACCCTGAACTGGATTATACTGGTTGCAGAATGCTTTGTCTTGTGTGGACGAAAACTTAAACCCGACAGCAGGTATGGTTATAAAGCAGCTTTATTTTTCAGTCACGGTGAGAAGAGTTCCAGAAAAGCAGACAATCAAATATACATGACAGCGTCAGGGCTCTTCTGAACCCCGTCTGTTGGGTGGGGTCCAGTTTTATACCCCTAGAATGCGTAATTTAATATTATTACAAAATGTAACAGTCAACACTTTATTATACACAATCCTTGAGCCCCTTCAATGTCCCTTGTAAAACTTGATTTCTTGGCTCCTTTTGTTATGGCGTTCAGATGTAAGCTAAGGGAAAACGTGATAAGGCAGACTCATGTGTGGAATGCTCAGACCTTGAGTCCTTTGCACAAATATTTTTCTGTTTGCTAAAACAAAGCATGCTATTACATGGTTTTGTAAAGCTTACTTCTCAGACATGAATTAGTACAAGGGAACGAAGAGAACATTCGTCTTCCACACTTGTCATATGTCTGCTCAGTCAAATATACTGCAGTTGTCCAAAATCTTTGTCATCAATGTTAATTTTAGTAGTTTGTATCTCTTACATGTCTATAATTCATTTATTAAAAGAGTCCTAAACCTCTTGCATCAGTGATACAATAATATACAGTAGTTGGTTTGATTAATATGAGGATGAGTAATCACAATGACAGCTAATAGTCTCATACTTGTAAAATGCTTTTGCTTACAGCCTGATAGCTGTATATAAATTGTCGATGAGATACATTTACCTGAAAATCGTTAGGTCTGTGTAATGGGGCATTTTAATACAGAGATTGTGCTGAAACCCATTAGCATAATTTTATAAGAAATCAAAAATGCCTTTAGGCAACTAGAATTGATATGATGTCTGAGGCTCATGGTAGTTGTGTTCAATTGTTTATTTAAATATATGTCTTTGCATCTTCAGATGTGTGTGCACATTTTACAGCAATTTAATCAAACTAACTGACTGTTTACCAGACTTCTTTATTAAATTTTTGCAATGCCTAATTTGTGGATGTATGACTAAACGCAGTCCTAATACTATTATTTATGGTTAGTACTATTCTGGTTTTAAAATATACTGGCCATAACTCAGTATTGTCCTAATTGTCTGTATTAGTTTAAAATCAGATATGGTGTTTTTATGACAATATAAAAGTGTAATTGTCCAGTAGATGTTCTCCTAGATGGTCAGTTGATTTAATAGTAGGGTTGGGTAGGAGAATTTTGGTTTGGAGCAATCCGGCCTCTAACAAAAAAATGAAAAATAAAACAAAACCTTCTTTTTTCCTTAACTTTTAATTTTTTCAATGTTAAATGTATGGGTTTTTTTTTTCGATCAAACATTTTAGGACTTTCCTTTAAACAACTGTACAGCTCTGTTCAACTGTGATGGGTATACTGTATAACACGAAAGGTACAAACTAACTTCTGAAATACAAAGAATTCTATAATTAAATGGGTTCACACAGTCTTCATTCAGTCCCAGATGACATTTCCAAAGTGGTCCAGTTCTTTAGATTATAGAATGTATATCCTTAAATAAAAAATGAAAATTTCTTGAGACTCATTAGAAGATGTCCAGGAACTGAACATATGTAAGTGTCATTTAAATGCCCATGGCTCCTCTCAAAGTGTCACCAAATGATCCCACCACTCCATTCTGACTGATTGGAGACTGAGATGTACTGATGTGCTGACATCATCCTTACAAATGAAAGACAAGCGGCTGAGAGTTTTCTGTTGAGTGAGAGTTAAAAAACATTTTACTATTACAAACTTTGTGATTTGGTTGCCACTAAGGAGCTGTGGGGGAATTTTTAAACCTTTTTTTTCCCTGAGAAGGTTTTTTTGCTTTTTTTCACCCACACAGGAGCAAAAGTATCTAAGTGTTTGGAAAAATCACTTGTATTTGTTATTTGTATTCTAACAAGCATCTACAGGGCAGTAAGCAGAAGAAGCTGACACCGGCATCTCTGTAAGTAAATAACTTGTGTTGTGGCGAAAATTATAAGTAACAGAAGCAACGATTCCATACTAGGAAAAAAAAAAAGTAGTGGCTGACTTCAAAGTTAGTGGAAATCTTTTAAGTGAGGAATAAGAGGAGTTCAAAGTAAGGAGAGTCGACGAAAAGTAAATTTAACCTCATGGAAGGACAAACACCAGGCAGTCAAGGGGCAAAATATTACAGGAGCTTAAGGTTTCAGTAGCAGGTATTTACTGTAACTTTTTTGTCTTATTTTTTTTCTAGTTTTACCATTTAAGTAAAATCATTTAATTTTAATAAAAAAAAAAATTGAGCAATTTTAGTCTTCCAAAGGCAAATGTTAATATTGAGGCCACTGCAATGTAAGTACTGTTGGATGTTAAACTTTTTAGAGGATGGCTTTGGGGAGCCAGTCATCTATGAGGGCTACATCAGCAGCTAATCCTAAACCTCAAGCTCAGGTGTCACTGAACTAGAGGAGGAGTTGGATAGCCTGCATTAAGTAGAGATTTGGAAGACCTAGCCTAGGTGTTCTTTAGAGAGATAGTGGGCTAAGGTGGTGTGGGAGGAAATTCCCAACAAAATAGGTAAAGATAGGTGGGTCATGTTTATAAGGCGTAAGGCAATAGGTGCACACTTTCTTGGGGCATTAACTCCAGAAATGTAAGTGTCAGTTTCCAGGTGCTTGTGGAGATGGATGGCATTTCTGAAGATTCTGTGATGGTAGGCATGCATGAGGAGACTCAATAAGCCACCTCAAAACCAGTTCCCAGAAAGAGAAAGGTAGTGATAGTTGGGAACTTAATCATCAGGGGGACTGAAGGACAGGTTTGCTCCACAGACAGAGCCTCATATGGCATGTTGCCTTCTGGTTGCACAGAAAGGAGATCCCACTGGAAAGTGTTGTTAGGCTATTAGCCGGAGCGGCGGTGGATCCTGTGGTCATTGTCCATGTTGGAACAAATGACATACATGAGGGTATTCTGTCTGTTCTGTAATCCAAATCTAAAAAGTCAGGTGCCAGGATGAGAAGAAGAATTTACAAGTTAGTCTTCTCCAAAGTTCTGCCTGTGCCATGTGCTAGTCCGGCTAGAACTGAGGAATTTGGAAAGCTTAACATGTGGCTCAAAGCTTTGTGTAGTGTAGAAAGGTATAGGTTTATGGGGTATTGGAACTGCATTTGGAACAGGTGGGACCTGTTCTACGTGATAGGTTACATCTGAACCAGAGGGGAACCAATGTGTTGGGGAGGTGTATGAGTAGGTTAGTTGTGAAATGTTTAAAGTAAGGTAAGGGGGTGGTAAGAAATTTAGGACAGGCCAAGTTTATAGCTGTACATGAAGGAACATACAATAGTGTATTTATACAAAGTATTATAAATTCTAACCCAACATTTAAATGCAAGAGTACTGTAAGTCAAGCAACACATTAAAAATAGCTTGCCTTAAAACTTTGAGGGCTGAGTATTTTTTTCCAAAAAACATAGTTTTCTGAAAAGCAAACAGAAATCTTCTTTGCCAAGAATATGTGGCAGGCTTGCTGCCAGGCTGTCTTTGGGTGGCTGGGACAAAGTGTCAGTGCACTGCAGTTTGGTTTCTACATCTTATCATTGTTAAGTGGTAGTCCTCCCTGGCGAACGTTGTCAGTATAACGATTGGCTGGGAACCAGTCAGCTGAAGCTGGAATCTCACATTTGTTTTCGATCACTTGTATCAAAATCTGACAAGTCATAGTCCAGTTCAGAGATAATTGGCAAAGTGTCATCCACGGGGTGTTTTGCTTTACGCATTCGCTTTGATCTCTCGGCAGATGTCGGTGCCATTTTTGCCGTTGCTGGCATCTTGCTAATCTTGGGAGTGCAGGAAATCTCGGTCAACACTTTCCTTCTAGCAACGAGAGTCCAACTAAAACATAACGGTTGGTTTTGTCATAGCAGAAACCTGGCTAAATAACAAAGATGTAGCAGAGTATAACATAGAGGGATACACATTTTTTAGGAATTGTAGACAGAATAGAAAAGGAGGGGTGAGGGGTTGCCATTTATGTCACAGATTTTAAGTCCTATTCAGTTGGATGATGAGCCTCATCTTAGGGAAGAATATGTGGCTTTGTCTGGAAAGCACTAGGGAAAGAGGCCTTCATTTAAAATCCAGACAGTAATTTCAGTGTAATTTCAATCTTTTTAGTAATATTAAAAAGACAAGTTTACAAGGAGATATTATAGTCATGGGGGACTTTAACTACCCAAATATAAACTGGGATAACATTTCAAATAGCAGAGCACAAGGGTAAAAACAAGAGATTTTATGAAGTAAACATTGTGAAATGGACGCTATATAGCGCCCGATCCGACGCAGACTTGACACTGAGGCACATGTAAAACTCAACAAAAGACTTTTATTTCTTTCTTCAGCTGGAGGGCACGTCTTCCCTGTGAACCCTCTAGCCACAACACAGTCCCAAGCACAGTAACACAAACCACAAATACACTCCTGTTTGGCACCACCACTCCTCCTTGGCAACCTCGTCCTCTTCCTCCTGATTCTGGCCCTGAGTGGTGGTTGCCGGCCCTTTTTATATTCCACGTGGGAGTGCTCCAGGTGCTTGATCACCTGTTCCTGATTGCACTTCCAGGTGGGGCTGTAGAGTTGTCCAGGCCTGCTCAGGGACCCATGTAGCACCCCCTGGCGGCCACCCCAGATCCCAACACGACTGTGGAGAACTCCATTTCCTACGAAGCCCTGCGGGAAACTGAGGCACCCTCATCAGCCAGGGAAGCTGCCACCAAGCTTTCCGGGGGATGTACTGAGAAGCCAATGGTTGCTCCCCCAGAACATACTGTATGTAGAAGGGGCATCCCGGCCGGGCATGGGACCTGGCCGCCTGTAGCAACATTGAATCGTGGGGCATATGAAAGCATGAGGGCAACCATTAAGAAGGATTTTAAGGAAGGCTAAAAAGCAGTTAGAGAAGAATATAGAAGATAAGACAAAAGATGACCCAAAGAGATTCTTTTAGTATTTTAGTACTAAAAGAGCAGTCAAAGAGGAGGTGAAGTGCATCAGGAATAGTTAAGAGGAATTAAACAAAACAGATAGTTAAATAGCAGATATTCTACACTTGCATTTTTCTGAGGTCTTCACATGTGAAAAAGTAAATGACCTCTTAGCTGTAAAATGCGCTGTAGAGGAAATCAAACAAATCACCATGACCAGATAATATTTAAACTCGAGTGCTTAAGGAGGTTATCAAGTACTGTACATACAGTATATCACTGCGCACTGGTGAATTTCTAAATGACTGGAAATTGGCAAATATTATCCCATTATATAGAATGGGTAACTGGGCATATCCAAGCAACTATAGGCCCAGTAAGCATAATGTGCATCACAGGTAAATTAATGTATGGAATTACTAAGGATAAGATTGAGCAACACATGCCAAGTACAGGAGCGTTTTCTTAACAGCCAGCATGGGTTCAGAAAAAGGAGGTCATATTTTACCAACATGTTGGAATTCTATGTGGAAGCAATAAAAGGACAAAAGGATATGATCAAAGTGGAGCTTATGCTATTATTTATCTTTACTTTCTGAAAGTATTTGATAAGGTCCCACATGAGAGGTTGGGCATCAAACTAAAAGAAGTGGGAATACAGGGTGTTGTTTAAAGACAGGTACAAAATTGGCACAGACAGGGGAAGCAGAGGGTGCTGGTGGAAGGAACCTTATCAGAAAGTGATGATGTTAAGAGTCAGTGCTAGGACCGCTGCTATTGTTATATTTATAAATGATTTGGATAGGAACATAAGTAACAAGTTTGCAGATGATACCAAGATAGGTTGATTGACTGGAATCCACTGAATCATTACAGAGGGACAGCATTTGGGTTTGGGCAGATTTGAGGCAGATGTAATATAAGGTCAATAAATGTAAGGTATTACATGTAGGAAGTAAAAATGTTAGATTTGAATATAAAATGGAAGGTCTGAAAATCGAAATGATGATAAGGATTTAGAAGTCATAGTGGACTCGACACTATCAACTTCCTGACGGTGTTCAGAAGCCATCAAGAAGGCTAATAGAATTATAGGTTATTTAGCATGTTGTGTAGAGTACAAGTCTAAGGAGGTTATGCTCAAACATTATAATGCACTGGGGAGTCCTCACCTGAAATACTGTGTGCAGTTTTGGTCTCCTGGCTACTAAAAGGGCATAGCAGCACTATAAAAAATCCAGAGAAGTGCGACTAGGCTGATTCTAGGGCTACAGGGGAAGAATTATAAGGAAAGATTAAAAAAGCTGAGCCTTTTCAGTTCAAGTAAAAGAGGATTAAGAGGAGACATGATTGAAGTATTTATAATTACGAAGGGAATTAGTACAGTGGATCAAGACTGTTATTATAAATTGTGCTCATCAAGAACACAGGTACACAGTTGCAAACCTGTTACGAGAAAATTTCACACAAGCATTAGGAAGTTTTTCCTTACATGAACAACCATAGACACATGAAATAAGCTACCAAGTAGAGTGGTAGACAATAGGATTTTAGGGAGACTCCTGGCTTACTTTTCACCTGCAGGGCGGCTAACACTTTTACAGTTTCAGAGCATATGATTGGATGACTTCATCTGTGGATTATGCAACATAAGGAATGTGAGATTTTTTCATTTATTTCTTAGTATTGTTTGTTGTTATCTATCATTGATCTCTACAGACTTCTGTTATGTCACAAACGTTGCTATCTCTGTTCTTAATACAATACAGTTTATTTTTGTATAGCCCAAAATCACACAGGAAGTGCCGCAATGGGCTTTAACAGGCCCTGCCTTTTGACAGCCCCCCAGCCTTGACTCTGAGAAGACAAGGAAAAACTCCCAATAAAAACCTTGTAGGGAAAAATGGAAGAAACCTCGGGAAAGGCAGTTCAAAGAGAGACCCCTTTCCAGGTAGGTTGGGCGTGCAGTGGGTGTCAAAAGTAGGGGGTCAATACAATACAATATACAGAACAGAACAATTCCTTAAGACAGCATAATAATAAAAATTTTAGAAGTACGGTTTAACAGTAGATGATATGACATAATTAGGTTTGGATATTTTTAGAGTCCTGGAGACCTCATCCATCTAGCTGCCTCCCCATTTGGCCATGCCACGGCTGAAACGTTGCTCCGATGAAAGGATCCCTCTTTCCCATGATTCCTGTGATCCTCCATCAGGGATGACTTTACCATAGGCAGGCAAACAACTTGGCAGGTGGGCCGTGGCACCAATTGCCACATTTGGGTACAGAGAAAAGAAACAGAATAGGTGAGGGTTAGTATTCAAATATAATTATCATGTTACTTATGTTATAGTGCTAATGACTAACAACAGAGATGCAGTATGTACAGTTAATCAGCAGCTCTAGTCAGGATATGCTAAACTGAAGTAGTGAGTCTTCAGCCGGGATTTAAAGGCTGAGACTGAAGGGGCATCTCTTATGGAAGCAGGAAGACCATTCCACAGTTTAGGGGCCCTGTAACTAAAAGCTCGACCTCCCACTGTTATTTTATTAATCCTTGGAATCCTAAGCAGACCGGCATCTTGAGATCTTAATGTGCTCAGGTTTGTAAGTCATGATAAGTTCAGACAAGTAAGCGGACCTTGGCCATTTAATGCTTTATATGTTAAAAGGAGGATTTTGAAATCTGCCCTAAACTTAACTGGGAGCCAGTGTAAAGATTTAAGAACTGGGGTTATGTGTTCATATTTTCTTGTTCTTGTAATAATTCTTGCAGCGCATTTTGGATTAACTGGAGGCTGTATAGAGAACAGTTTGAACAGCCAGTGAACACCGCATTGCAGTAGTCAATCCTACTAGAGATAAATGCATGAATTAATTTCTCACAATCCTGTTTATTTAGAAAGCGCCTTAATTTCCTAACATTTTTAAGATGGAAAAACATGTTTTGGACGACTTTGTAATATGCGCTTTAAATGACATGCTAGAGTCAAAGATAACTCCTAGATTGCGGGCTGATTCAGTAAAATTAATTGGGATTCCAACTGAGTTAAATGACGACAAAATATTGCTGTGATCAGCGTCATTCCCTCCAACAATTAACATCTCTGTTTTATCTGTATTTAAAGACAAGTAGTTCTCATTCATCCATTCCTTTAATTCACTAACACAACTAATTAAAGACAACATCGGAGAAACTTCATTTGATTTAAATGAAAGGTATAACTGGGTGTCATCTGCATACAGGTGAAAATTAACATTATGTTTCCTAATGAGAGATCCCAGTGGAAGCATGTAAAGTGAAAACAGTAAAGGTCCCAGTACTGAGCCCTGCGGACACCATATTGAACTTCTGTGTATAATGATGGAGTACTGTCTGCACATTTCTGTACATACTGGAATCGATTTGATAAATAAGAACTGAACCAAGCGAGCACGGGCCTGTAAGCCCAACATCGTTTGCTAGCCTGTGCAGTAAAATAGAATGGTCAATGGTGTCAAATGCTGCACTTAAGTCCAACAACATAATTACAGTGGAATTTCCTTCATCAGAGGATATCAGAATGTCATTTACAACCCGTGTTAGTGCGTTTCTGTACTATGACCAGTCGAAAGCCAGACTGGAATTTCTCAAATAAATTGTAATGCATAAGGTGTGACTGAAGCTGACTGGCGACTACTTTCTCTAGTATTTTAGAGAGAAATGGTAAATTTGAAATAGGCCTATAGTTATTTAGTATGTGTGGGTCTAGGTCTGACTTTTTAAGTAAAGGTTTAATGACTGACACTTTTAGTGCATCAGGTACGGTGCCTTGCAGTAATGAACTATTGATAACGGTTAGAATAGGCTGCAAGAACATCCATTGCACTTATTACTAGTTTTGTTGGCACTGGATCTAGGGAACAAGTAGTGGGCTTCATTTTAGTAATTAAAGTTAAGACTTCCTGGTGAGTTACAGGATTAAAATTACTAAAGTGCTGAATGCAATGTGCGGCAGGGTCTGCTAAGCTAGTATTTGGTTTGTACTGTGATGCTGAGATCTGGGATCTTATATTTTTAATTTTCTCATTGAAGAAGTTCATAAAGTCTGTACTGCTAATATCTGTTGGTATTTTGCACTGTTGATCTGAATTGCCATTTGTTAATTTAGCCACTGCTCTAAAAGTACCTAGGATTTTTATTATTGCTATCTATTAATGTAGAATAGTATTCTGAGCGAGCTTAAAAGAGGGCTTTTTTATATTTATTTACACTCTCTGTCCATGCAATTTGAAAGACATGTAGCTTTGTTGTTCTCCATCTGCGCTCCAGTTTTCGACACTCTAATTTAAGAGCTCGAGTGTTTTCATTAAACCAGGGAGAGTTTCTATGTGCTTTGATCACTTTTGTTTTAAGTGGAGCCACTGTGTCCAGAGCATCTCTCAAGGTCACATTATAATGTGATATTAGCTGACCTAAATTGTTTTCCACGTTTACATTTGATGTTAACTGAGGTAAAAAAATTTTCTTGGCCATCACTATAAACTACAAGATGGTAAGTAACAAATAAAAAAACATAATTATTGGGTGGAATATTCTTTTAAAATTGCTCTCTTATTGGTGTTTGAGCATGGCTCTTTAATAGCTTTAAATAAAAAAAAGTTTTATAATTAAACCATTATTTGGTGCAGCTAATTTTAAAGTTAAATGTGTGATATTAACACATGTGTTAGATTACCTGGTTTCATACTAACACCTAGATTTTATATACAGTTCACTGTATGAGCAATTTAAATGTTTACTACCCCTGCAGTATACTAAATAGAAGGATGTGTTAAAATGTTAGGCATACTTTAGATATCTAACATATAATTTTATCTTTTTCTATTCCTCAATATGGCTGAGGCTATTTTTGGTTACAATACAACTTGGTATTTTCTTTGCCTATAAACTGGCTGGATTGCAAGTGATGTTTGACTTGCGTGTTTATATATGACTGAACTCTTAGTTCAAAACTTTCAAAATCAATTTTTACTTGATATTTTTAGTTCAGCTATATTTCAGTTATTAAAACTTTAATGAAAAAGTGGGAATGTTTTCCTTTGATACTATGGTATGACAAACCTCTTGGTGATATATTTTTTTAATGTCAACATCACGGTCCAAAATCTTCCAGTGTTTGTGTGTATATATATATATATATATATATATATATATATATATATATATATATATATATATATATATACTTGTGTGTGTGTGTGTTACTTGACTAGTAAATTATTATATATGTTTCAAAATATCTGAAAATACAATATATGACAAGTAATTACCCCAAAAAATGTGTACATAATATTTGATTATAGTTGGAAATGACTTAAATACATTATTGTAAAAATATTACAGCAAAAGTAACCATCAAATGTAGCTTGCAAATAATTTTGTGGTTAATATCATTCATTTCTATGTTACTTATTTCCAAACACAATTGAAGTCCTGTAATTTTTCCAGATCAAAGACAAAAACTGTTAATGCTAAAACAAACTTGATTCATAAAACGTTATTGTTTTATGTAGAAGTGAACACAAATTCTAATCTGTGGTTTAGTTATATACTGTATACATTCTTATACTTTATTTGGTTCATTACTTTTCTTGTTATTAATTTATGCCTACTGGGAGCTACTATAGTTGTGTTATTTTTGTTTTTACTTTTGGAGATTATTCAACAAAACTAGATTCAAGATTCTTTATTTGTCAAATACACAGTCATACAAATACGACATGTAAAATGTGCCCTTGAAGATTATTGCCCATGAAACAAATAGATTATTTAAATTAAATTTCAATTAAAAAAGAAAGAAGTAATTTAAACGGATAACAAGAAACTTAAAAAGATAGAACTACTATGATATAATATACAGGGAAAAAGTATGTATCCAAAGCATTACAATTTTAAACAAGTATTGTGCAAATGAAACAAAATAGAATATCTATGTACTGTAAACTATAGTGTGCTAGTTTGCTGGTTAAAATAGACTTCAATGACTCCGCTGAAAAAGAATGGGGTAGAGAATTCAGTTTGTGTTAATGAACGTTTGAAAAAAATGGTGGTAGACTGAAGCATCTCCTAATGCTCTCTGTTCTGGCCATAATACTCTTAAATATGATTTCAGCTACTGGGGTGAGATGAGTCTCTAATGATCCTAGCTGCTCTGGTCCTGCATCTCCTGGTATAAATATCCTGCAGAAATCGTAGATCAGATCTGGTGCAATGTTCCACCACCCAGATCACTCTATGTACTTCCTTAATTTCCTGTACACATCTGTTCCCAAACCAGAAGGTGATGTTCTGAGTCAAGACACTTTATATAGCGCCAGACTTAAAAGTCCTTACGATCACTGGAGAAACCGAAAACTTCCTCAACTGTCTGAGATGGCAAAGATGCTGCCTCACTTTTTTAAATTGGGCTTAAATATGATCAGTCTGTGTCAGATCCTCTGTGATGTGAATGCCCAAATATCTGAAGCTGTTCACACTCTCGTCTGCAATCCTGTAGATGTTGAGGCCGGTGTAAAATCACTTGCTGTCTCTTATCAAAGTCCACCATCAACTCCATGGTTTTGCTGACATTCATTTGAAGCCAGTTCTTCAGACACCACCATGCCAGGTTCTCCACTTCTTCCATGTAGGCTGTCTCATCATTGTTGGAGATAAAGCCCAGTACCACTGTGCCACTAGCAAATTTGACAATGGAGTTGGGGGGCTGAGTACACAGCCTTGTGACGATCCCATACTGAGTGTGATGATGCTCTCTGTGCAAAACTTGAAAATCCAGGCACCCTGGCTGCTGTTCAGTCCCAGATCTGTCACCTTGGTGACCAGTCTGTGGGGGACAATAATATTGAAAGCTGAACTGTAGTCAATGAACAGCAATCTTACATAGTTCCCCTGCTTCATGTCCACGTGGTAGATAGTGTCATGCAGGACATGGAAGATGGCATCCTCCGTTGATCTTATGGTGGAGGAAGGTGGATCTGAAGATGGATGCTGTAATTAAGATTTAATGAGCCTCTAAAAAACTTTCATGACTTCTGAGGTCAGTGCACAAGTCGGTAGTCATTCAGGCATGAGGGCATGTTATTCTTTGATACCAGGACAATTGTGGACCTTTTAACACTAGAATCCCTGAAACTTACCATTTTTTTCATTGTCCCTGACCTTCTTAAATTTTCCTGACAAAAGCCAAGAAGCTTGCTGCTCCTTATCACTTTGCTGTTAGCCTGGTTTAGTTTTGCAAATGTGTGGATTAGCTGAACGCAGCCTACTACACCCCCCACCCCCCATTCAGTCAGATGAAGGCATCACCCAATCCTCACAGTTCACGTCTGTCTCAAAGTGTTTACCTGGCGATGCATTTGTAAGGAATTATATAGGTAATGAAATACCATGATTTGAAATACATACAATTCATGTGTATTCCGTGTCTACAACGATCAGTGAGGAAATGTGAAGCAAGAAATGCTGAACACACGGCTAAAACAGAAAATGTTTTCATATGTTTTAGTAATAATGACATAATTCTGACGTAATGTGTAGGATGGTGAAGCCCCAATATCCAAGAAACACTTTCACAAAAATTGTAAGGTCATTTATGTTAGGTAGAATGCCTAGAGGGGGCTGGGTGGTCTCGTGCCCTGGAACCCTTGCAGATATTTTTTTTCTCCAGCTGTCTGGAGGTTTTTTTTGTTTTTTTTTCTGTCCTCCCTGGCCATCGGACCTTACTTTTATTCTATGGTAATTAGTGTTCCCTTATTTTAATGTATTATTTGTATGAAAATGTGCTATATAAATAAATGTTGTTGTTGTTTAACAAAACAAGTATGCTTTTATTTAAGAACTAGCAAAATACCCGCGCTTCGCAGCGGCAAAGTACTGCCTTAAAATTTTTATTAAGAAGAAAATTAAACATTTTTAAACTGAGGGAAAATATACCAATAATTATTTGTTAAGGATCTCTTTGTATACCACATTGTGAGCTCGGCCCTCCGGTTGTAATATGACCAAACTGTGTGCTGAGCTTACTCTTGAGCATGCAATGTACAGTTGGCCATGTGAACAGTAATCTTGTTTCAAATCTCACAGCTTGGATTGCTGCTGTCATAATCAGTTTGAGTTTCATGGTTTGTTTCAGTTACGACAGCATTTGCAGGACTTATATTGAAGTGACATTCGGAATCTGTCAAGCACTGTAAGCATACAACCGGTTTCATCGATAGCTTCACATCCAGCTTTTGAGAGTTTAAACATTCATAAACATCAAAGTTTCCACTACTGAAATCGTCACCTGTGAGTCTAAGATGTTTAAGAGGCACTGGCAGTTGTCGGAACATGTAAAATATTTGGCCATTTTGGTACACTTGAAAGCGACAACCGAACAATTCAGCGGCAGCCATCAACTCACATGCAGAACCATAGGTGAAGGGCTTAAGCATTTCACTCTTATAGTGCTCCTGTGTAGTATAATTATCTCCTGTACCATCATCAGTCCACACCTTGAACCTGTCCCAGTCAATCAATACATAAGACACAATGTTCCTCCGGATATCAAGAGTGAGCCTGATATGGCCGTGCAATATGTAACACAGAGAATGGAAAAGGTAGGTGCCATCTCCGGGCATGGAAACCACTCGTTAAGTGACAGTTCTTTGATCGATGGTGATCACCTCGATAGACATGTTAATGGGGGTACGGTTGGAGTGATAAAGGAAACGGGTACCTGAACAATGTAAAGTAAATCTAAAATACCTAAACAATAACTATAATCGTAATAAACGAACAATAAAACAGCGGAGAAGCTGTGGATTAAATAAAAAGGCTGTAGTTATCAGCAGGGTGACGTGAATCCCGTGGCGAAGCAAGGAAGGCAATGTAGAGACCGGAGCGATGGACGGCCATATATAGGCAGGCAGCCAACAACGTGGGAGGCATTGGGATGGGGGACTCAACGCCGCCTCACACAGTGACCGAGCTGCAGGCTATGGACGTATATATGTACTTAAGTAGGATTCAGTTAGCATTGGGAACCCGCGTACCAAGTTTCTTGAAGACGGGCCCACAAGTAACAAATACCGTTGAAAAGTTCAATATGGCGGCTGACAGTGGCATCATACCACCGAAATAAGTACGTACATTGGTTTCAGTTAGCGCAGGGAAGCCGCCTACCAAATTTCGTGAAGATGGGGCCATAAATAAGAAAGTTCAACATGGCGGACGTTGTCGACCGTTATGACCGTTACGCGTAGAATTTCGAAATGAAACCTGCTTAACTGTTGTAAGTAAGCTGTGAGGAATGAGCCTGCCAAATTTCAGCCTTCTACCTACATGGGAAGTTGGAGAATTAGTGACATTGGAAAGTTCAATATGGCGGCTGACAGTGGCGTCATACCACCGAAATAAGTATGTACATTGGTTTCAGTTAGTGCAGGGAAGCCGCCTACCAAATTTCGTGAAGATGTGGCCATAAATAAGAAAGTTCAACATGGCGGATGTTGTCAACCTTTATCGACCGTTATGACCGTTACATGTAGAATTTCGAAATTAGTATATTTATTAGTATAGACACGGGCGGCACGGTGGCGCAGTGGTAGCGCTGCTGCCTTGCAGTTAGGAGACCCGGGTTCGCTTCCCGGGTTCTCCCTGCATGGAGTTTGCATGTTCTCCCCGTGTCTGCGTGGGTTTCCTCCGGGCACTCCGGTTTCCTCCCACGATCCAAAGACATGCAGGTTAGGTGGATTGGCGATTCTAAATTGGCCCTAGTGTGTGCTTGGTGTGTAGGTGTGTTTGTGTGTGTCCTGCGGTGGGTTGGCACCCTGCCCAGGATTGGTTCCTGCCTTGTGCCCTGTGTTGGCTGGGACTGGCTCCAGCAGACCCCCGTGACCCTGTATTCGGATTCAGCGGGTTAGAAAATGGATGGATGGATGGATTAGTATAGATAAAGCACAAGAAAAAGAAATTGCTCAAATGAAATGTTGCTGAAGCCCAACTATCAGTCAGGACAAAGTAAAAGACATTTGCATACGTGTGTGTTTGTGTGTTTCATTTTCAACCAGCTGTCACAATGGTAATGCTGCTCAATTATGGGTCTGCACCAATGTCCTAGTGGATAAGCTACCGCTCAGCAAGGATGAGATAACAAGTTTAAATTCCTCATTGGCTTTGCATTTCGTTTTTTGAGTTTTGAGCTGGTTATTTTTGTTATCATATAACAAAAACATACATTTTATGTGAGTTTGTAACTTCCTGTGTAAATTGATGGTACTTCTAAAGGATTTTACTTTTCCACGCCCATGGACATTTGTATCAACAAGTCATTTGAACAATTTTTTTTATTCAGTTCTATTCATGGATTCTTGAATAAAACTGAATTTGAATAATTTTTAATTCAGTTTTATTCTTGGAGTCTTGAATAAAAAAAATCAATCAAATGACATGTTAAAGTGAATGTCCGTGTTTGAGAAAAAGTGACATCCTCCATATACACTGCGGTGTCTGTTTGCTCAACAAGACACCAACAAAAACACCTTTATCCCTTCAGCGCTAACTTTTACATGTACCATAAATTTAAGCTGGGTATTACAGACTTAAATCAAATGTATGTATTTAATATATAATAGTAACAATAATAGCAGCTCACTACTCAAAATGGTAAATACGAGGATAACCTGGGATCAAACCCAAAACCCCTTGATTATAAGACAGCAGTCCTTACCTCTGTATCAGCTAAACTGACATGGCTAACTAGTATCGATTGAGCATTGGACTTCACTTTTTACACATTGCCAGTAACATGTAAACTGAACAATTTCTTTTTTGTTGGTTATATTCTTGAATAAAAGTGCACTTGTTTTGTTATACCTTTTGTGAAAGTGTTTATTTGATATTTGGACTTCAGTATTCACACATTATACACTTCATATCAGCAATTTGTCAATTATTACTATAATATGAAAAAAGTTTCTGTTTTAACTATGTATTCAACATTTCTTACCTTACATTTCCTGTCGTCCTACATTTACAAATATCGTTGTAGACACGGAACACACGTGAAATGTATGTATTCCAAATTATATTGGTATATAATATTATTTACACTATACAATTTCAGACACCTCACTCCCAAATAAAGAGACTTGAACTGTGAGAATTTTGCATCTGACTCAATTTCACCTGCATCGGTGGGGAATGAGATAGCAGGCTGCTTACTGCCAATGCTGACTGACACATATGCAAAACAAAGACGCTGATGAAGAGCTGCAAAGGAATTTAACACTAGAATTACCAGAGCCTACGAAAAGACTAGTAAATCCAGCCCACCTTAAATCTGTTCGCACCTCTCTGTCAGTGTCTTTTGTCCTGTAAATGTGCCGATTATGACAAGCAGCCTGCTATTCCATCCCACCACCGTCGCAGAACATTCACAAAGTTCTCCCAGCTCATGCCTTGTTTGATTATCTGGGAGTGAAGTGCTGGAGTTTTGGAGTGGAAATAATAGATGGTTATTTGAAACACATGCATTTAATGTGTTTTCCGTTTCTACAGTAATCTGTGTAAACACATTGTTAAAACAGAAACTTTTTCATATTTTAGTAATAAATGTTACAAAATGTAGGTATTGCCTGGCACTTTTTTCATAGGCTTCAGGGATCCTAGTGTTAAAGCACATGGGGACCACAGACTGAGCCAGAGACTTGTTGAAGATGAGGGGCAGGCAGCAGTGCGGCAGGTGCCTAGAGATGCTGTCCGGCCCTAGCGCTCTGTGATTGTGATGATGTCACCACACTCAGTCAGCAGGCATTGACTGTCACTCGAATTAGGATGATTATCCTCAAGATGGGCATAGAACGCATCAAGTTCATTGAAAAACAAAGAGTCAGAGCTCGCAGCCATGTTGTACTTGCTTTTAGAGCCCGTAACTGTGTGCAGTCTGTGCCACATTCTGCATGTGCTACCCTAGTGGAAGAACAACTCCACATGCTCCTGGTACAGGTGTTTTGGGTCCTTTACAGCAATGCAGTACACCATATGAAGCAGCTTTGTAAGCACTCATCACTTCATATCGCCAATGGTGAGTCCTACCTTATATGCAATGGTACAGGCATTTGCTGTCTTACGAATAGTTCCATAAACCCATATTTTTTGTTTAGCGAAAGTCTTTATTGTTACTGTAGGGATAATGTCATTTTCGAGCATCCTAACAAAGCTGCCGACTACTTCTTCAAACTTGTTGATGTTGTCTTTGCGTGACTGGGACATTTCCCAGTCTTTGCTACCAAGTGTGTCCTATAGCATAACTTCTGATTGTGCAGACCAGTTTTTTACTTCCCTCATGATCAGGGCTTTCTGACGAAACTTTTGTTTATATTCCAGCACGAGGAGAACAGCTTCATGATCTGATCTCTAGAACGCTGGTAGTAATACAGCTTAGTAGCCTCACTTGTACGGTGTGTAACAGTGATCCAGTGTATTAGCTCCTCTAGTTGTTCTTGTAACATGTGGATAAAGATTCAACATAACTATTCAGATGTATGGATGGAGTAAATGTTTCACTGTCCAATTATTGAGAAGATACAATATGACAGAATCACTCAAAATTGTACTGCATATACATACAATACTCTTGCTAGCTACTAAACAATAATGCATTTCACTTATTATTTGTATGGCTATGCTTACTTTGTTGACTCTGAATGCTCTTAATATTTGTTTCTTATGACTGTTAGATCCTAATCGCTGTCAGAATAGTATGCAAAGACCTTCCCTTCAGCTTAGAAATCCTTCACTTATTTATTCAAGCACTTAGTTGAATACAATATAAAAACATTAGGCCACAGTTCACTCCTCCTCATAATGTTTGAGCAGAGAAAGTCAAGAAGGCTCAGGGAAATAGATGAGCAACTCAAAATGTTTCAAGGAATTGTTTCCCTTTTCCCAGCTGATAACTGAACAGCAGCTTCAGCAGACCATGTCTAGAATGGTCATTCAGAGGCCTTGGGCCCAAGGATTGCCCTGCAAAGTTTAACACCTTAGTTTTCTTCATTTTTGTTTTCAGTCATATTGCTAACTGCTTTTGCCTGCCTATACTTGGTTAGTTCTCATAAATGTCTCAAAACCCAAATGTCAATCAGGGTGACATGATAGCCTTTTGGCCTCAAACCAGAAGGTTTTTACTTGATCACGCTCTGATTTTTCAATGGATTTAGCAAAACTGAGTGTCAGAATATGGCCTTTACTAACATTTTTAGTAAACTAGTAGAGACAAAAATGACAAAGTTAGATTTTAAAATGTACTTAATATTTTATTTTTCATTTGATCCTTTAATAAAATTTGGCATTTTTACATTCAAGAATAACATCACAGTTTCAAAGAGAAGGACAAGAGAAGTTTTCTGCTCCTCATATTCACTTGTTTTTGAATTACATTAACATAAACTCCACATATAGAGCATTTAAAAATTGTCAGGTCTAATTTCAGGAAATCTACATAACTTTTATTGGTTTAATATGTGGTTTTATTGATTTTTTTATTTATTTTGTGTCTTGTCCTTTATTTTTCTAAACCTTCACATACTAAACAAAAGTATTGGTCTGGTAATATTACAGCACTTTAACCATTTTATTTTGTAAAGTACAGTCCTTGGCATCAGAGAATTTAAGTAATTTCAAACAAATGGTGCTATCCATCTGTTTTAGAATAACACAGAAATATAACTATTTGTCAGTTAAATAAAAGAACAATAAAAACTTAAAAGAAAAAAATGTTCCTCCTCTTATGGACCCAAATTAAAATCCACAACCTTTTATCAATACATATATATTACAATATTATATATATTTATGTATATACATACATACATACAGTATATAGTCACGCATGTGTGTAAGAGGGCACCTTCTGGGCTCATTAGAGGTAGGCACTACCAGCTGAGAGAAGATGCCTATTGAGGGTAAGTGACCCTCCTTTTCCAATTCAATAGCTATAAAAGTAAAAGTGGCATATCATTTGAGAGATGGGCTGCCCATGCAACAAAGCTCCAACCCTAAAGCCTGAATGATCTGCAAAGCTTTTAGAACCACAGCCAAAAGAAACATTTTGCTTTTGTCTCTTTACCATGCCATCGAGCACCTGTTTCCTTTTCAGTTACTTTATTATTTGAGTAAACTGGGTGGCACGGTTGGCACCCCAACATTTCCTCTTGACTCCTGTCATACCCTTGCCAGACAACAATATATCTATGTATGTGTACATATATTTAGTCTCCCTATTATAATGAAAAAATCCTGGGACGAGACCAGACTTTTTAGCTTAGGACGAGACGTGACTTTTTCAGAGAGATACTTTCATGTCCCACAAGACAAGACTTTGTGCCAAGAGATTTAACCATGCCCACGGCTGGAAATAAAAGAAAAGGGAAGATGACAAAGTAAAACGTTGTAAAGAATTCAACATGCAGAGCAGGTTAGAGATAATGAAAGTACTAAAATTCAAAAGTGTCAAAAAATGATAGTAAAGGTTGAATTAATGAAAGTGAAATCGTCATATGTGAGCGACAGAAACATGAAGTGGCTGGTGCATAGCACAGGCCGGGAGGGAGGAAGGTGTTGGCAAGTGAAGCGAGCAGGCGGCGAAGCCCTGTAGTATATATATAAAAAAGGTCTGTTATATGGTTTGATTATTTGTAGCTAGAAATCCTCAAAAGGAGAAGATGAGTCTTGTATCTTTAAATAGTATTTAATTTCTAAGCTTTCAACCCCTACCTTGGAGTCATCATCAGAGGAAATTGATTTGACATACAGGAATCAAAGGCAATATATAGTAAATGAGGAAGGGGGTATAATTGAGTGTAAGAGGAGATGAGTTAATAAGGTGGGGTTAGGTGATTGTTGGTCATAAAGTCTTATTTAATAATGTTTTCCTTTTAAGCCTGCATACGCTAGGTTCATGATTTAGCCAGATCTCAGGCCCTTTTTGTATTTTTCTTGAATTTTGCTTACATTGTATATATATATATATATATATATATATATATATATATATATATATATATATAGTGGCAGGTGGCTGGGTGTGGTCACCAATCAGCCACCTACTTAAGGAGCTGCCGCCCTACAATCAAGGCTGGAGTCGGGTGAGGAGGAGGACAAGGTCGTGGCAGTGGAGGCAAGGAGAGGCCCGAGTGTGTTGTGTTTATGAGACAGTGGCTAGTGAGAGCCTAGACTTTGGGGAACTGAGGGGGTTGGTGGCGGTGCACTTTTGTAAATATTGTAAATAAACGTGGTGTGATGGATAAACGGTGTCCGCCTGTGTGTGTCCAGGCTGCTATACTTCACTATATATATATATATATATATATATATATATATATATATAGTGACAGATGGGGGCGCTATCACTCCGTTGATCCCTTGACCAAGATGTCAGACACGAGGTAAAAGTCCAAATTCTTATTTCATTTGAACTGCACAGTGCACAAAGCACCCTCTTCTCCACAATACTCATTCAATAACACAATATACTAATCAATAAACTCTCCACCACTCCCAGACGCGTTGCCACCCTTCCACCCAACTCAGCTCGACATCTGAGGATTTCCCACAGTCCTTTATAGTCCTTGAACACTTCTGGGTCAGATAAAAATTCTTTTTCTTAGGGGCATAGGGCAAATATTCTACGTTCCTCCCTGCAGCATCCTCTAGCAGCCACCACTGTATCCAGCAGGGCTGTGGATAAAAACTCCATTGTCCAGGATTCCCTGCTGGTCTTCGGGGCACCTCCATGTTGTAGGGAGAGCTCCATCTGGCGGCCTGGGAGTATTGGCTGGGATGACTGGCCAGCCACAGACCACTATATATATATATATATATCCATCCATCCATATATATATATATATATATATATATATACATATATATATATATATATATAGTGGCAGGCAGCTGGCGTCCATGCCCAGCCGGGATGCCCCTGCACACTATATTCAGAGGGAGCAGCCCTGTAAAGTACAATACCTCTCCCTGGACGCAAGATGGCCGCCCCCCTTGGGCTGGAGTAGTGCCTCGGTTTACCACAGGCCTCCCTGGGAATTGGAGTTGGGTGCAGCCCTGTTGGGTACCGCAGGTATTGTCACGGTATGCTGTGTTTGGGACTCCTGAGCCCGTATGGGCAACAGATTCATCACACCTGGAAGTGCTGCCGGAACGCGGTGATCAAACACCTGAAGCACTTTCAGGTAAGCTATAAAAGGAGCCAGCAACCACCACTCATCAGCCAGAGTTGGGTGGAGGAGGACAAGGTTGCTAGGGAGGAGTGGTGGTGCCAAGGAGGAGAAAGTACTTGTGCTTTACTGGTGTTGTGGCTGGGGGGATTACAGAGAAGACGTACGCCCCATTTGAAGATATATAAAAGTCTTTTTATTTCACACTTGCCTCCTGTGTCCAATCTGTGTCGGGTCAGGCGCTATATAGCTCTATATATACAGTATTCACATGTGGTGGAAAACAGTGGCATGCATAGAGAACACACAGACACTGGAGTATGTGGCAATTTCACGCAGATAGTAGCAGTGTCAGAAACATTTCATGTTCTTCATATCTTCATTGTCCATCCATTCACCCATCCACTCATCCATCATTTAGTTGAATCTACTTTTTCATTTCAGAGAAGTGGTGGCTGGAACTTGCCCAGGCCATACTGGGTAGAAACCAGCTCTGAACAAGATTGCTATTCCATTATTTTTGTTCATTAAATAGTACATTTATATCTCAAATAAAACACACTTTTATATGTTTTACTTTATCTTTCATCACAATTAAGTATTACCAAGTTTAAACCTGCCTGCTTTCACTTCCTGAACACTCTGAGGTAATTATCACAATGATGAAGCACTCACGCTGCAGTTTTTAGTAGTGCAAATAGCCATAATTAGTTTGTATTTTGCATTAATGACATTTGTAATCCTGGATGTTTAATGGTTCTTTTAAAAGACAGCCCCATAGTAAAGATATCAGTTCCACCCTTTTGTATTGTGCTTTTCTTCTTTTTGTTTAATGGAGATGTATTGTATTGCCCATCACACTATAGTCTTGGGCTGCACTCATCTGAAAATCAACTGTTTTGTAGAGAAAGTGTATTCTTGATCCCAAAATCATTCTTTCAAGAAAAAATCTAACATGAACTTTGAGAGAACACAGGGCAGTGATTGGTGACGGTAAAGATGGCAGTAAAATATTCTACCCTGTGCTTCTTGGGAAAAAGACAATAAGATAGCCAGATGCATGGAATAAAGTCCTTTTATATGATGATAATATGGAAATACCAATATGTTGGAGCTCACTGAAAAATGTCCTTTTGAAATTTTCTGTAAATTATTTTTTTATTGAATAATATTTGTAAACAGGCATTGTAATGAAACTGTGACCATTTTCTTCTATTGATTGTATTGCATACTTTAAACTTTTTATTTAGGAACATAAAAAAGCACTTTTTAAACTAATTTAATTTCAGATGTCTCTGCTTAAAATCCCTGTACAGTAACATTCATACAACCATTTCTGTGGTGTTTATTCAATATTTTCCCATCAACATAATGTAATTAAACCCAGTTCAACCACATCTTAAGCTGACACAAACATGTACTTTACTTTAATGTTAGTATAATCATCTAAACACTTTTCTGCTAAAACTGTATTTCATTATATCTTTGTTTCACTTTTCTTTATTGATACTAAATAGCTGATATGATTAAACAGATACAGTATTTCAATCAGAAGTTCCTTTATGTTGTAAGGTGTAGATAAAAATATACATCCTGTAATGTGCTGCTGAAAGTGCATTGATTTGACCAAATACATTACATTAGTTTCCTTTGTGCTTATTAATTTATCTTGACTGACTTTCTGAAGGCATAAAATTAACTATCAAAGACATCTTTGGATGTGTAACTTTATTATGCTGGCAGTGAACTTGAAGACTGTACAGTGAAGACACTCCATCAGATTACTGTGATCTGCTGATGGCTTTTAGAATTGCCAAAAATTCATTTATAAATGCACACAATTAGGCATAATTTTTCACTTTGTGAATTGCTGGCTAAGATATATTAAATGAGTATGTCTTTCTGGAGAGGCCTGACTCTTTAATGACCTATCAATTTGGAGTAAATAGTCTAGGTCTGAAAGGAGAAAACAAATCTATAGGAGCAAGATAAATCAGCTATCTAAAAGACATTGGAGCCTGGCTAGAATTAAAGCAATAATGCAAGATAAAAGGAAAATAAAGTTGTTTTTTTATTATTCATTTTATTGTTAGAAAGGATTTGCCCATTGGAGTACATTTACTTTAATATATACTACATTTTGATAAAGATACTGTATTTTCTGTAATTGCCAAAAATAATATTTAAATGTAAGTATATTAGAAATTTCCCTCAGTTTAGACTATACTTTTCATATGAGATATATCATACAGGATAAATTATGCTTTAATCTACAGTGTATACTTTTAATATCAACAAAACACTCATAATTAAAATAAAAAGCTAATATGCTCCCATTTCCCTTATCTATTTCATAATGAGCTGCAAAGGTAGAAACAGTGTTTAAAATGGTGTCATTTCATGACAGGGTACATCTATATGAATACTCACACTCAAAATGGGTGGACTTAAACTGATCAATAAGCCACACATGCAACACCTTTGAAATAGGAGAAGAAAGCTGGAGCTCCCAATGAAAAACCGTACATTGACAATGGAATATTGTGCAAACTGCAAACAGAAATTGAACAGGCCTCGGTTTGAGCACGCTGTCCGGAAGAATTAAAGCAAAAGTGTTATCTTATGCACTATGATATTACCTAACTATTATTTTAGTTTAAATTAAATATATTGTAACATTGAAGAATTAAATATATTACAAGTAGCTTGCATTACTGTAAAAAACTAATATTTATAGCAGCCTGTTCCCAGCCACAATCTTCAGGTACTTCTAGATAATTCCCAGCACCTTCCAAGTCAGAGTAGATAAAGTATATAGTCAATCCAGCATTGTGTCACAGGTAAAGAAAGACATGCCCCATGGACAGAGTAAAAGGAAGCACGAGATAAACAGGAATCGAAGGACAAATTAAAGGTCTTTTCCAAAAACAAAATCATAAATTCAAAGTTGTAAACATTTGAAAGTTGCAAAAAACAAGAATTAGATATGCCTCCAACTTTATACCATTATGAAATTTGTTTTATATATTGGATCTGAAAAATTGGACAATCCAGAAGTCTCGAACACTGACCTTCTACCAAATGACTCATGACATTCTGCATCGCCTAACCAAGAGCATAGAGAGGAGGGAGGTTTGGGTAGGTGCTAGTCCATAAAATTGAACATAACTAGCACAAAGTTTTTCATTAAAAATCTATAAAACACGCAAATTAAATATGTAAATTAAGACCACTAAATATACTGCAATGCCGAATAAACACAAAACAGCTGGTGTACCCATTGTAACTTTGTAGCAACTGGTAATTTTTTAAAATGAGGCAAAATGAATGAGAAAAAAGGAAATGTAAATGGTCAGTTAGATGGTCCCAGAACTGAGAACAGCTATTTCCAAAATCACAAAGATCAGGTAGGGCGTTCAACTGGATTTATAGTGTTTGCTAGATTGACATCTAATTAACCAGATCTTTTGAATCGAGGAAGCCATTATCTAATATCTGCTAATATTTTGCTCTACTGTTGTGAATTTGTCAACTGGTAAAATTTGGGTGCATTGGCGATTCTAAATTGTCCCATTTTGTGCTTGGTGTGTGGGTGTGTGTGTGTGTGTGTGTGTATGTGTGCGTGTGCGTGCCCTGTGGTGGGCTGGTGCCCTGCCCGGGGTTTGTTTCCTGCCTTGTGCCATGTGTTGGCTGGGATTGGCTTCAGCAGACCCCCTGTGACCCTGTAGTTAGGATATAGCAGGTTGGAAAACAGATGGATGGATGGATGTTCATTATGATTCAGAAAGAAAACTGGAATATCTGAGTCAGGTGTATTAAATTAGGCTGGTAATCGTGATTGACAGGAGCGTATGGAAAGGCACCTATACCAAAATCAAATGTATAAAAAGGCAACTATGAAATAAATATTAGCATGAAAAAGTGCAATGATGTATGTGAATGAGTCACTATATTCTTAAAAATGACAATGATTTGTATAACAATTAATAAGTTGATTCAGAAACAACAAAACTAGCAAAAAAGAGACCTTTTGAAATAAATTGTGATAGCATTGAATAAGCTGCTTTGAAATGTGCCATCCGGAAAAGTCACACTATGAAATATTAAAAACAGAGCCATTTTGAAATATAACGTGCAAAAGATAAAATTTAAAGTAAGTACATTATTGAAACTGAATAAAATGCTAATGTAGCTTTTATTTAGCTATGCATTTTTTTAATTCCATAAATCTTTTATATATAATGCTGCAGTTTCTCAAAAGGTAATTATTCATGTATATATTTTTTTCATAATTGTTTTTTTTCTTTTCACATTTTGACACAAATGATATGCCATAGGAGCAGTTGTGTGCAGCTGTGCTATAGGCAACTTACGTGGATTGCACAGCAATGCTATTGACAGACACAGTTGAATGATCTAAATCTCAATTAATAGTTATTATTTGAGCTGATAGTTATACTGCATTACTAAATTACTGAATAAATATAAATATTTTTTTGAATTTTAAAATATTGAATAAATGAGAATATCACAGGATTGTGATTAAGGTAACATATTGTATGAACTTGACACTTAATAATATTTTCAGACACTGACAAATCTGAAAATCAGTCAGGGACATCTGAAGCTTCTCATAGCCCAAAAGGGTTAAACTTAATGTTAGGTAGGTATATATTTTTAGATGTCCCATCGAATCGACCGGTACCTTAACAGGGATGAGTGATGAATCCTGAGCTGACTGGGAGGCTGTAATGTATGTACATTACATATAGAGGCATAACCCAGCTGGGTGGCTCTACATTACAATTCCATTCAGGGTAAAAAAATAATGGATAGAAGCAGGGAGACTATCTAGCAGGAGCAATTTCTTCCCAAATACATGGCAGTATTCCTCTGGCATAGTCCCATTATAGACCCACAGGGCATGCTGGGCACTGTAGTCCAGAAGGATAGCACAGCTTGGTACCATGGGTGCCACCAGAGGGTGCTGCAGGGAAAAGACCTCCCAGTTTTATGGGACTTCTGCCTGACCCGAAAGGGTTTTCATCATCCATGATACTGGAACTACTCCCAGGTCCTTCATAAAGGACTCCACCTAGGGAGTCAGTCATAGTTGGTGAGAGGTGGACAAGGCCTTCACTGAAGAAGGGAAGAATATAATGAGCAAGAATTCAGTTGTATATTGTGTTCACTAGAGAGAAGCCTGTAAAAGGTATTTCTTGATTAAAATAATACATGTTTTGAACCTAGAACTGTCTTGGTGCACTCACAATATGTTTTAATATTTTTCTGAAATAAGCTCCTGTTACTGGTGATATGGTCACATATTTAACAGCATAAACTATGCACTTATTAACTCATCTGTTATAGACAACTCTACTGATGATAATTTGCACCTGCATTTATGTGCAGCACATCAGATATACAAACCAAACAAAGGTGAAGAAATAGTGAGGGATTTAGAATTTTATATATTTAGACCACAGTATCATCAGTAGACATTAAACAAAAGAGTGCAATGTACAGTATGTCAGGGCAGGTCAGATTGGGGAGCGAGCATTCACATGTATAGCATGTTGCTGCACCCACCACATGATGAGACAGCTTGGAATCCTTGTTCGCAACCTCCCAGACAGACACATAGTCCAGACCCACTCCCTGGAAATGACCAACTATCTGCCACAGCCAGGTGTTACTTGGGTAGCTCCTTGGCCTGGTCCAGCCACTCGGGTCCTCAACAATGAGAATCCTGCGAGACAGACCACCCTCGGGGAATTGCACCACATGGCCGTAGTGCCATAACTGATGCTCCATCAATGCAGGTACAATGCTGGTAATGGGCCACATTTGGAACTCCATGAGCAACCACTCGTTAGACGAAAAGTCAGAAAGTCAGAAATATCATTTACTGAGAAACCATGACAAACCAAAAAACTACATCTGTCCAACATCTTTTCTTGGTGAGTGTAATTGAGTGTTCATATTCGGTTGGCTCGAAACAGGTTCCTGGCTGATGTACAGCACAAAACTTGATGGTGCCTTTGTGTTTGCTGTGCTCTCTTTTTAACAGAAAGCAACAGGATTCTCATGAGGGTATTAATCAGTTTATCTTTTTGTTAAGTGTCAAGAAATGTTTAAAGTTATAGGCAAGCATGAACACAAAGCTTGTCATAAAGCTGCATTCAAAAGGCCAAGGTTTTTGTCCAGTCTATTGATAAACCAAACAGTCAGGTCTCAGTTGTGTTGGACAGAAAATAAGCAATGAACATAAAAGAAAATAGACATCTAAAGTTAGTGGCAGAGGCAATGTTCTACTGTGGTCACCAGTAAGTGGTCTTAGAGGTGACAGTGAATCTATAAACCTGGGGAAGCTCTTGTCTTTCATGAGATTATTGGCCAACCATAATGAAATATTAAACTAGGACGTGGAAAACTGAAAAATTTCACTTATAATGCCATTTAGGTTTTTTGTTCTTGCTGCTCCTGCTTCACATGTCTAAAAGTATGACAGTATTATGTTTTAGTATTCTAAAATATTGTGTTCTATTTTAGAGTTATTTCACAGATTTATTTATTTAGTTCAATTATAAACAAAAACATTGGTTGTGTTTTGCTTTGAAATTAACACTAATTTCCTGCAATGGGCTGGCGCCCTGCCCGGGGTTTGTTTCCTGCCTTGCACCCTGTGTTGGCTGGGACTGGCTCCAGCAGACCCCCGTGACCCTATAGTTAGGATATAGCGTGTTGGATAATGGATGGATGGATTAACACTAATTTGACTGTTTTAAGAAGTAGAATGAAAGACAAAGCTATACACTGAATTTTAATACTAAATTAATATCCCTGTTTCCATATTTACATCTGTGTTGTATCTCCTTAACATTAGGGCAAGGAAAACTATAGCATATATTGAAAAAAAACAAAATGGTAAACTAATTTTGAAAAAAGTCTAGTGTTTTGTAAAAGACCCAGCCCATCTGGGAGGCTGGCTATGCTCATGCTAACCTTAGACATTATTGAATAGCAATGCTGTAAAAACTGTTAACTACCAAGTGATGTCATTTGCGGAATTCAAAATGGCATTGCAGAAAGAAATAAGAAATATGTTTAAGCACCTCAAAAATGAATGAAATGTTTTGTGATTTAAGAAATCCCAAAGGAGTCAAAAAAGCAAAAAAAATGCAAACAATAAAAATTGTAAATATATACTAATCAAAACATTCAGAGTGTACTGGGTCTTCCCCCACTGGGTGGTTTCTAGAACACAATTTTAGAGAAAAAACCCTATGAGTTTCCCCACTACACACTTAAGGGCCCTCATTGAGTACCTCTATCTTCTTATATAATACGCTACCATGGCTGTCCATTTGTCTGTCCAGGATTTTAAATCACCTGTAGCTGGCAAACCATTTGACCTATTGACCTGAAATTTGGTGCAAATATACTATGTGACCTCTACTGTCCGCATTTGGGGTGATAATTTTTATGACTATTTGTATTTTATTTTATTGTGCAATCAACTCTCGGCAGCGTGCAGCAGGGCGGCTGTGTGGTTTATGCGTATGGGCGCCGTTGTCATCCCTACCACCTTCGCCGTCACTTTCCCTACTTCTTCATATCTTAAATCATTCTTGAGGCAGATTGAACACTTAAGTGCCAGCTTAAATGAAAAATGAAGAAAAACGTACAAAGTAATTGCAACACAAAAACTGACAATCAGTTTTAATGCGAAAAGATGCCGATGGAAGAAGAGAAGAAGCAGGCCACTAGAGTGGAGAAAACAAGAGCTGCTCAGGAAGCAGCAAGAACATCAGCCTCTGAGCAAATGAATGCTAAACGTACAGAGAAATAGTATGAAAACTATAAGTCATGTGTATTCACTGCACGTTATCGTGCAGTGCACCATTACTGCTTTCTATTTATGCAGTAGCATTACTCCAGAGACCTTCTGTACTGTGCAGCTCCTCACCCTTTTGTAGAGTAGAACTGGGTGTGAACTTCATTTTGTGCCAAAAATTGAAAACTTAATGGAACAACTTGGTTGCATCTTGAAAATCCTAGCACAGTGCTTGCAAAAGACTTGTTTGGTTTTATATTACTCTTAATGCAAATTATACTATTAATTAATAAAGTGTTTTATGTCTTTCCATATTCCCCGGACCCTTTAGGATGGATATTTGAAAATGACTCCAATTAGCATATTTTTCTACACTAATAAGAAATTACTTATAATGTCAAGAAAAGCCATTAAGTTAAAATAAAGATAAAAATGTTTCTTAATGAGAATATTTTAATTGAAAATATAATTCAGACATATTGTGAAGTGGTGTCAGGCTGTTAAAAGGTTAATAAAGGCAAATGGCACAAAGCATGATAATCCCACTACCATTTTGTAGATAAGACAGAGAGAGTCTTACTGGCAGAGGGAGAGGTCTTGCAATGCCGTTATGTTTACAACATGTTCTGAAAGGTCAGAATTTAGGGACATCAGCATGAGTGAAAGAAAGAAAGAGAAGCTGCCTGATGGGAAAAATATAATGATTTCCCAGGATGATGGGGCAGGTAACCCAATTTCTGTCAGGGATACCTGGACCTAAATAATAGAGGTGGGAATAAGCCCTGGTCACTAAGGAATGTTTTGGACTGTACTGTCCCTTGGATAGTGTAATTGTAACCAAACTCCATCAGTTCATGAGACCAAACGGAAGCAGTGTAAAGGGATTTAGCTTCTTGCTGCAAATAGCAGCCACACTGTAATTAAGTTCTGCTACAGAAGTAATTAAGGTTCTGTCTTGAAGACCTGGGGCCTCATGTATAACGCCGTGCGTAGAACTCGCACTATAACATGGCGTAAGCACAAAAGCCGAAATGTGTTTACACACAGAAAAATCCAGATGCAGGAATCTGTGCGTACTCCAACTTCCACGTTCTTCGGCTACATAAATCCCGATCAGCGTGAAAACTAACGCTCGTGCACGCGCATTATGTAACGCCCCAAATCCTCCCAGAATTACGCCTATTTGAATATGCAAATCAATATAAATCGCCCTTAAGCGCAGCCTTCTGTGAAAAGACAATGGGAAAAGCACGGGGGAAAATATAAGAATTTCAGCGAATACCAAGTGGAGGCAAATGAAAAACATACTATTTGTTCTAATAAACCGCGGTATAATCAACAAAAGGAAGTTGATCGAGTGACATAGCGTGTTGGAGAAACTTGAAAGCTCACATTCACAAATCGCACAGTGCCGGAAATAAAAAAGAAGTCACATATCAAAGTCGCTGTGAAAAGCCGAGTTGTAAGCCCACTGTCTGAGTGTCATATGAAAGCTTATTAGGGTACAGAGAAAAAAGGCCCACATTGAGGAAAAAGCACGAAATGTCAACTTCAATCTCGACATTTCCACTTTAATCACGTAGTTTATTTTGTCATTAAAGTAGAACATCATAAACTTCATCTTAAAATCGTTTAATTAACCAGTTTCTCAAATCACATCGTAATTAAAGTAGCACGTTAAATGCTTTGTTTTGTATTTGATCTTCTTTGTGCTCTATGTGTGTGAATTACTACTTGCTTTTTAAACTGGCTCTCTTCCTCCAACTGGACACAGAATCAATTACATTCGTAATATTACAGTTCTCTGAATAACTAAAATACTGAGATGTATACGTGATATCATTTTCATGATGATAGGAGTTAAAGCACGTTATTAAACATGTGTTTCACTTCGATTAAATAATTTATTGCAGCAGTACAATCAGGGGCGGCTCTAGGCTTGTGGTGGCACTGGGCAGAGGAAGAATCGGTGGCTCCTTAGCCCGCCGTCAGTAAGGTAGCTTATGCACAGTGGATGGCTATGTCCGTTGCGGACACTGATAGCCGCCTCGTGCTCATGACACAAGCATTTAACTTTTGCTTATTTTCTCTTTCTGTTTTATATTCAACTAGCAAAATACCCGCGCTTCGCAGCGGAGAAGTAGTGTGTTAAAGAAGCAATGAAAAAGAAAAGGAAACATTTTGAAAATAACGTAACCTGATTGTCAATGTAATTGTTTTGTCACTGTTGTGAGTGATGAGTGTTGTTGTCATATATATATATATATATATATATATATATATATATATATATATATATATATATATATATATATTTACACACATAAACATATATATATACATATCTATACATATACACATATATACATATACATACATATCTACATATATACACACACAGCTATTTCGTATCAGTGCAATACGTTGTTTGTTAAAACGGTTGACTCCAGCTCTTACGTGCAATAACAAATCAAATCATTCAGTTGTCTTTGCTCATATGTCATTTTAGAGCTGGACGCCTGGCATCTTTTTTTGGCCACAAGTTCGTTTCTGTTTGGTGTGAGGTTCTGTGTTGTGGAGATTCTCAGGATGGATTGCAGGGGCTCATCAGTGAGGCGACTCCTGTGTGCTGTTTTGTTAGTCTTTATCACTGAGAAGAGCTTCTCACACAGATATGTGCTACCAAACATGCACAAGGTTCGAGCCGCATGTAGACGGACTTTTTTTGTTCTTCAAAGTCACCAAAGCGCCGTGCAAACTCAGTGCGCAATAACTCTAGCTTCGCAATAACTTGCAGCATCATAAGGTAGACTTGATTAACGCGTAAGTGTTCGGCAAGGCAGCTGAAGCGCTGCATTATGGGATCTGTAGTTTATTGTGTTACCAGCGCTTCATATACCCGGCCATTAATAACAATAATACAGTATATAAAATGATCTCGGGCGGATATAATTACACGGGCGGATGTGGCCTCGGCCCTTGAGTTTGACACATATGGACTAAATAGAACTTGAAAAGATATATTTTTTCAAATGTGATCGCGCAATTCAGATAGAGTTGACGCGCACTACAGCCTGCATGCCTCAATGAGTCATCCTCCCTCGCTCTTACTTTTTACCGCTCATCTAATGAATACACTGAGTATGGCTTTACCAAAACAATCATTGATGGCGAATAAAGTATCCATTATTCGAGTATGTAGATCGGTATATATATATACATATATATATACCGCGTACGCAGCGAGAAGTAGTGTGTTAAAAAGGTAGAAAAGAAAAGGGAACATTTTAAAAATAACGTAACGTGACTGTCAATATACAGTATTTGTTTTGTGAGTGTTACTGAGTGTTGCTGTCATCAAGGATTTGATTATCATTATTTCTTTCAATCAGGTTCGTATTTGTAGGATGTGTTGTGTTCAAGTTACATTCCGTGTTTGTCAATCGTTGTAAAGATGACAGGTTTCATTCATCGATTCGTTTCTTACTGCATCAATAAACAGCTCGTCTTCTTCTTTATCTGAGACCTGACACACTGCATGCACGGGTTTTTTACACTGTCTTCCTTTAGCGGGACATTGACTTTTTCCACCGTGTGCTTTGTTTCCGCAGTAGCTGGATTTATGAATATGCTTATCAGACGCTTCATATTTTTGCTGCCTTTTCAATTGTGTAATTCGGTTTTGTTCAGCTCTTTGGAACTGTTGCTTTTATCTGTGCACTGCGCCAGTTCACGTGAGCCACTCGGTGTACATGCATCGAAGTTTCCCAGCTGTGCTGGTGCCATCTCGTGCTATGTCCATGGCTGTATTTAATGTTACCTTAGTCCTGGCACTTAAAACTTTCTCTCGCAGTTTCGCTGAGTTTGTGTCAAACACCACCCTGACCATCTCATCTTCCTCTCCATAAGCACAGTCCTTCACCCGTGAATATTTACCCGTGGCAGTTTGCTATTGGATTGCCGCTGACGGACGGCCTTATATGGGTGGGCACTAAATTACAAACGCCAGCGGCAGCCTGTCTATGAACTTAATTTAAAGTGTAGGTTTACATCGTGCTTTGTTTCCGAAGTAGCAGAACTCATGATTATGGTTGTATATGTCACTCGCTCGCTTCTTATTGTTTCGCTGCCTTCTCAATTATATAATGCATGTTTTCTTAAGCGCTTTTTTGAGGTCTTCCTGGTTTTCTATGTACTGCGTGATTACGTGGGAGGCGTAATGATGTCACACGAAACTCCGCCCCCACGGCCTTGAAGCTCATCTCCATTACAGTAAATGGAGAAAAACTGCTTCCAGTTATGACCATTACGCGTAGAATTTCGATATAAAACCTGCCCAACTTTTGTAAGGAAGCTGTAAGGAATGAACCTGCCAAATTTCAGCCTTCCACCCACACGGGAAGTTGGAGAATTAGTGATGAGTCAGTGAGTGAGTGAGTGAGTGAGTGAGGGCTTTGCCTTTTATTAGTATAGATATATATTGGCGTAGCCGTCACTGCAGTCAGTGCTTTTCTTTCCCCAAGTAACCGATCGCCATACAATCAGCTCTGTAATAGACGTTAAGCCATCTGTAAGCTTAGCGCCGATTCTTCAAAACGTTTAAAAAACATTGAAATATTTTCGTAGTACATGTTTAATTATTCTATCCTTAACGACACTCCCAGTGAAGAATATAGATTATATAAATGAAGTTAAAGTTTTATCTGTATAATTTAATAAACATATTTTGCTGAATTTCACCTTATAAATGATATCGTTTCTGTTTCTGAACCGCGAGGTCCGTACAGGAAAGGCTTTAAAACATTTTGCAGTGGCTGAGACATCGTGTCCTTGAAACTGTATACCGATAATTCCCTTTCCGATCAGCTGCTGCTGTGATTCACACTCAGATACAGTGATATAAATACTATGAGTGGTGCAGTGAGAGAAATATTGAAAAAGATGATCCGCTGTGGCAACTCCTAACAAGAGGAGCTGAAAGAAGAAGAAGAAGAAGAAGAAGTGAGAGTAACAACGCTAAAGCAGTTATGGTATTTGGAATACTATGGCTGTTCCCTCTACCATTATATTGTTACAAGTTAATTACAATCAGATGCATTACACTAATAAACAATATGCGGTTAGTTTCGGTGTATTTATAAAGCCGCGTCAGGAAAATAAGGTGTAACCACACAGGAACAGTAGCACTGCTTTGACGCTGGGTGCCGCCAGTCTGCAAAACCGAGCGGAGAACTTGCGTACGACAAGGTATGAGGTACCGTGGAAAAGTGTGTGGATTTACGCCAAGTGTAGGTTTTATACATCGCGATTTGAACGTGGAAAAGTTCTTACGCAACGTTTCTGTGCATACGCACTGTTTATACATGATTCCCCTGGCCCTTTTAGAGTAATAGAAGGCTTGTGTGTGAAAGTAAACCAAGAAACACTAGAAGGAGTTCTAACCAAGTGCTCTTGAGGGAAATTGAAATCTGTTCCTGAGCCTTGTAGTGAACCCAGGATGGGTTTTAAAACCTTCTTCATATTAGTGTCGTTTTGAATGAAAAAAGTCATGAAGAGAGAGCGACAGACGCTCACTTTTCAGGAGGAAGAGAGTCTAGCATTTATGTTGAGTAGAGACAGATGTGAGATGAGAAAGGAAGTGATTTTGTGTTGTACTGTTGTGGGCACATGTGCAAAGCATCCATCCTAATAGATGGCTGTTAAACAGGAAAATTTTAGTAACACCCACTGAGGCATGTTGGTTAATTTGTTTATGGGTTTATTTGAATTTACATGTTTTTATATATGTGCAGACAGTCACCATAAAAACCCCTTTCAACCAAATTTTGCAAACAATATCATTATACACGACTGTGCACCTTGAGTCATGATAAGACTATACATTCCTCTTCATTGCAAAGTGTATATTCCTGCTCTCTTTCACACCATTGTTTAAGTGACTGTTAGAAACATTGAGATGCAGACCTCTCCTGTTCTTACCAGTCTAACCAAACATGGTGACTATAATTGCTTCTTCATATTTGCTGCATGCATCTTCTCATGTTCAGATTCTAAAACAATGCTCTGTTCTAAATCTGGCTGTATTGGACTGAAGCTATTTATTGTGTCTACCTCAGCTTTGTTGTCCCAGGTCACACACTAAACAATGTTTTTGTACATAGGATTTTATGTTTGAAACTCCTGATGCACATTCATACACCACACCCAGGAGCACTTACGGATGCAATATAAAAGAGGCCACCTCATTCAATTCAGGGAGCCAGAGTCGGGAGGTGGAGGACAGAGCTTGTGGGAGAGGAGTGGAGGCAGTAAAAGAGAAACAGAAAAACAGAGAGAGAGAGAAAAGAAGAAGAGACTGAGCCATTGTTGTGGGTGATTTGTGTACTGTGTTGTGTAAGGCAAGAAGAAAATATATCCTGTGTGCTTTGGGACATGTTTCATTGTGCTTGTCTATGTCGGGGGACTGGTCTGCTGTATATATATATGTATATATATACAGTAATCCCTCCTCGATGAAAATCCGCGAAGTAGAAACTATATATATTTATAGTATATAGTATAGTTATTTTTATATATTTTAAGCCCTTATAAACTCTCCCACACTGTTAACATTATTAGAGCCCTCTAGACATGAAATAACACCCTTTAGTCAAAAGTTTAAACTGTGATCCATGACAAGACAGAGATTAAAGTTCTTTCTCACAATTAAAAGAATGCAAATAGATCTTCTCTTCAGGAGCGGAGAATTTCAGAGAGAGAGAGAGAGATCGCTCGCAAAGAAAAGCAAACAATCAAAAAATCAATACGTGTGCTTTTAAGTTTGCAGCTGCATTTTTTAGAGGAGCGTCAGTATCTTCTAAACAAACAGCCTCTGTGCAAACAGCCCCACTGCTCTCATGTCCTCCGTCAAGCGCAGAGAACGTCAGAGAGAGAGAGAGCAAGATTAAAGCGAACAATCAAAAAATCAATAAGTGTGCTTTTGGAAGCACCACGATAAAGCGGCATTTCTTAGAGGTGCGTTTGTATTCACTAGGCAAACAGCTTCTGTGCAAACAGCACCTCTGCTCACAGCCCCTCCGTCAGGCGCAGAGAATGTCAGAGAGGGTGAGATAGAGGCAGAGACAAGCAAACAATCAAGCACCGCACGGCAAACATATCTTATAGCATTGAGGAATTTTAGTTAATATGTAATACATGCTCTGATTGGGTAGCTTCTAAGCCATCCGTCAATAGCGTCCCTTGTATGAAATCAACTGGGCAAACAAACTGAGGAAGCATGTACCATAAATTAAAAGACCAATTGTCCGCAGAAATCCGCGAACCAGCGAAAAATCCGTGATATATATTTAGATTGGCTTACATTTAAAATCCGCTATAGAGTGAAGCCGCGAAAGTCGAAGCATGATATAGCGAGGGATTACTGTATATATAGTGAGACAGAGATAAAGATGTAGCACCAAAAGCTTTCTAGGTAGGTTTACAACACACTTTCTTACAAACATAAGTCAGAAAGATGCTGGAGCAGCTACAGTGGCATGTAAAAGTATTCAGTCCCCTTGAAAGTCTTCATTATTTTCTGCATATGACAAAAGATTTGTACACTTATTTATCCATTCAGTATTTTTAATGTGACCTACTCAAATGTTAGTGTTTGTACACGTATTCAAGCCCTACACATTAATACTTTATTGAGAACCTTTTTGTTGTAGCCTTAATTCTTTTGCACTAGTTTTGCACATTGCAGACAAATGATTCTTCCTCATTGTTCTTGGCAGAATTTATGAATCTCTTCCTGAGCCGTAGGTTCAGAGCAGACTGAAATAAGTTCTCCTGCAATATTATGCAAAATTTGTGTCCATCTATTGTCCCTTTAAGTTTTACTGTACATATGGTGTTTCTTGAGGCATATGCATTCTTAGTTTTACGCCACACATACCTCTTTGAGGTTTGGCTAAATAGTTCTGTTTTGGTCTCATCTGACAATAAATTTCTTCCTCATCTTAACTGGGTCTTTTTCATGCTTTGTAGTTAATGCCATATCTGCTTTTATGTGGTCCATCTTAAGGAATAGCTTTCTTCTTGTTACACTCCCGTAGAGTACTGTTTTATGGAGAGCTCTTGAAATTGTGGACCCATGCTCCTTCACTCCAGCTTCAGCCAAAGAGCATTGCAGACTTCTGTGAGTGACGGTGGGATTTTTGGTAGCCTTTCTCACCAGTAGACATCTAGCTCTGATGTTTAGTTTTGAGGGAATGCCTGTTCTAGTAAGAGCCTGGGTGCTATGATGAACTTTTCACTTTCTGCTGATGGATCCAACAGTGCTCAACGGGACATTCATACTCTTTGATATTTTTTGCAGCCATTTCCCGCCTTATGCATTTCAATGACTCTGTTTCTCATCTCAGCAGAATGCTCATTTGTCTCCTTTTTGCAGTGATTGTCCAACAAAGAATAATGACCTTAAAAAAGGTCCTTTTTCTATCCAGAGAGATATAAAGGACTCACAAAAGTCCTTTGATTATGATCAAATTACTATCAACTTGGAGCTTTCCAGATCACAGAAGATTAAATACTTTTGCAAATACTAACTTTTGAGTTTTTCTTCCTCAGTTAAATATCTAGAAAAAATGGTTTATTTTGACTTGGGAAATGTACTATTACAGCATTAAAGTTCACATCAAAATACTGAATGGATAAATATGTGTACAAATCTTTGCTCATGCACAGAATTATGATGACTTTTAAGGGGATTGGATACTTTTGCACTCCACTGTAAATTACAACTGGCTTAACACACAAGTTCATATCTCCCAATAATAAAAGTCTTTATAAGTGCTTGTTTCTCCAATGCAAAAAGTCTTTCTTTTAGATTCATCTGGAAGGTAGCATTTCCACCCCTCTCCAGAAGAGCAGCTTTGAAGAAAACCCTTTGAATTTTACTAAATCAGAGAAGACAGAAACAGGTCAGGGTCTATTAATAATTAAGTTTTCTTTTTTGATTTTATCAGTTATTGAATGGGTAGAAAATTGTTTCCTCTAGTTCAAGAATAGAACTGGAAAATAATTATTTATTAATTTTGTTTTTTAATGCAGAGTCTGGAATGTAACAAAATATATATTAACATTATTCATAATTCAGAACCATAAAGATCTAACCAGAATATATATCATTTTTGAAAACAAACTTCTTAATAGAGAAAATGATCATTATGAGGCATCCCTATGCTTTTTAAATGATGTTGTGCTTTGTTCTTTATTTAGAGCTTTTGGTTGTTTTTTTATATGTTTATGGCATCATGCATTTATGATATCAGCATGTGCTATACTTATGAATTTCCATGCTGCTACAGTATGAACACGCATGTGTATTGGCAAACTTATGGGGCAATTTCATGAATACCTTTGTAGTATATGACATAAATGCATGCTAAAAGTATGACACTCTCTGTCATGATTGGTTGTTTATTTTTTGAATTTTGGTGTGTCACCATTTTGAAATTTTACCAGGAATTGTCACTTTGTGTTTATGTGCTTTAAAGCTACCATCTTGCTTACTGTTCTTGTGGCAACCATGGATCATGTGATTGATATTGCCATGCATGTGATGTCACCACATCTCGACAGTAAAATATTGAGGGGCCTTACTAATGCTATCCTCACATTTAGACAAAAACAAAGACCATGACTTGTATGCTTTCTTTTCTTCTTTTAGCTTTTGGCTTTTTGACTTACTTGTTTTAAATAATTTTTCACCTTGATTTTTGACTTTTGGTTTTGAATTGTTACTTTTAATTGTTTTGACTTTATTATATACTTTGACTCCTTTTTGTTCAGCAATATCATTTCTAGATCCACACTTTTAACAATCTGTTTAAGGACAAAACAATTTTTCAGTTCAGACACAACACTCACTGAGGCTTTACCCAGAAAAAAAATTTGCCAAGCACAAGGATTGTTTTTTGCATTTTATTGTTCCACTCCAGATGGTAGCTTCAGAGCAACCAGCAGCTGCTTGGTTCACTGAGTGGCAATTGTTCAGTATTTTTCTCCAAGTATCTGTTTACTTTGGCGGTCTGTTTCTTTAGAGTTTGCCAATCAGCTTTGTAGCACTTTTTTGTTATGAATAATGACTCAGTCGCTAGATTGCTTATCCCACCGATCCGCACAAGCTTGTCTTTCTGCCTACATAGCAAGGCAGAGGTTACTTTTTGGTTTGTGCAGCTTGTCAATTCAGTCTTGTGGCAGCTGCCTTGTATAGTAAAACTTTTATTTTGTTTATTTTGAACTCTTCTGTCTCTTAAATAGAACGACATAAACTTTTACGAATTACTGATTTAAACTATGCTTTCTCTTCACACATTGTTTGAAACATCCCCCAGTTATAACCACTAGTTTTTATCCTGGACAAAGATCTTAACCATTCCAATTCAAAATATACACTAACTTCAGTAATCCAGTGGGTTTATAAGATAAAAAAAATCAAAATGCAGTGTTTCATTTTAATAGCCTGACTGAGTTGTGACATTTTGTACAGGCAGCCTGTCCTGAGTGAGTTTCAGATTGCTTCCACAAACCCTGTAATAAAAAAAACGTGAGTTTAGAAAAATTATACAGTGTCTATAAAAAATTTTCACCCCCTTGGAAGTTTTCACATTTTATTATTATGCAAGAAGAAATTACAATGAATTTTTGGCTTTTATGACACTAATCAACAGAGAAGGACTCTTTAATGTAAAAGTAAAAACAAATCTCTGCAAAGTGGTCTGAAGTATTTACAAATATAAAACACAAATGAAATGATCACATTTGTATTCATCCCCTTTCATATGAGACACCTAAATCATTATGAGTGTAACCAGATGGTTTTAAAAAAATCACATAATTAACTTAATGGAGATCACCTGTCTGTAGTCAAGGGTTTTCAATTGACCATAACATAAATGCAAGTTTTCTGAAAGGTCCAGCTCATGGTGAATCAGTATCATGGCCTAACCTGCACGATGAAGTCAAAAAGAATATGCCAAGCAGCTCTAAAAAAGTGATTGAATAGCATAGTTCAAGGCATAGATACAAATAAATATCCAAGTCGCTGAATAACCCCTGGAATCCAGTTTAATCAACCATTAAGAAATTAAAAGAGCATGGCACAGCTGTACATCTGCCTATAGTCAGACCACTGCAAAAACTGGAAGAAGATCATTGAGGGAGGGTACCAAAAGATTTATGATAACTCAGAAGGAGTTAGAATCTATAGCGGGAGGATTGGAGAAACTGTTGCCCAAGTACTTCACTAGTTGCAACTTTATGGGAGTGTGAAAGAGAAAGTAACTGTTAAAAAAAAAAAAACACATACACACATAACATATCAGGTAGAATTTGCCATTAGGCACATGGGAGTCTCTGAAGGTTCTATAATCTGATGAGACCTAAATTGAGCCTTTTGGCCATCAGACTAAACACAGTGTTTGACATAAGCCAAACACTGCCCATTATTAAAACACATCATGAGAATTTGTGAATGGACTTAAAAAAAGGCTGTTCACTCACAATCCCCAAGCATCCTGAAAGAGCTTGAGCAGTTTTGCAACCAGGAGTAGGGAAATGTTTCAGTGTTCAGTGTGGGGTTTATTTGGAACCTTTGGCGCCCATAGAGCCCTGTGTTCTAGTGTAGCAGCTGAGAATGCTGCACTTTGGTAATATACAGTATTTTTGAAAGCACCTTGCATTGCTTATAATAATTAACCTTGTCTTACATATTTACTTCAGCAATTAAGAAAACAAATGTCAGTAAGTTTTTTTTTTATAATTAGTATAATGTTTATTCTTTCTAATTAAGGAAATTAAAGTGCATATGTTAGCTTTTCCTGGGGTCATTTAGCAAACACTAAGATAGATGAAGAGTTCAGACATTACATGACTATTTGTTCCATAAAGTTATTTTTAATTTATTCTGAGAATACTGTATATACTCTCGGATAAGTTCTCCCACGGATAAGCTGGGACTTAATTTTACAGTATAATTTCTGGTATTTTATAATGTCGTCGTATAAGTCGAATGCGGAAAACTCACGCTATTGGTACAAGGGATTATGATATGCTAACGCCCACCTGAGAGAGTAACCATGGAGCACACTGCCTTTTTTTCTATGTGAGTGTGGCAATGCACTGTATCAGCGGGTGCTCCTAACCTCTCTCTCTGTTGTGCCTATGTGACCACACGGTTAATACCTGAGCTATTCCGAAGTGATGTTTGCTCTGTTTAGTGTTTTTTTGTATCACACATCCTCATACACCTTTATCGTAAGAGCATCTCTTATCTACGATGGAGCATTCGATCAGAAGAAAATATGATGCTGGTTTTAAATTAAACGTTGATGAAGTGACAAAAGAAATTGGTAACTGCACTGCTGTAGTAAAATTCAATAGTGAAATTGATGCGAGATTGGAGGAGGCAAGAAGATGTAAAGAAAATTTGAATTAACTGTCACATTTTTGAACAGGTATACAAATCGGGGTCTGCTGTTATGATCGATTTTTTGGGTTTCAAAACCCGACTTATATGTGAGTATATATGGTATATAAACATCTATGCGCAGAAGTGTGTCTGTCTGTCTGGCCCGTAAGTGCGGGGCTACAGCGTGAAACTCAAAGAAAGTGACTCTGTCACCAAATTGAAACCGCAGAGAAAACAAACTTGCTTAGCCACTAATACACAAGCGAGGCGAGCACACCGGCAAAACGAGACCTCTGAGGAGAGAGAAACTCGCTTAGCCACTGATAGACAATGGAGGCAAGCATGTCGGCAAAACAAAACAGCCAAGAAAAAAGAACCTCGCTTAGCCGCTAATGCACAACTGATGTGATTGATTGATTGAAGTGCCAGAATCCATGGTTTCTAGGAGCCTGGGCTTTTTACATGGATGTATAATGACCTACGTGTGACTAACTAAAGTCCAGTAAAATATATAAAGGCAAGTCTGCAAACAAACTGCACCCATACAAGGACCTTGTAGCTCAAAGTCTGTGTATGGCTCAAATAAAATGTATTGCTTACAGAACTGTAAATAAAGTTAATTTATTTATTTTCCATATGGGTACTGAACTCCTTTACCAGATGTGCAAAGCTGACAGAAACCTATCCATACATCCATACAGCTGACTCAAAGGGAGTGAATACTTGTCTGATCAATTATTTTGTGTATTGATACTTGTAATTAATTTACATCACTTTGCAGATATTTGCTTTCACTTTGATGTTAAAAAGTTTCTTCTGTTGGTCAATGTCAAAAAGGCCAAATCAAATCCACTGTGATTCAATGTAGTAAAACAATAAAATGTAAAAACACACAAGGAGATGAATGGTTTTTATAGGTGCTGTAAATGAATAAATGTACAGTACAGTGCATTATAGTGCAAAAAATTATTATATATATAAACATAATATAGTAACATGAGATTTTTCTTGGGACCTTACATACAGTATCTGTTTTTTTTCGCTTCATTATTAAAGTAGTATATATATGTATATTTAGAAGCATCTGCTTCTTTCTTTAGCACAGATATTGTTTATACATTGGCTGCTGCTGGGTGAATTACTGTATATGTTCCTTTAAAGAAATGCTACATGATACTGCATATTATCATCCCCAAAGGAACAATTATTTAATCATCTCTGTCAATTGAACTTGAGAGTAAGAGAACTGGGAGCAATTAATTTTAGCAGAAGGCCATGCTTTAGTGGAAATTTGTATTAGCAGATAATTGCATACTATATGTGCAAATTAAGAGTTTTGTGCTTATATCATTTTATCAGAAAAAGGCTTTAGGATATACTGTGTGGCAGAATTTGCTTGTATTAAGGTGGATAATGTTTTCATTTAGGGTTGTGTCAACAGAATACTTAGTTCTTCTGTATGATAACATTATTGTCAAAACATCTGATCTGTGCCAGGCTTGGAAATACTTGAAATTACATTTTCAGTATTAAAAATCTATACTTCACTCAGTTGCAGTAAAACAGGGATTATGATATTATTACAATTTTCATCCGAACTCTAAAAATAAGCAGGAGTGTTATATACACTATATCAGCATCTATTACAGGTAACAATTTAAATCTCTTAGTCGTGCTGATATTTGTAGTGGCAGAATTCAAGTTCATAAAAACTTGCACTCAGAAACAAAGTAGGAACTGATAGACAGAGAATATAAGCATTTTAGAATTAGTAATATGCATTATTATATTATGAAGCATTATAATGCATGTTGTGACAGATAGGGGGCAGTATCGCTCCCTTGAACCCCTGTCCAATACGCCAGACACCAGATAAAAGTCCAAATGTTGACTTTATTAATTCGCCACAGTGCACAAAGCACCCTCTCCTCCACTATACTCATATACAAATCAATAACAATACAATAAACCAATCCTCTGACTCCCAAACGCGTTGCCAGCCTTCCACCCAGTTCAGCTCGCTGTCTGCTAGCTCCCACAGTCCTTTTATCCTGAATACTGAATCCAGCAACACATTAGATATATTGACCAGCTGTGCCAGTGATAGTCACACGTATTTGCTTGGCTTCTGTTTCAGGCATATTTAAGAATAATAAATCTATATTTGGTAAGTAATAATTCTGAGCTTGCTCCCCTGCTTGCCATGTTTTTCTGCATTCCGAATTGGGGATTCAAGAATACAAAGAGAACCCCCTGACCTCGAAAGCAGAAACACTGTAGCAGTCAATCCAGGGGGGAGTAGAACCATACAATAATCCTAGGTTTAAGTGCATTTCATCTGTTGGGCCGTAATTGCTTTCCCAGCCAGGAAAGTACAATGATAGGATGGACAGAGGCTTAGGTTAAGACATATGTGTGGGTCCATAACAAAGAATCTGGGAATTAAAAAAAATCTGTTTTAGCATAAAGTTACCCCAAAACTCTCCCACAATAAAACAGGTCAGCTAGCCGTCTGGGAGCTCCCACAGTCCTTTTATCCTCTCTGACCCGGAAGTGTTCCCAATCCCCAGTCCACATGATTCTCTATCAATTCTGGGTCAGGTACGAGTCCTTCTCACCCTGGAAGCACATCGCTCTTCCTTTGATGTACTTCCGGGTTATAGGGCACAAATGAGTCTTCAGGCCTCCTTGCAGCTCCCTCTTGCGGCACCTGTGGTATCCAGCAGGGTCGTGTATAAAAACTAAATAATCCATGACACCCTGCTGGTTTTCGGGGCACCTCCATACTGCAGGGAGGGCTCCATTTGGCGGCCTGGGGGTATTGACAAGCTAGCCAAAGACCACAGTACTCCTTCCCCAGCGGAAAACCAGGGTTTTGCGCGTCTTATCCCACAAGGGACATCTTCCCCCAAGGAGATCCAAAGGTCGGGCCCCGATGATGCAGCTGACACTCCCGTGTAAACCTAGGTGGAACAATATAAGAGTGATTGCTTTGATCTCTTGCCCTCTTTTGCTTTGATCTCTTGCCCTCTTAGGTCAACCTCTCCATTCATGGCCCGGCCAGCGGCATTCATAGCACAGCTGCGGTCCCCTTGGTAGTCTCTCTCTGTGGGACTTGAAGCACCTGGGTACTTCTGGCTAAACCCCTTTCTCAGCTGAGGAGAATTCCCCGGCCGTATTTGTGCTTTTATGGCCCTTTTCCGACTTGTTTTATTTTAGAGATCTCCTGTTTCATCTGGGGCTTGTCAACACTCTGGGTCTCTCTATTGAATGAAGAGAGCCCTTTTACTGTCTGAACCCCTTTTGATCTATAAATTACCGGTGGCGGCGTCTTTAGGGCCGCCTCACTCCTGGAGTCAGCACTGTCCCGCTGCCCCAGATCAATCGGCCCTTCCCCCGTCCACTCGGTTAACGATCCGACCTCTCTTGTAGGGCACGCTGTGTATTGGCACCCACTATTCATTAAAAGCGGGCCTGCGTCCCTATTACTTTATATATGGTACTTTATATACAGGGTCTCGCTTACCTGTACTGCCACATCATGTATTACGGGAGGCTCTCCAGTAAATCGCCGCATGTAGGCTCTCACCTTCTCCAACGGCGCTTTGGCTGCTGCTCCCTACTCCCCGACAATCCTCTCAATATTCGTCAGGACCTGTAAAAAACTTTTACGGGCTCGATCAGCTTTTTGAGTTCCCGCAAGTCAACAACATTATTTACTTCGGCCGGCAGAAGACTAACTTCCTCGTTTGACTTACCTGTCAGCCGGGAGCCAATGAGCACGCCCACTTGTGGCACGTGCTCTGACGGGTCTCGTGGAGGCTTCTGGGAGTTGGAGTTCTTTTTAGTCGAGGGCCAGGTCGCCTCTTTCGGCAGACTGTGGTCTGTCTTATTTAATTTATCGACATCCCGATCAGCTATTTCCCGACCCTCCTTACTTTTTTTCTGGGTGAGCGGTGCTTCGCACGCCTCCCCCTTCCCCTTCGGAAAGTCCAAGTCTGTATCTTCGAGTTCAAAGGCGCAAACAGCAGGACGCGGACCCCCTCCTTCCCAGAAAGCACCGGGGTTGCTGACGTGTCCCTCGCTGGCCGCCGACATGCAGAAGATTTCTCCCATGTGCTCTGGCTCGGACAGGAGTGTGCCATCATCTTCGGGACAGAATTCTTCCAGAGTGATCGTTGATCCCTGGAGGTTTCTCTGGACTTGTAAGGCCACTCCGTGACTCCTCCCGAGTGTCGGCCATTACAAACATGGCTCTTCCGCTGGCGTTTTCGCTCTGCTTGCCCTTCTTCTTCCCCATTCTGGACTTGGAAACTTTGGGTCCTGACGCCGTTGTCTTCTCGGGGTTCTCTGCCCACAGAAAATTTGTAAACAGATCCTCTGCAATAGATGCTAGAATATCCTGCCAACTACGCCACTGTGACAGATGGGGGCAGTATCGCTCCCTTGAACCCCTGTCCAATACGCCAGACACCAGATAAAAGTCCAAATGTTGACTTTATTAATTTGCCACAGTGCACAAAGCACCCTCTCCTCCACTATACTCATATACAAATCAATAACAATACAATAAACCAATCCTCTGACTCCCAAACGCGTTGCCAGCCTTCCACCCAGTTCAGCTCGCTGTCTGCTAGCTCCCACAGTCCTTTTATCCTGAATACTGAATCCAGCAACACATTAGATATATTGACCAGCTGTGCCAGTGATAGTCACACGTATTTGCTTGGCTTCTGCTTCAGGCATATTTAAGAATAATAAATCTATATTTGGTAAATAATAATTCTGAGCTTGCTCCCCTGCTTGCCATGTTTTTCTGCATTCCGAATTGGGGATTCAAGAATATGAAGAGAACCCCCTGACCTCGAAAGCAGAAACTCTGTAGCAGTCAATCCAGGGGGGAGTAGAACCATACAATAATCCTAGGTTTAAGTGCATTTCATCTGTTGGGCCATAATTGCTTTCCCAGCCAGGAAAGTACAATGATAGGATGGACAGAGGCTTAGGTTAAGACATATGTGTGGGTCCATAACAAAGAATCTGGGAATTAAAAAAAATCTGTTTTAGCATAAAGTCACCCTAAAACTCTCCCACAATAAAACAGGCTGATAGCCAAGAAATTAATATTTAAAAGAGAAAATCACAAAAGTGCTAGGGGCATGTACAGATTAAAGCTTGAATTAACAAAAGTGCAAGATGTCTTAAATAAAGGAAAAAAACGAAATCATCACCCTAAAATAACCTTTAAAGATAGTAGCAGCAAGACATTTTAGCTGAGCGTACACACAACTTAGTTGCCTGATAGTAGACACATGTCTAATCTCATAGGACTCATTGGCTACAAAATGTCCAGGAGCTTAGAAGGGCCAAGGACAAAGGATTACAGCCACCAAAAATTGGAACTGATCAGCTGCATACAGACACAGCCCACTGGAATCGATAGGTTCTGTGGGCAGGTAAATTGACACAAATAAAATTTTCAATACTGAAGTGCCCCAATTAAAGCTGATGAGTGCAGAAAATTATTCTGCTCAAACAAACTAAATTGCTGCCACTCAAACACATGTAGAGAACAAAAAATAATTGGACCTGAATATCTAGGAGACAAAAGAGCTGAGTAACATTTCTAGATAAACAAAGTAAGCAGAAAATTGTTGCTCTAGATTTTTTTGGCCATGCCCCACCTAGGCCACTCTAAAATCAAGATGTCCCCCACTGTAACATATACCTTATTCTTATTATTACCTATTCAAAAAGTGAACTCCTACTCACATGGAGGAAGCCCATAATGTCATTAATTTGGTCTAAACAAGCTTCCAAAGAACATGGAAACAAAAGAGGGAAAGGATAGTTTAATTACTGACAAAGAAATCAATAAGAAATTGTTAAAAAAATATAAGCAAATGCAGTTTTGAAAACATATGAGACGTGATATTCATAAATATAAAATAACTAATGACAGCTTTTTCTGTAATATTTTGATCATTTTATATTTTTATTATATTGCAAAATTTTATAATCATTGTTATAATTCATATTATTTTAATGGTAATAATGATTTCTAAGTAGAAAAACCCAAGCTAGTTGTAAAATCATAAATTAAAGGGTTCTTCACCATCCCTTCTATGTTTATATAAATATATAAATGTCTTTATAAAAATACAAAATATTTGTTTATTTTTTTCTATCACTTTAACAGTGAATTTCTGTTTTTTTCATTTTATAAATTGTTTAACGTACCTAAATTCTTGAATTGCCCCGCTAAAAAATCAAATTGCTCCACATTGGGAATCACCACTCTAGATGCTTTCTACAACCACCCAGTCAATCGAAAATGGAACTTTACACTAAAAGAAACCAAACAAATCAGAAAGTAATTCAATTTTCACCTGCATAGCAAAAGCAAGAAAGAAGTGTATACACAATAGCTTTTGAAGGATTATTTTTATTGCACCATGAAGATGATCAAGCACCTCATTGAAGAACAGGGAAAAAAATAATTGGCTCTGAAAGAGTTAAGGCAAAAAGACATTTTGTTTATAGTTTATGAATAAAAAAATAGTCTTCTCCTACTGAGTGAAAGCTTTGCCTGGTCTTCTTGTGTTCTTGTAAGTTGTCCATATTTGATTAACTTATAATTGTCCTGCTACTGGGAAGCCTCCATATCATGCTGAATGGCCAAATAACCAGCCTTATTTTATCCAGGTACACACCAATCGAGGTAGGAATTATCTTTTCCTTATGTTTCAGTCCATATGCTTGTGTTTTGAAATGATTGTGCTTCAGTTTGCTTGTGCAATTGCTGACGCTCTCTGCCTGGTTGCTTTATTGTCTGTTCATTTACCTGAATCATCAGCAGCATCGAGTCTCTCTTTATCTGGGCATATCCATAACACAAAATTAATTATTCTTGATTATCTGTGCTGCTGGCCTGTCAGTTGTCTTCTCTTTTATATCTATCTGTTGTTCCCTGTAGGCAGCAGGTATTGTTCTGAGTATTGTAGAGCAGTACATAAGCAGCTGCATAATAAAAATTTACAATTCTGATTCCTTTACGAGTTCCTGATCAAAATTCTGGTTTCTTCCTTTCTAAGTTGCCCAGATTTTGACGTATGTGTGCTAATGATGTTGAGTTCCCACTGCTCTTTAAATTGTGAAAGTCTGCCCTAGTTTGTTTCCCTGTGTCTCATCTAGGTTTTTAACTTCTGTCACTAAAAAAATGAATGATGTGTTTGTTTTACTTTCCATCATCCATTTGTGGTTCAGTCATTAAATGTTTCATGTACAAAATAGCTAAAGCCAAGGGACACAATCAAAACTCTAAGTTTTGAGGAAAGTTAGGGTGGTAACTACAAATTCATACCGCAAGCTGAGACATTTTAAACATACAGTAAATAATAATCAACTTTAATGTTAATGCTAAATTACAATTCACAGACAAGCAGATAATTTTGAAAAACTTTTAAGGGTTACCTACAATCAGTACTTCTTAACCAAGGTGAGAAATCAGGATGCAGTGCCAGAAAACAAGTAATTCCTACTAGGTGCCCCAAGTGAAGTTCAGTTTTGACCCAGGAGAGACACAAGGCAGGTGACACTTAGTTGGGCAGGACAGCTGTACACACACACCAGAAGCAATGTAGCTGTGTCTATTAAAGCAGCAACAACCATACTTTTCATTCCACTTTATGCTTAATCCTATCATGTACATCTTATTTGTGCTAATGCTGAACACACCCAGCTAGCACATGCGTCATTTTCATAGCTTAGTACAGCAAGCCATCTCTTTATAATGTGCCAGCTCTCTAAGTCTTTCTTACCTCCTTCCTGCCTACATAACCTGCCAACTGCAATTAGCTGTCTCTGTTTGTCCACACTGCCAGCCAAACTCAATTTGGCCTACTGTAGGCATTGTTCTTGTTTTCCTGTGCAGCTGCCCTATCCCACTGAAGCATTGACTGCCCTGTGTCTTTAATATTTCCCTGCTTCTCCTCATGGAAAATATGATTATGGTTAGGAAAAGATATTCTGCTTATGAAAGGTTCTTCTTTTATGCCACAATTCCAATGGTGTTTAGGTATTTGAACTCTCCCACTTAACTTAGACAATTTAGAAGATTTAAAAGAAAATATGTATTGTTTCTGTTTATTACCATGGCATGAATATGACACAGGGGACTCAATAAGATCACATTAAGTCCTCAGAAAAAGATTTGGGGAGCAAATAGCTTATTGTATGCCAAGTTCCAAACTGTTGGATGTATTTCACTTTTTGTTTTTTTAATTTGTGTTTTTCCTGTTGGCATTAGGCAAATAGAAATGTACATCAGTAATTGCTGTTATGGTCACATGCAAATACATATGTCATTCTTAAAATCATTGGAATATGCCAGTTTTAAACAATGATATCTCAGTAATCCCTTCCTCAATTCACAAATGGTAAAAAAGGAACAATTTTTTCTTTATTTGTTTCTTGTAAAATGTTTTTTGTAAATAACTGCACTAAGCACACATTCTGATGATATACTTAAGAAAATGTAAATAAATCATAAGCCCATATGCTTCTTAAAAAAGCCAAATAGTTAACTCTAGCAGAGTAACATGGTGCTGATGCAGAAAAAAAGATATTAGAATCATTCCATCAACTAAATGAAACCAATGCTGATAACTACTCCGTCAAAATCTTTATTGGGGCCATAAACATTGCTTTTCAAAGTTCAAAAAGCTGCACAAAGATCCCAAATCAAATCATTGTTAAAAGCTAGAGATATTGAACTGAGAAAATATGTGACAATATTTGCTGCATGCCTTTAGGCTAAGGCAAGGAAATGTATATGCCTCCTGTTTTTATGGCTCTGAATTAACCTAGATTTGAAAGTGAAACATGAAACAGTGCTTTTATACGTGATTGCTTTCATTTAGTTTGATTGCTTTAAAATGTCAAAGTGCATTTTATTGAATACTGTATTTGGATACTATTCCTCTAATGTACACACTTTTCTCATCTTTGAAAGCTTTTGTATACTGCAATGTATTGTTTTATTTCACTCATAGTGCATATCCTGTCATTTTGTTAATGCATTTCATTCAAGAGTGTGTGTTATTACTCATAGCTAAGCAGAAATGATTATTATAAACAGCTTTGCTTCACAGATGGCATTTCTATTCATGCACAACATTTAGAAAAAGCTATTGTAAGCCTCGGCATTGGCTATGTGCTTAAGGAAAATAGATTTCTCAGTTCATAACTGAATCCTTTAACTTCCTAATGAAACATGCCAAATATGCATAAAACAATCCCTTGTCATTCATTATATTGTTTTTCATAATAAAGTGCCTTATAAACTGATAACTAGCATGTTAGCTTTCAATTAAAGAAAGTATTCCATCCAGCAAAATTATGTAATCTTAAAAAGAGTCCAGAAATTCTGAAACTGTACATGTGACTTTTCTATTTTTTATCCACACTTTAATTTTTATTAAGATAAAAGTAATAAAAAAAAACACATCAGATTTACTTTACCTGTTTATTTACAGTTGGTTGGATATATATTGACAATGCTTCTTTCTTTTAAACTGTTTTTAATAATCTAGAGAAATGACTTACAGTCCCCGTTTGACATATATATAAATAACCGTTTCTTTTAACATTATAATGTATCTACATTTAAAGGTGGCTGTACATTTCTTTATTTTAGAAAGTAATGCAATTCCTGATTATCTGTTTCCAGCATAAACTAATGTACACATGGTTAATTGAGAGCATTGCATTTTAAAGTTTAATCAATTTTATTGTATGGAATTTAACATGCAGGTTTTTTTTTCAACTGTTACAAAATGAAGCATTTTCGAAAATGTGATATCTTGTGTTGTATGGGGTGTAATGTGAGATGATGATACACCCTTTGAACAGAATATATCCATGGAAATTACCCTTAATTTTATCAAAGATTTATTATCCATATCAGTAATCAATACAGACTGTTTGTGGTTAGTCATAGGTCTGAGCAGCAACTAAGTCTGAGACAGGCAGCAGGTCAGAAACACTAGAATTCAGAAAGAAGATAGAATGACAAAACTAAAATGCTAAGCAAAAACCAAGGTCAAGAAACAAAGCAAAGTTCCTTTCACCATCTCATTTTAAATTGCCTGCAACTGAAATACTAAAAAAGTTTTGTTTAGTGAAAAAAGAGATTTTAATACACTGTCAGTACCAGTGTACTTCCATTACTCTGTAACACATTTAACCAGCAACAGTGATTTCATAAAATATAGATGCAACCATGCACAGATAGGGAGACAATGGCAGCGAATCTCTGACAAAACATTGTTAGAATAACAGTAAAATTGTTTTAACTGTAAGGAGACCAGGGATGATGTCCCAGATCCCTGCGTGGAGTTTGTATGTTCTCCACATGTCTGCATTGGTTTCCTCCCACAGTCCTAAGACATGCAGGTAAGGTGAATTGTCGATCCTAAACTGGTCCTAGTGTGTGGTTGGGGCATGTGTGTGTGTGTGTGTGTTCACCCTGAGATGGACTGGTCGCTTGTCCAGGGTTTGTTCCTGCCTGCGCTCTATGTTCAGTATGAGTGGGTTAAACAATGATTGACTTTCCTGTATATAACTGTAATGAAATACATTTTGAGTATTGTTAAGCTGTTGTTACCGTTAAACATGTTGCTGAAAATACAAATGATGTCTTCAATATCAATCTGAACTGTATTCTGCTAAAGTTCTCCTGTATAAAAAAAGAATAGTAGGTAGGATCACTAAAAATCTGATCAAGCATTGTTAACTGTTCCACAGACTTTTGATTAACCCCATGACACTATTCACTGCAGTATAACAATGTGTTTAACTTTATCTTAAGCACATTATTTGCAAAAACACAGATCACACTGAAGGACCAAATGCTATGCAAAGCAGGCATATGCTATATTTATAAAATACATATGTTTATGTCAATCACATTAATTTTACAAAAAAGGAATTTTTTTGTGAAATTTTCATAACCACAGGCAGCTATCAATAAGGAGTTTCAAAATAATCATCAATATGGTTTTCTAAGTACTTGCAGAACGTGACTCATTCAAGTGGTTTTCCTTTATTTTTTTAATAGATGGGACCACTGCCTATAGACCCTCTTTTATGTTTCTTCACATTTAGCTTAAAGATTTAACAGAACACCACTTAATAAAAACGTTATCTCTCTTTCTATTAAAATCATCTCTATAGAATAAAGTGTCATGTTTTAAAAAAACAAACAAAAGAAAACAAAAAAAAACAATGTACTGTAGTATCATCAGTACATTTAAATAATTGTGAGCTGGAGATGATATTTGGTTCTCACTTGTTTGCAAGATGTTAAATCCTTAAAAAAGAACCTTGTGTGGTGTCAATTATAATAACAAAGACTAGTTAGAGTTAAATTTTATTTCCTGGCTTACTAGGTGCATTGGCGATTCTAAATTGTCCCTAGTGTGTGCTTGGTGTGTGGGTGTATGTGTGTGTGCGCCCTGCTGTGGGCTGGCGCCCTCCCCGGGGTTTGTTTCCTGCCTTGCGCCCTGTGTTGGCTGAGATTGGCTCCAGCAGACCCCCGTGACCCTGTAGTTAGGATATAATGGGTTGGATAATGGATGGATGGATAGCTTACAATAATGAGAAAAATGAACAACCTCAGAAAAATCTTGTATTTAACTGGAGTTTATATCAATGTTTCATTCTGTAGATAAGGTTGAATAGTACTGTATGAAATATACTGTCCACGTGTAAAATCTTAACTGGACGTCAAGTTCGCTCCAAGACGTTTAAAGATTGTTTAACATTAGCATCTGCAGTACCCCTTTCTGCTCAATAGACATACTGGTTTGTGTCTAAAAGGAATGTGCCTTGCAGAAGAAGGCATTTTAATACAGTCTACAAAAAATACTTAATTGGAATTAACGTTAGAGCAAATGGATGTAAGTCATTTTTGTGGGCACCATGATAATCCTGGTACTTTTCAAAGGTAAAGGAATACTGCACTGTCCACTGCCCATTAAAACAGCTTCTGAAAAGAAAGTGTTAAATGGTCAATGCATGTATTTATGTTTTTACAAGTGATTCTGTCTGAGCCTTAAACTTTGACTGGTTTTAATAATGATTTAGAAGCATGATTGGTAATTTAAATATCTGTAATTGCTCCCTGAAAACCTTAAACTATTCTTAAATTAAAATCAAATCTGTTATAGAAATTATTCAGATCATTTGGAAAGAAAAACAGCATTCGTTAATTTTGTCATTTTTTATGACAGAATCAAAATATGTACAATATTTATGTATTCCATGAGACCCTGAACTGAATTAAGTTGGTTTTTATAATGTTGCATTGTATTATGCTTCTGATATTAAGGTCAGCTGCTCAATGTAAAATAATCAGGCAATCTGACCATTTTTAATAATTCATAGTGATATAAATTTCCTTTGTTCTGATCTGTACAGTATATTATTTTAACCTCGCAATCTTCTAAAAAATGAAAAGATTAAAGTGGGATGGCTTTGATTCTTTTATGTTGGTTAAGTACTTCATGAATAAAGCCTTCATATTATTTCTTTTTTAGCTATTTAGTGTTTGTGTCCTCCTGGGATATTATATTTTATAGAATACTACAGTTCTGAATATCCTTTATAATTAATATTGAAAGAATATTTAGCTGCCAGTTTATATTTGGTTTTATAGATGAATACAAATGTAATTTTATAGAGCTGTTTATGTATGCTTTCCTTAATTTCCCAGGAAACATTCAGTAATTATTCAAAGGTCGTAAAGCTTTTAGCTTTTACAGCTGCATGGGATCATTTGAAATTATACGTCTTCAAAGAACAGGCAAAATATTAAAAAAATGAAAACAAACAGTGATTATGTTGTCAACATTTCATCAAACTCAGGATGCACACACACAGTGTTTTTATCTTTATCCCAATTACAAAATGCTGTCAGATATAATTTATGGGTATGTATGTTTGTTATGCAAAATCTGTACCTGATAATTTCTGATTTCTAAAACATCATTTCACAGTGTAGAAAAAAGAATCATTCAGTTAATTGAAAAGATGGGAAAATGAAGTGTTTAGAGTAGGACACCAACAACTTTGAATTAAAAAATAAAAACAAACTTATTTTATACAGTGTCCTTCTGTGGAGAACTCCACTCCAAGGAATTTCTTGACTATATTGTGCAGCAATTCTGTACACATTTGTACAAATAACACTAGCAGAAAAATAAATTACTTATTTGAGGTTACAGTCACTAGAGATGATCAGACCAGCATCCTTGTGATTTAGAATATTAATAACTCAACCAATAGTGCTAACAAATAGCAACTCTAATAATCAGTGATGGCTGGTGACTATCTTCTTAGGAGGTACAAACTGTCACCCTCTCCAAATAATTTTAACAGATAGCCGGAACACAATAACAGAAAGTAGAACCCATGACTCTGTTTGTAGAAGTTATAATATTCAATTTAATCACAGTAGTCCCTGTCTTTATTGAAAATGCCTTAGCTTACAAAGGATTTGCATTCTAAAAAGCAAATTGATAGTGTAAATGGTATGAATGTATTATTAATATCAATAAGGAATGAGACAATACACTTAGCTAAGGGTACAATTCATTTTGTGATTCAGGCTTCATAATGATATAATATTCACAAAATATGAAAATGTTTTAAACAGCATGTGCCTACTATTAAGGGAAGTAAACTGAAAACATTTTGGGACTTAAAGAATTAATTTATTATTAGACATTCATTAAGTTATCCGATTCTTTAGGGAAGAAACATCATGAGATGACATACAGTATCCTCTGCCTCTGTGCCATGTGCTTTTGATGAGCTCCTGCCTGTTTCACTCAGGTCTCAACAGTCCCCTTGTATCTCCTCTCTGGAATGCACATAAATAAAGTCAAAAAATGTAAACTGTTATTAGCCCAATAATACCCTCCTTCTATTTCTTTCTCACTCATATACACATGTGGTCAACAACATAATCATGTACCTCATCAACATAACAGCTAGAAATGTCCTTGAAGACGTTGTTCTTGGTGCCATCATTTGAAAATCATTTGCATTTGGTGTCATAGCTTCTTCAATTACTGCATTCACTGGCATTGTGATAGATATTGTGGGGATGTGTTTATTACCGCCCTGCGGTGGGCTGGCACCCTGCCTGGGGTTTGTTTCCTGCCTTGCACCCTGTATTGGCTGGGATTGGCTCCTGCAGACCCCCGTGACCCTGTATTTAGGATATAGCCGGTTGGATAATGGATGGATGGAAGTTTATTACCAACAAATGTAGTAATTGACTTTATTTCTCTCTATTATATAAAAAAATCCTCGGACGAGATGAGACTTTTTAGCCTGGGATGAGACGTGACTTTTTCAGAGAGATACTTTCAAGTCCCGTGAGACAAGACTTTGTGCCAAGAGATTTAACTGTGCCCTGGGCAGGAAATAAAAGGCAAAGAGTAGATGACAAAATAGAACGTTGTAAAGAGGTTGAAAAACATTCGTGCAATACACATGCAGAGCAGGTTAGAAATAATGAAAGTACTCAAATTCGAAAGTCTCAAAAAAATGGTAGTATAGATTGCATTAGCGCAAACAATAGGAAATTATTACTCTGTGAAATAACGGAACAGCAAAAAGAGATTGAATATATTGTTTGGATTTAAACTTCAAGTCAGAGATCGTCTAATTCATGTTACCATCAGGGAAAAATAGTGTTTCTTCCCAATGAAGAGGCGTATCCATGAGAATTAAAAGATTTGCTGTTTGGTGAAATCCACATACGCAAGCGGCAGAGGTCTGAAATGGATAGCACGTAGCGCAGGCCTGGGGGTTGGCAGGCAAAGTGAGCAGGGAGCAAAGCCCCCTAATATTTTAATAATTTAATACAGGCTTCTGCATCTGTAATGTCTGAAACATCCAGAGTAGGGATATCCTGAGTTTCCCATTTTTAATGCTCAATTTAGACCTTCACTGTTATTGATGCCAGTGTGAAGTTCATATACTGTAAATATCTCATTTGAAATATGTAATTTGCCATTTCCGAAGCTGGTGCAATGATGTTGACATTAAATGTTGTATACAGATAGTAAGAGCAAGCAAGTCGAGTTCCCAAATAGCACTGACAAATTTTTCTCAGTGTCATTATCATAGACTTTAATAGACTTGTTAACATCCATTCAACTTGGAATGTTATACTTATATTCTAGCTTTCAAATCAGATTTTTATATTCCCTGTTTTCAATAGCAGAGAAGGGGCTCATCTCATGAACTATGAGCTATGTACAGTACATTCCAAGGGCATTTTGTAATTTCCTGAACTCTCTGGGACATTGATGGGAATTTGTTGCTGAATGGCTATCTGCAATATCAGTGGTCTTCTCTGTTGAATGTTTGGTGTTTCAGCTCTAAGACAATGTTTTTCAGCTAATTTCTGATGATAATGGTATTTTTCTATCATTTTCATGATGCAGCGACTGCAATATGGAAGCACAGATATACAAAGTTTACTCTGTCATTGACATTCTCGTTACTTATTGGAAATCCAAAAATTTCCAGACCAGTACATACATTCAGTGTGGCCATTCCACAATGAAACACAATTCATTGAATGATGTTAAAATGAACCACTATCTCTCCTGTTCTTTTTTAATTAAACTAAGTAAATAATCTAAAGCACATTGTATGTTCATTTTAAACATTAGATCATTGCTCAAATCATTGTCCCAAATTTTGGACAAGAAATGTGGTGCACCCACATATGGCTATACTAGCAATATTAGAAATCTAATTAGCAATACTAGGATAAACTTTATGTTGTAAAACATATATTTTCCTGATCTATCCAATTACAGTTCCAGTTACATCAAAGCTTGGGGTATGAGGTTGTGGCCTAGGCCATGCAGTAATGACAGTTTCTTCTTTCTTTGCCTGCATTGTAATTTATTTTCCATCCACAAGACAGAGTTGAGAGCTATGATACAAATTAAGCATATTCACACTTGCACTTACATCATGAGACTGAAACATGTGTATTTGAAAGTATCCTGTGTTTTATCAATTTCATTGCAAGCAGGGTTATAATGAAAGAGGCATCAGGTTGTGATATAGAGGGTCTGTAGTTTAGTAACTGGTGGGTGGTTTTTAAATAAATAAATAACTACACAAACAGTTGGCTCAATCTCCATGGGTGTGCGTGCTCGTGTGGCAGCATGAGGTTGATAGAGTGATGGAGATGGGTGCACCTGCACGTGAGGGTGTGGTCTGTCTTGAATGCTTCATTAGCTTCCTGCAGTTCGCAATTGTGGCACTGCACCTACAGTGGCATATAATGGGAAGTCAGACAAGAGAGGGAGGAACAAGCTGGAACAAAGAAAGAAGCCGAAAATGAAAAAAGGTTAAGGAAGTTTGGTCAGCCAGTACACTGGAGTGGAAGCAAGCAGCTTTACACCCAAACGTCAGTATTTATAAAAGAAAGCATGATAGGTGGATGTGCGTGTATGTATGGCAACTCTAACTCATCTGTACTCAACATTTCGGAGAACTGAGAAATAATGACAACCTGAATAAAATAGGAAATGCAACCAAACCAGCTAAATGAAAACATATGTGCACAATAAATCATATCACTGAGCTATTATTAAAATGTGCGTTGAAGTGACAAATTTATTACACATCAAAAGTAATGTACAGACACTACCGTAGTTTGCTTTTAAGAGGGCCAATTCTACATATTTGCAATATAGAACTTTTTGATTGTTTTGTCAGTTTGTATAGCATACCTATTGTCACTTCTCAAGGAACTAACTAGCTGACAGGTCAGCAATATGTCAGCCAAGCTTCATTCCATCATGCCTGCTGTACTGAAAATGATTAACCAACCAATGAGATGCTATATTCAGTTTCTGTTTGATGTTGGTGTACATATATAAAACAGGTTTCTGCTGAAATAAAAAGATGATTTGCAGTCTGGTCCAGTTTACATAACATAACTCATATTCTAATTAGGTGTGCCTAATTACTTATTAATTATTATTGCTCCTACTCTGTTCAGTGCTTGTATGGGCTGGGTGTTGGGCAAGGTCGTGGGGTCCAGCGGCTGTGGGGCATCTGTTGTTGAAGAAAGATTCACGGATCTTGACTTTTCTGACGATGCTGTGATCTTCGCGGAGTCAATGGAGGCTCTGATCGGGGCGCTTGAGAGACTGAGCGAGGAGTCTGAGTGTCTGGGATAAAAACCAAGATCTAGGCCTTTAATGACCTCTTGGGCTCAGTCATCAGCAGTGTGTATGTTTGCGGAGAGAGTTTTGACCTTGTCGAGAAGTTTACTTACCTTGGCAGTGACAATCATGTCTCTGATGACTCTTCCTATGAAGTCAGTAGACGGATTGGGAGATCATGGGGGGTCATGAGGTCGCTGGAAAGGGATGTGTGGCGCTCCCGATATCTATGCAATAGGACAAAGGTCCAAGTCTTTAGAGTCCTGGTGCTTTCTGTCTTGCTATATGGTTGCGAGACATGGACACTATCCAGTGACCTGAGACAAAGACTGGACTCCTTTGGTACTGTGTCTCTCCGTAAAATCCTTGGGTACTACTGGTTTGACTTTGTGTCGAATGAGTGGTTGCTCATGGAGTCCCAAATGAGGCACATTACCTGCATTGTGAGGGAGTGTAATTTACGGCATTACGGCCATTCGGCGCGTTTCCCCAAGGGTGACCCAGCTCATAAGATCCTCATTGTTGGTGACCCGAATGGCTGGACCAGGCCAAGGGGTCGCTCACGTAACACCTGGCTGCGGCAGAGAGAGGGTAATTTCCGGAGGGTGGGTTTGTCTGTCAGGGGTGTTGCCAACTGGGATCCTGAGTTGTTTTGTTGTGCAGTGAGTGCGGCAACGCACTGTACCAGTGCATGCTCCCCAACTTGACTTGACTTGACTTGTACCTTTTGAGAAAAAAAAGTCTGGTTTTATTTATTGGAAGCAGTTACATTCCATTAATGCACAAGTCATATATAATGCTAAGATGAGAATGACAACCATCATGGCTTGGTGGCCAGGGTAAAATTATGATTCATTTATTTTGAAGCAAAGTACCTTTGGCAGACAACTTGCTCTTGGTACTGTACGTGGTGGTTGGCTTGTTGGTAAGGCAACTGGCTGAACCCTCAGTTTGTCATATGGCATGTACTACTCACTGTTTAACAGCAATAATGTCATTATATGTGCCAGGTAATAATGGCAACCCATACAGACGCTGGTTCCTTACACCTTTCTGACTCAGGGAGCACAGAGGAGAGGTGTTAGAATGCCATACATGCTCCTGCCACATTCAGGTGAGGAACATAGCATGATGCATTAGGAGGGAGGCTCCTCTATGAGCCCATGAAGGTCTGCCTCATCATGATTGTATATGTTTGAGGCTGATTAGCATAATCCATATATGGTTGCTTCAGGATGGCAGCGGGGCAGAATTAGAGGCACGTTCCCGTACACACATTTACAAGAAAACTATGATATAGGTAAAAAAAGTGAATATTGTACAAATGTTTGTTATTCAACATTTTTTATGAATCACATTTTTTTGCCATATTTATTTTCCTATCTTTGGCATATGCATTTTTTTTATTTCGAATTCACACAGTTTTATCTGTACTAATAAAAGGCAAAGCCCTCACTGACTGACTGACTCACTGACTCATCACTAATTCTCCAACTTCCCGTGTAGGTAGAAGGCTGAAATTTGGCAGGCTCATTCCTTACAGCTTACTTTAAAAAGTTAGGTAGGTTTCATTTCAATTCTACGCGTAACGGTCATAACTGGAACCTACTTACGTACATATATACGGCCATAGCCTGCAGCTCGGTCGCCGTATTAGGCAGAGTTGCGTCCTCCATCAGCACACCTACCACGTAATTGACTGCCTACCCATATAAGGCCGTCAATCCAATAGACACGCTGCCGCTAAATATTCGCGGGTGAAGGTCTGTGCTTATGCAAACGAAGATGAGATGGTCAGGCATAGACTAGTGTTTGGCACAAACTCAGCGAAAGTGCGAAAGAAACTTTGAAGTGCCGGGTCTTAGCTAACATTAAATAAAGCCGTGGACATCGCAAGATTGCACGAGATAGCACAAGCACAACTGAGAACCTTCGATGCATGTACTCTGAGTGGCTCACGTGAACTGACTGTTAACGCAGTACGCAGAGAACAAGCGAGAGCTCCAAACAGCGCTGAACAAAAAACGCATTACACAATTGAGAAGGCAGAAAAAGAATATGAAGCGAGTGACGCATACAAGCATATTCATAAGTGAAGCCTCCTGCCGAAACAAAGCATGGTGTAAACCTTAAGCTTAAATTAAGTTCATAGACACGCTACCGCTGGCGTTTGTCATGCCTACGACGAATACGATATTCGCGAGATACAGGTTTAATGAGAAGACGCAGGGTATAAACAAGACTTTTAATCACTTTGTAACGGAGTTAAAATTGCTGTAACGGAGTTAAAATTGCTGGTGAAGGACTGTGCTTATGCAAACGAATAGGAAAGCAAGGTGTAAAGCTTAACTTTAAATTAAGTTCATAGACACGCTGCCGCTGGCGTTTGTCATGCCTAAGACGAATACGATATTCGCGAGATATAAGTTTAATGAGAAGACGCAGGGTATAAACGAGACTTTTGATCACTTTGTAACGGAGTCAAAATTGCTGGTGAAGGACTGTGCTTATGTAAATGAAGATGAGATGGTCAGGGATAGACTAGTGTTTGGCACAAACTCAGCAAAAGTGCAAGAGAAACTTTTAAGTGCCGGGTCTGAGCTAACATTAAATAATGCCATGGACATTGCAAGATCGCATGAGATAGCACAAGCACAGCTGAGAACCTTCAATGCATGTACTCCGAGCCGCTCACATGAACTGACTGTGAACGCAGTATGCAGAGAACAAGGAAGAGCTCCAAAGAGCGCTGAACAAAAAACGTATTACACAATTGAGACGGCAGCAATAGAATATGAAGCGACTGACACATACATGCATATTCATAAGTTCACCTACTGCGGAAACAACCCACTATGTCAATGCCCAGCTAAAGGAAGACAGTGTAAAAAATGTGGTAAATTGAAGCACTTCGCTAAAGTTTGTAGGACTGGGAAAGGTAAATCAATGCATGCAGTGTGTGATGTCTCAGATAAAGAGGAAGATGAGCTGTTTATTGATGCAGTAGGACAGGAACAACCCTCTGACGCTGAACAAGCCTTTGTAGACATATCAATAGGAAAGCAAGGTGTAAAGCTTAAGTTTAAATTAAGTTCATAGACATGCTGCTGCTAAATATTCACAGGCAAATCCATAACTTAATACTGGGAATGCCTGTTAAACATCTTAGATTCACGAGTACCGATTTGGGTGGTGATCACTTCGATGAATGAAACCTGTTATCTTTACAACGGTTGACAACGGAGATGAGATGGTCAGGGATAGACTAGACAAACACGGAATGTAACTTGAGCACCACACATCCTCCAAATACGAACATGATAGAAAGAAATAATGATAATCAAATCCTTGATGACAGCATCACTCATAACACAAAACAATTACATTGACAATCATGTTATGTTATTTTTAAAATGTTTCCTTTTCTTTTTCATAACTTCTTTAACACACTACTTCTCCGATGCTAGTACTGTAAATAAAGCCCATGAAGAGAGTTAGCAACTCTACCTTTCAGACTGATCTGAAAGGTAGAAAACTTAATGCATTACAGAAATATGCACTAATAAACTTATAGAATTTTATTATCTTTGGATTCACGAGCAGCTCTAGCCAGGGTAAGCTATTCTTACTTAGTAAAGTCACTTTGTTAGTCATTTGTACAAAGACATAAGCATTTCAACAATTATGAAACATTACTTGTCCTCTCTTTTTCTGTATCTTTTCTTGGTATCCTGCTGTAGCACTTGGTGACATTGCTCTAATGACAAACTTTCTCTGTTCCCCCAATACTAAGTGGCCATAGTTCAAAAAGCAATTAATGAACAGATAGTGCTGAGCTATTCTATGAAAACAGCCATACTCATAGCTGTGAACAGATATACCAGACATAGAAAATGTGATTATGCAGTATTTATTTTAATATTTTAAAACATATGCACAATGAGTAAGTTATGAAAAAAACAAACTAAAACAATGTCTTTTTAAAGTTTATGAAATTTTCTAAAGTCTAAGTAAAAAAAAAATCTTAAAAATACTAGCAGTAAAATTATTTCTAGTAGATACACATAGATAATATAATTATGCTAATACAGGTGAAATGTGTACAAATTTTCTCTTTTTGTAACAATTCTTGCAGCTGCAATTTGAAAGAGCAGTCACAGATGTATATCATTTTATGGTAGTCTTGATAGTACTGCACTCCAATAATCTAAATAAATAAAGATTAGTATACTGATAATAATGATAAACTATTAATCTAATGAACTGAGTAGAAGAATAAAGTATTAAATAAATAGTGGATTATGCTGCTCTCTCACAGCTCCAATGGCATTATAGTATATAGTATTCTTTTTGAATCATGAACTGGTCAAGTCAGTGTGAAGACTATATACTCATCCATTGTCTTTGGGAGTTTTTTTCTTATTTAATATCCCTGTCTGAGTGAGTAAGCCTGCATTGTATAGAATACTAACTGTGCCAAAATGATATACTGTAAATAAAATGTCATGTATGAAACAATCACATTAACAAGTACAGCAATATATTTCAATGAGTTAAATTTATTAAAAAACATATTAAATAATTTTATTATTATGAAATATAATGTCATTGTTGTAACAGAAAGTGCCTAAAAAGAAATTACATAGCACACATTAATGTTGAATGCACACAGCTGGAAATTCCAGGTGACATGCTTCTAGATGACCTTTGTGGAGACAATACTCATGAGAACCTCTTTATCAACATGGATATTTTAAAGAGCACTTACCTGTACGAGTGTTCCTTATATATTGTAATTAGTCTTAAAAAAGCATTATACTTTGGCCAGCGGTGTGCTCTTCAGATAGGTGGGGTTAAATGCTTAAGTGGCAGTGACTCATTAGACAGGAATAAGAAGCTCTGCACTCTACAAACCTGTAGAATATTCAGGGAAACAGGAGAAGTAGGAGTAGGGGTTGTGGGTTGAGACTATTAGTGTCTTGTTCTGTGTTGGTTCTTTTTGGAGACATTTGCCGTGTATTGTAACAGCACAATTAGATTATTATTGTTATGTTACAGCCATTTTTTTTTTCTCATGGTTTGTATATATTCAATGTTTTATTGATTTTGTAATTGTTCATGTTCTAATGTTATTTCTACTAGATTTGTGTAGTTTTTTGTTATTTTTAATTTGTTCCTTTCAATGTGAATCCATTGATTGTATTACCTGGTTAGAGTTCCAGGAGGTAGAATACCCTGATGTCATTGTTGCTGGGTGCTCATTCTGGGTTCATATTCTCAGCCAGAAATAAGACTCAGCAGTGATGCATTGAGTTTGATTGGAGTCTGTTTTGTATGCGTTGAGTTCCATTTGGATTTACTGGTCTTCTGACTTATTTTTACTTCTGTCTTTGGTTTCGCTTATGAACTCAGGAATTTAGAGTTGCCTGCCTTAGGAATGCCTTTTAGACCACTATTACATTCACCTTTTAGTTATTTTCCCTTTTATGTTTTTCACTTCTCAGAAATTCCACATTTTTGCATACAACAGTGATTTCTGAAATGCTCACAATGTCACAGTTTGCTGGAAGTTTTATCTACACTACATACATTCTATGTGTTAGGTTACAGATATCCCAGAAATCAATGTCTTCTCCCAGACTCCTGAGTCCCAATATCCTGGAAATCCCTTCTGAAAACCCTAAGGGAGACAAAAGGGGTGTCCATTAGACAACCATGATACCAGCAATTCCTAGAAATTTCTGCTCAAGGCCCCCTCGTCCCTTCACTGCGCAAATGCCCTTCACTCAAACCTTCCTGAAAACAGTTTGGCAAGGGTGGGATGTTTGTGCTTACCACTGCCTGATGTGCAATGTTCACTTTACATCATGCCTCAACATATGCAATCATTTAAAGTGAACTCTGTATAAGCAAATGCATTATATATGAATTAATGTGCATTACGTCAGCTCAGCTGCTGCTTGTAATGAACATAGCTCACAACAGTTGGTCAGTCAGTAGTCCATAGTAATCACACCAAAACAATACATTTTGGAAAATGAGAATATTTGACTGCTTTTTGTCCATGTTCCCTGCCCTCGTTAATTATTTGGATGTAGTGGGTGCCTCTGCAGTACTGAACATGCCTCTAAAATCAGCATGCTTCATTCATGGAGTTTACTAGTGTAGTACTGTCTATAGTCACTGTTGTAATTTTACTTCAAACTAAAATGAAAAGTGAGCAATTATGAACCAGGGGATGTTCTCTTAAGTACAATAAAATAGGAAAGGAAATAACTGAAAGTACATAAATTAAAAAATGGATTATGATCATTGAATGTACCAAGCAGTATAAAGCTTTGGAAAAACTGTAGAAAAAAATGACAAAATTAAGTAATCTAAAAATGTGTTTTACTATATACTGTATAGTGTAACAGGAACACAAAATCTTTGGTTTCTCATTGTATTTCATTTGTACTTCATAAAGGTAGAAATACAGTATACTATTCTGAAAGTTGTACCAAATAATTATTTTAACTGAAACTGTTTTGTTTAATTGAGGGACACATCTTTTTATAAAATGCATTTTGTTTACATATAATTTAAATCAAACACATTAACATATTATTCTGATTATTTACATTTTACTTTTCATAGAATAAATAATGCATTGTGCATTTTAGCATGTGTTTCTAACTTAGTTTTTCTTTAAATTCTAGATGTTCTTCAGTAGTTTCTCTAATACTTAAATTAATTATTCTTAGTGAGTAGGTAATGTTTTGATGCTGTGTCAGATTACAGTGTCTGCTCAGTTGAGATTTATTTGGCTTAAATGGATTATTGACAGTTGTGTGAGATTTTATTTATTGAAGTAGTAATCTCTAAACTTTGTGAACAAATTTCTTTAGCTCACAGTTATACTTTTATTTACTTCATGATAAACCTATAATGAAAATCAGAAATTCACCAGATTACAAAACTCTTCTTATAATGATTCTTGTTCATATAGTTTCAGCTCATACTCTTAAGAGTACTGATCAAATCTAACTGCAAAGTGCTATACATTTCAAAAGCATGCAAATGAAAATTAATTTAATTCATTCTTAAATTGATGTATTTTTTTAAACTTAAGTGATATCTTAAACAATATCATTGACATACTTTAAAATCAATTTTCAAATAGCTATAGTATAGGGGTGTTTTGGCTTGCGAGCTACTTTTAAAATGATCAGGTCGAAATGATCTACCTACCTTAAAAATGCTATATATATATATATATATATAAGTGCTTGAAAGTTTGTGAACCCTTTAGAATTTTCTATATTTCTGCATAAATATGACCTAAAACATCATCAGATTTTCATTCAAGTCCTAAAAGTAGATAAAGAGACACCAGTTAAACAAATGAGACAAAAATATTATACTTGGTCATTTATTTATTGAGGAAAATGATCGAATATTACATATTTGTGAGAGGCAAAAGTATGTGAACCTTTGCTTTCAGTATCTGGTGTGACCCCCCTTTGCAGCAATAACTGCAACTAAACGTTTCCGGTAACTGCTGTAAATTAAGCTCATTCAACATGTTGGTCAGATCGGAAAAAAAATACCAAGTCTAGCGGCCATTGATCGTTATTAAGTTGCTTGTATTCTGCATGTTTAATGACAAGGAGAAACTCCTTTTTCTCCAGCCAGGGATCTTGAAATCTCAGCTGGAAGTTTTCCCTAGCCATCTGTCTCAACGAAGGCATCTTTTATCATCTCTCCATCTTGGAAGGACTTCTTATGCTTAATGATGGAGTGACTCACTCGAAATGATGCTTCAGTGCATCTGCCTTTGCTTATGAATTCAGCTGAGTGAAAAATGCCGGCTGTCCGATTAACTGGGATTTTAGTTCCCTCTCCTTTCTCTTTCTCAGATCGCTTTTCAGAAGGAAGTCAGTTTTGTGTTTTTTATGAAGAGTTTGAAAGCCGTTCCACATGTTCCTTCTTTGGAATAGCAATAATAGATTGATAGATCAGACAAACGCACTTTGATTGTGTCATTGCGAGAAAAAATCCTCTTCCAATTCCACATCCATTCCATACATTTTTTTTTAAATCCTTTCTTTAGTCAACATAAATTAGAAGGGTAACTAGATCACAACCGAAGTTTTGTAGTACCTCGCGCGTTTGATTGCGCGTGCGGGATGACCAGTGTGTTAGAAGAAAAGAGATCTCAGACTGGCCGCCCTGTATGTCAATCAAGTGGCAAATGCCATAGGGAGGATATATAGACTAATGGTTAAAAAAATTTTTTTTTGAATGCAACGCGATCTACCTGCACTACCTTTCCAATCTACTATTCGATCGCCATCGACGTATTGGGCACCCCTGCTATAGTATGTAGCAAGACAATTAACAGAGATATCTGAAAATCAATGTCAAGGCTCTAAAAATGCAGTTCACTATTGCAGATATCTGAGACTTGTTTCTAGATATGACATATTCCATTTTGAGATATCTCAAATGCATATCTCAATTACTTTTGCAGGTACAATATCTTAAAATAATTACCTGTGCATTTCAAAATATCTCAGATACATTTTAACATAGCTCATATTGATCTTGCATGCATTTTAAAATGTCTGAAATGTATTTTGAGATATCTCAAAAACCATTTCCTGTAAAATTTTCTGTTTTTTCAATGATACTTCTGGACTATCATGAAATAAGTGGGACGATATTATGAGATATCTTGAAATATGTTTCAGATATCTAAAAATGAACGAGATGCAAGATATCTCAAAAATAACTTCTCATTTCAAAACAACTAAAATGCATTTCAAGATATCTTAAACTAGATAGGAAGTCCTATTGAAATTATTGGCAATTTCACATAAAGTTAGTTTGAGACATCCTGAATTGCATTTCAGATATCTTAGAATGCCTACAGACTTATTTTAAGATAGGGCATGTCGGGAGCTGGAGTTTAGTAACGTCCTGTTGGGTTCCGTGGGGGCTGCCAGGGGGAGCTGTAAAGCCCTATAGAGGACCTTCAGTGCACCTGGGAGTGATTCCAGGTAATACCGATGAGCCACCTGTAACACTCCCAGGACCTGAATAAGAGGAGCCGCCTCACTCCATTGAATGGCCAGAGTCAGGAGAGAGAAGACAAAGCCTGAGGAGTGGAGGCAGATGGACTGGTGGCAAGGAAGGGACTGAACTGTGTGTTGCAATATTGGTAATTTGTGCACACTTTAAAAAGTAAATAAACTGGCTGTTGAGTTTGAACCTGTGTCCTGCCTGTGTGTGTCTGGGTTAGGGCAGCTGTACGCTCGTGGCTCACACATGTCATTTTCTAACTGGATTAATTCACAACAGGGTTGCAGCAGGGTGCTATCCCAGCTAGCATAGGACATAAGGCAGGTAAAAACCCCTGTACAGGGTGCCACACCAATACAGGGCAAACACACACAAACTCCCACACACCAAACACATACAAGCCAATTTAGCATCATCTAACCTGCATGTCCTTGGACTGTGGGAGAAAAATGGAGCACCCGGTGGAAACCCATGTAGATCGCAGAGAAAATTAAAACTCTAGGAGGACCTGGGATGTGAACCATTGTACCATTTAATTGTGAAATTGTAACTTAAAAAACACCTTAAATTAACTACAGAAATTAAACAGACCCCAACAAAGACTGGAAGGTTGGCAATACAAACTTGCACTACGACATTTATACAGTTCAAAGATACTGAAAATGATGCACAAAATCCTTTTTTTAAATGATGATTAAGATGATTGCACTGCATTCATATCAGGATTACCAGGAAATGATGTTAATAGGCTGTATCTCGAACGACTGGTCAAAATGCAGCAGAGTAAATCTTAACCAAACAAAGAATATTTGACTACATCAGTAAACTGGCTGCCTGTATCTTTCTGGATTGACTTATCTTGTCTACATAGCTCTTAACCATCTTGCACCTTTTTATATTTTAGTATGCCTGTTTCATTGTATTCTTAATTGTAATCTCTGATCTTCTAATATTAGCTGTCACAATGTTCTGAGTGAAGTGTAAAATGACTGGTTAGGGACATTTTACTTTTATGTACTGAAAATTGAAATAAAAAAAAATTAATTTTTTAAAATATTTTATTGAGGGTGACCTTAAAAAGAAAATTGGAATTTTTTTATAATTTATCGTACAACTGTTATAAATAAATAAAATTAACACTGAATTAATGTTTTACATTACTAATTAATATCTTTTTATATCACTATTTATTTATAGGCTCTATCCTGGGTCCGCTGTTATTCTCAATCTACCTGCTTCCGTTAGGTCAGATTATTTCGGGGCACAACGTGAGCTACCACAGCTATGCTGATGACACACAGCTGTACTTATCAATAGCATCTGATGACACCGACTCTCTTGATTCACTAACGCAATGTCTGACTTGTATCTCAGAATGGATGAATAGTAACTTTCTTAAGTTAAATAAAGAGAAAACTGAAATCTTAGTGAATAGCAAAAATTCCAATGAGGCTATTAGAAATAAACTCGATACATTAGGATTAAAAGTCAAGATGGAGGTAAAAAGCTTAGGGCTAATTGTTGACTGTAATCTGAATTTTAAATCGCATATTAATCAGATCACTAGGACAGTATTTTTTCACTTAAGAAACATAAATTAGACCTCTTATATAACTGAAAGATGCTGAGAAATTAGTTCACGCATTTGTTTTCAATCGACTAGATTACTGTAATGCACTCCTCTCAGGACTACCCAAGAAAGACATAAATCGTTTGCAGCTAGTGCAGAATGCAGCTGCTAGAATCCTAACTAGGAAAAGAAAATCTGAACACATTACTCCAGTTTTGATGTCACTACACTGGTTACCTGTGTCATTCAGGATTGACTTTAAAATTCTGCTTATCTATACTAATAAAAGGCAAAGCCCTCACTCACTCACTCACTCACTCACTCACTCACTCACTCATCACTAATTCTCCAACTTCCCGTGTAGGTAGAAGGCTGAAATTTGGCAGGCTCATTCCTTACAGCTTACTTACAAAAGTTGGGCAGGTTTCATTTCGAAATTCTACGCCTAATGGTCATAACTGGAAGGTATTTTTCTCCATTAACTGTAATGGAGTTGAGCTGGAATGACGTGGGGGGGCGGAGTTTTGTGTGACATCATCACGCCTCCCACGTAATCACGTGAACTGACTGTCAACGCAGTGCGTAGAAAACCAGGAAGACCTCCAAAAAGCGCTTAAGAAAACATGCATTTTATAATTAAGAAGGCAGCGAAACAATAAGAAGTGAGCGAGTGACATATACTACCATATTCATGAGTGTTGCCAGCTTGGAAAGAAAGCAAGGTGAAAACCTAAACTTTAAATTAAGTTCATAGACAGGCTACCGCTGGCGTTTCACATACCCACAGGTAATGCGGGATACAAGTTTAATGAGAGGACGCAGGATATAAACGAGAGTTTTGATCACTTTGTAACTAAGTTAAAATTGTAGGTGAAGGGGTGTGCTTATGCAAATTCCGAGAGACTGTGTTTGTGGGGGATTGACAGTTAAGGCACGTCATCATCTCCCCTCCCACCTCATTTTGCTGTGAGCTGAGCTCCGCGGCTAACGCCGTCTTCCGAAACAACTTCGTCACACTGCCACCAAATACTCACAGAAAAATCCACAAGTTAATACACACGCTGTCTCTAGAGTTTATCCACACTGAATCCTCCAGGCACTACTTACAAAAGGTCACATTGACAATCGTGTTACGTTATTTTTAAAATCTTTCCTTTTCTTAGCACAAGCACAGCCGAGAAGCTTCGATGCATGTGCTCCATAACGCGTTAAAAAATAATGCATTTAAGCACACTTTGCATTACAAGCAAAGAGGAGCTTTTGTCAATGCATGATTTCCTGGTACACGGATTACATTGATCAGCGCATCACAATTCATTTTACCCTCGCACCACCTTAGTTTGACAAGAAGTATGAAAAAATATGAGGTTAACACAGAAAAACAGATCACCAATTCAAGCTTTATGAATAATCGATTCGCCATCAATAATTGTTTTGGTAAAGCCATCCTCCTTCCATTTTATAATTTTTCCGCCACTAGCCATGATTAAATGAGCGGTAAAAAGTAAGAGCAAAGCGAGGGTGACTTATTTAGGCAGGCATATATATGACAGCAACACTCATGACAATGTCAATCATGTTACGTTATTATTAAAATGTTTCCTTTTCTTTTTCATTACTTCTTTAACACACTACTTCTCCACTGCGAGGCGTGGGTATTTTGCTATATATATTGTGAGCTGGAGGGCTGATCGCACTCCAAATAGAGACAGACGCCCCTGGGAAAACCACAAACCCTGAAACACTGACTACACATTGCTCCTTATCCTTGCACTATAACGCGTAATACAAGCCTCGCGGTACTCGCCGACTTATAAGCCTTGCGCAGCCTGTCAGTTTGGGAATTGATTGTTTGCTTTTATCTCTCTCTGCTCCTAGCGGAACTGTTATATCTGACTTGTCATGGAGCACGTTTAAGCTCATGTGTTTGCGGTGTCTGAATAAAAATCCTTCTTTTTTTCTACGACCTTCTGTGTCTCTGTGCAAATCTGTGACCCAAGCGTGACAAGTGGTACCAGAAGTGGTTGCACAGATGGATGCCGCCGAAGACTTATTTCAGAAGTCTAAAACATTTGCACTTAAAGACTGGAAACTAAACATGGATGACCCAATCCGCGCAAATTCAAGATTTGATACATAAAGTGCACTGTTGGTTTGAAGGAGACGATGGAAACAGTTGTCGGAATATATTACTGGCCGGCATACCTGAAGTTCTTCGAGATGAATTTCTACGCCATGATATTAAATCATTAACGATTATGTCCAGACGATTAGAGGGTTCACAGTCCACTTGGAGAAAGAGCGGTGGATTTCGTGCTGCTTCGCAACCTGTGAACGAACGTCCAGGACATTCTCGCCGCTCGATCGACAAGCTGCAGGACCTGAAAATCTAATGGGGTCAGGTAGGACCCGGAAATCCAGTCGTAGATGGGACGCCTGTTTCTGGGGAGACAGCGGCAACAGCGGTCGACAAGACCGTGGAGGCTACAGAGCACGCCGACGCGGACGCCGCGAGAGGATATTTCGAAACGGAGCCGACCGTAGATGTTTCCGATGTGATCAGCTCGCCATTTGGCAAGAGATTGTCGCTTGTCTCCAGCTCATTCAATGGGGATTGACTGGCGAGATTTGTTGCTCAACTATTACATATCCGGATGGAAAAGATGGCTTGTTGATCCCGTGAAATTGGGACAGAGAAATCTCAGCATTGTTAGATTCGGAAGTGACCTTTGTATTGTGAGACGAGACTGTCTTAATGAACAATGCCTTAGAGACTGTGAGACTGTAAAAATACGCTGTGTACATGGTGATGTTAAAGATTATCAGACTTTACTTCTTCCTTTAACTTATAGGGCGCCACTTTAAGGTTTGGTCTGCCGCTTCGACTCGTGCCCTTGGCCATTACTCATAGGACGGAGAAATGCCCTTTTTCCAAACTGATTAATAAATGTAAGGGACCAGTAGTCCAGTCCACTAATGAACTTGGTGGGGGAGAAGAAGAAGAAATCCAAGACGAAGAACTGGTAGCGGCCGGGAAAATCTAGAGCCCAACTTAGATATTGAACCCGATCTCTCCAGCGAGACGGAGGAGGTCACCCCCGACAATCTTCCAGAATGGGCTGCTCCTTCTACATCTTCCCAGATTGCAAACGCCCCAACACAAACCGAGTGTTAACGAACAATCAGATTTTGTGCGTTTGCAGCATACTGATAGCTCATTAGAATATGCATTTAAACAGGCTCGCCCTGCTATGACTCTTATTACCAAGAGCGTAATTCGGGGTGTGAAAACCCCACACTTTATAGAAAAGGACGGTTGCCTTTTCAGAGTGATCTCAGATCATTTGGAGGGGAATTTATTGAACAACTGGTGGTACCTGAAGCACATAGGGAAACTGTTTTGCATCTGGCACATTCACACATCTTGGGCACCTCGGTGCCGACAAAACTAGAGACCGGTTATCAAAACGATTTTATTGGCTTAATATGGGAAAAGATGTTGAACGATTTTGTACTTCATGTCCAGACTGCCAGATCGTCTCTGCTTATAAGCCTCCTCGGCTCCCCTTTGTCCTATGCCCATATTGGAAGTTCCCTTTCAGCGTGGGATTAGATATTGTGGGACCATTACCTAAGACTAAGGATGGGTACCAATATTTGCTGGTGTTGGTTGATTATGCACACGATATCCAGAAATGATGCGCTGAAAAGGCCAACTCTTCGGCTGTAGCCAAAGCACTATGTGAAACTTTTACTCGTATTGGTATCCCTAGAGAAATCTTAACTGATCAGGGCACACCTTTCACTTCTCGCGTGATGAAACAATTGTGTGACAGCTTTGCTATTAAGAAATTGAGTACTACTGTTTACCATCCTCAAACGAATGGTTTAACCGAGCGATTTAACAAAACATTGAAACAGATGATCAGGCGAGTTGCTCATAATGATCCCACAACATGGAACACTGTCCTACCTTTTGTTTTGTACGCGTGCGAGAATCACCACAGGCGCCCACTGGCTTGAGTCCCTTCGAAGTTGTTATTCGGCAGGCGGCCGCGAGGCATCCTGGATGTGGAACGTGAGGAATGGATAGGAAACGAGAGAGCAGCTAAGGACTCAAGCTTTGCAGATCGACTAATTTCGTTGCAAGACAGAATTTCTATGCTTTCCTCTATTGCTGTGGAACACCAACAACGAGAACAGGAAACTCAGAAGCGCCTTTACGATAGGCGCAGCAAGCTCCGTGAGTTCAAACCTGGCGATCGTGTTTTGGTACTGGTTCCCTCGGATCCACACAAATTCTTAGCTAAATGGCAGGGCCCCGCCATTATTGAGGAGCGTATGAGTCCGTAAATTACAAGGTTAGAATACCCGGCCGGCGCAAACCATTCCAGATTTTACACATTAACCTCTTGAAGGAATGGCACGACCGACAAGAGGTTAACACTTCCTTGGCTGCTGTTTCTCAGTCCGATGTTACCATTGGTAACGATCTTACTGACACGCAAAAGACAGAACTGTTATCTTTGATAGAACGGAACACTGATGTCTTTTCAGATTTACCAGGCAAGACTAACATTACAAAACATAAAATTACCACAGAACCTGATGTTCGCAGACAGATGCGCCGCTCCGATACCGGAAGCGCGAAATATTGTGCGCGAAGAGGTAAAAAAGATGCTGACACTGGGTGTAATTCGTGAAAGTAAAAGTGACTGGTGCAGCCCAGTCGTATTAGTCCCAAAGCAAGACGGTTCGGTTCGGTTCTGTATCGATTTCAGACGCTTGAATAAGGGCTCTAAATTGATGCTTATCCCATGCCCCGTGTCGATGAACTGTTGGAAAAACTGGGTCAGGCGAGCTATATCTCCACGCTAGATCTCACGAAAGGCTATTGGCAGGTGCCTTTAGAGGCTAGCAGTTGTGAGAAAACGGCATTTGCGACTCCTGACGGACTCTATGAATTTACAAGACTCCCGCTTGGTCTTCACGGGCACCTCTAACTTTTCAGCGTATGATGGATCAGATCCTACGTCCTCACTCTGAATATGCTGGGGCATACCTTGACGATGTCGTGATTTTTAGCAATGATTGGAAAACACACTTAGAGCGGCTTCAAGCCGTTCTTGAAAGCTTGAGACAGGCTGGCCTTACTGCTAACCCTAAGAAATGTAAACTAGGCATGTCCGAGACTCATTACTTAGGCTATTCTATGGGCAAGGGTTTACTTAGGCCACAATTAAGGAAAATAGAAGAAATGCTTGTTTACCCGAGACCTGAGACACAGAAACAAGTACGCGCTTTCTGGGACTCGCTGGTTACTACAGAAAATTCATTCCAAATTTTGCACATAGAGCTGCTCCTCTTACAGAACTTACTAGAGGCAGAAAAAACCGACCTGTCCTGTGGACAGAAAATTGCGAACGTTCTTTCAACGATTTAAAAAGCATTGTCTTCTTACCCGGTTCTAAGGAACCCGGATTTCACAAAAGATTTTATCTTGCAAACAGACGCAAGTGCATTTGGTGTGGGCAGTCCTGTCACAAATTTTTGATGGAGAAGAACATCCAATCACATATTTGAGTAGGAAATTACTTCCTAGGGAACGCAATTATTCTACAATTGAGAAAGAATGCTTGGCAATTAAGTGGGCTGTGGAAGCGCTTCGCTATTACTTGTGGGGACGAAACTTCACTTTGGTAACTGATCATGCTCCACTCCAGTGGTTGTACCGACAGAAAGATACAAACTCTCCTAATGAGATGGTTTCTGGGTTTACAACCTTACAGTTTCACAGTAAAGCACCGACCAGGTTCTGAACACGCCAACGCAGATGTATTATCACGACTAAATGAACCTAGTACAGAGAGTCGCTTGATTCACAGGAATGTGAATAAAGCTGAGGGGGAGGGTGTGAGCTGGAGGGCTGATCGCACCCCAAATAGAGACAGACGCCCTGGGAAAACCACAAACCCTGAAACACTGACTACACATTGCTCCTTATCCTTGCACTATAACGCGTAATACAAGCCTCGCGGTACTCCGCCGACTTATAAGCCTTGCAGCGCCTGTCAGTTTGGGAATTGATTGTTTGCTTTTATCTCTCTCTGCTCCTAGCGGAACTGTTATATCTGACTTGTCATGGAGCACGTTTAAGCTCATGTGTTTGCGGTGTCTGAATAAAAATCCTTCTTTTTTTCTACGACCTTCTGTGTCTCTGTGCAAATCTGTGACCCAAGCGTGACAATATAATTACCTCCAAAGAGCGCTGAGACTTTTGATATCATGAAGCGTGTCTGCAAAACTGGGGTCTCCTGCCCAGCAAAAGTCGAGCAGCCAGCAGCAGCATAGCTGTGCCGGCCTTTGAGGCGCTGACTGCGCTTCTGCCTTAAGTCAAAGTGAGCACTTTTATTTTTTTTCATCCTCCCCCTGCGCTATAGCCCAGACAAGTGCAAACACGGGACCCCTTTTCTACACCACGGCAAAATAATATTAAGGCGATTCACACTTTCTTTGCATTATCGATAATCAGGTCCTCACCTCGAATTATGAAGACACGCACACGAGTGCAGGACTGACAGTGCCATCACAGCCGATTAATGGCGGGGACGTCTCACCAGTCTACACAAGACCCACCACGACTGTCCCCAAAAGGCTATCATAACGTCAGCGAACACATCTCTCTATACTATATAAAAGAAAAAGGCAACTTTCCTTTCTTTACACCTTTTTTCCTTTTAACCCAAACCAAAGCCTTTCTCTCTTAACACTGCAGAGGACACAAAACTAATTTTCTTTAAATGCCGGTAAGGCACATTACCAGAGGCACAAATTTGAACGTTCACATAGAAAATGTAATTTCAATGTACCTGTACTTCTTAAAACGTTAATGTTTTACTGTTTAATAACTTATAGACTATAATTTATTATTTTCCCTTGCACTCAGTGACCAAACCTATACACACACATATAGACACATACAAACATACACACAAGTATATGTATGTGTATATATATATACACACACACATACATACAGTACATACATACATACATACACACATATATATAATTTGTGTGTGTGTATGTATGTATGTGTGTGTATATATGATGTAGATAGGTATGTATGTATATATATTTATATATGTGTATATGTAGATATGTATATAGATATGTAGATATGAAGATATGTATGTGTATATATGTATGTATGTGTATATATATATATATATATGTGTGTATGTATGTATGTATGTATGTGTGCGTGTGTGTGTGTGTGCGTGTGTGTGTGTGTGTATATATGACAGCAGCAATCCAAGCTGTGAGAAAACAGTAAAAGGAGGCGTGTCAGGCGTCGTGGTACATTTTCTGATGCAGCTGCCGAAAACAACTTCGTGACGCTGCCGCCAAATACACAAAACAATTACTTTGACAATCATGTTACATTATTTTTAAAATGTTTCCTTTTCTTTTTCATAACTTCTTTAACACATGACATCGCTGTGAAGCGCGGGTATTTTGCTATATATATATATATCACAGCGACACTCATAACAGTGACAAAACAATTACATTGACAATCATGTTACGTTATTTTCAAAATGTTTCCTTTTCTTTCTCTTTTCTTCTTTAACACACTACTTCTCCGCTGCCAAGCGCGGGTATATATATATATAGATAGATAGAGATATATATATATAGATAGATATGAGAACAACACTCATATCAATGACAAAACAATTACATTAACAACCATGTTACGTTATTTTTAAAATTCTTCCTTTTCTTTTTCGTACCTTCTTTAACACACTACTTCTCCACTGCGAAGCGCGGGTATTCTGCTAGTGGTTTATAAAGCCTTAAATTATCTCTCCCCATCTTATATATCGGAATGTCTGACACCTTCTATTCCAAATCGTAACCTTAGATCTTCAAATGAGTGTCTCCTTAGAATTCCAAGAACAAAACTTAAAAGAAGTGGTGAGGCGGCCTTCTGCTGCTATGCACCTAAAATCTGGAATAGCCTGCCAATAGGAATTCGCCAGGCTAATACAGTAGAGCAGTTTAAAACACTGCTGAAAATACATTACTTTAACATGGACTTTTTATAACTTCACTTTAACATAATCCTGATACTCTGTATGTTCAATTTCGTCATAATAATTACTCATGGTGGCTCTAAAATCCGTACTGACCCCTACTCTTTATTTCTGTTTCTTTTTCCGGTTTCTTTGTGGTGGTGGCCTGCGCCACCTCCACCTACTCAAAGCTTCATGATGCTCCAACAATGATGGATGGATTAAAAAGCAGAAGTCTACGTGACCATCATCATCAAGTCCTTCCGTGAGAACCCTAAATCCAAAGAGGACTGTTTCATTTATGTTAGGTAGAATGCCCAGAGGGGACTGGGCGGTCTCATGGTCTGGAATCCCTACAGATTTTATTTTTTCTCCAGCCGTCTGGAGTTTTTTTTTGTTTTTTCTGTTCCCCCTAGCCATTGGACCTTACTCTTATTCGATGTTAATTAATGTTGATTTATTTTGTTTTTCTTATTGTGTCTTTTATATTTCTATTCTTTATTATGTAAAGCACTTTGAGCTACTGTTTGTATGAAAATGTGCTATATAAATAAATGTTGTTGTTGTTATTTCCTATTTCTAGTATCCTTTGGTGGTTCTATCTTTTGAGAGTTTTCATCATACATATGTTGTCTGTAATTACTACCTTTTATCACATTGCAGCACTGTAGAATACCCAGGTGGGATTGGGTTGTTTTTGGCTTTGGAAACCAGCATTACATGAGCCGGAGTTTTTGTTTTCCTTCTCTTCTTTGCCTACAGACTACATCCTAAGTTATTAAGCCAGGCACCAACACTTATCACAATATAAGACTTACAAGCTACCTGACTGTAATGTAAGTCATGCTTGCCTGCATTGGGAATTCTTCCATTTTCACCTGTAATTTGTTTTTATTTATTCATTTTATAAAATATTTTTCAAGTCCTTTGAGCTACCCTTTTGTATGAAAATGCAATATATAAATAAATGCTTTTGTTCATGGAATAAAATGAGCTTAATATATCTCTCTATTATAATAAAAAAATTGCAAGACAAGACTTTGTGCCAAGAGATTTAACCATGCCCGGGGCCGGACACAAAAGGCAAAGAGTTGATGACTAAGTAGAACGTTGTAAAGAATTAAAAAAAATGTTGGTGCAATACACATGCAGAGCAGGTTAGAGATAATTGAATTACGAAAATTCGAAAGTCTCAAAAAAATATTAAAGATCACATTAGCGCAAACAAATGGAAATTATTACTCGGTGAAACAACAGAACAGCGAAAAGAGATTGAATATATTGTTCAGATTTAAACCTTAAGTCGGAGACTTGTAGATTGTCTAATTCATGTTGCCATCAGGGAAGTACTGTTTCTTCACAATGAAGAGGCGTATCCGTGAGAAATAAAAGATTTGTTATTTGGTGAAAGTGAAATCCACATACGCTGTCACAGAGTTGCATAGATACACAGGAGATTTTAGAGACAAAATAATTATTCAAACACTTCAAACAAACATAAGTTTCTTAAAGGATGGATACGAGCTCCATGTGTAGTCGGAGGGAACAGTACTGTCTCTCAATTAAAAGAATAGAAAATCTTCCTCCTCATATGGGCTTGCCTCGGGATCGGGACTCCCAACAGGAGCAGTGGATGTCTGGTGGAGAAGAGAGACAAGGCAGTGAGATAAAAGGACAACTGCTGTAGAAGCTTTTAAATGTTCGAACCCGCCGCACGAGATGCAGATCATGCAGCACGGCAGCAGCAGTTGATCGAGCAAAGAAGAGGTAAAAATTTGTATTTGTTTTCCATTGTATCACTGTTCAAGAGGAGGAGCGACTGCATATCCTTAGGGTGCATTCGGACCCCCTCTTCACAACGCTAGTGGCGAAGTGAGTGGCATGTAGTGCAGGCAGGAGGGTGGGGTTAGCGAGCGAAGCAAGCAGGGGGCAAAGCCCCCTATTAAGAGTATAAAATGCTTTTTTACCACTAATACTTTACACCATTGAATAATGATAACCAAGATGATTTATTGCATCTTCCATGCTTTTCACAGCTGTAGGTAATTGAATATAAATATTAGATCTTTTATTTGCCTTTATTAAATTGTAAACAACTTTATTAAGTCTTCTCAAAATGATAAAAAAACAAACTGTGTGACAAAAACACCAAATCATATTTTACTTGTCTAAGTGACATAAAGCAGAAAATCTGTTTTTACTACTCATCATAGGTCTTTCAGTATAAACTGGATTATTCATAAACCATTCCTAAGAGTGTTTTTCAACGGTTTTCTATAAATTTAATGACACAAAATTTAACAAAACAAGATATGCCTAGTAGATTACTAAAACCACGCCTGCACACCCTACAGTTCATGAAGCTTGGCTAAATGTAGAAGCGTATCAAAAAAAAGAGGCAGAGACTGATAATATTGTGTGGGCAGGAATTTATAACTTTAACAAAATCAACTAAACCTCAATTACAACTTTCAGTAACATGGATGCATAATAAATAAACACATTAAAATACACTTATCTACATTTATACTGCATATTTGAATTGCATTTGTAAAGCTCATATTATTTTAGATTTGGTTTAATATTCTTGAAAAATCAAAGTATTTTCAAGAGTATTGTGCATTTATGTGAAAATTGTGCTTGCATCCAACATGAAAGCTTACTCAATATTTAGCACTAACTTTCTAAAATTAATACAATAAATACTATCCTTTATACCAATGTGCTTTAATACTCAATACTTTTTTATCTGCACTTTTATATATTCACAAAGCTGGCTTATTAGGCAGATCTTTTGTTTTCAGCAGAAATGTACAAAAGTAAAACATTGGCCCAGAGACAGAAGAGATAAGCCAAGAGACATGAAATGATATTGATTTTTAACAATCAAAACACACACACCTAGGGCCCTTACATACAATGATATTAAATTCTAACAGTCACTGGAATTGAAAATGCTTCTAACGCTTGGAAAAAAAAAGTTTTTAAAAATACTGCTTCTGAGTCTTGGGAATCTGTATCAACCAAATGGTTTTTATCCAAACCTTCTTGTGATTGAGTTCAGTGAGAAAGGACTGCTGCACATGAATAATTTTATTGCTAATTTTGACAATGTTGTTTAGACAGCTTTTTAATGCTATGATTCCCAAACTAATGTATAAAAGCAATTAAAACCACTTAATAAAAAATGTACATAAAGTGACACTATAATTTTCAGCTCCTTTGCTTGACCTGTGTTCTTGTCTTCCTTTTCCAGCCGAGTTTCACCAAACATCAGCTGTCCATCTTACAAATTAAAATTGTGCAACACGTTTCTCTAACTGTTATGAGTCCTTTTCACTCACTTCCAGCCATGTTGAAGTAAAAGTATTGAATGGGTGGCTGTTAAGTGTTTTGTGAAAAACAAATTCAAATGTTTCCAAATTTTGTCTATATTAAAATACTTGTATTTGCAAACTTGGTGCAATATAAAAAATAGAATCAATGATTTATAATTTAAACAGATTCCTGCTAAGGTCCACTTAACAAGAGACGCAGCTCTTTGACAGGAATGAATAATTTAACAACCTAAGCCAACTTGACAGCCTTCCTCTTCGGTGAGTTTTGTAATTTTATATGCCACATAACTAAGTCCACACCTGTTTTAAGTGTTACAACTCTGTTATAAGTGTAATTTAATGTGATGATATGTTGCTGTTTCAATGTTCACTGTTGCCTGCAGTTTCCAATCACTATGACATCTCATTCAATTGACAAGATCATTGGTCAAAGTAGCAGTGACTACAAGTGCTACGGAAGGATACTGAGAAGAGACAAGGAAAAAGAATACAAAAAGTCCTGTTATTGACTGCCATGATTGAATAAATAACAAATGTAGTTCCAAAACAAACAATTCAACTAGCCAAACCTGCATTTCGCATAAAAGAATAGTAGAACAAATAGTTTTAGGAAGACTTATTATGACAAGACCAATGTATATCCCTTACACTAGCAAGCAGACCTTTTCACACTTAAAATGCGGTGTAGCCAGTGTCTACAACTGTCACAGCAATTTTATGTATCCATATATTTTTTATAAGAGCTATGTCTTGTGATGGTGATGTAAGCATTTCATAAGCCTAGATAGTAAATGTATTCAGTATTACAGCTTTTCACACAAAACATTAAAATAATTCCATGGATAAATAGGTCATCTAAATCTAGGAAAGCATCAGTAACACCCGGAAAACTCTAAAACATCGTGTATTAGCAGACATTTATATGTACAGATAAAGAAATCACTCATCCAAGTGCAAACAAAGAGGATTTGTAAATTAGGTTGAGTGGCTACTTACCCCTCAGATTGAGAAATAACTTTTATGGAGAAATTAATGTTAACAAAATTATGAAATGGATATTTTTGACACATCCAAGCAAATCAGTTCATTGTATGCTTTAGTTTGTGCATTTAATTGTGTCTTCTTATTTTAAATCAGTGCATTTCAAAATTCTTGCACATTTGTTGTGATGCCATGTTCTTTTTTATACTTTTTTTATACACACACATTATATATATATATATATATATATATATATATATATATATATATATACAGTATATATTACCTGATGTGGACAATGTGACTTCTTACCAGTGTGTTCCTCCCTAATTTCTAGTTGTAGTCATGGTAACATAACATCCCAATTATGCTTCCTACAGCCATTCCTGTATTAAGTGGTACTCAAAGATAAACACTTATGCCAGAGAGCCACTGCAGTACTGAACAAATTGTTATCAAATACAAGAGCAGGTTTCTCCTGTGATTTATGCCTTTGTAAAAATGGTCAAAAGCACTGCACATGTTTTACTACATATGCTTTTAACATTTTTAATTATTTCTTCCCATTATATATTCAACCAGATGGAAAATAGTCAGTGTATTAACAAATGTATTTTTAAAATCATATAAAATATAATAATTACATTATTTTTGTGAATATTTTATTATGTGCAGGTTTTACTATTCTAGAAAGGTTTCTGAATGCACCTATAGTGCACTGTTTTCCTGATAATGAAAAAACAAGTCATTTAACATCAAAATCATAGTAATATAGAGCTATTTTACAATCAGTCAGACTAAATAAAAAAATCAGTGTAGTTTTCAGAGCCTGGATTTTATGAAAGAAAAAAAAATATGAAAACATCAGTCCAATCAGTCAGGTGCCAATAAGGATCATGAATTATCATCTCCGAGTTTACATATTGAAAGAAGAAAAAAAATAATGATTTATTTAAAGGGTTATTTTGTCATTTCATAAGGTACAAAACAAAGTATTATGTGCATAAAATGACATCCAAATTACTGAATAATTACATAATATAGAACTAAAACTCAACAGATTGACAGAATGAGAAAAAGAACAATATTTGTAGATAAACAACATAATAATAAGAAGAAAAGGGGGAAGCAGGAACTGAACTAGTTTAGACTGGATTATAATCGTGCAATGGTTCTGAAAGCTAGGGAAAATTTAGACAAGTATGCTGGACTGATTATTGTGCCCAAATATGTGATTTGAGCTGTAAGACAACAGTGTTCACTAGTGCGAGACCATACCTCAAACAACAAAAGACACAGATACAACGAATGCCACAACCAAAATACAACAACTGGTCCCATACTAGAAATAAGCAAATAAAATAAAGATCATTGTGTTAACAGGGTTCCAATATTGAGGCACACATTAACCGTTCCACAAAGTGGCTGAGAGAGAGTGGCTAGATCTATTGTTTGAAGTTGTGGCTCTAGGCAGAGCAGGAATGTCTTTTTATGTTTCCCGTGTATCTGTACAGATGTTTCACACTTTTTTCTACCTTTAAGAAAATAGTAAGAAATCTCTTGTTTTAATTATTTCTCAGTGTGTCATGAGTTTAATTTTGGGGGGATCCCGTAAGGCTTGTTTTGAGTTTGTTCCTGAGCTCATGGCATAGTTAGCCATGCAGTGCTGTCGCCCAGAGATCAGTATTATTTATCTGGTGGCAGTACACATAATACTGCAAGTGTTTTGTTTATTTGTTTTTTTAACACTAGAATCCCTAAAGCCTACGAAAAAACTCAGAATCCCAGGCCACCTTAAATTCCTTTGCACCTCTCCATTAGCACCTTTTGTTTTGTAAATGTGCCCATCAGCGCAAGCAGCAAGAAGCCTGCTATCCCATCCCCCCTACCACCACAGCTCAACTCAGGGTAAAAGTTCTCCCAGCTCAAGGATCTTCATCTAGGTGTGAGGTGCCTGGAATTGTATAGGGTAAATAATATATCATTATTAGGAACACATGCATTTTGTGTGTGTTCCATGTCTACAACGATCTATGTAAATGTAGGATGACAGGAAATGTGAGAAATGCAAGAAATGTTGGAACAGATACCTAAAACAGAAAAAAAAAAATCTGGTTAAGGTAAAACCCTGACACGACTGCTTGGATGGTGCAGTGGTAAGAACTGTTGACTTATAATCAAAAGGTCACGGGTTAGATTCCAACCATTTCCCAGAATTACAGTTTTGAGTAGTGAGCTGCGCTTATTGTTACTATTATACAATAAAAACATACATTTGATACGAGTCTGTAACAGCCGGTGTAAATTTATGGTACTTGTAAAGGTCAGCATTTTTTTTTTTTATTCAGTTTTATTCTGTCAGTCATGTTCACGCTCCCCTTGATCTGACGCTGCTGTTTTCAAATGAAGACGTGCTATAACAGAGGTGAACTCAGATAAGGATGAGGTTCCGATGACGATGTTCTACATCGGAGAAAGAGAACAAAAGCCCTCCTGTCAATGTAAGAAGCACATAGTGATTAAAGGCTTGTTCGGGGACCACTTAGAATACTAAGCATTTAATGTGCTACTTTAGTTACGATGGGACTTGAGAAACTGTAGTAAATTAAATGATTTTAAGATGAAGTTCTTTTTTATACTTGCTTTTACCATTGTCTTTTCACAAAACTCTGAATAGAAGGGGCTGCTTATATTGATTTGCATAGATGGGGTGGGTCTTTAGGCGAGTGCATTTGCGTTAAAAATCACCCCAATTGTGATTTATAAAAGGGAAATGGGAAACTTTGCTTACACAGTATGCATTTAAATTTTTTTGTGTGTAAACACATTTCTTTTTTTGTCTGTACGCCATGTTTTAGAGTGAATTCTACACACAACATTAAAAATGAGGCCTCAGGACAGTATAAGAGTAAGTCAAAGCTGAGTGTTATTTGTTTAAAGTATCACGTGACAAGCATGTTATATGGTAAGCCTGATCCGGCAGAGAACAACCAATTACTTTGCCCTGGATTTACTTTTTACCAGATGCAGCAGAACAGCTATGGAGCTGTTGTTGCGTGGCTGCCATTAGTGATGGTGAATCCAGTCGACTCCAGTCACAATTGTATATGTACTATGTCTTTTCCATATTCGTTATAATGAAATTTCTGTTATAACGAAATATTTTTATGGTCCCGTGAATTTTGTTACAACAGGAATCTACCTGTATGTAATTACAATAGTTCACAGAGAATTTCAGGTCATTTGCATTTTATACAATCCAAAGACATCTGCAAAGGGAAAAATGCCAAAGTACTGTTTTCAGACCGTAGCTCAGTATTTGAAACATGTGGCAGCAGCTCTTGGTTGGTGCCGACTCGAAAACAGACTGACACCGGAAGTACAGGTCAAAAGAAACAAAAATATGTATTTTTATAGTCTTCAGCAATGGGGCACGTCTTCCCTGTCTTCCACAGGCCCTATACAGACCCCAAAACACACAGAAATCAAAAACACCCCAAAAATCACTCCTCTTCCTCCACTCCTCCCAGGCAGCTTTGTCCTCCTCCTCCTGACTCTGGTGCCCTGAGTATTGGCCGCAGGCTCTTTTATAGCCTACCCGGAAGTGCTTCAGGTGATAATTGACCTAATTAGGCTGCACTTCCGGGTGTGGCTGCATTACAGCCCATAAAGGCTCAGGAAGCCATGCAGCTTCCCCTGGCAGTGGCCATGGAGCCCAACAGGGATGAGCTCCAGTGTTCCACAATAGTGGCCCCGATGCAACCCAGGGGGGCTGCCACCAAGTGTTCTGGGGGAAGTAGTGTGCATCCCATGGCTGCTCCCCCAGATCCAGCACCTTCAAAGCTGATTACTGTTCCTTCAAATTTCAAGGTTAGTGCCTTCTGCAAATAGAAGATACTTGGAATAATTACCATGGTTGATGGAATTTGGCTCAGCAGTGTACAGGAATATTAGATGGATCTCATGGGCATTTTGGGCAGCTCTGTATGTTTCTTAAAACTTTCTAATACAGAAATGCAAAGTAAACAGCGTGAAAGAAATATAGCTGTGCTGCACATGAGTGTGACCTGTTTTTCTGGGAAAAGACCAGGTGGCCCTGTTGCAGTATCCAAGGACACTCATGGTTTAAGATGAAATCTGCAGAATAAATCACTTTGGTGAAGACAAGTGCCTATATTTAAAGCTACTACGTCAACAATTATAATTACAATGGCAAGAAAACATAATTATGATTTAAGCAAGTATCTCAAAAAAAAAAAAACAGGGTGATATCAACTGACATCAGATTAGTTGCAGTGTCCAGCCAAAAAAACACAATTCAAAATCAATATCCAAACAGTCAGAATTCTGAAGAAAATGTACAATTTAAGGTGACAGTATGAATTTTAAAGATCACTACCTTGAGCACAGACAAAATGTACAGACAGGATCACTAAATAATGGAATAAAGTAGGTTACATTTTCTTATAGTTATAGCATTGCTATGATTTATATTAATTTAAAGATTTGCAGGATATATGCAGTTTACTTGTTGCAAGTACATTTCATTTAGAGGCAAATTGCTTTAGATATATAATTTGTTTTGTTGTCTTTGTTGTCAAATGATACAGTATCTGCAGAACATGATTTTTAAATTCAAATGCATAAATTCTCCTAAATACATTCTAGAACACAAACCTTGTTTTTGAGGCAGAATCTAGTAACCTACATGAGGATGCTTCTGCAGGTAATGCTAATCTTTCTTTCTGGTTCCACTGTCTTTAATGATGACTTAGATAATAAAGAATGCACAGATTTCCTGTTAGCTGTATAAAACAGCTTCAGGGCTTTCTTAATGATGTCTGGATCAGTATCACTTTGCATTCTGTTTTCCCCAAAGATATTTCTGTTTTGTAAAGAAATGGCAGATGACACTGTGGAAGATAATAGTTTAAAAATAGTACAATTTTTATATAAAAACAATGCCTGAAGTCAAAAATAACATGTTTTGCATACAAATGCTTTTACTTTTCAAGTAACACTATACTTATTCATATGCGTTCTTGTTAACGCTTATATACAGTGTGTTTTTTATAATACGACCAGATCAAATTAATTACCTGCATAGTATTCAGTTTGTTTTTATTTATATTGTATAGGCAGTGTGATCGAGGACCCATGCAAATTGCCAAGAAACCCAAGGCTGCACCTAAAGTTACCACTGACTCATTGAGCAAATCACTTACACAGTAGCACTCTACTTGCAAAATACAGTATCCTGTGCCATAAATGTAAAATGTATTGGATGGTGCACACACATAAGAGGGTGCTATATAATATTAAGGCTGTCCATTGTAAAAATTACACAAAAATGTAAAATCTCTGAAAAGTATAATTTACATTCAAGTTAAAATGCATTCTGTCTATAAATACTTTAAAAATGAAATAAAAATTACATTGTTATAGACTTTTCTTTTGCGGATGTCGAAATTTATAAGGAAATATGTGAAAATATTGTTTGGTCAGATATACAGTCATATTCTTATCTGATATACACACTGGCACAATTTAGTTGACCATGAAATTAAACCAGAAAACCTTGGTTATTTTCAATTAGAAACATGCTGGTGATGGATCACATAGACCAAGTTTGGAGTGGGACACAAATCGATAGCTACCATAGTTAACAGGAGTGGAAATGGAAATCCATTTTTTATCCATAGAAAACAACTGAGTGAGCATAAAAGACAAATCTTGTGTTGTAGTGGCAGCAGTTAGGTAAGCTGTTTTTACACATGTGCAAATAAAGCAGAGTGTCAGCAGCAACATGTGAAGTTGAGCTACTGTCTCCTTCATGAGTCACATCTTTGGCGTCATCTTAACACACTAAATTTCTTTATTGTATTGTTACATGCCCTATTGTCTTCACTTTTTTGTTGGGTCATTACAAGCAGCCAATTCCCATTCTAATTATAGAATACCAGTTGCATTTTGCTGTACTGTGTTATGTTGTGCTGCACAGATCAACGCGAACTGACCTGGAGATGAATTTTAATAGCAGATGTAAATGTAGTCTGGTTAAATTATATATACCTACCTGGTGGGAAGCGAGCTAGCTTTACGGCAGCGGGATGGCCGTTGGATGTCGGCTACAAAGGACAACCTCTACTTACTGGGAGACCCCGGTCGGAATCCTGAGGTATGTGCCGAAAAAGTGTCGGATTCACCGGGACCTTATTTTAGTTATTTTGCAGAAGCCTGTCTCCTTGAAACCAACGATGAGTCGGAAACATACAACCCACCTATGCAAGATGGTGGTAATGACAAAGTGTGTTGCCAATCTAGGAGTCTGAACCTTGGGATCCCATTCGACGAGAGCAGTCACATGGACTATCCCAGGGCAGGCTGGGGAAGCCAAGAGAACGACAAAGAATCACATGACCACAAAAGTGTTTCCTTCAGTTTTCCGAAGCGGGACACGTGACCTGACCCGAAAGATTGTGGGAAGGAGAAGGTCAGCATCATCCCGTATGTGAGGTCATCGTTTCCGAACTCCCTGAAGGGGAAGGGGGAGGCGAGTGAAACAACACCGGCCACATAAGAAGGTAAAGAGGGACGGGGTATGACTGAACGGTCCGCCGCTAAATTAGAACAGGTGGATCGCAGTCGGCTGGTGGTGGCACTCTGGGCCTCTATTGTTCAAAACTCCAATTCCCAAGAGCCTGTGCAAGTCCCAACGGAGCATGTGCCAGAGACGGCCATTGCTCATTGGCTCACGGCCGGGAGTTGGGGCTGATGATGGGCCGAGCCCACCTCCAGCCGGTTCAAATAATAACATTAATATACGCGAGCTGGAAAAGCTTTTGCAGCCCGTACAAAGTTTCTTCCAGGTCCTATCAGCTGTGAAGAAAATGGTGGAGGAATTGGGAGCAACAGCTGAAGCGGCTTTGAGATGGGTGGAAGAATACCTGCAGCAATTAGGTCAGGAGCTTCCCGAGATGGTTGATTCAGTGGTACAGGTGAGTTCTACCGGTACCGTACAGGATAAGGGGACGCATAGTGCAGGGGAAGTCTGATCGACTCATATCGCCTGCCAAGTAACTTTGCGTCCTACAGATGATAAAGGAGTGATGACCGAGTGGTCGGTGGAAGGGTCGGATAAGTCGGAGTGGCTGGTTAGTGTTGACTTCCGGGTTATTTCGACCCTTGAAACATCGGCGCCAGTCAGCCATAAAACTAGAGAGGTGCAAATAGCAAAGGGTCTCTCTCTTATGCATAGAGAGACTGAGACTGTAAGTAAACCCCAGATTAAAAAGGAAGTCCCTGGAAAAATACAAGGACCTCTCCATAGTACAGAGCATGGAGCTGTAAACTCACATGTATCTGAAGGATGCTCTCTGCGAGGGCAGAGAGACAATGTAACCTCTGCTGACAGAGGGGTGCAGCCGGCATTTCCAGCCTGCTTTCAGTCTTACAGGGCCAGAATATCCAGAGGGACGCATTGTCATGAATCCCGCCAGCCGGGCCATATGTGGAGAAATTGTCCACAGAGAACCAGGGAGGCGGTCAAAAGACAGCATTTGTGCAGTGTCTCCCCACGGTTCTCCTGTGATTATTTTTCAGGAAAAAGCCACGGAACGGCTACAGCAAATGGCACCTCTTGGAGGAGGACAACCCTCGCGAGGCTGGACGCTGCACCGCACTGTGCTCAGCTAAGGGTAAGGAACTGTGATGGATGGCCGGCAGCTCATCCCGGCCGACACATCCAGGATGCTAGATGGCATCTTCCCTGCAGCGTAGAGGTGTCCCGGATTCCTGCAGGGCATCATGGAAGATGGAGTTTGGCTTCACAACCGTGCTGGGTACCCTGGTGGCCACCATGTGACGCTGAAGGGAAACGAGGGGATTTTTGTTTCCCGTATATGACTTGGGAGTACTTCCGGGCTGAAGAAAAATGTAATTCTCCATCTGACCCGGAAGTGCTGACAAGTCATGTGAACAGAAGAGGAGAAGCACTTCCGGGTCAAGGACTATATAAAGGGCTATGGGAGACACAGCAAGCCGAGCCAGAGTTAGGAGGGTGTGTGACGGAGCTGCTGGGAGAGGAGGAGGATTGGATTATTGTGTTATTATTGATTATTGTGAATTGTGGCAATTGTGGTGCTTTGGGCACTTTATTTAGGAAAAGAATTAAAATTATCTTGGTGCTTTTATACGTGTGTCCTGAACATCTGTATTTTGGGTTTCACGGGGCAACAACGCCCCCTATCGTCCACACTATATATATGAAACTAATGTTAAAGTGGGTCTTTGAGGAAACTATCAGTCATTACAGACTATATGTAACATGTTTTGAATATTGATGTAGCACGCCACTTTACAAAGGTCCAAAGGACAAACAGAGCCAGTAGGTTTTAAGTTTGAGATTCTTGATCAAAGACTTAGTCCACATCATTCTTCATTTCCAATTTTTTCCATCCACGCTAGCATTTTTTGATTATTTTTTTAAAAGTTTACCATCCACTCTGAAATCTTCAAAATGCATTAATCCTCCTTATTGGGTATGTTGAGTTCATCAGGTGACTACTGCTTGTTTACACAGGAGACCCAAAGTATGTTGAAATGCCAAAAACATGAGAAAAAAACTTTTTTGTGTGGACAGATGATGAAATACAACTGCTTTTAAAGGTCAAAAGGAAGTATAAGTTGCCCATGCCTTGGAAAAAATAGTCTGAAAGTCGTGCCAAAATAAATACAGTGAAATATACTAGTGTATCAAGGAGCAGTACCTGTAGTAAAAATGAAATCACAAGGGACAAAACCGAAGACAGTCACACATAAAAATTTTAAAATGCTCCATTTTTTCGGTCCACACTGCTACACAAGATCTAGCATTTCCAAAAACTTTTTTCTAAAAAGATGTGTTTTCTGAATTATCTGTGTTAGTGAAGATTTGGTCTGTTTACCTTATACTGTATGCTTCATTTTAACACCACACAACTTATTTCAGTAATATTGGATATTGGTCATTAAAATGAATGGCAGCCCAGTTCTGAATCCATTTTTGCCTTGCTTTATTTTTGCGTGAACACATTACCCTTGCCATCTTCACACAAGCAGCACTTGTGGTAAAGTGAAACTGAGCTGCTTAGGCAATCACGGAATAAGTAGCTGATTATGGGAGTATTTAATACACTCCACTTTTATTTTCTCATTTATAGGTGTTGCAGACATAAGGTAGCCTCCGGGTCCTCTTCTTGACCCTAAGTTCACAGCCTGTTTGAAACAAGCCATTGCCTGAGTTTACATATAATCTGTAAATTTAAAATCCATGTAAAATTAATTTATCTGATTTCTAGTGGTTGCTCTGAGTGACAAGCCAGAAGCCAGATCACATCTAATTAAATTAAGACTAGCAACTAGTAAAACAAAATCAGAAACACAATCGGGAGTGGTCTCCCCTAGATATTTGAGGAGTAAACCGCAAGACAATGATTATATTTTTACATTATGTACATTAAAGAATCATCAACAACAAATGAAATCAAATTTATAATACTGTATATTGAACAATTATTATAAAAGTAAAATTGAATAAATTGGATTCTGCAGCTGCATGAATAAAAAAAGTACCACTTCCAGCTAGTGGAAATAGCTCAAAAATTTTTAGAAATCTACATTTTGTACTTAATACTTGTATGCAAAATTTGGTTGACCTAAATGAAAGTGTACTCAAGTTATCATGTTTACATACATACACACAAAAGGACACACAGACATAATTCCAAAAATCGTATTTTCGGACTCAGGGAGGTCTAAAATGTTGTGATTCATCAAAATCTCGAAATCGAATTTTTGGACGATTACAATACTTTCCCTACGAGAAAGTAAAACTGACTGAACTTTGTGTAAAGTCTGCATCTAACAAGTTTCCAACTGTGTCCCCTTGTTCTTGGTGCAGAATTTGTTTTAATTTTCATTTGAAAGTAATAACTAAGATTTATTATACCACTTCCTTTTTTAATTGTAAACAGTTCAATGATGCCCCTTCTTAAACTCTGTTTGCTTAAACTGAAAATGTTCACCTCCTTCAATCTAGTCTCATAGCTAAAACCACTATGTCATGAAATCAGCCTAGTTGCTATTTCTGAACTTTCTCCAGCATTGTACATCTTTTTTGTAATATGGAGATCACAACTGAACACAGTACTCCAGGTAAGGCCTCACTAGTGCATTATTTAGGTTAACCATAACCTCCTTTGACTTGTACTCCAGACATCATAATATACAGTATATCCTAACATACTATTAGTATTTATGATCACTTCTGTACACAGCCTGCATGTATCTAGTTGGGATCTTAAGACGTTGCATCAACAAAATACATTTACATAAGCCAACACTTCGAACAGATGATATTATGTCTTATTAAATATTTATAAACATGACAGTATATTGGCATATTGGTACAATAGTCAATGTAAATAGCAGGAAAATTTGTACCAGCATAGTTATATTTAAACAATTTGGCAAAGGTGCTATATAAATAAAAGGTATTATTATTAATTATTATTTCATCCTCTGCAATATCTTGTATTTTGTTTACTACAAAATATTAACCATAGCACCCCTTGGGACCACTAAGGAATGCCATCATACAACTTAACTCTTCCGTCTTTCATGGTAAAACATCTTAGTAGATCCATGAACCACAACTCGCAGAAAAGTAAGCAATTTCCCTGCAATCTGAATTGCATGTAAAGTACACTGCAATGCATGACTGAATTCCAATGACAAAAATACTTATTTGTGCAAATTAATTTAAAACTTTGTAAAAATTTTCTAAAATTAATTTTTTATTCTAGCCTATCAAAAAGTGCAAGTTATTGTTAATTAAATTAAATATACACTAAAATTCTTTCACATAATACAGTTTAAGCTATTAATTAATACAGTTCTTTTAAGTGTGAATATCCTAACTCGTAATCTTCAAATGTTGAAAGCAATTTAAGACTCTCATGCTACTGGATTGCTGTAGCTTTTACATAATGAAAGGCTGATATTGCTGAACCATGGAATTCTATTATGTGCAGTAGCATGGACAACCTATACATTATTTTAACTATTGAAATGGTACTGTACCAATTAAAAGAGGATCACAATTTTGTTAAGTAGTATGATTTTAATAGGTGAATATATACAGTATAGTAACTGAATATACACTGCCTCACCTGCAATGTTTAAAAAGTTGAGAAAAAAATCACAGCCTGGTAATTGCTCAGTGATTCAATATAGGTTAATGTCATGAAATTCGTGTAAGTGCTGTCATTAAGGAGACCATGATTGATGAAGGTTTTAGCTTGTAGTCTGGTTCCTGTTGGCAGCATAGCTAACATTGGCAAGGGATCAATATCTCATCTGCATGAGATTAAAATCACCTTTGACAACAGCAGTGAGAAAAGTACGACCTACACTTTGAATGGCTTTTATTGCTTTTCTTCTTAAATGGCTAAGAAATCAGGTTTTGAAAGAAACATCACTCTTAACAGATTCATGCCCAAATGATAAAATAAAATTACAGCTTTGCAGTTAGACAGCTGTGCCACTATACATAATTTTATTTTGTTTTACATTTATATAATTACAAGTTTTTTGACTACTTAAAACTTACAAAAAATAAATAAATAAAAGTGAGATGCTGTGGTGGGCTGGCGCCCTGCCTGGGGTTTGTTTCCTGCCTTGCGCCCTGTGTTGGCTGGGATTGGCTCCAGCAGACCCCCGTGACCCTGTAGTTAGGATATAGCTGGTTGGATAATGGATAGATGGAAGTGAGATGGGATGAGCATGACCAGATATACAGTAGTTTCTTCCAGGCCTGTCTTTAAACAATAGATTATTTTCAAGTCAAAATTCCAATGTTTCACTCTGCACTAACTCTAAATCTTTTAAGTTCAAGTAATCAGTAAATAACTTTAGACAAAACTTAAGAACCTTGTTGCCTTTAAGACCTTTACTGACTAAACATCTAACAGGTATGCTACTGAAATTATAGAGTTGCTGAAGATAAATACGTCAGATGAGCATATGTAGTTATGTAAGTTTTGCCACTGATTTAGCTGACTACACTAGACTATGATTTATGTATTGATATAAATATTAACTGATTTTGCATGCATCATGAGAACTTCTAATAACAGTTAGTGTCCATGTACCAGCACTTTCTATAACTCAGGCCTAGCAGCATCAGTGAGGTTATAGTCAGGCAGCCAGCAGTCAAAGTAGAGATAATGCTCGATACTGAGATACTGGAGTATGGATTATGGGTACATTCCACTCTTTTCATCCTGTGGATTAGCCTTATAGTGATAAACATTTGGTAAATATAGTTGTCTCTTACACAGGTCACTTAGCATTTGTTTTAATGGGAAATGAGAGGATGTGTGTGTAAACTAAAAAAAGTGTATGCTGCTTTGCATAAATAAGTCTTACCTACTTTGATAAAGTTTACTCCCAAAACAGTGTTTAAATTCTTTTAATTTGTTTCTTTCTTAACAAACAGAAATGGAGAGAATCCCCCGGCAGCTTAAAGTGAATTTAAACCTGCTCCCTTTCTATCCGCCTTTGGCACTGAGCGTGTGTGCGTAAGTGAGAGACAGAGAAAGTCTGAGAATGGAAAAAAGAAAAAGGCATCTTAATAACAAAAAGAAAACACAGGCTGCACACATGAAATCCTATCTCAAAAAATTTCATCTTCAGCCAGTAACCAAAGAATAAAATGAGGAAAAATTAGAGGAGCTTTCATATGTTCAAAACAATATGCAAAAAATTTAACAGGCACATTTTGAGCTGCTGAAATTTGACATTAACTTCACAATTTTGAGTAAATGTTTACACATTTCAGATTCCTTATACTAAAAATGTAACAAATTTCTTGGATTTTACCAGCTCTAATACCAGTAGTCCTAATAATGTTTTTTTGTAAATTATACCAAAATTGTGAAATGCATTCTGCATGCAAACTGGTCATAAAATATATATATTTTCTTCTGGGACTGACTACAAGTTCCTTCCCCACCAACCTTGCACTGACTCAATGAACTGTCAAGTAATGTGTTTATTAGAATGTAGTTTGCATCTAGTCTTTGGTCTACTGCAATACATGTGTACACCTTTACATTTTGTTTTGCATTGCTTGTTAATTTTGTATGTCTGTCTGTTACGTTAAGTTAAGGCTCAAGAAAGAATGAAAGAAGAAAATAACTTAACACACAAACTATGGGAACCAAAAGACAAGCAGGACGCACCAGATCAAAAATAATCTCTCAAAACTCAAAACAAAGAAAAACATAGAAACAACTTATTAGCTGCCATGACTCAATCAAGTAAAAGCTAACAACTCACCTACTGCACACAGGGACATACAACAACTACTGCATTATTGGCAATGGACCAAAGCACTTGTTCTCCTGACACTGCACTCAGGCAAGCAAACATAGGAGGAGGCAGTGGGAAAGTGGCAGAAGCTCACATTCCATAATAATAAATAAATGATTACATCAATAAAATAAAAAAAAAAACATGGTTAACAGCGCCTACTGTGAAACAGTGTACTTATGATTGTGATAAGCTTGCTCTGCAACTGACAGGTAGGAGATGGTCTCTGCTTTGCATGCAGTGATCTCAGGATAGACTTGGCCTTCTCATAATCTTGGAAAACAAGTGCATAAAATAATTGATGGATGAAATGCTTTTATGCATAGCTATATATGATCATAGTTGCATTTTTAAAAGTTATTTTTAATAACCTGCAGTCAAAATATGTATAAATTCTCCATTCTATGAAGTTGAAGTAACTTAATTATACAAAAAAAACTACAGTGATCCCTCACTACAGTAGAGTCTCGCTTATCTGACATAAACGGGCCGGCCGAATGTCAGATAAGCGAAAATGTTGGATAATGGCAGATGTTAGGAATAAACCTATTAAACGTTAAACTATGTTATAATTTTACACATTATGAACCTAATAATCATGTTTTACAACAAAACAACAGAATATATTAACTGAAAAAATGAACTTACAGTTACAGAATTGTCTGACGTTAAATACAGTATGTACTGTACTTAAAAAGTTCAGTCCTGTGATGATTTAAAGACATTTTTGATCGTAGTCTGCTTTCCTGACGAGTGCCGTTTCCACACTGTGAAGTCTCGCCATCTTTGCAGCATCATTATGTCGATTCCTGTATAGCTTCTTCTTGTTGCTCAATGTAATTAACTGCAGTTTCTAGCCTTAACTCCGTCACTAATATAGCCAACATCCATACAAGCGTATACTGTTTACTACAGCATTGTGACTGCGTGTGTGTGTTTGTGCTGTGACGTGCGAGTCCCTGTCTTGCACCAGAAAACTCGAAGCTGAGTCTCAGTACTTTTAGCAACACCAGCTTTATTAAGCTTGAAACAGCAACAGCGAGGTTATTTAATGTAGCATGATCTTTGATTCTCCTATACACAGACACAGCAGTCAGGCAGGGTCGGGGGGAAAATAATACTGAGCCCAGTGCATTTATAATGTCCCTTTTCCTTGTATCACCCATCAACGGCAGGTACTTATAGCATGTTCGCGATCTTTTCGGATTGGCTTTTGCATCGAACTGTTACAGCTCTGGGAGACTGCGATTGCTTCGGGACGCTCTTCCGCGTGTCGTCCCGTTGGGTGGAATCCCACAAGAGTTTAGAAACTCACTCACACCAGCCATGATTCTTTTCAAAGGTAAAGTGCAGGTTAATGTGCTTTATGTATTTTTACTTTATATTTTGTATTAAATATTTTTATATGAATAGTTTTGGGTTGTGGAACGAATCATCTGAGTTTCCATTTTTTCTTATGGGGAAATTCACAATGATATATTGTACGAGTGCTTTGGGCTGCAAGCACATTTCCAGAACGAATTATGCTCACAAACCGAGGTTCCACTGTAATTAGCTGCGGCAGAGTTGGGAGCAACAAAAAATAGACTACGCTCACGCTCGCAACTTGCAGTTCTTGTTGCCGATTGATGTGTATTTTTTTTTGTTTGTTTTTTTTGCGGTGGGTCATCGGATAATACGGAATGTTGGATAAGCAAAGGTAGGATAAGAGAGACTCTACTGTATATCGCACTTTGACTTTCGCGGCTTCACTCCGTTGCAGATTTTATATGTAAGCCTATATAAATATATATCACGGATTTTTCGCTGGTTCGTGTATTTCTGCGGACAATGGGTCTTTTAATTTATGGTACATGCTTCCTCAGTTGGTTTGCTTAGTTGATTTCATACAAGGGATGCTATTGGTGGATGGCTGAGAAGCTACCCAATCAGAGCACGTATTACGTATTAAATAAAACTCCTCAATGATATACAGTATGCTTCCTGCGTGGTGTTTAACATACTTAAAAGCCTGAATAGCACCTATTGATTTTTGATTGTTTCCTTTTCTCTCTCTCTCTCTCTCTGACATTCTTGCTCCTGACGGAGGGGGTGTGAGCAGAGGGGCTGTTCGCACACTGGCCTAGAGGACATTCTGTGCTCCTGACGCGCACTCCTTTGAAGAGGAAGATATGTTTGCATTCTTTTAATTGTGAGACGGAACTGTCATCTCTGTCTTGTCATGGAGCACAGTTTAAACTTTTGAAAAAGAGACAAATGTTTATTTGCAGTGTTTTAAAGTCCCTGTCTTTACAACCTCCTGTGTTTCTGTGCAAATCTGTGACCCAAGCGTGACAATATAAAAATAACAATATAAATGTATGGTTTTTACTTCGCGAATTTTCACCTTTCGTGGGGGGTTCTGGAGTGCAACCCCCGCGATCGAGGAGGGATCACTGTAATACATTATTGCTACACATCTTTAAATAAACATATATCAAGTTTTCAAATGGTTGTTTCTACAATGAACTTTTATGCTTTTATTAAGATTTGTGTGAATACTGCCTTTTAACCCATATATTAATCAAAATGGTCTCTCTACTGGGATGAAACACAACATTATACTGTATACAATATATATTATTTTAAATTATAGTAATGTAATGCTTCACATAACTAATTCTAAAAATGTTTATATCAAAGGGTATTAATTAGTATTCCCTTTTAAAAATACATTCTGTAAACTGCAGAACAGTAATGGCTAGCAAAGAAATCTGATACCTAATTATTCACAAATTCCTTGAAAATGTACATTCTTTGTGTAGTAGTTATTTTGGTAAATCTGGACAAAAATGTGAAGGAAATCCTTATTTATATTAGACTGTTCTTTAAAATCCAAGGAAGTGTGGCATATAGGAAAAAAACAGAAACAGCCAAAGTATGTCTCTCAAAAGTGAAGCCTGTAGCACATAATGCAATAAGGGATCTGCAAATTGTTTCATAGCTATAACTGAGACACATTCATGAATACTTTTCCAGTGGGACAGAAAACAAATATAATTCACCTTAGGCTTGTTTATATATAGTAAATTCAATCTATGACCACAGATATATATTTTTCCTGTATAATTTTATACCTACTAGACACAGAAGTAGGTTAATTTAGTGTTTACACTTGGAGCAAATTTAGCAAAGAAGCATGTTGGCATTACTTAAATCCTGTAAACTTATGAAATGTTTATTCTGACCAAAAATGGTAAAATACAAGATCATATTCTGCTTATAAAACTAGCTTTTGCACTTTATAACAAGAAGAACCTCACACAGTGTAGGTGAAAAAGCTGATGTTGCCAAAATAGAATTGTGACAGTCCACGTGTATAATAAATGTACAGTTAGGAAAGTGAAAAGCTCTATATAACACCATTCAATTATCAAAAATAGAAAGATAAAAATACATCATTAAATTTACATCCAATGTGTAAAAAATCTGATTATGGGACACTGTAAAGGAAATTTCTTAGGGTCAACATCCGTCCAAAATGGAAAGTAAAGGATTTATACCATTTGTACACATGTCTACATTAATGTTTTTAAGTCCTAAAAGTAATAATGCTTGACTACATAAACAAAAATATTTATAACTAGCAAAATACCCGCGCTTTGCAGCGGCGAAGTACTGCCTTAAAATTTTTATTAAGAAGAAAATTAAACCTTTTTAAACTGAGGGAAAATATACCAATAATTATTTGTTAAGGATCTCTTTGTATACCACATTGTCAGTTCAGCCCTCCGGTTGTAATTTGACCAAGCTGTGCGCTGAGCTTACTCTTAAGCATGCAACATACAGTTGGCCATGTGAACAGTAACCTTGTTTCAAATGTCACAGCTTGGATTGCTGCTGTCATAATCGGTTTGAGTTTCATGGTTTGTTTCAATTACGACAGTATTTGCAGGACTTGTGTTGAAGTGACATTCGGCATCTGTCAAGTATTGTAAGCATACAGTCAGTTTCATTGATGACTTCACATCCAGCTTTTGACAGTTTAAGCATTCATAAATATCAAAGTGTCCACTACTGAAATCATCACCTGTGAATCTAAGATGTTTAAGAGGCATAGGCGGTTGTCGAAAGGTGTAAAATATTTGGCCATTTCGGTACACTTGAAAGCGACAACCGAACAATTCAGCAGCAGCCATCAACTCACATGCAGAACCTTAGGTGAAGGTCTTAAGCATTTCACTCTTCTAGTGCTCCTGTGTAGTATAATTATCTCCTGTACCATCATCAGTCCACACCTTGAACCTGTCCCAGTCATTCAATACATAAGACACAATGTTCCTCCGGATATCAAAAGTGAGCTTGATATGGCCGTGCAATATGTAACAAAGAGAATGGAAAAGGCAGGTGCCATCTCCAGGCACGGAAACTACTCGGTAAGTGACAGTTCTTTGATCGATGGTGATCACCTCGATAGACATGTTAATGGGGGTACGGTTGGAATCATAAAGGAAATGGTTACCTGAACAATGTAAAGTAAGTCTAAAATACCTACACAATAACTATAATCGTAATAAATAAACAAAAAGGCTGTAGTTATTTAGGGAGACGTGAATCCTGTGGCGAAGCCAGGAAGGGAATGTAGAGACTGGAGCGACGGACAGCCTTATATAGGCAGGCAGCCAACAACGTGGGAGGCGTTGGAATGGGGGACCCAACACCGCCTCACACAGTGACCGAGCTGCAGGCTATGGACGTATATATGTACGTAAGTAGGATTCACTTACCCGCGTTCCAAATTTCTTGAAGATGGGCCAATAAGTAACAAAGACCGTTGAAAGGTTCAATATGGCGGACAGTGACATCATACCACTGAAATAAGTATGTACATTGGTTTCGGCTAGTGCAAGGAAGCCGCCTACCAAATTTCGTGAAGATGGGGCCATAAATAAGAAAGTTCAACATGGCGGATGTTGTCGACCGTTATGACCGTTACGTGTAGAATTTTGAAATGAAACCTGCTTAACTTTTGTAAGTAAGCTGTAAGGAATAAGCCTGCCAAATTTCAGCCTTCTACCTACACGGGAAGTTGGAGAATTAGTGACGTTGGAAAGTTCAATATGGCGGCCGACAGTGGCATCATACCACCGAAATAAGTACATACATTGGTTTCGGCTAGCGTAGGGAAGCTGCCTACCAAATTTCGTGAAGATGGGGCCATAAATAAGAAAGTTCTACATGGCGGACGTTGTCGACAATCATGAACGTTAAGCGTAGAATTTCTAAATGAAACCTGCTTAACTTTTGTAAGTAAGCTGTGAGGAATGAGCCTGCCAAATTTCAGCCTTCTACCTACACGGGAAGTTGGAGAATTAGTGATGCTGGAAGTTCAATATGGCGGCCGACAGTGGCGTCATACCACCGAAATAAGTACGTACATCAGTTTTGGTTAGCTCACGGAAGCCACCTACCAAATTTCGTGAAGATGGGGCCATAAATGAGAAAGTTCAACATGGCGGATGTTGTCAACCGTTATCGACTGTTATGACCGTTACGTGTAGAATTTCGTAACTTTTGTAAGTAAGCTGTAAGGAATAAGTCTGCCAAATTTCAGCCTTCTATCTACACGGAAAGTTGGAGAATTAGTGATGAGTCAGTGAGTGAGTGAGTGAGTCAGTGAGGGCTTTGCCTTTTATTAGTATAGATATAGAAACAATAATGTCACATATTTTAGTTTTTAGAAAGCTAAATTGTAACCATAATTATCTGCACTACCAAATACCACATTTGTTGCTTATAAGAAAAATATAATAAGTAATATAAATTTGTAAATTTAAATAAAAACATGGATTACAGTGGAACAGAAATCTGTTTGTACTTGCCTGTTTGGCTTTTTCATAATTTCTGTATTTTTAGTAGCTAGAATTGTCTAAATTTGTCTGTTTAGAATATATATTGTACATAATTTTTATCTTGCAAAGCATTTCACTAAATTTCAGATATTTTGAATGTTAAATACTATATAAAATATTTTCTTGTATGATTGAAGTCAACAAATAATATCAAAACTTTCATGTATTATTTGTTTCAATGTGGTATACTTTTACATAGGACATGTATTTTACTCCAGTCACTAGTTAAACATGCTTGTACGTTTCTAGTTACACTACACCCCATTTTTTAAAACTTCTTCTTTAAAACTTTTAAAACACATTGATGGAATTGACAGTTTGTTTCACTTCAGCTAAAAAGATTCTTGCATTTAGAAATAGACTTTGTAAAAACTTCAACGAATAATAATTTTTTTTCTTGAAATATAAGATATGTTTTTACTATATGGTTAAATAAGATAGAATGATAACAGAGAGGTTAAAAGGGTAACCTTCTGTCTCCAGACTTATACAAAAACAGACCCCTCTTTCACTGTCTAATCTAATGTTGACTAATTATTTAATCATTTTTATGGCGATATACAATGTATTCCATAACAAAAATATACTGTAATATGAATATTGTGCTAGCAGCTACTCAGTGATTGTTTAACAATTTATCCAGAATAATACATGTAATTTTCACTTGATCCTTACAGATTACTTGCAGTACTTTCTGCAGCAGCTATATAAACCAATTTTTTTATTCATGCCATAAGCTGACAATTGTTAAATTCTACACATTACCTAAATGTTCAGTGCAGAATAAACATATTAGAGAGAAAATATTGATATACATCAAATGTAATTACTTACTAGTTTGCTAGAACTATTTTATTGATGCACACATAACCAAAATTAAAAAGAAAATAACTCACAGATATGCCAATTGACAGGTACATTCCCATGACTACCTCCATTAATCTCCCCTTTTTCTGTTATTCTCTAGGCAGCCTTGAGATGGGAGTTAATTTTCAAATACAGTATTTTGTAGTTAGAACAAACATGTCAAAGCCAAAGACAGCTCTCTCCATTCATCCATTATCCCTCTTTAAATGACCTTTTCCCCCTCTGAAAACATTGTTCATATAATTAATATATTATTTGTGTTAAAATTCACAGCCAAACTAAAGGATATATCAAATAGCAGAAGGATTATTGCCCTCTGATGCCCCTGTTCATCATGCAAACCAGGGAACAGAATTATGGGTGTGACACAATCACCTCAATGAGAAATTGTAATTTCTCTGTTTTTAATAGATTGTTTAAAATCTAGTAATGCATCATTCAAATTGCACTATAAGTTTTGTTGTCAGTTTTTTTTTTTTCTAGCCATTGTTCTTGTAATGTGAAACTAACTCAACACAGCTACATCTGAGGCAGAAATTATTTCTGGATGAACTTTATAAAAATGTTTACACCGTAGTCTGTGAATGTATAGAAGTAACACATTACCTGGGATGTTAATCTTCAATTTACTTTTTTATTTTGCATTTTGGATGGTGTTCATGTTTTATTTTCATTAATTTTATTATTGTTCTGGTCACATCATTGCGTCACCATTTTGTGCCATTGATTTTCTGTGTGTAGAAATATTTTGTTTTTGTATTGGTATGATGCTTGTGTGGATGCTAGAGAAGTGATGCTACTCATTATGCTATGGAATAACACAGTAACATAGGTCCAAGATTATTTATTGTGAGAACTTGCTAGAAATACATAGGTCCAGGGAAATCTAGTCGAGACTTTACTGTTTTTCTGGCTTTGAATTGTTGGTTTTGGCAGTTGATCTTCTGATACTACATATAACAGAATCGAGCTAACTTTTAGACTATTCTTAGGCCTCTTCCTTTAACATAAATCATTTACTCATCTCTGCATGAAAGAAAACAAACATGCAAAAGACTAAACTTTTCAGAAACAGGCAAAGCTTTCAGCCTTATCTAAATAAGATCTTGTTATATTTCTATACAGAAGACTATTTCTGGTCTGCAATCACTGAGAAGGAGACAGAGATTACGATTACAAGCTAAACGCTGTACATGTAGTAAGGTTATTTGTGGAAACCCTGTTATAGGTGTGAAGAACTACAAGGAACAGAAAGTACTGCTCAGAGAAGAGAAATCAAGAACATCATTTTCCTAAAGTGTATTTCCTACTCTGAAAATGTACAGTTACTGTAAGGCTTAATCCAGGGCTTCACGGTTTTGTGATTTCCAAAAGCAATTATTACTGTTTAATAATAAATTATACACCTGAGGACAAAGCAAAATTTAAAAGAGAAATCAGGAGGCAGTTAGAGGACAATGCAAAATTTAAAAGAGAAAAATAGGAGGCAGTTATTTATACATTTAAAAAAAATGAAACCACAATATTAAAGCAGTGGCCTGATGACTTTTGTAAAATGGCTTGGTACAACAGCCTATAAAAAGCATGATTGTATGAAAGTGAAAATCCAAGAACTTTATGTACTTATCAGTTTATCTGTTCTCCAACTCTAAAATAATTATAACAATAAAACAATGGATGTTTGGTTTTTAAAGTTTTTTTTATGATGATGATGTTGAACATAGAAGAGCAGTAAATGAAATGGTCTCTTAAAAACTTATAACAAATAGTATTATACCTTCAATTACTGTCCTTATCGTAATCAATAATGAAAGCACAACATATTCAAAAAATGAAAGTATCTTTTATTTGTTTGATTTTTGTAAACATAACATTTCTTTACACTTCAGCATTCCATGAAGAAAACATCAGTGTGTGCATTTCATGCCAATCAAAGCTGTTAATGCTAATGAACACTGTTATCACTCATTAAATCACTGATAACAAATCACTAATCCCTCCAGTAGGCTTACTAGATACCTAGTGGCCAGTTGTTGCAGGAAAACTGATAACGTCCACTCAGTAATGTGAAAAGAAATCAATTCAAAGAAACGTGTGGCCCAGTCAAGGTTGCATGCATCCATCTATTTTTGTTTACATTTATAGTTAATTTTATTAGTGCCTACACATAATATAACTGTTCAAATATATAAGTTTTTCCCTTTGTATACATCTGCAGCTTCTTAATTTCCGGTATTCATATCTGGAGGGTATTATATTCTAATTCTGTGTGGTATTTGGAGTTCTGAATAAATGTCTCCTTCGTTCCTACAGTTTTTGACATTATGTTTGCTCGTTTCATTGATTTTAGTCTGTTTTCTTTTCACAACTGTCTCCTTTTTGTATATTATGGACATTTAAAGTGAATTATTGAACTTTAAGAGCCTGAGCTCATTTTAGGCTTGTGCATACTAGAGAAACATTGTGGAGGTGTACCATTTTCAACTTTTCTTTGGCTTCCTACAATATCAGACATAGGAAATCTTTTATATTAATGTGATCCTCTTCCTTCTTTGGTGGTCTGTTGTAAGACCTTACTATGTCATGAGCTACATTTTCCTTTACACTGGCAAACTCCTGAATGTCATTCTTTCGTTATGCATACTTTGTGGAAGGTGAAGCTCAGTGGGGTCTGCAATTCCACCTACACTGGTGGCAAGTACCCTGGCAACAGTAACATTACCAATGAGAACAGGCCACCACCAACAGAGGTTCCATTCCACAATATTATATATGGAACTCAGGAAGTACTAAATTTGGGACTCCCTACTTCTTGTTGTGATGGTTTGTTTGGCACCTCAACAGAAGCCAGATTTCAGGAACACTCAGGACCATCAGGGGAGGGTCTAAAAAGATAAACTCAGGAGTACATTAGGCTATTCTGAACTTGGAATCTGTAAGATTATGGTACAACTGGAGTAAGAGAGGTTAGAGGAACAGGAGGACGAGGAGAAGAGGAAAGGACAACAGTGTTTATACAAAACAACCTGGATGGTAAGTGCAGTAGGCACTCTACAGGGAAAAACATTTAAGAGACAAATCTCTATATTTATACCCAGAAAGGCTATAAATTTGGTATTTTCTATAATTATTATTGTACTATGTCTACATAACCTGCACCATTCTATTTTTTTTAACAAATTATTTTTCGTAATTTGTTACTCTTGGGGTGCATGGTCTGCTGTAGAGCACCCTCTACTGGCCACAGCATATACTTTGCACTCAGTATTCTTGTGAGCTGTATTATATAACAAAGGATTAAGGTCTTCTTAAGTCTGGTCTCCTTTCAAAATCCAAAGTATACATTCTAACAATAATTGCGAACACATTATAAAACATGCTATATGGTTACTGGAAATTTCAGATGAAAAAATGTTAGTGGTATTTCTTCAAAATATAAAGTGGTGTCAATTCTTCTTGCTGTAATTGCATTAGATTAAACCCTGTCTTATTAGTAAACTGATTTCTCTTTCATTTCCAATCTATTTTATATCTTATTGATAAAACTAAATGTTTGCCTATATCAGACAACATTATTTTTAATAAAGGCAATGCCAATAATCCTTAAAGCCTTTCCAATAGACTTAGGCAGTTGTAGGTTTTTTTTTCTCAAAGAGCTAGGAGAAAAAGAAACAGCACAAAATCAATATTTTCCTGATTTTTTTTACTTATTTTACCCCAATTTACTTATAGTGATTCTAGGTCTGTTAATGCAGTCCAGGCTAACATTTTATAACTATTCTTTTGTTGTAGCAACCTAATGAATCCAGCCAATACTCCCCTCCCACACAAATCTTCAGCTGACCCCATCTAGTTGTGCCTGCACTGAATACACACTTGAGGAAGAGAATACAGCAAGAAAAAGCCTTCAGGTTTTATTATGGGAATGGAAGTGTGCTTGAATGACTGTTTCCAGCATGTTTTTTGTTTTTACATAACCAGGGAAGTAGGTTATAAGAGCACTTTCTTCTTTTCTGCACCTGCTTTTGCTTTACTACCAAAAAGCCTGAATGCATAAAGGCCTCTGTACTAAACCAGGTATTGTGTTGTTTGTAAAAATGTAGCTTCCTGTAAACACAATGAAATTGCTCTAATTAATAAAATAGTAGGTCTGTTAAATGTATTGTTTGTTAATTTTTTCTTAAAATACTAGACAGTTACAAGCAACTTAAAATTGCCACTAAGCATCAGCAGACATAATCATGTAAAAAGAATATATATATGTAGAAATGTAGAGGATGGATTGAAAAGAACAGATTGCAAACAACCTATTTAATGATAAAGGGTAACTTTTTAATAATTGTAAAGTTCTATCGACTATTTTAGCAGAACTTGCTTAGTACTTTTTGTGGGTTATTAAAAGAACCATTTTATTGAACAACCTCTTTTGTGGAAGGGAATTGTAAACATAATTGTTTTATGCGAAGGCCACACATTGGAGTAACTGTTGTGTAAATTAATGTGGGAAGCACAACATCCACCTTACTCGCCCCTGTTCCAGGCTCAGGGCGAAGATGCGTTGTAGAGGACACCCCAGCTCCAACGCAGAGGCCTTCAGCAGTCGTGGCGATACTCCATCTGGACCTACTGCTTTGCTGGCATGAAGTCTCCTCAGCTCTCTGCTTACCTGGGCTGCTGTAATTGTGGGTGGGAGGAAACTCTCTCCTATGCTGGTATCAGCAGAAGGATGGGTGGAAGATGCAGTACTCCGAGGTAAGAGTGGGTTAGAGTGGTCAAACCTGTTAAAGAAGTTGCTCATCAGGTTTGCTCTCTCCACTGGCACCCCGCTTCAAGCTGCAGCCAGTGATAATCTTCATCATATATATACAGACAACAGAAAATATAGAATTTTTGTATTTCAGTGGTACAATATTACAGTACCTACCAATGAAATGCTCATAACAGGCCCTATAGAAGGTTGATTTATGTAATTTTTATGTTACTACATTATTGTTACTGGTGAATATATACCCTTGTTAGATCTGAATAATGTTCTAGTTATTACAACTGAGGATTCTAAATATAGAGAGTGCTTGACTTTCAACTTGATGATGGCAAAACATTTCTCATTGGTTCATATGAAATCAAATAGTTTTCCTTACTCTTATCTCATGATTATTCTCAGTGAAATAAAATCAAGGATTTTTTTTATGAAGCACAAAGATCCATGCATTCATTCATTATATTAACCCACTTAACCAGTTCAGGGTGCAGGCAGCCAGAACCTATCTCAACATCAAGGAGGCAGTCCATCAAATAAACCCACATTCCATCAACCCCAGCTAATTTGGAGGAATCCATTAGCCTCTTTTGCTCTTCTTTAAGATGTTGGAGTATGACTGGAGTACAATGACAAATGCTCTTACAGACATAAAGAGAACAAACAAGCTTTGTACAGACAAACACAAGGTGGGATTGGAACACAGACTCGAATGAGAGTCAAGAAACAGTGGTGTGTACCCAAAGCTATAGTATATACAGTAAATATGCACTGATTTTTAAAGCTAATGAACTGTAGTGTGCTTACAGGAAATGTGTTCATATTTAAACACGTTAAAATATTTAATGCACAACTCTTTTCCATCATTATCATTAGCAGTTGCAGATTAAACATATTGCAGTTTGCCTCAGCTACCCTTTTCAATAAATATTCTTCCATACGATTTATTATGCATCTATGTCTAAATTTAAATAATACAACTAATTTACAAATAACATTTCTTGTTTATATCTTCCTATTAAAAACAATTGTGCAATTATTATACATTGAAAATAGAATGGCTTTGTAATGATGGCAGTAGGTAGCAACATATGCTCAAAGTCAAGGAGCAATGTTTCTGGGAACAATGACAGCACCATCAGCCAGAGTCATAAAAAGACACCAGAATGCTGAATACACATAATTATCCAAAACATACCAGAACATAAAAGGATATAATTCAGCTTAAATGGTTATTTCCTCATTTGTATTTATCCCCTTACAGAGTCAAATACATTTTTTTAAGATCAAACTAAAACAGACTCATAAATATAGAAATAACATAACACTGATGAATAATTAAAAGCATGCCACTGTTCATATCTTAGATACATTTTATTTTAAATCATATAAGCTGTTTCATGACAATTTCACTACACAATTACCATAAAATATGTTCTTTACTTTAATTTATTGATAAATAGTTTCACACAGTGTCCTACTTTTTAAGTCTAGATTAAATTCGGCATTATCAATTACATCTAAAACACAGGCTGACTGGCAGAAATAATTATATTCAAAAAGAGAGCAGAGATGCTATCATCTAATTAGCCACAAAGGGAAATTAAATCACTTTCCTAAACTGACAAATGCTGCCTGGATAAAATATTCTAGTAAACAAACTTTGATTTATCATAAATGAAGCATTTTATGTTTGTAAAGATTCTGTTGCCATCTAATGCTGAGAGTAATCATTTCTGAAATGCATTAAATTGTGCATGAAAACAAAACGGTCTTATGGCCTAAAGCATTTTTATACAGAAAATGGAACTGAGGACTGTATAATGTAAATCAAAGTTATTCTAGATCATTGCAGAAATAAAGGACATTTAGTGACTAATGTAGTTATATTACAGACAATCATCATAACATTACTTGTTTGCGCATATGAATATTCCTGATATATCCATAAGGAACAAATTGAGATTAAACTAGAACAAATGAAAACAAATAAAGTTTCTGGCTAAAAGGTATGTAAGAGGTAATTAAGAAAAACATAAGTAGTCAATTAATTGAATCTTTGACGGTAAGTGACATTTTAGAAACCTTTAAAGGTAATGGTAAGTGGGAAACAATTAAGAATAGCCATTTAAAAGCAGTGAACGACACTCTTGGTTTAGCAAATAGTATGTTGAAAGACAATGTGATGTAATGGAATGCTGTTGCAGCAATTGATTAGTTGATTAGTTAATTGATTAGCTTAAAAGAAATTGATATAATGCTAATTTAACAATAGAAATTGGTAAAAAAAAAAAAAAAAGATACTTTGTATAGTGTCAAAAATAAATGAGGAAGCAAGTATAAGGCAGCAGACATTTTTAAAATGCATTAGTAAAGATAATAGAATTCATGTAGGATACCCTGAGGGTGTGTGATTTAAAAGAAATTCTCTGAATTTAAGAAGTATGGTGGATGGAGTATAATCTAAACATGAATATGGTATAGGAAAAATAACAGAAGAACCAAAGTATAGACTGTTGGAAGAAGAAGTCACAAAGCACTGAAATAATAAAGAGAGATAACACAAAAGCAGAAACACTTGGAAAGAAGCAAGACTGTATTTGAGGTAAACAGGTGACAGACTTTTGCAACTACCGTCTAACAGAAAGAATTTGTAAAAATAAGACTTTTCATTCTGGAGTCCAAAATCTGCTCTGTTGGAATGTGGATCTTATCAGGCAATGAAAATACTGGGACGGGTGATAAAGGTGGCTGAGAGAGTCCTAGAGAAAAGTAAAAAAAAAAGATCACTTGAAAGCTATGGAAATGCATGGCAATACTATTGTCCAAAATCACTTTTTCCATAGCCTCCTATGCACTTCCTTCTACGTTTTCAAAGAGCAGGCATTCACTGTCTGGTAATTCAGGTGAATGTGAACAAAAGCCAGGATTCCTTCTGCTTTACTTATACTCTGAAGTAGTATTTGCTCAGCCAAATAGTCTACTACAGGGGTCGGCAACCTTTCAGCAGTGTCATGCCGAACCTTTGTTACAATGTTATTCCAAGTGCCAACACAATTCTACCAATTTTGTTATATATAGTATTAAAATTGATCCAGTTATAATGGGTTTCAAAAGTATATACTTTTGAAGCCCATTTAAACCAGATCGTATTTGTCATTCAATATTTTAAAATACATAGGATCATATGTGAAAAGAATGTTTTGTTAAATTTAAATTTTCAACACATGTATTAAAAATTTCATTACAAATTATAAATTATAATTTTTTTCAATACAAAATACATAGTTGGAATAAGAAAAAATTATCAAGAATTCTAATATGATTAATCATTCTTTATTATTGATCAAAGCTATTAATAAATACCTGTACCTCTTTGCTCCATTGCTCAATATCCGGTGTGTAATTGATCACTTTTAGCGTCACGCAGGCTTCTGAATGTTCAGGTGTTAGACAACGTCTTTTATAGCTGGACTGATGTTTAGTTTTATAATGTCTGTGTAAACTGGATGTACGACATGCAACACTTTCACAACATAACGCACACACAGCCGATCCTTTAGTTGTACAAATCCGTATTTTTGTCATTCATTTGTCATTTTAGGGCAGTATATCTATGCTAATAAAAGGCAAAGCCCTCACTGACTTACTCACTCACTGACTGACTCACTCACTGACTCACTCACTCACTCACTCATCACTAATTCTCCAACTTCCCGTGTAGGTAGAAGGCTGAAATTTGGCAGGCTTACTTGCAAAAGTTAAGCAGGTTTCATTTCGAAATTCAACACGTAACGGTCGATAACGGTCGATGACGTCCGCCGTGTTCAACTTTCCTATTTATAGCCCAATCTTCATGAAATTTGGTAGGCGGCTTCCCTGTGCGAACCGAAACCGATGTACGTACTTATTTCGATGGTATGACGCCACTGTCGGCCACCATATTGAACTTTCCATCGTCACAAATTTTCCAACTTCCCTTGTAGGTAGAAGGCTGACCCCATCTTCACAAAATTTAGTAGGTGGCTTCCCTGTGCTAACCAAAACCGATGTACGTACTTATTTCGGTGGTATGACGCCACTGTCGGCCGCCATATTGAACTTTCCAACGCCACTAATTCTCCAACTTCCCGTGTAGGTGGAAGGCTGAAATTTGGCAGGCTCATTCCTTACAGCTTACTTACAAAAGTTAAGCAGGTTTCATTTAGAAATTGTACGCGTAACGTTCATAACGGTTGACAACGTTCGCCATGTTGAACTTTCTTATTTATGGTCCCTGTGGTCCCCGGCCGGGACGCCCAGGAGGACCAGAGGAGGGCTTGTGCCTCCTCCAGACAGAGAGGGGGCGTCCGTCCTGGTTATGTTGGGGGCCTCGGGTAAAAGGCTTGGAAGCCCAGCTCTGTAGGGACCCGTGGCCACCGCCAGACGGCGCCCCAGTGCCAGATTATCCCAGGAGCCCAGCACTTCCGCCACACCAGGAAGTGCTGGGGGGAAGACGACAGGGGACACCCGGACGGCTTCCGGGTGCGCAGCCGGCACTTCCGCCACATGGGGGTGTGTCCGCGGAGATTGCCGGGAAGCAGCTGGAGCCCATCTGGGTTCCTATAAAAGGGGCCACCTCCCTCCAGTCATTGACAAGAGTCGGGTGGAAGAGTGGCAACGTCTGGAGGAGGAAGGAGGCGGTCAGAAGAAAAGAGAGAGAGAGAGAGAAAGAGAGAAAAGAGAAGAGGAAAAGAGAAGGCATTGGAGTGGCCTGGACTGAGGGGGGTTGGTGAGCAGAATTGTACAGAGAGAAATGGAGAATAAACCTGTGTTTGTGGGTGACATTAACTGCCTGTCTGTGTCCGGGGCGAGGTTCACACCCCATATTTACGAAATTTGGTAGGTGGCTTCCTGCGCTAACCGAAACCAATGTACGTACTTATTTCGGTGGTATGATGCCACTGTCGGCCGCCATATTGAACTTTTCAATGGTCTTTGTTACTTATGGGCCCATCTTCAAGAAATTTGGTACGTGGGTTCCCAACGCTAATTGAATCCTACTTATGTACATATATACGTCCATAGCCTGCAGCTCGGTCAACGTGTGAGGCGGCGTTGGGTCCCCCATCCCAACCCCTCCCACGTTGTTGGCTGCCTACCTATATAAGGCCGTCCATCGCTCTAGTCCCTTCCTTGCTTCGCCACGGGATTCACGTCTCCCTGCTGATAACTACAGCCTTTTTATTTAATCCACGGCTTCTCCGGTGTTTTATTGTTCATTTATTACGATTATAGTTATTGTGTAGGTATTTTAGACTTGCTTTACATTGTTCAGGTACCCATTTCCTTTATCATTCCAACCGTACCCCCATTAACATGTCTATCGAGGTGATCTCCATCGATCAAAGAACTGTCACTTACCGAGTGGTTTCCATGCCTGGAGATGGCACCTACCTTTTCCATTGTCTTTGTTACATATTGCACGGCCATATCAGGCTCACTCTTGATATCCGGAGGAACATTGTGTCTTATGTATTGAATGACTGGGACAGGTTCAAGGTGTGGACTGATGATGGTACAGGAGATAATTATACTACACAGGAGCACTATAAGAGTGAAATACTTAAGCCCTTCACCTATGCATCTGCATGTGAGTTGATGGCTGCCGTTGAATTGTTCGGATGGCCAAATATTTTACACCTTTCGACAACCGCCAATGCCTCTTAAACAGCTTAGATTGACAGGTGACAATTTCAGTAGTGGACAGTTTGATGTTTATGAATGTTCAAAAGCTAGATGTGAAGTTATCGATGAAACCGGTTGTATGCTTACAACGCTTGACAGATGCCGAATGTCTCTTCAACACAAGTCCTGCAAATACTGTCATAACTGAAATAAACCATGAAACTCAAACCGATTATGACAGCAGCAATCCAAGCTGTGAGATTTGAAACAAGATTACTTTTCATATGGCCCACTGTACGTTGCATTCTCAAGAGTAAGCTCAGCACTCAGCTTGGTCATATTACAACTGGAGGGCCGAACTGACAATGTGGCATACAAAAAGATCCTTAACAAATAATTATTGGTATATTTTCCCTCAGTTTATCCATCCATTTTCTAACCCGCTGAATCCAAATACAGGGTCACAGGGGCCTGCTGGAGCCAATCCCAGCCAACACAGGGCACAAGGCAGGAACCAATCCTGGGCAGGGTGCCAACCCACTGCAGGACACACACGGGACAATTTAGAATCGCCAATCCACCTAACCTGCATGTCTTTGGATTGTGGGAGGAAACCGGAGCACCCAGAGGAAACCCACGCAGACACAGGGAGAACATGCAAACTCCACACAGGGAGGACCTGGAAAGCGAACCCAGGTCTCCTATCTGCAAGGCAGCAGCGCTACCACTGCACCACCATGCCGCCCTTCCCTCAGTTTAAAAAGGTTTAATTTTCTTCTTAATAAAAATTTTAAGGCAGTACTTCGCCACTGCGAAGCGCGGGTATTTTGCTAGTTACTTAATAATAACAAGAGGTTTGTTTTAATGTACCACTGCCTGCACTGAACACATGGTTTCCATTTACATGTGAGTTGCATACGCAAAAGGTAGGTGAGGGCAAAAAATGCTGCAATTAAAATATAATTCTTTACTATATTTCAATTCAAAATTCAAGTGCCAGTGAAAATCGCTCCCCTGTTCTACCAAACCCCTGGTCTACCAAATCTACAGTATATCAATGATTTAGTTATTTTCTCTTCATTCATAATTTTATATAAGGAGGGATGGACTGGAAAAAGTACAAGAATTTAAGTAAGATATTTAACTTAAAGTGAGATAAATACAGAACTAACAATGGGGATCTAGACTAACAGAATCACTGTTAAAATTCAAACTGAATATTTTATTAATTATCGTATGATTGTTATTCCTTGGTATGTAGTCTAATGCCAAACAGTCAAAGAGAAGTGTTAAAAATTGACATTAAAACCCAGTTTGGTTATGTAAAAATTTCCAACAACCCTTATTACCTTGGCAATACTACTTCAAATGAAAATATGTCTTTCAGAGCCACAGTTTGATAATTGTTTGTTTTTATTAAGAATATGTGTCATGGAGTTTTATGTAAGGATTTATTCTCTTTCTTTCCGGGAAACATAGATAATATTAATGGTAAGATGTATAGGAGAATATCTATTACAATACAATTTATTTTTGTATAGCCCAAAATCACTCAAGGAGTGCCGCAATGGGCTTTAACAGGCCCTGCCTCTTGACAGCCCCCCAGCCTTGACTCTCTAAGAAGACAAGGAAAAATCCTGCTGTTTACCTAAGAAAACCGGATGTTTTTTGAGTTTCTATTTATATAAAACTTCTGAAAATTTTGAAGGATTTAGTGGTTGACCCAGCACATTTATATTTGTCTGAAGATTTGGCATATTTGAATTAATAGTAAAATTATTTATTTCAGCCTAAAGTTTTTCATTCAAATAAACATATTGTAGAAACTTCTGATAGTCCTTGAATGGGTTTATCTTTTTTTGTTTCATGTTTGTGAACTCAAAGGAGTATTATTTTCTTTTTTATTGTGTAATTTATGTGCCAATATGTTACTTGACATTTACACTGTATTCATAGTGTTACAGTTGTAATTTATGTAATATTGTTTATATTCTAATATATTTATAATATATTGTTTAAATTCTTTTGTGTTGAAGTCTATCTGGAAAGATAATATTGTTTGTAGATTTATTATAGCTATACCTGCTCCCAATTAGAAAGCATTTACTTACCATCCACCAGTAACTCTCTGCTCCCTTTAAGTCAAAAAAGTTGAAAAAAGGGAATGGTAAACAGCTTATTCAATGAGAATAAATACTGTCCATCCAAAAAGATTTTGCATCCAACTCTTCTATCAAATGCTTTTTGAAAGAAAATAGGGAAATTAGAAAAGAGATTAACAAAGTAACAATTGTTTTGATTTCTCTGGTTAATGAAACACAAAATGGGTGTCACCTCCAAAACTGGAGCTTTACCCCAAACTTGAGAAGCAGACTTGTGGCCTGCACAGGGCAAACAGAATAAGGCTCAAGTCTTATCAAGTTAAAACACTCAAAATGGAACAAGGAACTAAGCAAAAACCCCTGGCCCACAATAAAAAAGAAAACTTTTTTCATATTTTAAGAATTTATTCACAATGATACAAAAGCAAAAGCAAAAAAGGATTTGCCTAAAACAGCAAATTCAACAAATTAACAAAATCAAGTCTCACATTGAACATGCTGGAATCAGAGATGACATCAAGAGAGCAAAAACCAGAATAATCAAAAAACAAACTTACAAAGATTGAAATTCAATAAGTCCAGAAGAGAGACGCCAAACAGAAGAATTAATTAATGCTACAGCAACTAGCTTATGGCCTACTAGTCTGTTAAATTAGAGTGGGGGCAGTACCTCCTTGCATTCAACATATAAAAAATGTTTAACACAAGCACACATACATACTTGAAAAAATAATAATGACATAGACTTATTTCATACAATAATATAAGGAAAAACAGCATCCAAAAGCTAGAGGGCAAAACTAAACTAATGCTTGAAACACAACAAAAAGTCTAATGAAGAAAGACATCTGAGCTGAAAAAAAATCATATATTTTTCCATAACAACTTTAGATCCAACCGTTTCCACTGTTTTGGCCTCCTTAATACCCCAGAAATAGCATTTCTTCCTCCATACATGTTCTACTGTATGCACCAGTATTTACAAATCACTGTAAACACAGCAAAAATCTGGCAGTATGATACCAGTGCTTTAACAATAGTACTGGACATCCTTAGATAATTTAAGAGAGCTTTGGGAATTAGACCTTACAATTACTTTCTCATTTCATGAATGCACATCAACCCTAAATAAATTATATTCTTACGCACTTGGTACAAGACATGGTCTAATTTAGTTTAAAATCCTAGTCTATATACATTTTTCTTAATTAAGACAGTTATATGTTTTCAAGTCCCCCACCTCATTTGGCCTATACCTTGCTGTTCTAGTTTCCAACCAGCATCTGGGTTATCATAATTCCTCTTAATTTAAACATACATAAATTACAGTTGCTTAATGCACTCTAACATGATTACCATACTTCACTACAAGCTTTTCATCTCATTTACCTCAGTTAGAGGAATCTTAACCCACCTACTATAATACAACAATAAAGTGACATATTACTTAAACTAACATTCCCAACAAAGAATATTTCAGTATATAAAAATATTTTTCTACACCATCCTCAAATACCCTTCTTTAAAGTAATTGTTAATCACACTTGTGTGATGTAAATGTTGCACTTATTCATTGTAAAGCTTCTACCTATTTTAACAGTCTTTTTAATCTCTATATTGCTTTGTTTTTTATTTTTAGGTTGCATTTGTTGCTTTTAAATTGATTTCAGATGTAATGCAGATGTACGTAAATTTGCAACACTGACAAGTATGAACAGTAATAGCTATCAATCTTGTCTAAATTATAAATCAATAGTTTTCTTCTTCCTTTAAATTCTAAGAAAGCTTGTATCGTGTGTTTGTAATATATGCTCTAGGACATGTGAATCGACCTCAGCACATCTTCCCAGAATGTATGAGGGTGTAAGGTGGCAATGTGCACATCCTTAAAAACCTAATAATATCCAGTATAAACCAGTGGTTTCACATTCTATGTTGCATTAATAAAAGCTCTTAAGAAATATGTTACATGTTGCTTTAACAGTTAAACATAGCCTAAAAGAACTCAGCCCTTTACAAGAAGTCAGTTAATTTTGATTACACACATCTTAGGTATTAAACAGTATATTAGATCATGTACTTTAAATTTTAAAAATACAGCACAAGTGAGAATGATATTGGTATTTCAGTTAAAATGTTTAATTATGCTGTTATCACGGTTGAACAGCTGTTAGTGTAGTTACCTCACATCTTCAGAGTCCTCTTCCTGGACTTGATTCCCAGCCCAGGCACTGTCTGAGTGTGGCTGGCAATGTAGTGTTTTTTTATTATGGTGCCAGAGAGTGAGACATTTTTCATGTTGGAAAGACATTCATGTACAATAAGAGTTTTACTGTATACAGTGCATCCGGAAAGTATTCACAGCGCATCACTTTTTCTACATTTTGTTATGTTACAGCATTATTCCAAAATGGAATAATTTCATTTTTTTCCTCAGAATTCTACACACAACACCCCATAATGACAACGTGAAAAACGTTTACTTGAGGTTTTTGCAAATTTATTAAAAATAAAAAACTGAGAAATAACATGTGCATAAGTATTCATAGCTTTTGCTCAATACTTTGTCGATGCAACTTTGGCAGGAATTACAGTCTCAAGTCTTTTTGAAAATAATGCCACAAGCTTGGCACACCTATCCTTTGCCAGTTTCGCCCATTCCTCTTTGCAGCACCTCTCAAGCTCCATCAGGTTGTTTGGGAAGCGTCGGTGCACAGCCATTTTAAGATCTCTCCAGAGATGTTCAATCGGATTCAAGTCTGGGCTCTGGCTGGGCCACTCAAGGACATTCATAGAGTTGTCCTGAAACCACTCCTTTGATATCTTGGCTGTGTGCTTAGGGTCGTTGTCCTGCTGAAAGATGAACCGTCGCCCCAGTCTGAGGTCAAGAGCGCACTGGAGGAGATTTTCATCCAGGATGTCTTTGTACATTGCTGGAGTCATCTTTCCCTTTATGCTGACTAGTCTCCCAGTTCCTGCCACTGAAAAACATCCCCACAGCATGATGCTGCCACCACCATGCTTCACTGTAGGGATGGTATTAGCCTGGTGATGAGCGGTGCCTGGTTTCCTCCAAATGTGACGCCTGGCATTCACACCAAAGAGTTCAATCTTTGTCTCATCAGACCAGAGAATTTTGTTTCTCATGGTCTGAGAGTCCTTCAGGTGCCTTTTGGTAGGCTCCAGGCGGGCTGCCATGTGCCTTTTACTAAGGAGTGGCTTCCATCTGGCCACTCTACCATACAGGCCTGATTGGTGGACTGCTGCAGAGATGGTTGTCCTTCTGGAAGGTTCTCCTCTCTCCACAGAGGACCTCTGGAGCTCTGACAGAGTGACCATCGGGTTCTTGGTCACCTCCCTGACTAAGGCCCGATCGCTCAGTTTAGATGGCCGGCCAGCTCTAGGAAGAGTCCTGGGGCCTCATGTATAACGCCGTGCATAGAACTCGCACTATAACATGGCGTAAGCACAAAAGCCGAAATGTGCTTACGCACAGAAAAATCCAGATGCAGGAATCTGTGCGTACTCCAACTTCCACGTTCTTCCGCTACATAAATCCCTATCAGCGTGAAAACTAACGCTCGTGCACGCGCATTATGTAACGCCCCAAATCCTCCCAGAATTATGCCTATTTGAATATGCAAATCAATATAAATCGCCCTTAAGCGCAGCCTTCTGTGAAAAGACAATGGGAAAAGCACAGGGGGAAACATAAGAATTTCACCAAATACCAAGTGGAGGCAAAGGAAAAACATAATATTTGTTCAAATAAGCCGTGGTATAATCAACAAAAGGAAGTTGATCGAGTGGCATAGCGTGTTGGAGAAACATGAAAGCTCACATCCACAAAATCGCACAGTGCCGGAAATAAAAAAGAAGTCACATATCAAAGTCGCCGTGGAAAGCCGAGTTGTAAGCCCACTGTCTGAATGTCATATGAAAGCTTATTAGGGTACAGAGAAAAAAGCCACACGGTGGGGAAAAAGCACGAAATGTCCACTTCAATCTCGACATTTCCACTTTAATCACGTAGTTTATTTTGTCATTAAAGTAGAACATCATAAAATTCATCTTAAAATTGTTTAATTAACCAGTTTCTAAAATCACATCATAATTAAAGTAGCACGTTAAATGCTTTGTTTTGTATTTAATTTTCTATGTGCTCTATGTGTGTGAATCACTACTTGCTTCTTAAACCGCTCTCTTCCTCCAACTGGACACAGAGTCCATTACATTTGTGATATTACAGCTCTCTGAATAACTAAAATACTGAGATGTATACGTGATGTCATTTTCATGATGATAGGAGTTAAAGCACGTTATTAAACATGTTTCACTTCGATGAAATAATTTATTGCAGCAGTAATCAGGGGCGACTCTAAGCCTGTGGTGGTACTGGGCAGAGGAAGAATCGGTGGCTCCTTCGCCCGCCAATGTCATGCACGGTGGATGGCCACGTATGTTGCAGACACTAGCCACCTCGTGCTCATGACACAAGCATTTAACTTTTGCCGAAATTTGTCGCTGCGTTTTTAGCTGTGTTGTTATTTTATCTTTCTGTTTTATATTTAATATATATTGGCGTAGCCGTCACTGCAGTCAGTGCTTTTATTTCCCCAAGTAACCGATTGCCATACAATCAGCTCTGTAATAGACGTTAAGCCATCTGTAAGCTTAGCGCCGATTCTTCAAAACGTTTAAAGAACATTGAAATATCTTCGTAGTACATGTTTAATTATTCTATCCTTAAAGACACTCCCAGTGAAGAATATAGATTATTTAAATGAAGTTAAAGTTTTATCTGTATAATTTAACAAACATATTTTGCTGCATTTCACCTTAAAAATGATATCGTCATCATATGTAAATACGCGCTTTATAAAGTGGCTCAGGTTGTGCGATATTATAACTGTAGTGCAAGTTTACAGTGGGGTGATTGTACTTATAAGTACAAACAGTTCTACAAGGAGCACTTGATTGGCTGCATTTAAAGTTCTTAGGATTAAACTGTTTTGAACCGCGAGGTCCGTACAGGAAAGGCTTTAAAACGTTTTGCAGTGGCTGAGACAGCGTGTGCTTAATGCCGTATACCAATAATTCTCTTTCCGATCAGCTGCTGCTGTGATTCACAATCAGATACAGTGATATAAATACTCCGAGTGGTGCAGTGAGAGAAATATGGAAAAAGATGATCCGCTGTGGCAACTCCTAACGGGAGGAAGAAGAAGAAGAAGAAGAAGGAGAAGGAGAAGTGAGAGTAACAACGCTAAAGCAGTTATGGCATTTGGAATACTATGGCTGTTCCCTGGACCATTATATTGTTACGAGTTAATTACAATCAGATGCATTACACTAATAAACAATATGCGGTTAGTTTCTGTGTATTTATAAAGCCGCGTCATGAAAATAATGAGTAATCAGACAAGAACAGTACCATTGCTTTGACGCTGGGTGCCGCCAGTTTGCAAAACCGAGCGGAGAACTTGCGTACGACAAGGCATGAGGTACCGTGGAAAAGTGCGTGGCTTTACGCCAGGTGTAGGTTTTATACATCGCGATTTGAACGTGGAAAAGTTCTTACGCAACATTTCTGTGCGTACGCACCGTTTATACATGAGGCCCCTGGTGTTTTTGAACTTCTTCCACTTACGGATGATGGAGACCACTGTGCTCATTGGGACCTTCAAATCAGCAAAAATTTTTCTGTAACCTTCCCCAGATTTGTTCCTCGAGACAATCCTGTATCAGAGGTCTACAGACAATTCCTTTGACTTCATGCTTGGTTTGTGCTCTGACATGAACTGTCAACTGTGGGACCTTATATAGACAGGTGGGTGCCTTTCCAAATCAAGTCCAATCAACTGAATTTACCACAGGTGGACTCCAATTAAGCTGCAGAAACATCTCAAGGATGATCAGGGGAAACAGGATGCAACTGAGCTCAATTTTGAGTTTCATGGCAAAGGCTGTGAATACTTATGTACATGTGCTTTCTCAATTTTTTCATTTTTAATAAATTTGAAAAAATCTCAAGTAAACTTTTTTCACGTTGTCATTATTGGGTGTTGTGTGTAGAATTCTGAGGAAAAAAAATGAATTTAATCCATTTTGGAATAAGGCTGTAACATAACAAAATGTGGAAAAAGTGATGCGCTGTCAATACTTTCCGGATGCACTGTAATAATGTAATATAATATTATTACATTCATCCTGTGTGTGCATGGGCTTTTCACAAGGTATTTTGTTCTACTTCCCACTTCCCAAAGATATGCATATCAAGTTAACTGGCAACTCCCAGTGTACCCTGCAATTAACAGTTGACCCATTAGTGACAACACCTTGCACCCATTGCTACCAGGAAACATTAGGTTCCTATTACCGCAAACTAGGTGAAGCACGATTAAAACCAATGGATGTTAATTATAAATATTTATTATGAATTATTCATCAGTGTTTTTGCATAAAGAGCCAGTGTGGCTTCCAGATCTGCCCCCAGTTATAGTTAATTTATTTATAACTTTTTATTAATATGCTTATACTATTATTAAAATATTTATAACAACCCTCATATTCTTAATCAGTTATTTTTTCCAATTTTTCATTATATGCTTAATGTAATTTCTTATCCAAAAAATATTGCTTCTTGTAATATGTGAATTTGTCTTCATGGTGGTTGTTTCAGACCTATTGACCATGTCATTTTTAAGGTTTACCTTTGGATTAGGGTGCAACCTGAACTTTCCAATTAAGTGATGGGGCTTGAAAGCTAGATCCCCTTATTCTTGCCATTACAATGAGAATTTTCTCTTTTTTTACAGAAAATCCAGCACTGTGTGGTCCTTTACATGTAGACATAGTATTTTAAGAAAAAGCCCACCACATCATACCGATCAGAATGGAGCTGAGTGGCATCCGCAACGTGATCCATTGCTGAGGAAGACCACCTGATGTCAATAATTTTGTAAAAGCCACCAAGAATGCCTTATGTGTGCTCCTTCTACTTTGTGGAACAGCAGTCGTAGTATTGCACTGCCTGTGGACTGAGCCAAGTCATTAACCATAAGGACACTAAAACTGTTGCCAAATCCATAATGCAACCTAAACGTTGCAGTCAAAGAGAGATCCTAAACATTTCAATATCATAATTTACTAAGCAGAAAAGCATTGCATCAATCACATCACATGCTGAGACATTCAAGATTATGACCCCTGGCAGTCAGAAGTCATGTCCTGATGATGGGACTCAAAAAATGGCACAACCAATATACAAAACATAATGGATTTTACAGTAGCATTAAATAATAACAAAATAAAAATATACCTTAATCAAAAAGAAAAAAAGACTAAATGCATAGCCATAAATGTTCTCTTACACACATAACCCATGCATCAAAGACCCAGATGGATGGTGTTTAGCTCTCGTACTGGACTGCCCCAAGGTCTTGTATTCAAATTGTGTAGTGTATGTCATTGCCATATTATTTCCATGTTATTGTGATTTGTCCTTTTTTACCTCACACCTGATTGATTTTAAACTTGTAGTAATGCTGTTTCAGTTTAGGCAGTTCATAGCTAATACTGCAACCTAGGCAGCAAATTGTCATGAGGCTGTCAGTTTACTTGGCATTTAAAATCTACATTTCAGTAATTTGTCAGATAATGATAAAATCAGCAGTTACCACATTGATCTGATGCCAACTAAAACAGACCAGGCAGTATTAAATTGTTTGATTAATTTTAAGTGATGTAAATGATGTGTACATTTTTTTGTCTTTAGGCATTTCCAAATTAAAATCTCTATACATTACGTTAAGTTAATATTAGAATTAGAGAAGTGTGAAGTACATAAAGGCACATTCTGGTATGGCTCCCCCAGACTTTTCACACGAAGCACTATTCTGCAATGACACATCAGTCAGCAATGCTGTGTTCAAATCTCCATAGCAACAGGTTCATATTGTGGTTTGGACATTGTCTCCATTTTACACTCACTCAGGTATTTTTCTATTATGTTAACTGGCAGCTCTAAATAGATTCTGTATGATTCTGTGCATGTGCATGTAAGTGTACCTTGGTAGCTATGTTACAAGATTGCTGAGACAGACATTAGACCCATGGAGCTCTGTATTAATGGTTCAGCCATTTAAGAAATAATTTAATAATGTATTGAGAATAAGGAGGATGAAAAACGTATTGTCCAGTTTGTCATACCCCAAGAGTGAGCACTGATTTCAATTATCTATTTGTCTTTATGAGACCAATGAATTTGGCTAAAATACAAATTGACATTTATTAACATAGTTTTCTAATGTTTATTTATTATGTACATTCATATGAATTATTATTGTTCTCTTTTTGTATTACCTGTTGCATGGCTGCACTCGGGTCCGAATCTGGATCCTGAGTTGGTTTGTCGTGTGGTGGGTGCGGCAATGCACTGTATCAGTATGTGCGCCTAACCTCATCTTTTTTGTATTGGTACATGTTCTTCATTCAGCTCCAGTTTTGTAAATTACATTGCAGTAGTCATCCACTTGAAAACAGCTCTTCAAATTAACACATCATATTTTAGGGTGACCTATTTTCCTTGAAACCAGAGCAATGTGTCAATCTAGTATCTACAACTGAGTCTTCTGAATTTATTTCATAAATTTGTTTTTCTATGAAAGTGGTTGTTTGTGGGTGGTTGCCAAATTAGGACAGTAAATAATGCTAGTATTAGTTAAAATGAATGGATGTGGTTCATTGTGAAGGCTCAAAGTTTACACTTTGTATGGCCAGATAAGACATTTAGACATATCTAGTAGTGTGCATGTGATATTTTACAGTACATCTAAAATTCTTTACATCCTTTATTTGACCCATTTCCTTGTGGTCTAGCATATCCTGGCAGCAAAAGGCAAAATATAGGAGAAAGACCTAGATGAATGCCAAAACATTCTAAGGCTAATTTAGAGTTGTCAGTCAATTCTAAGATGAATTTTAAGAAGAACCTTTCTCTTCTGAGGCTGGTCTCAGTATCCCAATTAATTTAAACAATAGTATAGCATTTTTCACCGCTAAGTGTACTGATTTTTTCCCACAAACGAGAAAAAGTTCTTTAAAGTCATGACATAACTTATTTAATTTAAAGCAAGCAGATACTTTTAACACACCAAATTCTCTACCTAATGCATATATAGGTTAAAGTCGTTTTTTTCAGTTAATTCTAGCAGTAAGTTTCCACCAGCCAGAGTTCTACTTTGCCCTCATTCAATATTTTCTGCTCACTCTACCTAATTTTTGTACCGTATGAGAAAACAGGGATCCCCCAAAAATCAATAGGAATAAGATTGAAACACCACATGATAGGCACCTTAACTTTTTCACAAAATGCATTTACTCTTTATGATAACCTGAAGTACTTTTCTATTTTAAAACATTTGCCATTTATTTTCAGATATTTGAAAGCCATTTAAAATAACTCACATACTGTACATTCTAAGACATCAAGAAATAATTTGCTGTCCAATTTCAAATGCCTGAAATATAAGGTATTTTGAAATGACTATCCATGAAAATGCCACATCTTCTCAATAGGATGCCTTTATATACAGAGATATTTTAAAGTGAATTTTAGGCTTTGCAGAAGAGTCACAAAGCATGTAATTTTCAAGCATCTCCAAATGTTATGTCAGAATTGGCAGTAACTAACATAAACTTTGGATAATCTGAAATACATTTTGTATTTCTCCAAATACTGTATGTCTTTATATGCTATATATATACAGTATATCCTGTATGTAGTATATGTGTATGTACAGTATATACACACACATTTCAGTAGGGTCCCAGCCTGGCTAAATGGTGGTAGGGATAGAAAAGAAAGGAAAGGGAAATGAGAGACAACAGGAGACGCATTTAGGCATAGTAGATTAGTTGTTTGTTTTGTTATTTCTGTATTACCCATAATTTGTTTTTAGATGTGAAAAATTGTATAACTTTCTTTACTTGTCAACATATAGACAATATATATTTATAAATGCATTTGTATTTGATTGCTGTTTGAAAGTGTGCCAGCCCCAAAGAATGAAAGTACAGTGTGATTGGTCACAATATATTTAATGATCTATATGGAGCATAACAGAGCCCAAAACCCCAGACACAAGTCCCATGTTCATTTGTAAAGAAATACCTCACAAGGTTCACACAACTACACTGCTATTCATTTTCTTTTCCTCTGTTTTTCTCCTCTCTCTCAGGAGAGATTTGCTCTTCCTCCACACTTGTCTCCAACTCTCCAGAGTGAAGTGATGTGGTTTCCTATATCCTAGACCTGGGAGTACTTCCAGCGTTACCATACAGCCCCCAGGAGGCACTGCTGAGGCAGATTAAACCCCATCAAAATAAGGAATACTTCTCCACTTGTGGCTCTCAAGAAAACCAGTAGGGCCGCTGACAAGGACTACAACTCCCATACAACCCTGTGGGTGTTTACCTGAGGAATCCACTAGTGGGCTGCTGCCTTCTCTAATCCTGGGGGAGTACATTGCCCTGTGATGCAGTTTCATTCCATCCTTCTGTTATAATTGCCTCCCGACCAGGCAAGAATTCATCCATCACAGCTGGGATGGCAGCAAACCTACAGTACCTTGTCTATGACAATATGTATAAATATGTAGTAAAAGTAGATAGAAAGTACAAATTTATCTATGTTATTAAATAAAACACATTTACAAAGAAGCATTATCATGTTCAGGTTCATTTATTGCAATATGTATTCTACAAAAACACTCCCTTTCTTAAAAAAAATTTGATAAATGGGGTCATGATAGTTTACTGTGAGACCAGTTTTTTGTGTATGGCTCCAAGTCATTCCCACCAAACATCTGTTATTAATACAAAAATTAAATATGTGCACTGAGAAACAAAGAAAATCATTACTTATCACACCCATGGGCAGCATGGTATTTCTCAACTCCCATCCAAAAGTTTGATAAAAAGTAAATGCTGTGGAACAAGGAAGACTTGCTATGGATGAGGAGGACTGTTATCATTATGAACAAATGCACAGAGATGTATTTCAAATATTTAATTTTACATGTCCAGATGTAAAAGTGGTAAGGGTGGCTCTACAAACTACTCAATTGTTTTTTACTGAGGAAAATCATGACAAAGTAAAATTTCAGATCAGATTTACATATTAGGATTTGTTGAGGACAAAATGACTGTTATTTAGATGTCCAGATATTTAAATAAAAAAAATTACAGAAAAAGAAACTATATAATAAAAATAAAATATAATTATTGTGTATTACTCTTTAAATATTTTAAATTTTAGAATATTTGTAAAATGCATATTTATTGTTTTTATTATAAAATGTCTTTCCATTCTACTATGCTGAAATTACAACTGAGCTCCCACAGTTTGCTTTGCAACCTTTAAAATAAAAAAGCTACCTCTCATTCTCAGCAGTCATTATAACATAACTGTAACAAAATAATACGAAAGAACAATACATATTGTTCTTTTAAATAAATAGGTAACACATACTATCTTTATTTATAATAAAGGTAATTTTCTCTTGTAATTGTTTCATGTTTAACTATGTTATACATTATTATAGACATTAAATGTAAAAATCAGCTTAAAATTATTTATTTAAATATTTATTATTATTTAAGACTGCATGCACCTTGATTTTTATTTACTTCCTTTATATACTGTATACATTTAAATAAATGCATAGTATGCCAATAATGATTAAGTAGAGTTTTCTTATAGCAGGTGCATATCTTATTAGTTAGCTCAGAACATAAGAACTGGAAACTATTTTCTTTAATTAAATTGTGTTTATTTCCAGATATATGATAGAATTGTTATAGTACAACAATCAAGCACACATTTTTTTATAAAAATATTGAAATATCAAAATATTGTTGATCTAGTGAATCACAGAAAAAAATAAAAACATTAATTTTAAACAATCCCAATACAGAAAACTAATTAACTACAATTTATTTAGTGTCATATTTCATATTATCATGTCATATCATGTCATATTATATGTATTTGTGCGTATAATAAAGAAGTGTTTACAGTTTAACCCAAAGACATTATAAGGTAATCCTTCCATCCATCCATTATCCAACCCGATATATCCTAACACAGGGTCACGGGGGTTTGCTGGAGCCAATCCCAGCCAACACAAGGTGCAAGGCAGGAACAAACCCCGGGAAGGGTGCCAGCCCACTGCAGATATAAGGTAATGTAAGATATAATTTTCCTGTTTTGTTATTGAGGGTGTATTAGGGTTCTTCCAGTTAAGGAAGATCAGTCAACACTGTAGTGTGGAAATCACAGTGAGCCAAAAAGTTCAAATCCCAAAACTTACGTCCTGGTGAAGCTGGAACTACATGGCCTCGTTCACAATTAATGTCCATTTTTTGATATATTTCAAATAATATAAATCTGCAGAGATATGTCCGATGCACACTTTTAGTAGAACAGTCCTGCTGATCTTTGTAAATATTTTCTAATATTTCATTAAGTGCAAACAAAAAAGAAGATACATGTGTCTATCCATCTATCTTCACACCTGTTTATTCCAATTTGAGTTTCACAGGATAAAAACAAACAAAAAGTATATAATAATTACTTTATATTATTTACAACTATAATTTAAATACTGAATTTTACTAAAAAATATAAATGCTATACGGCATGGTGTATATAGGCAATTATTACAAGCACAAGTCTGGAATGCTGGCGTTGAACTTAAGATTTAGTTACAATATACAAAAATATTCTGGCTATAATCATATCAAGCATGAAAAATATACAGCAAGACTGAACTGACCTAGTGATGCACTGACACTCTGTCAATAGATGTTTACTGTAACATAATTAATGTCCCTTGGAATAACTCTTGCCCAGAACCTTTTATTGGTATAAATGGTCTAAGAAAATAGACGACAGAATGATAGAGTTTATGAATTAGATCTATCATAATTTATATATTACATTCTTTAGGCGGGTGGCACGGTGGCGCAGTGGCGCTGCTGCCTCGCCGTTAGGAGACCCGGGTTCACTTCCCGGGTCCTCCCTGTGTGGAGTTTGCATGTTCTCTTTGTGTCTGCGTGGGTTTCCTTCGGGTACTCCAGTTTCCTCCCAAAGACATGCAGGTTAGGTGCATTGGCGATCCTAAATTGTCCCTAGTGTGTGCTTGGTGTGTGTGTGTGTGCCCTGCAGTGAGCTGGCGCCCTGCCCAAGGTTTGTTTCCTGCCTTGCACTCAGTGTTGGCTGGGATTGGCTCCAGCAGACCCCCGTGACCCTGTAGTTAGGATATAGTGGGTTGGATAATGGATGGACATTCTTTAGGCAACATGAAATTTTAAATGTATACCATAATTGTCATTGTAAGTCAGAAATGGTATCATGTCAAATGCTTAAAATGTAAATTTATTAAGTAATTAAGGGATTTTTAAAAACATTTTATAGTAAATACTACTGCAAAATATGAGTAAAACAAGAAAAAAGACTGTATTCAGTATGTACAAGATATTAAGTAAAAAATTAAACATTACAGTAAATTGAAGAAAATAGCACTAAATGTATTATTTCCAAAAACTGTTGAATTGTAGTATTTTCAAGGTTGCAACTATGAGTTTTACTGAGATTTTTAACAAGACATTTAAATAAGGCAGATTTTCAGAGTAAGTGTAAATGACCTGAGCTAGTTTCAGAAGATTCCTGTTCTGCGTTTATAACAGTATACTGTATACAGACAAGAAGACAGTTATACTATGGTTAGACTTTTGACATTAGAGAGGATTTGTGTATGTATGCAATTTTGAATCATGAATATGGCTCTGAAACTGATCAAAACCTAGAGTACACATATACCAGATATGGCTTTGACAAGATATTTGTAACTTAATGTAACAAAAGAGACTCCAGAGCAGTTAAGAACTGGATACATTTTAATAACCTCCAATGGAGCAATGTGTATTGAAGTAAAACCAAGCAGTATAGGGACATTTATGTAGGCCAAGGCTACTCAGTTTTATCCTGGAGGGCCCCAGTGGCTGCAGCTTTTCACTTTAACCAATTTCTTAAATAGAATCTGTTTATTTATTACAATAGCAGTATGTCTTTTTGGTTTAGTTTTAGTTGACTTGCTTGTTATGATTCAGAAACCTTATTTGACAATTTTAGTTTTAACCTATTTCATTTAGGCTGTAATTGTTGTCTGTTTTCTTAACCAACCAACAGTTAATAATGAGCTGCAAATGACAAAGGAACCGCCAGATTCCAGCTAATGTGTTTCCATTTAAACCTGTGTTTATGCAAAATACGGCTTCTCTTAATAAAATGTTTAGAAGTAAATGAGCAAGAAGGGTAGGAGCAAGAAGTACAAATCTGTTCTGGACCACAAGGCATATGGGTAATGTTCATAGAAAATGGAAAATCTACAATGTGTTAAAAGCTTTGCCTGGAACAAATGAAAGCATTAACAAGCTATATAATTAAACTGTGTTACCCAGCTTTGCCTGGGAAATCAGAAGTACTATGTAACTAAGTACTTTTGTGTGTACAATATTTGTAGTTTTTTTTTTTTTATTCAGGGATACAAAATATTACTGTAGTTCACTGGAGCTGCTTGTTCTTGACCATGCTGCATACAATTGCTCTTGAGTAAAACATTTTCCTGGTGATTGATTTTGGCTTTTGTTGATAATAAATGTGAAACACACAATTTCAGGCAACTGAATTCTTTGGAACTGAAAGTAGTTAACAGTAGTAATAATGGGAATTTTAACCATACAGTATACAGTATGTCGCTATTTATTTATTTATGCATTGCGCCCTGTGCTTAGGTTCCAGCTTCCCCACAACCCTGCTCAGGATAAAGCCGGTTTAGAAAATGGAGAAATGGACAATTGTTATTATTATTATTATTATTATGTTAACAATTTAACAAATTTGTTTACATGAGTCACTGAGGTATTATGTTTCATGTGTTTCGTTTCTTATATGTTCAAGCTTCAATTTCTAATTTTTTTTTTTTTTACCAGCGCCATAGCCCGACGATAAAGTCGTAACACTGAATTGTATTTTTCTTGTAGTTATTACATAATAAAGTAATGTTTACAGGATGCACATTTAGGTAGCACATTAAATGAATTCAATTTTTGAAATGTTTGTATCATGCATGAAAATTCATAATGAGTATACTGATATGCACCCCCTCCTACATATCTCTTTTTGAGGGAGGAGGTCAGGATTTGAATTAAGTAGTTTTGAGAATGGAATCACATGTGAAAACATTTGACACTGCTATTTGCCCTACGCCCCGGAAGTACATCCAAGTCACATGAACGGAAGGAATGATGTACTTCCAGGGTGAAAAAAAGAACTTTTATGTGACCCGGAAGTGATAAGGAATTATGGACTGAAGGATGAGAAACACTTCCGGGTCAGGAACTATATAAGAACTTTGGGAACTCCCAGACGATGAGCTGAGCTAGGTGGTAGGAGGGCATCGCGTCTGGGAGTCGGAGGATTGGTTTATTGTGATTAGTATTGTTTAATGAATAGTGTAGAGTGAAGGGTGCTTGGTGCACATAATTATTATAATAAAACAAAGGATTATTGCACTTTTACCTGGTGTCTGGCGTGGTACCTGAGGGTTCAAGGGAGCGATAGTGCCCCCTACTGCTACACTATGTTTAATTGAGCCTATCTGAAAAATACCAATAAGCAGATTTTTCTGTGTTGTGTGAAAATGTGTCATGAGATTTTCAGTACATCAAACCACAATGTAAGTCGGAGAAATATTCACTCCTAGATGCTGCTTGGCAGGAGGTTTACGGCATAAAATGCACACGTTCACAACTTTCTCAATTTTTTTAGCGGTTGCATGTCTGTTACAGTCAAGTCAGTAAATGTTTATTTATTGTATATGAGAAAAATATCAACTTATGTTGTATGTATTGTTACAACCAAAGGAAGAAAACATTGGCAAAGTGAAAACAATTTGTTAACTTATTACCAACAGATAGTGTATACGATTAGTCCAAAGGGTACACATTTCAGTAAGTATTGTGAAAATTTCAAAATACTGTGTTTGAGACAAAAACCTTATTATTTGAAGTGTCTGTTTCAGTATACAGTGTATGTGTTTAAGTGTTTGGTACATGTACTATAAATAATAAATTAAATTAAGTTGCAAACAACACCTCAGAAAAGAAATTATATTGTAACTATATGTACATTCAGTGTAGGTGGTAGAATTTTGGTACACTAGATGAAGGTATAAATATTGTGCTTTTATGTGGGAGATTTGACAGTGATCTTCTGCTCGCAAAGTTTAGGTTATGTTAAATGGGGAGTTAGTGTTAGGTCCCTCTTGGTGTTACATGCAAGCATAGGACTTACCTCTGTCACCTGATAGGCTGACCAGCACTTTACCATGCTAGAGGTGTCTTTTGCAGCTTATTGGCTTGGGTGCAAAGAATCCAATTCCTCCTGTGTTTCTGTCTCCTTGCCTGGCAGCTGTGATATACACCTTGAGTGTATAAGCACATCTTACTTCATTTTTCCATTTCAGAGGTCATGTCACGTATCATCCTGTCTCTCTATCCTTTTGATAACACCTTTGCTTATTCAATTATCAATCTACGCAATTGCCAACTGGTGCAGTTGTGCTGGTGGCATTCAACTGACCGCTACAATTGTCTGCATCGAGTATAAAAAAGATGGGTGTAGCTTAAAATATCCCAATCACTAGATTGTCAAATATCAAGAAATGAAAAACATGTGTTGGCTTTGTTCTCCCTATAACCTCACCAAATTTCAGTCAAATCAGTCAAACCGTTTTTGAGATTTTGGGGTATTTTTATTTTTTTTACTGTTATTGGTTTGTTTAACCCTAAATATTGATATATTGAAATGTCTCTTTTAGTGGATACCTACTGTCCTAGATGTACGATCATTCCAAATGTCAGCTTATTAACTGAAAACACTTTTTGAATTTCATCAGTTGATTGTCAGTGTCTTTGAGCTGGAAACACCTATTTAGAGTTACTCATGACTCATTGGGTATTGCTACAAAATACATGTATGCAAATGTTTTGAATATTATAAAGTACAAAGCAATAATTTGAGAATATTAAAGTGCAGTGGACACTGGGTTCAGAACAATAGCAAAGGGTAGCATTTCTATAACATACAGAATATGGTTGTGAGTGAATTGTATATTATAAATGTGAAAGTAATATTTTGAGAATTTTATAATGCAAAGGACATCTACAGGAAAACAATTCCAAATAATGATTTAACTCTACTCCGCTTTTTCTAATCTTTCTTACATGACCTACCCTTAAATTCAAAATCTATATTATATACAGTAGTCTTCTAAATAAACACTGTATTTCAAGTAAAATGTCTAATTATGTTTCCAAGCATCAGTAGTTTGCAATAGTACAATATACTTTGCATCTTCAAAAATGTAAAAGAGTCTAGTTTCACATGGTGATTTACTGAAGCCTTTTGAATCTGTACTTCAGGAAAACACAAAACAGCTTTTATTCTTGTGCAGACAAACGGCTCCCTTAATCAGCACTAATTACCCTGCCTTAGCCCTTTTCGCCATGTATTGACTTATTCAGCATTTCAATAATGAATTCCATAAGGACCTACCCTTTTGCAGACTAGAGAATGAAAGCCCTTACCGGGATCCTCTTTGACTCAGAGAAATATGGCTGAGGTAATCCACACAGAAGTGGCAGTAATTTCACTTGTAACATCTTTTGTCTGTACCCTTTCACCACTGATGTGGGAAAACATTTGCAGGGACAAATTTTAATAACCTTTTCAAAAATCCTTGAAAAGAAAAGTTACAATTAAACTTCAAATAAGAATAAGGGGAATTTAAATGAAGTTGCTTTCACAAACTGCATACTCTAAACTCTCAGATTTTGCTTATATACTGCCAGCCAATGTTTTAAAATCTTGATCCTTTCATTATGTAGCCAGTTATCTTGAAAATAATCAATATTTTAAAGTGTTAGGAACAATATATACATGTTTGAAATTAAATAAATCAGAAAAATGTACAAAAAGGCAACACTCTTAAAGGAAGAAGTTTAATTTTTAGTAGGCATTTTGAAGGTGAGTATAGTTTAAAAAATGCATCAGAAGGAGGAAGAAGAGCAACAAAGGCTTTACCTTCACTAAAAAAGATTTTCAAAGAATTATACCAAACAAAATAGAGCATGCATTTTAATTCATGTATGAAACTCAGAAATACTGTACTATAAGTCCTGAAGTTGTCGAAGATGCTATATTATTATCATATATAAGGTGTACCTCTAAAAATCAGATAATCTTAGAGTGTGCACAATATTTCTAAAATTATGAAATACAAAATCTCACCTTTAGGAGGGAGAGGCACTTTAATTGCTATTTCAGTCATGTTTTAACCACTTAGTCCTGAACCCCAGCATAGGACACAAGTGAGGAACAAACCCTGGACAGGGCACCAGTCCATTGCAGGTCGGGTGCCAGTAAATTGCAGGTCATACACAGACACAAAAACACATAGACACATAGACACAAAAACACATAGACACATACCCCAACCACATAGTAGGGTTCATCCACCTAACCTGTGTGTCTTTGGACTGTGGGAAGAAACCAGAGTAACATGAAAACTCCATGCAGGGAGGCAGCATTGGTGCCACTGTGCCACCATGCCACTCCAGGCACTATAATAAAGTTTATTATTGTATTATTATATTACATATATAATTATTATATTAAATCCAATAAAATAAAATGAAATCAAAAAGGGAAAAGTTAAGTCAACATACTTTACTATTTTATATTTCTCTATTATATAAAAAAATTCTGGGACGAAACGAGACTTTGATTATGAGATTTTTTCAAGTCACACCCTCCTGTCAACCATATTCAACCACACACACAGTACTCTCACCTCTCATTCATGTGAATGGTTTTGACAGACACTGTTCCTGCACTCTCAGCTCTTATAAATAAGTTTTCCTCAATTTAATATCCCAATTAAAGAAGACATTTCTAAATCTTATTGAAAAAATGTAATCATTCTGTTATCAACAGAAAAAATGAGTACACAGGCAATCCTAGCACCGAGAAACGATGAAGTCAAACAAATTAACACCAAAAATGATGATTGGCTACACTGCAAATTGGTTAAATGCGTATCAATAGACTATGCTGAAACAGTTGGTGGTGATCGTGCAAAAGATGAGAACATCAACTTACAATATCCCGAAAAATATCTACAACCTATAACACCGTCCAGTCTTCCACATTACTGTAGAAAGAAGGATGTAGCCAAGAAAGGTAATGTAATACATCTTCCGTCGATAACATTAGACAACAATGGAAATCTTGATATGCCATTCATTTAAAATGTTAACAGTTTCCCATTAGACTAGCTTTTGTAAAGACAATTAACAAATCTCAGAGCCTAACATTTGAAAAAGTCATTTTATTTAATAGAGAGAAAGGAACGAAATTCAATCATGGACAGTTATATGTTGCGTTGTCACAATGAAAGTATGCAATATACAGTGTAGACTAAAATTTAATTCAAAAAATAGTTTTTACTGAATTTTTACAGTAAAAGTGTAAGTTTAAAAAGTATTTGCGTGTTAATTTCAAAGCCAAACAGAACAAAATCGTATTACACATCAAATAACTCTAACGCAACATGAAACTTAATTTGCTTTCAAATTATTACGTTTTACTATTTTTTAATATGGTTAATTACTCACTATAGTGTAAAATAGTTAGTTCTATTATGCATATGTAACAATTCCCATGAAAATAACAATCTATTTAAATTATACATCCGCATCCCCATACGCGAGCGGCTGAATCGCAAAGAGGCTAGTGCATAGTGCATGCCTGGGGTTTTGCAAGCAAAGCGGGCAGGGGGCAAAGCTGCCTAGTTTTTGTAAATTTAATCCATTCAGTAATTTTATTGATTTTTTAGTAAGAGTGCAGGGCTGTATGGCTCAACCAGGATGCAGAACTTTCATCCTTTTTCAACAAGAACAGGGATATAAACACAATCAAGATATTCATATTCATTGGTCATCTTCTGTGAAGCATAAAGTTGTATTGTTCTTTAATAGCCATAAAATAAATTCCTCAAAATTGTTTTCTTTTTTTACAATATGGCCTTATTTCAGGGTACTTTGATTATAATCAAATAATTATTTGACTGTGTTTGAATTGACAAAAGCTTTTTTTTATTGGTACTGCTAATATCTTAAAACAGGTTTGTTTAGGTGGCTTTCCAGATAAATGTTCGCTATAAAATACACTATATGGCCAAAAGTATGTGGACACCACTCCAAATTATTAAGTTCTGGCATTACAACCACACAGATTGCTAACAGGTGCATAAAATCAACAACACAGCCATGTAATAACCATTGACAACATTGGCAGTAGAATGGGTCACACTGAAGAGCCAAGTGGCTTTAAATATGGCACTGTCATAGGATGACACCTTTTACATGAATCAGTACTTGAAATTTCTTCTCTAATAGATCTGCCCTGCTGCGGTGTGTTGGCGCCCTGCCCAAGATTGGTTCCTGCCTTGCGCCCTGTGTTGGCTGGGATTGGCTCCAGCAGACCCCCGTGACCCTGTGTTCAGATTCAACGGGTTGGAAAATGGATGGATGGACAAATCTGCCCTGGTCAGCTGTTAGTGCTATTATTATGAAACCCAGCCACAAAGTGTTAGACCACACAAACTCACAGAGCAGTAGAGTGTTGAAATGCATAGCACAACAAAAAAATTACTTATTATCTGTTGCATCACTCACAACAGAGTTCGAAACTCCCTCTGGAAGCAACATCAGCTCATGAACTGTGTGTCAGCTGCTTCAGGAAATGGGTTTCACTGCTGAGCAGCTGCACAAAAAGCCTAAGATCATTATGCACAATGTCAAGTGTCAGTTAGAGTGGACTCTGGAACAGTGGAAATGTGTTCTCACAAGTGATAGATGATGTTTCACTATCTGGCACTCTGATGGATGAAACTGGGTCTGAAGGATGCCTGGAGAACACACTTTCTGTAAAGTCTGGTGTCAGAGAATTGTGGTCCAAGACTGTTTTTTGAGTTAGGTCCCTTGGTTCTAGAGAAGGAGACTGTTGCTTGCTATAGGATGCAAAGACAATTTAGACAATTGTGCACTTCCAAATTTGGACAGCAGTTTAGGGAAGGCTCTTCTCTGTCCCATGTTCTTGTGAGAGTCAGATGTACCATTCAGGTTTGGTTCCTGCTTTGCACCAGATTCTGCCAGAACAGGCTCCATTAGTATATTAAAATATCTGAGTTTGTAAAATGAAAGATTTTTATATCTACTTCAACATTTATATATAGGTAAGGTATTAAAAGATTTTTTTCTTCTTATTTGTTGATGCTGTAAACAGTTACAAAGAATGAGAAACCTGTTCAGTAGTGAACACAGTTTATTTAACACAAAACTGAGCTTTTTATTCTTCTTGAGTATGGTCCTTTACCTATCTAGAAAATGATAAAAACCATTCTGCCATTGCACTTTTAATGTCACTTTTAAGATTCCAGTATCTCTGTCTCTCACCAGAGAGTTTCCACCTACTTTACTTTTGATTGTAAGCTCAATGTTCCCCATTACATTTCTTACTTTCTTTCTTTCTTTGAAAGTTATCACCTTATCATTTCATCTTGTGACCTCATTTTTTTTTTGGCACACGTATGTTTTGATGATCCTTGAAAGTGACACCTATATGGCAAAAGACTCTTGACCTCCTGCCAGTCTTTCCAAGGTACCAGAGTAACATGCAAGGTTTAGATCTCACTGAACACTACTGCTCTTCTCTCTCTTGCACCCCTAGTATTCACTTGCTAACAAAGAAACTACTGCATTATACTTGTCTGTCACTGTCTTGTTTTTCATTTTGCTGTCTTCCTGTCAGTACTTTTTAAAATAGGATTTGCTTTGTGCCTTGTGATTTGCCATGGTGACTTCGCCGTGGAAGTACATTTTTATAGATGGGAGATTTGAAAGACTTATTTGGTGACATTATGTAACAATAGTGTTGCAGTTGTCAATGAACACTATAGAGTATACTATATAACATTAATACTGCAGTACCAGTTAAGTAAACTCCAAATGTAATATTTACCTATTAGTCCCCTCTGTTTTACTCTTGTGCAATCAAAATAGGGCTTGGGGCACAAAAATTTCCGAAATGGCATCTGACCTTGGTGACATTTAAAATTAAAAGATAATTAATTACAAGTTATTTTTTTTCTTTTTCCTATTGCCTCACAGACACAAATATTGCTTTTAGATGCTGGTTCCCTATCACACTTTTCTGTTGCCACATGCCGATTTTCCACAGGGTCTGAAGACATTCCTAAGGGCTCAGTTGTATTGTGCAGTTTAAAGGGTGTTTTGGAGTTCACTATGTTGGCAAACACAAAAGATAGATGTAATTTAATCATAAGTAAAAACACAAGTCTAAAATGACCCATTTTTCATGAATGTCCTGTACATACTTTTTTGACCTTTTTCCAATCATTTAAGAATCTGAACATCTCCAATAGTTGGCAAAACAAAGCAATAAACAATTTGAAAGCTAGATTTAAAACATGCCTCAAAAAAGTATGTTGTTTATTGAAGATTTAACAATAAATTGAATTTTAAATCCCTACTGTTACTTTACTGAATGCAATATTAAAAAATGAATTTTAATGAAAGTAGTAGGGAATTTACTCTAAGATATTTGCTGAAATGTTTTAATTTTAGTGGTGAGGCTGTTATAAGAAATATTCCATAGGTGATTATATTTTTCTGCAAGCTGTTTAATTTGGAGTGACAAATAGATAACCACTCCCCTCTGCCTGTTTAAACCTTATTGAAATATTAAGTATAACTTGACATTTTCTGCCTGGATTTAGCCTGCACTTCATTTCAAGAATTTCAATAAATATGCAACTTATTAAAAAGCATAAAACGTGTTTCTCTTAAATGCAAAAAAGATGAACTGACAAAGTCACAATACAAATATTTTTTTTTCAAACCACAAAAAAGGCAAGATTCATTAAAAATTAAAGTAAGAAAACACATCGAAATAAAAATTTAATCACAGCTATTCAGTGAAAATATATGGGATCCTGCTCATAACTGCTGTTTTTCCAAACTAAAATTTACAGGGCTATTTGATCAGTAATGTTAAACTTTTATTCTTATTTATGGTTATATTAACAAGACATTTAGAAATGGCTTGTAGAGCTGTGACACTTTGAGCCTTGTGCTGAAATTGAATATTTATTGCCCTGATCAGCAAGGATACTAATAGTCACATCCAAAACAATCTTTGTTTCCTAAGGGAAAAATGAAAAATAAAATAAAACAGGGTAGAACTCTATTCTGGAATGATCTGATATATGATACATTGCATTATATTGGCATAATTCACGTTTTTTAAAATCATAGTTATATAAAGCTTTACAAAAAATGTACTTAATACAGAAACTACATTGCATTCATTAGACACAGAAATGAATGCAAAATACTGTTTAGCTAGAACACAATATGATATTAAAGAAAAGTACCATTAAGATTTGCTTATCAGTTTTAACATACAAATAAATTCCAAAGGTGATATATAAGTATAAATTCCAAGATGATATATCTTCTTCTATAATACGCTACCGTGGCTGTCCATTTGCCTGTCCAGGATTTTAAATCGCTCGCAAATCGTTTGAACTATTGACCTGAAATTTCATACACATATACTACATTGCATCTGCTATCTGCTTTTGGGATGATGATTGCCCTCCAAGGTTATTCCTCTTCATCCATCCATTATTCAACCCACTGTATCCTAATTACAGGATCATGGGGGTCTTCTGGAGGCAAACCAAGCCAACACAGGGTGCAAGGCAGGACACAAACCCCGGGCAGGGCGCCAGCCCACTTCAGGGCACGCACACACACACACTAGCGACAATTTAGAATCGCCAATGCACCTAACCTGCATGTCTTTGGACTGTGCGAGGAAACCGGAGTACCTGGAGGAAACCCATGAAGACACAGGGAGAACATGTAAACTCCAGGCAGGGAGGACCCAGGAAGTGATCCTGGGTCTCCTAACTGCGACGCAGCAGTGCTACCATTGCGCCACCGTACTGCCCGTTATTCCTCTTTTCATTTTTATTTTATTTTACTGTAGAATCAGCTGTTGGCAGCCAGCAGGGCGGCCGTAAGGCACTTGCGTACGGATGCCATTCTCATCCCTACCACCTTCACCATCACTTCCCCTACCTCTTCATATCTTAAATCATTCTTGATGCAGATTGAAGACATAAGTTCCAGCTTAAGTGAAAAATTAAGGAAAACGTACTAAGTAATTGCAACACAAACACTGTGTTCAGTTTTAACACAAAAAGATGTCGACAAAAAAAGAGAAGAAGCAGGCTGCTAGGGCGGAGAAAAGAAGAGCTGCTCAGGAAAAAGCAAGCACATCAACCTCTGAGCAAATGAATGCTAAACGTACGGAGAAAGAGGATAAAAACTGTGAATGCTCAAGTCAAGTGTATTCATTGCACCTTTTCTTGCAGTGTGCCGTTACTGGTATGTATATATTAGCAATACATTAAGTAGTAAAGGTTCATTAAAGTAAATTCTAAAGAAAATAAAATAGTTAGCCACTTTTTATGTGATCTTTTTCTAGTGTGTGCACTATTTTCTTTTTACAGTGCTATGCCATTCTTTGGGTTCTTCTGTTGAGTTTTATTAATGACATCAAATTGTTAAGTGACTGAGTACATAATACAGTATTCCCATTACTTTTGTAATGATTTTTTTTACATTTACTTTCAAAACATAACTACTACAAGCTGTGTCCTATTGTCCTAGTAATTCATTGTAGTTATTGACAGAAGAAAATTTTTATCAATTGTATGGCTTGTTTCCCAGTTTTAACAGAATTTTAGCTTAAATTGCTCTCTGCCACACAACCTGTATGTCCACAGCAATCCGTGTATGACTGTGTAAAGATACCTACACTGAGATGAATCAGTCAATGCTGGCAACTGGAACTTTGACTTTCAGTGAAACCATTGTCCTCATATTATTCAGCAGAATAGTTTAAATTATGTTGATAAAATTTGCCCATTTGAAACAGGGTCAAAATGATTAATTAAAGAATGGTCTTATTCTTTGTCCTAGTGCTAATTAAAAAACATCCTAGTACTTGCAAAAGAAATTCGCTCTGAGAGAGTTTCCTGTTGGGCACCTGCAAATAGTCACAATTTCAAAATGTTTATTTAAAACTTTTGAATCAATGTAAATGTATGTTTCCATGAGGTTCATGAAGAACAGTGACTTATACAAGTGAAGTGAGTTGAACATCATTCAACTCTCACATACTGATATATGTTCTATGTAGAAAACTACATCCTTCGATGCTTTGCACCATCTTGCTTTTTAATTTTAGAATATTAACCTTTTTTGCTTGTAGGGCTTCTAATTCAGTTGAAATCAACCTTCATGGAATACTGTCTTAGCTGGAGATGGAGAGACAGGCCTAGTTTGTACTGTGTTGGAAGACAAGATTTTATTATGACATTACTTGCAAATTTATGTGTACTCTTCACTGTCAGATGATAAAAACTAAGAAGATCCCAGACACTCAAAGTGTGGACAGAGGATCTAGAAAACACTTTGTAGCAGTGTAAATATTTGTGGTGCAACAAGATCGAATGTACCAATAGAATGCATTACTTATATATTCCAATAGTGTGAGTACCATGAACATTGGCTATGCTTTACAAAACCCTATATTAGCACAGAGCATATCCTCGTAGCCTCAGGTGATGAGATAGTGTCCAGTCCTGAATGGGGAGTTAATCTATCACAGAGGATCTTTACCACCTTTTCCAAAATTCATTTGAATTGCTTAGCTTGTCAATTTTATGAAACTGCTTGTTCCATTACAGGGTGAGTGGAGGTGGAAGTGCGAACTGACAACAATGTACGGGATAGTGTGACGGGTCATTGAAGGGAACGCTCATGCACACTATCACACAAGGCCACTTTATATTTGCCATTCAAATTAGTATGTCTTTGGAGTATGGGTAGAAACCAAAAGCCTTCCAGGAAAATTTCAGTAAGGACAGAAAAAATGTATACAAGATCTACGCATCTGGAGCCCTTGGTAGTGAATTAAACAGTCTGAGATGACAACCCTACCCGATGTGCCACCATGACACAATTACTTGGCTTGTTTAATTTTCAAATGCCACCCATAAACTTCTGTATTGCATTTGTTCTTTTAAGTTCACTTTCTTTTGTCTGAATCTCATGCTTATTTAAAACTGTCTATTACTTGATATATTTGCTCTATGAGAGTTGCAACTAACTCATTAAAAATGGAATAACCTTTCAGGTAGAGAATATTATTTTGTTCTCTGAATAAAAAGAGCTATTAATTTAGATAGCAGTGTTTAAATAAAGACAAAAAAACTCTGCTATCCTTTCAGTTTGATGTAAAACACATTTTCAACTGTATTGTTCAACAATACTTTACCCTTTTCAAACTGTTCATTTTAAAATATCTGAATAAATAATGATAAACAAAAAAAAATCCTGTCTTTTTACTGAAACTCCTGTACAGGTTGTATGACAAATTATTATTGCAGGAACTAATTTGATTTTGCATTCCTTTTACACTAAATTAGACCCCATATTTTTCCGGATACATTGTTCAAGATGAGTAGGTTGCTGGATAACATCTTGACATTTTACTGATGTCAGGATCCTATTTGCAAGATGTAAAAAATAATCACTATCATCAATTCACTTTTAGCTTCAGTATTTGCCAGTAAAAAAGAAGTGCACTTTGTAATTTTATGATTCACTGTCACCTGTTTCTTCTGTTCCATCAGAAAACTAGCCAACATTTTAAACTTGTGAATCATTAATTAAATGAACTCCTTCATGATTATAGCGGTAATGATGACCAAAGTTTCCCTAACTTTTTAAACTATTTAGATATTGTCAAAACTTCTAGAATTAAACATATATATTGGAATATCTAGAGCAGGTATGTGCTTCTTGTTTGGTGCAGTGTTTATTGTGATGCCTAACAGCACTAGCAAATTAGATTTAAATCTTGGTCTTGTGATTGTCTGGATTGTTTGGATGTTCTCTCTTAGTAGAACTGGCTAACCTATATCATCTTGGTATAGGTGTATGCATTGGGATACACCATTATGGACTGACAATCCATCAAAGATCATGCTGTCAGGGTAAACTATGTTTACTTTTGAAGGACAAGATAACATTTTTGGCTTCCATGCCCATTGAAATCTCTTTTAACACACATAAACACACTATGGGTTACCAATATGGTACATTGTTTTTGTTTTTTACTACCTTTTTTTGCAACGGCAAATTTAGGACACATGGAAAGTGCAAAATGAACATGTTCTCTCTGTTCTCTCTCGCTGCTATAAAAGAAATGTTCTTTCTTAGCCAAATATGTACCTTACCTATGTGTGTGTAAAGAATGTTGATGAGATATGAAACATAACCAGTTGTTAATGTGCACGCCAATTGAATAGTAAATAAGCTACTCTTTTTGGTTCATATATTTGTAAATCTGACTCTGAAGGAGTCAGTGCCTCACCAGCCATGAACCTCATGTCTCAGTCATTTAACTGACGGGCTAACCTCAGAGACTTATTTTGCTGAGAAATGCTGTTGCCTGAAGTTTTTGTATCATTTTCTCTCAATCAGCAGCCCATATCTCCATTACAATGCTAATGAGCAGCAGCAGCAACAACAAACCAAGATGTGATTTAAAATCTAGGTTTTGGTGAGATGGATAAATAATTCTTTTGTTAAATTAGTGGTGGTACAGAATGTCAAACTTCAGTGATGTGGTATTTTACAACACGTGAATGCCCTGAAAGAGCAAGTGTAACCTTTCAGTTCATATTTTCATAAGTTTTAATCAAGATGTTAAGGAATGACTCTGAAAATGGTAGTTATAGACACTAATAATGCAAAAATACAGGAAAAACAGGGAAAATGAAGTTTAGATAGAGCCTATACAGGCTTGAGAAAACTACAATATTTTATTAATAATACAGTGTATTTCATAAGAGTACACATTGTAACAAGTAGAGTGTCCCCTAGGCATCTGAATAAAACACTATGAAATGAAACCAAACTGAAAGAATGGGTAATTTAAACCAAACAGTAAATGTGATAAACAAATCTCTGCTACCTGTCTGGAATATCCTAAATGGTCATTTTTTGTAGTGTCATCTCTGTCACATTGTGTAATGCATATACAAAATAATTTCAGTCGCCTCCCATCTGTTTCTCTTATTCCCAAGATCAATGCCCAGTTTTCATTCCACCAGTATTAGTAGTAGGGCAAGTTTTATTGTTACATGTACAGAGTACAACACCCCTGAATCATCATCCCAATCAGCCCTAGACATGACCTCTTTACAGCTTCTAAATTCCATTCCAAGGTCAGGGCAGCCATTTTTAATAACCTGGACATCAAGTTGAAATTCTTGAACTATTTTGCTTGTCCTCTTATTTTGGCCAGAGGGTGGTCTTCTAGCACAGGATGGCAACAAATTATGTGAAAAGGCTTTTGGCAAAATAAATAATCTACATCAAAGTATTCATATGACCCTAAAAGTTAGTTTTATCATCGCATTGGCGGACATGGGACATTTGACACGCCATTATCTTTTCAGTGACATTTTCTCACTTGTTTTTTGAAACTTCATAACTTAGATGAGCTGTTTTCAGAGCTAGTCTTATTGCAAGTGCCAATAGAATACAAAGAAAAAAAAAACCATACATGCCTGCTACTTTAATTACTTCAGAGAAATCAATATTGTTCCCAATTGCTTTTAGACAATTAATTGCAATTGTGTATTCAGTTGATCTAAGTAATGCAAATCATCAGATAAACTGGCTGGTAAAAGATATATACTGTTTACTGCAGATTCCTTTACAATAAATGCCAACAACACCAAACTATATTTTATCAACAAAAAGTAATCCATATTTATCAAGGAGCTGCCTAAGGAACTGTTTTACAGTTTTGCAGCAAACAGATATTTTAATTTTCAGTACAAAAAACATTTATGTTTTCATTTTCGATCTAATTTATCAATATAATAAACATCTACTGTATCAATGTGTCATTTTGCACATACTAATTTGTCACTGCAGAAAGAAAACATTTGTCATCACTTTTGCAAAACATCACAACCAGATTTAATAATCGCTAATATACTGTGGAATTTTATGGATTAATATCCTTATTCTATTAATATTTATAAAGAAACCTTGCAGTTTTGCATTAGCTGTATACAGTAGAAATAAAACAATAGAACAAATTTTCAATAAATGTTATCTGCTGATTTCATAAGCTTTAGTTCCAGCTAGTCTATCAGCATGTTTAACCCCAGGACTCAGGCATGTGTGTTCATGTGATTATTATTCACAAGGGTCCAATCATATAATTATGGGAAATGTGTAATCTTTTTTCCTGGATGGAATGAAATACAGCATTTCCTTTGTAATAAATAATTTAAATCTGTAACCATACATTTTATTATTTGCAAAAAGCGAGTGATAAAAAAGACCTATCATATACTGCCAGCTGGCTCCAAGGAAAGGCAAACTGGAAAATTAGAACTTCTGTTGGCAAAGTCATTACATTTATGTTACACATTACATTAATATCCTTTAAGCACTCACAGCAAAATAGAACTGAGATTTGCAAAAGTAGTAAATCAAGCCTAATTATTACATCATTTATTATTACTGAGTAGCTTAATAAACAATATGGCATTCATTCATCTTCCACAGTTGTTTAGTCCAATGTAAGGTCGTAGAGGGTTGGAGCCTATCCTGGCAGCATTAAGCACAAGGCATACATAACTCTAGATGACATGCCACTCCACCCTTTCTCACTCACCATTTTAGATTTTTCCATCAACCTAAGCTGCACAATTTCAGAACATGAAAAAAACAGAAAACCCTGTAGAAAACCCTCAGTGTCACAAGGTGCAGCACTCTTGTGAGTGAAAGTGTACAAAATAAAGAAAATTAAACTGATTTGGAGGAATAGGGATAACAAAATGGATATGATGAATCACAGATTTAAAGTTTAAGAAATATAAGATTATTGGTGCAGTGTTTAACTATTTTCTCAGTTCATATTCAAAAAGTCATTCACAGCCTGTGGTAAAAATCATGTAATCATCTCTTGACTAGGATGCTGAACTATTAAGCAAGCCATAGATAGTTTTAGGCTTTATCATATAGGAGGATAATTTGATTTAGAGATATCTAAATAAATACAGGGGAATGTTTAAAATGATTGAGTGACTTGATGGTATTTAGACTTATAGCTTTATAAATTTATTATCTAAAGTTGAATATCTGTGTGTATGTGTGTGTTTGTCTGGTATGTAAATCCACACAGTGGAAACTAGTTATACCATTTTACACAGATTACCTATTTGTACAGAAGAAGACTGTAGACTGTGTTCAATTCCGAAAATTAGTTGGTGCCCCCATCCCAGACAGCTCTAGGTACACCTGCTAGTATGTCATTAATGTCATAAGATTGGTTTAACAATATAATTGCAGATTTAAAACGTAAAAAACATAAGAAATCTGACAAACAAGAGGAGACAATTAGTCCGTCAAGCCCAATCATTTAGCTAATAGCTAACCTGTTCCAATATCTCAACCAAACGTTTCTTAAACGTTGTCAAGGTTTCTGCTTTCGCTACACATCTCAATTGTTTGTTCCAGAGTCCCACAACTCTTTGCGTAATGAAGTGCTTCCTGGCTTCAGTTTTAAATGCACTTCCCCTTCATTTCCATTGATGTCCTCAAGTATGTTATTCACCCTTAAGCTGAAACAATGTAGCTGGATCTAATTTATCAATGCTTTTGAGGATTTTAAATACCTTAGATTAGATCACCAAGGACTCTCCTTTGCTGAAGACTAAACAGGTTTAGTTCTGTCAGAGTAGGACATGTCCTTAAGTTCTGGGATGAACTTGGTTGCTCTCCTCTCCATGGCTTCAAGTGCTGCTGTGTCTTTCTTGTACTGTGGTTACCAGAACTGCACGCAATACTCCAGATACAGTGTTACGAGTACATTATATTATTTGAGCATAATGTCCCTTGACTTAAAATTCAGTAGTTTTTATGATATAGCCTAACATTTTATTTGCCTTTTTAATTGCTTCTGTGTATTGCTTAGGTGATGAAAATTTTGCAACAACATATACCCCTAAAACCTTTTTAGAGGTTGCTCCTGTATGACAGTGTCACCCATCTTTTATTTTTAATTCATTCTGTAATCCCTTTGTAATGTGTTCCTTTTGTCCATGTGTAATTAATTTTTTAAGAGTTCTGAAGGTTGTCAAGGTCATGTTGAATTATTTTTGCTGCCTACCTCTAATTTTAGTGTCATCTGCAAATTTAACAAGTTTACTAACTATACCAGAACCAGTGTTATTATTATAATCAGAAAAAGTAATGGTCCAAGATCAGACTCCTGAGAGACTCCAATGATGACATTGCTCCATGTGGAGAATTCTCCTCTAATCTATACTCTTTGCCTCCTGCTGGTTAACCAACTAGAGATCCAGTTTTGTTTGTTACCTCTGATGTCTACAGCCTCTAGTTTCAGAAGTAATCATTGGTGTGGGAATGTATCAAAGGCCTTTTGAAAGTCTAGGTAAATTATGTCATATCCTTTGTTTTTGTCAACTATTCCAGTTGATTCTTTAAAAAATTCTAAAAGATTGGTTTCACAGGACCTTGCTCCTATAAACCCATGCTGGCTTTTATTCAGAATATTATTTTCATTTAGGTAATTTTCTAATTGATGTCTTATTATAGTTTCCATTACTTTGCATGGCATAGAAGTAAAACTAATTGGTTTGTAATTATTAGGATCCATTTTGTCTCCCTTCTTGAAGAGTGGAGTCACATTTGCAACTTTCCAGTCCTCAGGTACTTCTCCTTTCTGAAGGGACTGCTGAAACATGCCTAATAAGGGTTTAGAGATGATATCTTTCATTTATTTCAATACAGTTGGTCAGATCCCTTCAGGTTCCGGGGTTTTATTAGTCTTCAACTTGTCAAGCGCTTGATGTACATCTGACTTTTCTATTTTAAAATCTATATGAAATTAGAGTTTGTTTTACAACTGCATGAGGCATTCCTCTTGTTTCTTCCTTTATAAATAAATGGGTAAAATATTTGTTCAGTTCATTTGCTGTTTCCTTCTCATTCTCAATAATTTCTTGATTCATGCCCCTAATGTTTCTTAAATTCTTTTTTATAGTCTTTTTACTGGAGTAGTATTGAAAAAAATGTTTGCTGCTCATTTTGGCTTCATTACTTATTTTTATTTTGGTTTCTCTTTTGATGTTTTGAGTGTTTTTTTTTATCTCTTGCTGTAGTTTCTGGTATTCCTTAATGTCAGAATTACCTGGCTTTTTAAATTTTCTTAATTTTCTTGTATATAAAATACAAATACAAATAGAAAGTACTGTCCTGGCTAACAAAGGTTGTTTGAGGGAGGAAGAAGGGAATGTGTAAGGAGGCATTGTCACTGCATCAGTCTATACTAAATTTCTTCTATTTTAAGTTTTATTATTTTTTGACAGCTCTGTGTTTGTTTGTTCATATGGTTTCATGGGCGCATAATTGATAATAGAAACGAAATTTTTTATAAATAATTTAGACCTTTTTACTGTATTAGTTTTTGTTCATATTTCTATACATTTTCTGTTACTTTTTTCTGGTGTTAAAGCTTTCTATATTGAGGGTTCTAAGTTTAGATGTGAATGGGTAATAACTAGGGCAGCATCATGACAAGTTTGCTGTAAGCAAAGGAAAGGAGAGATGCATCTGCAGGGAGAGTCTGAATTTGTGTATTTGCCACGTGTTTAGAGAAGGTGTCAAGTACTATGTAGAATGCATGCAGAATGTCTCAAAATCCTTTGGCAAAATGTAGTGTTTAATTCAGGGCTAATGTAACCATTAAGCAAAAAGCATCAAGGGAAGGGGGACACCACAAAAAATTTCCATTGCTGGATTTACCATGGACCATATGGTGCAAAACTGCAAATGGTGCAGCTGAACCAGGTTCTACTAAAAGGGGCTCCCACATTAAATGAAAGCCTTACATACATATATCCTCTTTAATAAAACCCCTGTGTGCGTCCAGGTGTCCGTGTGTGTGTGTCTTCTGGTGAAGTGCGCATGCGTGGAGCTCGGTGTAATCTGCACCCACCGTGGACGCACACACACTGGAAGCTGGGTACACAGTGAATGGCGTAGCCGCGCATGATAAGCAAATAAAGGACAGCATTGCTGGGGAGAGTGCTGATTGGGTAGTTGCAGCTGCACACATAAAATCCGTTCCTGGGGAGACGCCACACATACTGCCCCGCGTATGTTTACTAACTAACTATCTACTAACAACATGCCACCCAAAAAAAAGGACACGTTAAGTAGGACAAAAGACACAGACACTCAAATTGTATATAAGCAACATCTCCTGGAGGAACAGCCAGCTCACCAAGTAAACATCAACAAAAGAAAGGCTGAAAGACAAAGAAAAATATGAGCAAATAGATTGATTGTAAAAAAGAAAATGAGCATCAGAATATTCCCCGTATTGATTTGGCTCTATCCTCTACTAATTTACCCTTTACCATAAGAAGGCGACAATTTCCAGTTACATTAGCCTTTTCCATAACACTTAATAAAGCTGAAGGGCAAACCTTAGAAAAAGTTGGCATTTACTTGCCAGAACCAGTATTCAGCCACGGTCAGTTATATGTTGCATTATCAAGTGTTAGAAGTTTTCCTGATGTTTTTGTCAATGTTGTAGATGGTCCTGAACAAGGCAAACTGTTGCCAAACTCAGACAGAGTATTTACAAAAAATGTTGTCTATAATGAAATTTTATTGAAAAATTTCATGAGGTAAAAAAATAAAAACTTTTCCCTAAATATCTTCTTCAGATATTGTGTATTACAGATTGTTACAAAGTTTTACACTAAGGCAATATTAATTATACTTACTGTATTGTCATATACGTTTTTATTTTATTTTTAATATTATTTTACTTTAGGCTTCTTGCAAAAATATTTTTAACAAAAAAAATTAAGACAACAAACAGAATGAGGTCAAGGTCCCTTGCCATTTAATATAGACTGTTCCTACTAATGTTTATGCAATACTGTTCTAGCGCCCATTATTGTAACGGGCTTAATGTCTAGTACAATAATAAAACATACTAATACAATAGTAATAATAGAGGTTAATTATACATATTAATCTTTGGACTACAGCTGCTTGTATTTGCAATCTCGTTCTTTCGGTCACTACCCATAGCTCATGACCATAGGTGAGGGTAGGAACGTAGATCGACTGGTAAATTGAGAGCTTTGCCTTACGGCTCAGCTCTTTTTTCACCATGACAGACCGATGCAGAGCTCGCATCACTGTGGATGCCGCACCGATCCACCTGTCGATCACACGGTCCATTCTTCCCCCCACTCGTGAACAAGACCCCGAGATACTTGAACTCCTCCACTTGGGGCCTGATCTCTCCCCCAACCCTGAGAGGGCACTCCACCCTTTTCCGGCTGAGGACCATGGTCTCGGATTTGGAGGTGCTGATTCTCATCCCAGCTGCTTCACATTCAGCTGCGAACCGTTCCAGAGAGAGCTGAAGATCACGGCCTGATGAAGCAAACAGGACAACATCATCTGCAAAAAACAGTGACCCAACGGTCTTGTTCACGAGTGGGGGAAGAATGGACCGTGAGATCGACAGGCGGATCGGTGCGGCATCCACAGTGATGCAGGCTCTGCATCGGTCTGTCATGGTTAAAAAAGAGCTGAGCCGTAAGGCAAAGCTCTCAGTTTACCAGTTGATCTACATTCCAACCCTCACCTATGGTCATGAGCTATGGGTAAGTGACCGAAAGAACAAGATTGCGAATACAAGCGGCTGAAATGAGTTTCCTTCGCAGGGTGTCTGGGCTTTCCCTTAAAGATAGTGTGAGAAGCTCAGTCATCCGGGAGGGGCTCAGAGTAGAGCGCTACTCCTCCGCATCATGAGGAGTCAGATGAGGTGGCTCGGGCATCTGATCAGGATGCCTCCTGGACGCCTCCCTGGTGAGGTATTCCGGGCACGTCCAACCGAGGCCCTGGGGAAGACCCAGGACACGCTGGAGGGACTATGTCTCCCGGCTGGCCTGGAAACGCCTTGGGATTCTCCCGGAAGAGCTGCAGGAGGTGGTTGTGGAGAGGGAGGTCTGGGCCTCTCTGCTTAAGCTGCTGCCCCCCCGACCCGACCCCGGATAAGCGGAAGAGGATGGATGGATGGATGGATCTTTGGACTACAACAAAATTAGAATCTGGTTACTGCCACACATTCAAATCAGGCTCATGTGATTGTTCTTGTCTTGATCATGTTGGCTGTTCTGTTCAGTCATCCACTGAGAGTGATTGCAGCTTATGCATATGAGGGTACCAAAATCTTTTAAGTGCTTAGGGCCTCTAAAGGTCTTAATCTGGCCCTCGTTTTATTGTGTTGTCGGATCACTTATGATGTGCACTTAACACAAAACCAGCTATATTATTGCTACCTGTAACCTCTTACCTGACTCAATCTCTGTATTTTACAGTGCATGTTCGCCTTTAGAGACCTCTATCAGCAGACTGCTTGCTGATTGAGGCTATATTTACTTTCACTCCTTTACTTCAAACTAGTTTACCACGAATAGAGTTTTACCCAAATGTATCCTTATGAGCCTTTGAGGGATTGCAGCTGGACAAAGAATGCTCAGTTCAGCTCTTGGTCAGACTAGTAGCAATTCTGATGGAGACATTGATATCTTTGTATATAATACGCTACCATGGCTGTTCGTTTGTATGTCCAGGATTTTAAATCACCTGTATCTTGCAAACTCTTTGACCTACTGACCTGAACTTTGGTACACATATACTACGTGATGTCTACTATCTGTTTTCAAGGTGATGATTGACCTCCAAGGTTGTTCATCTTTTTACTTTTATTTTATTCTATTGTAGAATTAACATTTAGCAGCGGCCAACGGGGCCGGCACTGTTCTCATCCCTATCACCTTCGCTGTGACTTCCCTTACCTTTTCATACCTCAAATCATTCTTGAGGCAGATTGAAGACCTACGTGCCACCTTAAGTGAAAAATTAAAAAAAACATACTAAAGTAATTGCAACACAAACACCGACTTAATCAGTTTTAACATGAAAAGATGCCGAAGAAAGAAGAGAAGAAGCGGGTTGCTAGGGTAGAGAAAAGAAGAGCTGCTCAGGAAGAAGCAAGTGCATCAGCTTCTGAGCAAATGAATGCTAAAATGTACAGAGAAAGAGTATGAAAACTATGAATGCTCAAGTAAAGTATATTCACTGCACGGTATCGTGCAGTGCGCTGTTACTGTTTAGTTTTATATTTTTTTAAATGTAAAATACAGAGATTATGTTTTTGCATTAAAACCTATAGCAGCAAATATACAAGGATTATACAGCTTAGTTGGGTTAATGCAGTCTTCACTCAGGCTTAGATGACAATACACACATTGCCCAGTTACTTACTTACAGATTATACATCCTTAATTGAAAATTTTAAATAAAATAAAAATTATTTGTCAGAGACAGATTTTTTCCAAGTGTCCAACAGCTACACAAACATAAAGCTTAATGAAAGTACATTTTTCATCTAGAGTAAGGCTCCTTGTAAGTGTCCATTTTTTACCCAGGCAGCAACTGAACTGAAAACTTAATTTTTGTAACATTCAGCAACTGAACTCAGAGAAAAAACATTTTGAACAAAGTCTAATAAAAGGTTGTTACTCTTGCCCTGACTGAAACTAAGTGCACACAACTAGCCTTCTTTCTGCTAGCAGGTTGGACAGTTTCTCAAAACATAGACAAAGGTGTTAAATCATTGTCACCACTACAAAACCTTTTAAGGTCCTACTTCTCTTTCTAATGTACCTTTGCCTTTCTGTTTTCCTAGAATACATTGCACTTATGTTGGGTCAGCATCGCAAGATTTTCAGGTGTGGATTCAGACCTGAAATCTGTCAAATGAAAAGGTTAAATAATCTCCCACACATATAAAAAATTACTTCTTTTTGAATTCACTCTTTACTCTTTACTTTACAAAATGAATACCATCCTATCTCAGTAATTAAACGTTATTATAGTTCTGGATCATGAGGGATGAGAGCCTACATTCTTTTTAAATTATTATCATTCTATATACCACAGTTAAAATAAATGTACTTCAGAAAACATGCCACTTCTTATTTCCAATACCTACAGTATTACTGTGATTTATAAATGTAATTACAGGTATATCTCTAAATTAAAGTTTCAATGGAAAATGTCTTTCAATTTCATTAGCCAAAACATTTTAACCGATCTCTATAGACATGTTGCATCTAAATAGTTACTTCAAATAACTTTCTTAAAATATCCATTCATTATCCAACCCGCTATATCCTAACTACAAGGTCACGGGGGTCTGCTGGAGCCAATCCCAGCCAACACAGGGCACAGGGCAGGAAACAAACCCCGGGCAGGGCGCGCACGCTCACACCCACACACCAAGCACACACTAGGGACAATTTAGAATCGCCAATGCACCTAACCTGCATGTCTTTGGACTGTGGAAGGAAACTGGAGCACCCGGAAGAAACCCACGCAGACACGGGGAGAACATGCAAACTCCATGCAGGGAGGACCTGGGAAGCGAACCATCCATTATCCAACCCGCTATATCCTAACTACAGGGTCATGGGGGTCTGCTGGAGCCAATCCCAACCAACACAGGGTACAAGGAAGGAAACAAACCCCAGGCAGGGCACCAGCCAGCCAACCACAGGGCTCATACAGAATCAACCTGGTTAATTAAATCATTAGATTCTCAAGTGTCCGCCTGTAATGACTCTTAATCTTTGCTAGAATAAACAGATGAGAATCAGGATGTTCCTTAGATGTACAAGTACATATACAAGTCCTTACCTGATGCTGTGACATCTGTGAACATCATCTGAATTAATGTCCCTGATCCTATATGGCACTGAGTCCATCTGCTATTTCACCACTCAAGGAATTCATTATGGTACACCCTTTGCTTTATTTTAGAGGTAAACTGGATGTTCCACCAAAAATGATCTATCAGTCGCATGGTGATCATGATAATCCTTTGGCAGGTATTTCTCCTATTGTAAAATCTCAGTTGAGCTGGGTTTGAGAAATCCAATCTGGTGTGAATGTGTCTGGACAAAAACTAATCTAGAGGTTCATGTCCAGTTTAACAATTTGGAGTGATACGACACTGCCACAAGAACAAGCAACTCATGTAGGCTTTTACTCATCTAACTGAGTACCATTTTAGTTTGATAATTTCAAGTTTAATTTTAATTTCTGTGGCCTATTATACTTAATCTTCAACTACCAGTAGTAATTCTCCTCCCTAATAGTAAACTGCTCATTTTCTCCAGTTTAGGCTTTTAGTTTAATTTTGATGCTTCTTAATGGTAAATGTGAAAATGACTACATATGCAGTACTTTAGAAAATATACTGACGGTAACTCCTGTTTCATACTCCATGCCCACATCTGTATTGCTTACCAAACACTGGCCTAAATGAAAGCATGATGTCGTTTCCTGCAGAGAGCACAGAAAACATTTCAAGCTCTGGTTCCTTTGATTGAATGTACCTATTTATTATAGCTGTTCTGTTGCCCTTTCGCCTTAGTAGCACTTTTAGCCTTTCGTTCAACAGACCTTTTTGAAAATGCTCACTTTGTCACAACTGGTATTTAGTATCTTTGAAAAGCCATTCACTTGCATTGTGGTTCAATCTCCTGCTTCCTGCATGGCATTTCTTTCTATATCTTTGTGCCTTGTGCCCTATGAACACTTGCAGCTGCCACACTGTCTTCACTCTGCTGTTGTTGTGTGTCTCGCTCTGCCAACTTCATGCCAACTCAGACTCCCTCAGAAACATAAGAAAGTAATCTCCTTTGGCACAGCAAACAAAACAAACTGATTCATCATTTTTACTGATTTCTTTTAAATATATAATTATTGTTATAAAATGTTTAGGTCTATTCTCTGTTCCCTTTACATAGGCACACACAGGTACATCATCTATCAAAAGTGCAGAAGCTGTAAGACAGTTGACATGAATTGTACATAAACCAATGCTGAGTCATACTATTGGCATTAAAGAACATCAGCAACCGTTCTGTGGTATAGAAATGAAATCTTTTCTAGGGAGATTAATATAATACTATTATTTTACATTCCTATAACCTTTCATGGTGAATGAATCTGATTATAAATTGGTTTCTCTGCTACCAATGTGGTTGAGCCACAGCCTTTAGTAAAGAAGCCTGTTTCTAGCACTAGCATTTTAGCTTCCTCTTTATATCAAAATTAGCAATATTTTTGTACACTTCATAACAAACATGTAATATGGAACAAAACACATTCAAAACAAACAATATAATAAAATAAGAAAAACAGTTTCTCAATTTTGGCAAGTGTTCATTGGTGCTTTTTAACTTGTCTAAAATAATTTTAGTATTGCAGTATTGAGTCAAATGAGTCTGACTTTTTATTTCAACACGTAATTAAAATGAAGGGTTAATTATTTACTAAAAATATAAATATAAAAAAATAATCACTATGTAAGCTTCTGCAAATTAATAAAAATGTCTCTAATACAACAAAAATACTTTTGAGTATCTTAGTAAAATACTTTTGGACAGATTTGCCTATAGAGAGTATGAAGAATATTTTAACACTTTATATAACAAGCAGACCAAAGGCACAGCAATGTGATTTATTACACAAGGAAATTTCTTCTTTAATCTGATTTAGGTGTCTCATTTTCAATTGTACATCCTAAATATAAGCATATAGCTAGGAGTGAAAAATATTTAAAAATTTAAAGAAATAAATGAAAGGTATAGATTCAGTTTATATTGATAAAGGCTATACAGCAGCATCCTGTTATCTAGTGTCTGTACTGCAGTAGTTTTGTACCAGAGCTGCTAGAAGGGCCTTTAGCTTGTTTTGCAGTAGTTAACTGAAACAGATGTATCCACAACATAATGGATTTTTCCACATAATCTAAAAAAGTGCATATTTTTAAAGTTTATTAGTTAGTAGTTGGAGAAATAGTACATTTTACCCAAATATTTGTAACCTCTGAATACAAACCTATCAGTGATGTGTTTTGTTTTACTGCCTGGAATTTCAAATGTGTAATGTTCTGCATACTTCATTAAGGTAATCAACCTTACAACAAATTTACTACTAAAGGGAACATTTACCTCTCAGAAAGAAAAAGCAAGGCAACATTCCACCAAAGAAATTATTTTTATATAATGAAAATAAGTAACGATAGATAGACAGAGAGATATGATTTTAGTTGTCCACAGTGAAAAAGTTGACATTTTACAGAAGCTGTTTAAATACATAAATAGATAAATAATTATATATATTGTGGAGAATGGCTGGGGGTGGTACCCAGCTGAGACGCCCAGGAGGACCGGAGGAGGGCTTACGCCTCATCCAGACCACGAGTGGGCGATCACCCAGTTGGCTTTGGGGACCACGGGAACAGAGCTTAGAAGCTCAACCTTATAGGGTTCCATGGTCACCGCCAGGGGGGCGTCCCAATGCCTGAGGAGCCCTGGCCCTCAGCACTTCCGTCACACCTGGAAGTGCTAGGAGGAAGAAGACCGGGGCACCCAGAGTGCTTCCGTGTGCACAGCCAGTACTTCCGCCACACTTGGGAGTGCCAGTGTACGCTAATCGGGAGGCACTTGGAGCAAGTCCGAGTGTGTATTAAAGGGGCCACCTCCCTCCATTAGAGGGCTGGAGTCGGGAGGAAGCAAGACAGAGCTCGGGAGGAGAAGAGTGGAGGCGGACCAGTGAAAGAAATGCATTGTGAGGCCTGGACTTTGGGGAAGTTTTGGGGTTGTGTGCTTCACCTTGTGAATGTTAGTGTTGTAAATAAACGCGTTGTGGTGCAAAAAAGATGTCTGCCTGTCTGTGTCCGGGCTGTGTTCCACAATATGCACACACTATGGTCTGAAAACACACTTGAATGATTAAAAAGAAACAAAAATGTAAAAGGAATATGCATTATCAATAAAGTTTTACTTGTAAATTTAACTGGGTGTCGCATAAATGTTCCATCAGGCACTGAATAGAAAAAACCTGTTCTCTTATGTCTATTACGGTGTATCTTCACTGACCATTTACCATTCAGCAAAAGTTTCAGAGAATAAAAAATACATTAAAAAATAGCTATTAAAGATATCTATTTTCTTCTCATCATATAAAAAAGACAATGTATAATCTTGTGCCTTATCATCACATTCCACTAAAACCACAGCTAAGTTATGCAGAAAAAGTTTTAAGGTTATAATAATAATATTTGGAGGTCAGTTTGCTGTAGATCAGTTTAAAGCTCTGCCTGCATGCAGGGCAAGCTGAAGCTTTCTCAATCATCAGCCACTTTACGAGTCATCAAGAAATACTTCACATATACTAGAGTTTAGCTTTCCTAATCCATAGGTGCGATGGGGTGCAACAGACCATGATAATTTAACTTGGAGCAGGTTATTACATGACAGAAATCCTTCTGGTCATCTATGAAATGCAGACAGCTCAACTGAGTTAACCTAGGTAAACTAAATTGTTACTTATTATTCTATAGAGTTTTACTATAGTTCAACATAACTATTTCAGCACAAATACATTATCCTAACAAGTAGTTGTGGTAATTGGCTGTATTAACATTACTATAATAATTCTACATCCATTCATCCATTACGCAACCCGCTATATCCTAACTACAGGGTCACGGGAGTCTGCTGGAGCATATCCCAGTCAACACAGGGCGCAAGGCAGGAACAAATCCCGGGCAGGGCGCCAGCTCACTGCAGGGCACACACACACACACACACACCCACACACCAAGCACACACTAGGGACAATTTAGTATCACCAATGCACCTAACCTGCATGCCTTTGGACTGTGGGAGGAAACTGGGTGCACCCAGAGGAAACTCACGCAGACGCGGGGAGAACATGCAAAATCAGAAAATCCAGGTCTCCTTACTGCGAGGCAGCAGCGCTACCACTGCGCCACCCCAACCAGTTGAGCATGCGCTGAAATGCCACTCAGCACACCTTGTTCTCACGTGAGACAGAAGCTACCAAAACTCATGCTAAAAAGGAGTAGCCAGAGAGATCAAACAAGTACCTGGAAATTCCCACAGATTTTCAGTTACTGAAATCCTAGTTTCCTGCAAGAAATATAACTTTTAAATGACAGACTTGTTCTTGTGGACTTTCATTTCACTTTCAAAAGTCAGCAGGCTGTATAGGAGCCAAGCCACTGGATGCTGTAACTACAAGACTGATTTTGATGATGAGTTGAATGAATTCTTCTGAGTTCTGCTTCCCAGGGAAGTGCTCTTTTAGCATAAACCACCAGTTCAATGTTCTGCCATGTCATTTCTGCTGTCCTGAATATTGAAGTTTTGCCTGTTTTTCCCAACCCTCTTCTGAAATAAACAGATGGACAGCATCATGTCCAACTAGATTTTTTTTAAGCTCAAGTGATCTCTTACAAAGACGTATTATCTATAACTGTTATCTTGAACAGCATTGTACTATTCCCATTATTAATAATACACTTTCAAAACTAATTGCATCTTCTAATGTAATATATCAACTAAAAAAGTGCTATACCCCAGTCCAACCTATCCTATCAAAATAACGTTTCATAAATTCACATTGTATTTTTCAAATTCTTTCCAGATTTGGCTTTTTATAATATCAAAATAAATCTAAATTTCTGACAGAAATATAAAGAAATGCTTTTGTAAGGATAATATGACATATCCATGTATACATCCATCCATTTTCTGACATCTTTATTAAGTTTCAGACTGTAGGTCTGAATGCCAGTCCATTGAAGGTTAAGTTCAGATACACACCCACACACATTCACATAGGGACAGTTTAAAGTTTCCAATGAGGTTAACACAACATGTTATCACATACAGTATGAAAAAATAGGAAAAACATATATATATTCATGCTACTTTTTTCTTCCCTTCTTAAGAGAATTTCAATTAACCGTTCAAGTACCTTTTTATATGATTTATGCTTTCATGTTGCAAGTAAGTTTCTTCCAACCTATAATGAATAATTTCAGTATCTCATATTCTACAAAATACAGTTTATAGGTGTAACATGTTCAGTCAATTATTTATTTTAATTAAAATTATTTGTTAACAGCTGAAAAAATACTAATCTTTCTACATTTTGCCTTTTAATCCACAGTGGACAATAAATTAAGTTATACGTCTTAATGTAGCAAGTGGGACTCTTGGGAATCACAGTCTGCTGTTATATTCCTGTACTTTTTCTGACCTTGCAATGGCTATATTCTGTGTATGTGGCAAATTTAGGTTTGTATTCAAGTACAAAAAGAGTGACACAAAAGAAACCCTTGATATTGGTTCATTATCAAAACTTGTTACAATATGTACAGCCTAACTAGAAATAATTTCAAATGTTAAGTACAATTTGTCTTGATTAACATTTCAAAGGCAAGATGAATTGAAAATTGCAGAATAGTGAAATGCAAAGGGCATATTTGTAAGACAGACTATAAAACATAACAGGGAATAGAAGAGATGACATTCTGAGCATAGGGAATGAGGATTGTAGAAAAATGTGAGGTGTGATGTCGAACAGTTGTAAGAATGGCTCGGAAATGGCCGTGTAAAATAAATAACTTACTAGATATTAATGCATTGTAAATGAGGACAAGACAAAGATAAAGATTTGGGGTGACACCACGGTCCTCTATATCATAAAGGAAACAAAATGAATGCAGCTTTTCAGCAAAAAAAAACTCCCTAAGGACATGAGACTCAGATTAACCTACTTAAAATGGCGACACTTCTAATTAAATGCCAGCCAGGCAGGAAGAGGTGGGTCCAGGTGGACAGACACCAGAAGTGAAGTCAGAGGTGGTGAGGTTGTCACTCATCCAGTCTGTAGAGGGAGGAAGAGAAGAGGTGTTAGAATACAGCACCACCATTAGCTTTATTGATGTAAATTGTCTTTGTTATTTGTCCAGTACACATCTGTCTGTTGGGGATGGGAGATTATTATCCTTTGTTTTTAATCTATTTGGTGTCTTTTGTTTTTTGGCCAAGGTGTGGGAAGATGGGGGATTGCCCTCCTGCCCACCTATAATAGTTTCAAATCTTCAATTATGAATTTTCAATTATGACTTGTACTGTACAGTTAGCTATATAAAATCTAAATGTGACTGTGAGCAAGGAATCTAGCAAACATTTTAATGACTAACATATTAATTAAAAGTAGTCAAAGACATTTTTTAATTATAAAACATTTTATTAAAAACTACTGTATTAAGTACAATGCTCAAACACCTGTAAAAGAGCAATTCTTATGACACTGTTCTTGTCATATTCATGAAACTGATTGCTTTTGTAAAAACAGAGACTAGATGTTGCAACAGTTATTTCATTGCAATGATTGTACTTGTTAGTATGGTTATTATGTGCTATCAAATCTTGATGTCATGTGATACAGAAGGCTTGCAAAGCCTTGTAAACAAACACTCGCCAGCTCATTTCCCACGTACTGGTCTTGATGACAAGTCTCTGAAGTGCTGAAGGCAGGTAGGTTGGTCAGTGGGGTGTGGTGCTCCCCCAGGCTAAAGAGGATGTGGTCCAGAGGCTCATCCATCTCTTCTTCCTCCTCCTCCTGGAAGCCTTCATCAGCATCGTCCTCATTGTCAGTCTCGGTACCATTTGGAGTATCGGGATCCATGCCATTTTCATTCTCCAGTACTTGACTGGTCTACAAGAACAGGTACTGAATCCCAAAGAGTTCTTGTGTGGAATAAGTGAGAAAGGAGGGGACCGGGGAGGGATAAAAAAAGAGAAGGATGGAAGCAGCAACCCTGTCTTCACAGGCCAGGTGCAATTGTCGACCAGCTTCCAATCAAACAAATGCTCGTTTATCTGGTTGAGGGAGTGATGGAGTTGTCTACTGTATCAAATCAGAAGATAATCTGCTGCCTCCACTATATGGTTCTTGTTCCACTACCCCAGGCCCTCCAGTAAATATGCCAAGAAGTAAGATGCAGTGGCCAGAGGTCCAAGGCAGACTGTAACTACAAGGTGCAATAGTATAAATATAGAGTTAGTACTGCATCCCACATTTCAACATCAATGACTTCCTATATAGGAAAATCACAGCCACAATTTTTTATTCAAATGATGCTTTAAAAAATAAGTTTACAAAGAATAAATACTGATATTTTGTAAGATAGTAGGGAAGCAAATTTTAAAAATGTATGGGCATATCCGTGAACACTATATTGCTATCATTCATGTTTACACAGCATGATAGCACAGATTAAAGTAAAGATCTATTTTAAAACTATGCCACAGCATTTACAAAATTCTGAAGGTGTTAACAAACTAAGACAGTGCTACATCAAGCCAACAAATATATAAAAACCTTACCTATGATTTCAGCAGCCAAATGTGGAAGGTGCAAAGGGAACTAAGCTATTATGCATAGATAGATAGATAGATAGATAGATAGATAGATAGATAGATAGATAGATACTTTATTAATCCCAAGGGGAAGTTCACATAATCCGGCAGCAGCATACTGATACAAAAAACAATATTAAATTAAAGAGTAATAAAAATGCAGGTAAAAACATATAATATCTTTGACAATATCTTTGAATAATGTTAGTGTTTACCCCCCCCAGGTGGAATTGAAGAGTTGCATACTGTGTGGGAGGAACGATCTCCTCAGTCTGTCAGTGAAGCAGGACAGTGACAGCAATCTGTCGCTGAAGCTGCTCCTCTGCCTGGAGATGACACTGTTCAGTAGATGCAGTGGATTCTCCATGATTGACAGGAGCCTGCTCAGCGGCCGTTGCTCTGCCACAGATGTTAAACTGTCCAGCTTCATTCCTACAATAGAGCCTGCCTTCCTCACAAGTTTGTCCAGGTGTGAGGCGCCCTTCTTCTTTATGCTGACTCCTCAGATCACCACCACGTAGAAAAGGGCACTCGCCACAACCGTCTGGTAGAACATCTGCAGCATCTTATTGCAGATGTTGAAGGACGCCAACCTTTTAAGGAAGTATAGTCAGCTCTGGCCTTTCTTACAAAGAGCATCAGTATTGGCAGTCCAGTCCAATTTATCATCCAGCTGCACTCCCAGGTATTTATAGGTCTGTACCCTCGGCACACAGTCTCCTCTGATGATCACGGGGTCCATGAGGGGCCTGGACCTCCTAAAATCCACTGCCAGTTCCTTGGTCTTGCTGGTGTTCAGGTGTAAGTGGTTTGAGTTGCACCATTTAACAAAATCCTTGATTAGCTTCCTATACTCCTCCTCCTGCCCACTCCTGATGCAGCCCACAATAGCAGTGTTGTCAGCGAACTTTTGCATGTGGCAGGACTCTGAATCGTATTGGAAGTCCAATGTATATGGGCTGAACAGGACCGGGGAAAGTACAGTCCCCTGGGCGCTTTTGTGTTGCTGACCACAATGTCAGACCTACAGTTCCCGAGACGCACATATTGAGGTCTGTCTGTAAGATAGTCCACGATCCATGCCACCTGGTGTGAATCAACTCCCATCTCTGTCAGCTTGTCCCTAAGGAGCAGATGTTGGATGGTGTTGAAGATGCTAGAGAAGTCCAAAAACATAATTCTTACAGCACCACTGCCTTTGTCCAAGTGGGAGAGGGATCGGTGTAGCATATAGATGATGGCATCCTCTACTCTTACCTTCTCTTGGTATGCGAACTGCAAAGGGTCGAGGGTGTGGTGGACCTGTGGCCTCAGGTTGTGAAGCAGCAGCCGCTCCATGGTCTTCATCACATGTGACATCAGAGTAACAGGCCGGAAGTCATTCAGCTCACTTGGACGGGATACCTTTGGGACTGGGGTGATACAAGATGTTTTCCAAAGCCTCGGGACTCTCCCCTGTTCCAGGCTCAGGTTGAAGATGCGCTGTAGAGGACTCCCCAGTTCCAGCGCATAGTCCTTCAGCAGTCATGGCGATAATCCATCTGGACCCGCTGCTTTGCTGGCACAAAATCTCCTCAGCTCTCTGCTCATCTGCGCTGCTGTAATTGTGGGTGGGGACGTCTCTGCTATGCTGGTTTCAGCAGATGTATGGTTGGAGGATGCAGTACTCCAAAGTGAGAGTGGGTTAGGGTGGTCAAACCTGTTAAAGAAGTTGTTCATTTGGTTTGCTCACTCTCAATGGTGGCATCCCGCTTCGAGCTGCAGCCAGTGATGATCTTCATCCCATCCCACACTTCCTTCATGCTGTTATTCTGCAACTTGTGCTCCAGCTTTCTCCTGTACTGTTTCTTCGCCGCCCTGAGCTGGAGTCAGAGTTCCTTCTGCACACGCTTGAGCTCATGATGATCACCATCTTTAAAAGCCCTTTTCTTCTGGTTCAAAAGGCCCTTGCTGTCACTTGTCACTTTTAGCATAGCAGCATACTTTTCTTACTGGAATTACAATGTCCATACAGAAGTTGATGTAATCAGCATGGAAGAAAATATAATAATTCACAAGTGAGCTCTTTTAATGAAAGCAAAACCATTTTCTTAATCTGTTCTTAAGGATCCTCCAGGTAAAACTTAACATACAAGTGATCATGGATACAAGCTGAATTTGTTGTGGTACGGAAACTGGGTGATCGATTTTAAAACAAAAGTACAAATTATTACCAAAATGTTTAGTCTTTGCATTAAATGGCAACATATACTACATATATTATAAAATGAAGAGGCCATAACTGAATAATGAAGGAAACTTGAAACTGTCAATTAAAAAAACAAATAATATTCAAGCATTCTAATATCTTCCATTAGTAAGATACAATCAAAGCAGTATAACAGCACTTTCTGGCACACTTGATGACAATTCTAACCTAATGATTAAAGTAGTGTAGTCAAATAGGTGAAAAGATAAAAACCAAAAAAAAAAAATCAATGAAAGATATGATTTACTAACATAAGAAAGTAAACTTTACTAAACACTCAGTGCTTGTCATTGCAGAAAGATGATTGAGAAGCCTCATGAAATGTTACAGTATATCAAAATAAGTGTTCTTCAATTAGATTAAGTAAGTTGCACATTATGAAACAACAAATATAAAATCTAAACTAGAAACAGATAAATTCATAGTTGTCTGATTAGAATTTTAAGAGCTGGATTTTTTAAAAATAGGTTTCCATACTGCCTGCTGTAGAAGTAGAGGGACTATCCCAGGACACAGGGATTAATTAATTAAATCTCTTACAGCAGGGCAATATCATGGATGCATAATTTAAACAGGGAGATACAGTAAAACTAGGTCAAGTACAGAATTAACTGGTTTTAGGACAGCAGTGAACTTCTCAGCTTCTACAACAGAAACATAATGGAGAACATCTATTTTTATTATTGCAAATGCCAGATTGTACCTGTGAGAGTCAACTGGGTTGTTATTCTAAACAATCAGAAATTTCAATACATGGATTATATACAGTCATGGCCGAAATTATCGGCAACCCTGAAATTTTTCCCAGAAAATAGTTGCAATTACAAATGTTTTGGTATCCACATGTTTATTTCCTTTATGTGCATTTGAATGACACAAAAAACAGAGAAAAAAGCCAAATCTGACATCATGTCACACAGAACTCAAAAAATGGGCCTGACAAAATTATTGGCACCTTTTCAAAATTGTGGGTAAATCGTTTTATTCCAAGCATAAGATGCTCATTTGAACTCACCTGTGGCAAGAAACAGGTGCTGTCAATATAGCAATCACACCTGAAGCCAGTTAAAATGGAGAAAAGTTGACTCAACCTTTCTGTTTTGTGTCTGAGTGTGTCACACTAAGCATGGAGAACAGAAAGAAGAGCAGAGAATTGTCAGAGGACTGGAGAACAAAAATTGTGGAAAAATATCAACAATCTCAAGGCTACAAGTCCATCTCCAGAGATCTTCATGTTCCTTTGTCCACTGTAAGCAACATAATCAAGAAGTTCAAAACACATGGCACTGTAGCTAATCTACCTGGACGAGGACGGAAGAGAAAAATTGATAAAAGACTGCAACGAAGTATAGTTCGAATGGTGGATAACCGCCCCAATCAACTTCAAAACATATTCAACCTGTTAGGCAGACTCAGGGTGAAACAGTGTCAGCTCAAACTATCTTTCGACATCTGAACGAAATGAAACGCTATGGCAGGAGAGCTAGGAGGACCCCACTGCTGACACAGAAACATAAAAATGCCAGACTGGAGTTTGCCAAAATGTCCTTGAAGAAGCCAAAATCCTTCTGGTCGAACGTCTTGTGGACAGATGAGACCAAGGTAGAGCTTTTTGGTAAAGCTCATAATTGTACTGTTTACAGAAAACGGAATGAGGTCTACGAAGAAAAGAACACAGTACCTAAAGTCAAACATGGTGGAGGTTCTAAGATGTTTTGGGGATGTTTTGCTGCCTCTGGCACTGGATGCCTTGACTGTGTGCAAGGCATCATGAAATCTGAAGACTGCCAAAAGATACTGAGGCGTAATGTAGGGCCGAGTGTCAGAAAGCTGGGTCTGCATCAGAGGTCAAGGGTGTTCCAGCAGGACAATGACCCCAAACATACCTCTAAAAGCACCCAGAAATGGTTGAAGACAAAGCACTGGAGAGTTCTGAAGTGGCCAGCAATGAGTCCGGATCTAAATCCGATTGAACACCGGAGAGATCTCAAAATTGCTGTTGGGAGAAGACCCCCTTCAAATATGAGAGACCTTGAGCAGTTTGCAAAAGAATAGTGGTTGGAAATTCCAGTTGAAAGGTGTAGCAAGCTTGTTGATGGTTATAGGAAGCGCTTGATTTCAGTTATTTTTTCCAAAGGGCATGCAACCAAATATTAAGTTGAGGGTGCCAATAATTTTGTCCAGCCCGGTTTTTGAGATTTGTGTGAAATGATGTCAGATTTGGCTTTTTTTTTTCTGTTATTTGTGTTGTTCAAATGCATATAAAGAAAATAAACATGTGTATACCAAAACATTTGTAATTGCAACAATTTTCTGGGAGAAATGGTGCATATTCTGGGAAAATTCCAGGAGTGTCGATAATTTTGGCCATGACTCTATGGCAAGCCCAAGTTTCAGTTCAGTTCACTTCAGTTTATTTTGGTGTGTCACAATTCTTAGAACACGGATTTATAATTTTTATATAAAACTGAAAATGTAAAAAGTGAACAATGTAAAAGAATACCTGTCTAAATAGGTACAACCAGAGATAACACTTAACGCATATACTGTAAAAACTGTTAAATATGTCTGTATACTGTGCATTGTATTGGCTGCTCCTTATTACAGATTAGTCAATTTAGTTAACTCATGCACAATTTTGCATTATTACAAATTAAGGTGACAGAAGATATGCTCAGTTGACAGCAGAGATGAAGAAAACAAAACACTCAACCCCTACTTGGCATTGTATAATGTGGTACAGCACATTCCAATGTACACATCTATGGTATCCTTCCTGATCTTCAAGCAGAACCCATCTCCTGATTAGACAATGTCTGCTTATCTTAGACTGTAATTCTTATACATTTCTGGTTGTCATTCTTATTAATTTGTAAGCATATCTCTCTATTATAAAAAAAAAATCCTGGAAGGCTTTGAAGGAAATGATACCTGATTTTCTTGGAAACACTTTAACCTCCCGTGAGACAAAAGGACAGCTGCTGTACAGATTTTTAAATGAACAATGCACAGCACAACACGCAGAACATGCAGCTCGGCAGCAGCAGCCGCAAGCCAGCAGCCGATCTGGCCGCATCTCTCTAGGGTGCGTTCAGCTCACACCCCCCCTTTACAATGCGAGCAACTTAGCGTGCCCCTGGTGGGGGTTATGGGAGAATGTGGGCGAGCGAAGTGTGCAGGGGACAAAGCCCCCTAGTTTTAAAAAAGTTGAAAATTGATTTCTTCAATTTTGACCAACATGAACAGCTCAAGTCCCAAACAATAAGGGCCAAAGAAGAGGTGAAGATTAATTATAACCAGGGCTGAGCGTGCATTGATGTTACATTTTACAGTTAAAAATTTAATATACTTCCATAACTGGAGCACTAGTAACTTGTGGTTTTAGTGACTTCCATTGGTGTTTGGGTGGGGTAACACTGAGATTTGCAATTGTTATTTTTATCCCAACATGTTAAACACTAAGCCATATTGCTCTATCGGTATGATATTTTTTTTTGCTTTACTGCATTTAAGTACAAATTTGAAATATTTATTTTGTAACTCTAATCAAGGCCTGGCTTGGTGTCAGGTAGTGACATTTTAATCCATAACTTGTTATAAAACTATCATGTCATCTTGATTTTTAGGCTTGGCAGAATACATTTCCAAACATAAAAATATCTTCATTCAAGTCGATACATGAAACATCTGCAGTATTTCACTGTATAGTGAAATAACAAATGACCTGCTCATAGGTTTTTAATAAATTGTATTATGTAGTAATATGTAGCATACTTTAAACAGTAGCCATAAAATATGCACTTCAGAACAGGTGATCCATCTGAAGCTAAGCATATTTGGGCCCTACCAATACTTGGTTGAGTGGCCATCTGAGAAAGGCTCGAGTTGCTACTTAAATAGTTGTTGATGAGCCCATCTGGGGCACTTACCCAGTGGTCTGTGCGTGGATTCCAATGTCCCAGTACCGTTATAAGTATAATGCACGGTAAAAACTAGTGCCACCCATAAAACTGAGGTCATGACTTTGAGGTCATAAAAGATCCCTGGAAATCTTTCAAAAAGAGTATAGTATATCCAGATGTTCTGGCTAAGTTGCACATCAAGGCCCACTCATTCTGGCCCTCTAGACATACCCTGTCTCTTATTTGCTAATTATCTCTCTCACCTCTTCAGCACCAAACAGCTAATGTGTAGTAAGTGTTCTGGCACAAGAATAGCTGTCATTGCATCATCCAGGTGAATGCTACACATTGGTAGTATTTATAATACTTCGGGTAGTAAAGCACTTTGAGTTGGTTAGGAAAGTGATAAATATTGTAACTGTAACTAATTAATCATTCACAAAACCTCTTAATCCAGTCCAGGGTTGTTGGGGGACTACAGCCTAATTTAGCAGCATTGGCCATAAGACAAGGGACAAGCTGTGCACTGGGCACCAATTCAACAGAGGGCCCACTGATATTCACACCCACGTGAAGCCAATTAAAAATTACCAGTTCAGCTAAACAGGATGTCTTTGGGGATATGGGAGTGGAAGACATGAGAAGAACAAGCAAACACCATGAAGACAAGTTCTAAGTGTGGGATTCAAACCTAGAGCAACTGGATCTGTGAGGCAGCAACATTACCTGCTGTGCCACCATGTCACACTGTAACTTATGTTAAATGTATATTTAAAATAAATGTTTAGCATACATTACACATGTACAACGGAATGTGTTAAATCTAATTCAGCAGTTTTGTACTTTAGACAAATGTGCCACATTAAAATGTATAGCTTTTCTTTTCTTTTTAAAATATTAATAAACCTTGTCCATTTCATGCAAGCTGCATTATTAATCCCTCTGGCTTTATTTAAATCTGATGATTACAAGCAAATGGTATTTTGCATTATTCAGTTCATGAATCAGGCCAACTGTCACACCAGATCTCCAAAAAGAAGAAGCACTCATGCCCTTTTTCCATTATTGAGTTGAGCTACACCATGCCAAATTCTGAGTATGGCATAACTCAGCAGAAAGCCAGCTGGCTCAGCTCAGCAACATATCAGTAGCTGGCCAGGCTATATCTGCAGATTTCTGCTACGTAATCACAGCACTACAGTGGCAAAAGGGTTTTGTTAAGCTCTGCCTGTGACAGGAAGATAAACTTTCAGTTGTCACTAAATAATACAAGACTTTGGAGTTTGCTATGATGAATATCCATTTTGATATTTGTGCTTGTATAATAAGTTCTCAATGAGCGATTGCACAAATAGGAATTTGTGTAGCTTCTGATGATATGTGTCTATATCCAGACTGATACTGACACTGCCATCTGACAGCGCAAGCTGATGGGTATGGAATATCCATTGCCAGGTGCACTCTGGAAGCCCATGCAACAATCATCTGCTATAATTTCACTCTAATTGTTTTCTTGTGTTATGCATTATAGATATTAAGTAATTGCCTTTTTTATTCCAAGTTTTTCTTTTACTATTTAAGACATATGTTACAATACCAGTAAAAGATGAAGGAAGTAATCTTATATTAAAATGAATCGTCCCATAAATAAGGTAAGCATTCAGAATCACTATAGATGGGAAGGAGAACAACAAATATGAGAAGCATAACTGCTAAGGCAAATTTATCATCTAGAGTCAGACTGGTAAAGGAGTGAAATACCCAGGAACAGACGTACTGTCAGACTCAGATCTCCTTTCAACTAAAGATATTGCGAAATCATGGATCCCTGTGCAATATTTCTGATAAACATTATGCTATGAAGTTAAAAACTACAGATATCTGACATCTAAACCTTTCCCCATTTCCTTTGAATTTTAATTACCAAAGGGTATGATGTGTCAGTATTAGATTTTCATGACTGTGAAATCCAGAATTTGGTATGATGCATATTTATTTAATTTTATATTTTTCACTAACCAAGATAAGAGATCACATTAGATGCCATAAACAGTCTTTGTACTTACAAATAGTAAAAAATATCAGACTTCTAATTTCAAGATATGACTACACTCAAAAATATTGTTATTTGTTTAAAAAATATTGGAGGTTTACTGCACCTAGTGTGCGATATTATATGCCATCGATTACTGACAATACTACTGAAGAAGCTCTGTCGGTGCATATATTGTAAAGACAAATGACTGCAGAGGGTGTCAGTGGGTTTCCTCCCAAATACATGCAGACTAGGTGACCTGTAATTTCTACACTGGCCCTAGTGCTTGGTGTGTGTGTGTGTGTGTGTATGTGCCCTGTCCACGGTTTGTTCCCAGCCTAAGGACAAAGCAGATTACAAAATGACTGACAGATAATTATTTAACACATTTTTTTTCTTTAGAGAAATGCTGAATACAAATAAATAAATACATAAAGTCAACTAATAAAGCCCATTTCCTACGTGTTTTCTGAAATGTCACACCTCATGAGCATATTTTTCTGAAACAGTTTTGTAAATAGAAATTTCTATAAGAAATCAAATATCCCACTTGACCTTCCATATTCTGTTCTTCCCCGTACTAGACCCTGGCTCGTGTCTCCAGGTTTCTATGTGCTAATTTGGCAGTCCACTTAAACCAAAGCAGCTAGCAGGAAACCATTTATAGCTACACCTGGGCCAGCCGTGAGTGGAAAAGTGTACAAGCCATCACCAATTGAAAATATTCAGTAAAATTAAAAAAAACTAAAAACATCAACATTAATCCATTATAGTTTTTATATGTAAAACATATCTTTAGTACCACAACATTTGGCTTATTTATAAAAAAAATACCATATACTAGAAATCGCAAATATTGCTGTGAAGAGATTTGTACCACAATTCTTCATAACAGAAATAATGCAAGAATATAAAAGAATTTCTTTCCCAATCTATCCCTCACAACAAGCATAGCTTTACTGAATGATTTGACTAAAGCTGTAATGTAAAATATAAAGTATTTTCGGGGGTTGGTGTCAGGATTGGCACTCCAACCACCTTAAAAAAACTCACACTGTTCCACTGTGGTGCTCAGGTGTCACCCACTGCACTCGGGTTCCAATCCAGGTGGTTTGTCGTGTGGTGGGTGCGGAAATGCGCTATCAGCACATGCTCCCAACCATTATAATATAATAATCTAAAATATAGCATACGAATTGGTCTCGTCTGTTGCGAAAGATGGACATCTGATGCTGAGCTCCCCTAGCAGCGGTGTTATTTTTCATATTATTGCTTAGTATCCTGAGATATCCTGTATTTATCCGACCTTAGGGGCACTACTACAGTTTATTTAAGCATATATAAACATGGCCAACAAGAAAGGAGGTCCGAAAGAAACGAAACCTAAAGCTACATCCAAGCTAAAATCACTTTTCAGAGACTGGCCTGGATCAGATGGGCGAAAGCCCATACTCCTCGGGACCACAGTCCGCCACATCGTCTTCTGCTGAGAGCGAAATGGGGAGCGAATGTACGAGTGTGAGTGAAGCAGGTCTCAATAGCTCGCCGATTGGAGAAGATCACCTGAAACTGGAAAAGGCCTTGAAGTCCGCAGTTTCAGCTACTCCACGCGAGCCAGGAGCATCGGGAACACTGGCTACAATAGAGCCTGCCTCCTCACCTACGGTGCATGAAAGCTGAATCGATCTGTCTGAACTGAGCTCATGCAAGAGATAAAGAAAGATATAAAGAAAAGCGAGAAGGCAAATGAGAAGGCAAGGGAAAAGGCAAATGAGAAGCTGCGACAAGAGTTGTGACAGGAGCTGTGACAAGAGCTGCGAAAGGAGCGGCAGCAGGATAATAAAGTCTTTAAAGATATGCTGGGTAAAACTGAAGAATACATTCAGGAAACCTCGTTTAAACTGAGCACACTTGCTGATCAACTGGAGGATGTCAAGGAGACATTCACGACTCGGATTGAAACAGCCGAAAATCTAGCTGCCAGTGCTGAAGAAAAAGCAACAGCAGTCAGCTCCGAATGCAAAAAACTCGGAGACAGACTTGCTGCTTTGAAGATCAAAGCAGAAGGAATAATATCAGAATTGAAGGACTGCCTGAGAATCGAGAAAGTCCAAACCCAGTGAAATTCGCAGCTGAACTGTTTTTTAAAATAATTGGAGAGGACTTTAAAGCAGATTCTGAGATAGCAGCGGCTTATCGTGTACGCGGATAAAATATCGTTAGACCTAGATCTTTTATTATTCGCTTTGAGAGATTATCATTTAAGCAAGAGGTGATGGCACTCCTCAGACACAAGCAAGAGATTATATATGAAAATAACCACATTCGTATCTTCCCTGATTTCTCTCTACTAAATGCGCAGCTTTCTACAACATTAAACAGCGGTTACGGCAAGCCAATATGAAGTACAGCCTCTTGTACCCTGCCAAACTGAAAGTGGAATTGCATGGTCAATTCTATGTCTTCGCTAGCAAGGAAGAAGCAGAAAAGGAATTAAGAACGCTGATCCCGGAACTATTCTGAAACATAATAGTGAGTCATGATATGGCAAGGATAAATAACCTACTGTCTGATCTATTTGTTAAGATTTGCTAAGATACAGGTTTTTATCATTATATATCCTCATTCTTACTCGGACGCTATCTGTTTATGTTTTAATTACAGTTATAGACGTTTGTGGTTAACTACTTTTTTTTTTTATCTAATTATTTTTTCTCTACCCTAAACGAGACTGTTCAACACCATACCCTTGGTTTATTGTTATTGCTATTATTGCATTAAGACTTATTTCGCTTATTCTGGACCACTTTCTAACACCATTCCCCGGGTTTATTATTCGGGTGTATTACCTTAATACATTAAGATTGCTGAAGATTATACTGTATATATTTTAAGTTCATAGTTTCTTAATTATTAAATTTTAGGCATATAGTATTTAGACTATATTGGTAACTAGCAAAATACCCGCGTTTCGCAGCAGAGAAGTAGTGTGTTAAAGAAGTAATGAAAAAGAAAAGGAAACATTTTGAAAATAACATAACATGATTGTCAATGTAATTGTTTTGTCACTGTTATGAGTGTTGCTGTCATATATATATATATATTGTCACACACGAGTGTTTGGGGAAAAGCGGATCGACCCGGTTTGCTTCGGAACACGTCCCGCGAGGGGTCGACGGCAGTGTACTAACCTGTCTTTCCTTCCTTCCTTAGAAAGACCGAAATGCCACAGCCGTAAACAACGCCCGGACGGCAATAGGAAGCACACACTTCTGGGTCTATTCTATCCCTCTGTTGACCCTTGATGACGTCACACTCCCAGAATCCATCACGACTATCCCAGCATTCCTCACATTAATGTCCGGTCCGCATCCATAAAATGTCAGTCATTTCTCCCTTCAGTGTCTTTTGAGTTTGTGTATGAAACGCTTGACAAACCTTTTTGTCGGGGCTAAAACCCCAAACCTTGATCAATGTTTGTGTCTTTATTACAGTGGCGTAGTCGGCAGGATTGACAAGGGTCCGAATAATGACGGAAGGACAGGACCTGAACGCAGCCCTCAACACGTTGGTCGCGGAGCTCCAGGCCATCAAGGCAGAACAGGCCTTCTCCAAGGCGGAGCTCGCAGAGACTAAGAGGCGGCTGGCGGCTGCGGAAACAGTAAGGCTGGAGCCCACTAAGCCGTTACCCACTCTGATGCTAGCTCTCACTGGGGAGGACGACATAGAGTCGTACTTCTCCATATTTGAGAGAACAGCAACCCGACACCAGTGGCCGCGGGTGGAGTGGGCGTCCATTTTGGCCCCGTACCTAAAGGGGCCTGCGCAACGGGCGTATCATGACCTCCCTGAGGAGGAAGCCACCCAATACGACCTCCTGAAGGCTGAGATCTATCAGCGATACGGGGTGACCACCGGTCAACAGGCACGCGTCTGGCATCACTGGCGCTTTGACCCCGCACTACCGGCTAGAGCCCAGGCCTTTGAGTACTGGGGTAAGCTCAGGTGCTGGCTACGGCCAGATAAAAACCAGGCTTGCCAGGTGGTGGAGCAAGTGGCGTGCAAGTGTTTGATTCACGAGATGCCAGACTATCTCGCCCAACAGGTCCGGAGGCACCCATTTACTGATATGAACGGCCTTTTGGAGGGTCTGGAGAGACAACTGGCGGTGACCCAACTCGAGGGGACTGAGAGCTCGGCGCGCGGGTCTCGGCAGGGTCGGGTTATTGTCTCCGAGCCCACTCACCGCGCCGCGGAGGCTCCGGTCAAGCCGAAAGAAAGGAGGCTCGCACTGCCGAGCTGCTTCAAGTGCGGTGAGCCGGGACATCTGCTGCCAGCCTGCCCTCTCAACCAGGAGCCTATGGACTGCAGCTGGGCAAAGGAGGAAAGGTACTGTACACCGCCTAGTCCCCTCGCGCTCACCAATACAGGACTGGTATTGTTAAACGGGCACTTGGTGGTGGCAATGTTTGATTCCGGGAGTAACATAACCATTGTTGCTCGCCGTTACGTCCTACCGCGACAGTGGCTCGCTCAATATATGGGCGTGAGATGTGTGCACGGGAAGACCAGAACTTACAGGTCCGCGAGGTGATTTATCGCTTGGGAAGGGGCTCTGAAACAGCTGGTGGTCGCTGTGATGCCGGAAACCCCGTTCCCGAGTGGGCATACCCAATGAAGTCCTCACAGACCAGGGTACACCCTTTACCTCGGATATGTTCAGGGAAGTTGCCAAACTACTCCAGATTAAGCATCTCAAGGCATCCGTCTATCATCCCCAGACAGATGGACTAGTTGAACGCTTCAACCAAACACGGAAGCAGATGCTCCGCAAGGTGGTCAGCGTGGACGGTAGGAACTGGGACTAGCTTTTACCCCTCGTGCTTTTCGTTTATAGGGAATGCCACAAGCCTCCACAGGGTTCTCCCCTTTTGAGTTGTTATATGGACGACAACTCCGGGGCTGATTGGATGTGCTCAATGAAGGATGGGAAGGGGAAGCACTTCCCTCCACCAACCTCCTAGAATATATCGCACACTTACGCGAGAGATTGGCTAAAATCTGACCCCTATTTAAGGATCATATGTCCAAGGCTCAAGCAGCGCAGGTCCGGAATTACAACAGAAACACCTCTCTGCGCGAGTTCCACCCTGGCAACCACGTGATGGTGCTCATGCCCACCTCCCACTCGAAACTCTTGGCTCATTGGCAAGGGCCATACGAAGTAAAAGAGAGAAAAGGACTCGTTGACTATTTGGTGAGTCAACCAAATCGTCGACCGAGTGAGAGAGTATACCACATTAACCTCCTGAAGCCGTGGAGAGACAGGAAGAATGCTCTGCCTCCTGGCCCCGCTCTCTCCCTTTACTTAGAAAAAACCCCGCTTAACTTTGGTTCTGATTTGTCACCCCACCAGCGACAGTAGCTCGAAAGAGCAATCCTGTCTGTCCCGGAGGTGGTCAGCGAAGCACCCGGCTGGACCTCGCTGATTAAGCATGACATTGTGACCGACCCAGGGGTGGTTGTCCGGGAATGACCCTACCGCCTCCCTGAGGCGAAATGCGCTGAGGTGGAGCTAGAGGTACAAAGGATGCTCGACTTAGACATCATTGAGGAGAGCCATAGCCCTTGGTCTAGTCCTATCGTCCTCGTATCCAAACCGGACGGGTCGTGGAGGTTCTGCAATGACTTCAGACGTCTTAATCAGGTCTCGAAGTTCGACGCATACCCCATGCTCCGGGTGGATGAGCGCTTAGAGAGACTAGGGACGGCCTGCTACCTGACCACTCTTGACATAACAAAGGAGTATTGGCAAATTCCCCTAACGGCATCCGCCAGAGAAAAAACTGCCTTTAGCACCCGTAGTGGTCACTGGCACTACAAGGTACTCCCATTCGAGCTGCACGGGGCGCCGGCCACCTTCCAACGTCTGGTAGATAAAGTGCTACGGCCCCATCAGTTCTACAGTGCTGCCTACCTGGATGATATCGTCATCTATTCCAGCACCTGGGAGGAAAATGTCGTGCAGGTTTATAAGATTCTCCTGTCACTAGCGAAGGCCAGACCTCGTATCAATCTCCGTAAGTGTTACTTTGTTACTTTTGTATATATATACATATACACATACTGCCTTAAAAAATTTTTTAAGAAGAAAATTAAACTTTTTTAAGCTGAGGGAAAATATGCAAATAATTATTTGTTAAGGATCTCTTTGCATACCACGTTGTCAGTTTGGCCCTCCGGTTGTAATATGACCAAGCTGTGCGCTGAGCTTACTCTTGAGCATGCAACGTACAGTTGGCCATGTGAAAAGTAATCTTGTTTCAAATCTCACAGCTTGGATTGCTGCTGTCATAATCGGTTTGAGTTTCATAGTTTGTTTCAATTACGACAGTATTTGCAGGACTTGTGTTGAAGTGACATTCGGCATCTGTCAAGCGTTGTAAGCATACAGCCGATTTCATTGATAACTTCACATCCAGCTTTTGAGAGTTTAAACGTTCATAAACATCAAAGTGTCCACTACTGAAATCGTCACCTGTGAACATAACATGTTTAAGAGGCATAGCCGGTTGTCGAAAGGGGTAAAATATTTGCCCATTTCGGTACACCTGAAGGCTATGGACGTATATATGTACATAAGTAAGATTCAGTTAGCGTTGGGAACCCGCGTACCAAATTTCTTGATGATGGGCCCATAAGTAACAAAGACCGTTGGAAAGTTCAATATGGTAGCCGACAGTGGCGTCATACCACCAAAATAAGTACGTACATTGGTTTCGGTTAGCGCAGGCAAGCCGGCTACTAAATTTCGTGAAGATGTGGCCATAAATAAAAAAAAGTTCAACATGGCTGACGTTGTCGACTGTTATGACCGTGACACGTAAAATTTCGAAATAAAACCTGCTTAACTTTTTTAAGTAAGCTGTAAGGAATGAGCCTGCCAAATTTCAGCCTTCTACCTACACGGGAAGTTGGAGAATTAGTGATGTTGGAAAGTTCAATATGGCTGCCAACAGTGGCGTCATACCACCAAAATAAGTACGTACATCGGTTTCAGTTAGCACAGGGAAGCCGCCTACCAAATTTCGTGAAGATGGGGTCACTCTTCTACCTACACGGGAAGTTGGAGAATTAGTGACGTTGGAAAGTTCAATATCGCGGCCAACAGTGGCATCATACCACCGAAATAAGTATGTACATCGGTTTCGGTTAGTGCAGGGAAGCCGCCTACCAAATTTCATGAAGATGGGGCCATAACGAAGAATGTTATGACTATTACGTGTAGAATTTCAAAATAAAACCTGCTTAACTTTTGTAAGTAAGCTGTAAGGAATAAGGCTGCTAAACCTGTAGCCCTGCAATTTCAGCCTTGTCTCAAACACTTTGACTAAATTTGACTTTGTGGCTTTTACACTGGTCACAATACATAATCAGCACTTATACAATTTTAATCTATATTTTTAATCAAAACATGCTATAATTTTACTATTTAATACAAGTATATACTTATATGAAGTTAAAACAATGTATTACTCCACATAAGGATAATAGTTGAATGTAACTTAAGGATTAACTAAATGTTGTTTTATGGTTAGGCACATCAGGCTTTTGCCTCATCCTTAGAGGAGCCACCAAGATAGTTGCTAAGGTTAAAATGAAGTAGATGAGTAACAAACTCCCTTCTAGACATCGGGAATAAACTAATGGGGAAGTCCAAACACCCCTTCTATGAAGCTGAGCTAATATCAATAGAAAAGTCTGCAGATCACCCCTATTTCAAGGCAATATTCAGATTAATGGGAGAGTCAAAGGGAGTCGGAAAACACTGGTGGCACTCACTGATTGCATATTAATATGCATATTATTAATCAGATGACGTTTGCTATCTTCATTGTCTTTCAGTTAAGTTTAGGATAATTTTCAAAATGCTTTTTCTTCCCTTTTACTTAAAAAACATATTTATTAATGTATAAATTATAGGTCATACATTGCATTTGAAATATACATTACTTCTAGCAATTCTGAGAACATATGAAACTGACATTAGAGTTTACATTTTTAACTACAGGGCCCCAAACTGTCTAATGATCTGCCAGCTAGTGTAAGGGATGCCTTATTACTTGTAGCACTTAAACACAGGCTAACATATCCATATTAGAGCTGGTAGTTTTGCTATTCATATTGAAACTAAGTTTGTTAGTTATTTTTCTGCAAACAAAATACTGGAAATCATTACCAAATGTAACAGACATTTTTTTCTTTTATTTTCTGCTGTGACATTTGGTGCTACTGCTTCTTTGACAAAGCTATTATTAATGTGTGTGGAATGAGAGGTCAGAGTGATTATGAATCTTAACAATTACTAATGTAGCATCAGACCACATACTGTATGCTACTGCAGTTGTACATTTTGAGCATTTTTAGACTTAAATAAATGACATTTACAAAAACAGATTTCCAGGAATGGGAATGATGGCTAGCTGGCCATGGGACTGTGTGTTTTTCACAAAAGGCCATTTAATGTCCAGAGTTTTTTGTGTTCCAGTCTTTGTTTTCCTCTTGTCTGTTTTCATCTGACCATATTGAGGGGCTATAGCTCTGCACTCTGTAGGAAGTAAGTAAGTAAGTAAATAACACTCGATCTGGCTTTTATGTAATGTGAAGGATGGCCGGCCATTTATCCCGGCCAATACCCTTAAGCCGCCAGGTGGAGCCCTCCTTGCAGCATGGAGGTCCCCAGAAGACCAGCAGGGCATCATGGACAATGGAGTTTTTATGCAAAGCCCTGCTGGATGCCGTGGGGGCCACAGGAGGGAGCTGCAGGGAGGACTGAGGGCTTCTTCGTGCCCTGTGACCCGGAGGTTCGTCATAGGAAGAGAGACGGACTTCCGGGTTGAAGAAAAGAACTTTTACCTGACCCGGAAGTGATTGAGGATCACATGGACTGGGGATTGAGAACACTTCCGGGTCAGGGATTATAAAAGGACTGTGGGAGCTCCCAGACGGTGAGCTGAGCTGGGTGGAAGGGTAGCAACGCGTCTGGGAGCTGGAGGATTGTGTATTAGTAGTTTATTGGTGATTTATATGAGTATTGTGGTGGAGAGTGTGCTTTGTGCACTGTGGCAACAAAATAAAGTCAACTTGAGGACTTTTACCCGGTGTCTGGAGTCGTGGACAGGGGTTCAAGGGAGTGAGAGCGTCCCCTATCGTTCACAGTAAGTAACATATAAATGTTGATGTACAAGTATAACAAAACAAGTGCACTTTTATTCAAGACTTTAACCGAAGAAAAAAAAACTCACAGTACACTGCAGAGCTTCCTGTGTTTGAGCAATACGGGCATGCTCAAAAAATAAATGTGTAATGCCACGAAAAGTGCACGCAGAAACTTCAGTTCACAAGCATTAGTACACCTTTTTAGGGCACATACACCGTCCAGATGTTATTTATTTGGATTTATTTACTTAATTCCTACAGAGTGCAGAGCTATAGCATGTCTTTACGTGAAAACAGCAGTGTCAGATTTATGGTAGGATACTGCACGAGACTGAGAGAATGAAACTAAATAATAAAAAATAAAAAAAAGCTAACTTTTACAAGTATCATACATCAGCTGTTACAAACTGAAATCAAATGTATGTTTTCATTCTAAAATAGTAAGAGTAAAAGCAGCTGACTTCTCAAAACGGGATCGAAACCGTGAAGTTTTGATTACCAGTCAAGTGTCGATACCGTTGCACCACCGAAACAATCGTAGTAAATGCATGTCAATGTGATACCCTAATGCATGTTGTTTTTCTGCAATTATATTTTTGAATAAAATCACACTTGTTCTGTTGTATTTGTACCTTTTGTGAAAGTGTTTCTTTTATATTTGGACTTAAGGCTTCACACATTATAAACTTCATGTCTACATTTTATCAATTATTACTAAAACATAAAAAACTTTCTTTTTTAATGATGTGTTTACATAGATCGCTGTAGACACGGAACACACATGAAATGCATGTGCTCCAAATAACGATATAGTATTTATAAAAGGTGTGATTTTGCTTGACTTCTCACTCTAGCTGAGAAAACTCTTTGGGATGGGGGGATGCGATAGCAGACTGCTTGCTGTTTGCTGCTTATCAACACATTTAAAGGACAAAAGACGCTGACGGAGAGGTGAGAAGCAATGTAAGGTGGGACAGATCTACGAGTTTTTTCATATGCTCTGGTAATTCTAGTGTTAATTACAGCTAAACAGAAACAAATAGATAAACTGGATTCCTGGAGTGGTTGCTTTGTTGCTGCTCTGGGCTCAAGTGGAGGATTCTTCAGGTGTTGGGCATGCACTCATTCTCTTTACTGCATGATCCTTGCCAGTGCTGTGCTGCAGTTTCCTCAGCTTGCTATCTGTTGATAGGCCCTTTGCTGTGCCGTCAGCATCTTAGGGAAAAGCATTACTCTTTGTGGCACAAGAATGTTGATGCTGAAGTTCCCTTCTTGAAATAATGGTTGCTTCTCAGCCTTCAGACTGGCTTATTGTTTAGCTTGGCTTGAAGTCTTTTATGGGTTTTAAGGTTGATGTGCATTTTTCTTTTTGATTAAGTATGAATTTAAATAATTCAAACATGAGCATCAGTAGGCTTTGCACCCTAGGAACCAAGTTACCCGAACTATTCTACAACATTTAAGTAATTATTTACTGCGCTGATGTTAATTTTTCTGATCATTAAATAGGTTATTACAATAGCAATTGATGAAAAGAATTCGTAATTAATTGTAAACATATGGTATTTGAGGGTTCCTCCAGAGTTCCACTGTCTCTGGAATGATTTGGCACAAAAACTAATCAGCACATCATCATCTCAAAAAAGGCTTAATTTTCGAGTTTGGTATTTTTCCATCCAGCTGTTTTAGTTCTAGACCATCCTCAAGAAACTGTTACACACATACAAACACACACACATCATTGAGATATCAATGTTTTCGGTATCGGGGATCCTAAAACATCAAGATCCGTTGAAAACCGGAGATAGAAATTTTTAACAAATCTAAAGCTTTAACTCCTCCCCCATAGACACGAGGTTATGGTGGGGGAGTGTGCAAAGCAAATGTGTTTATGCTAGTTAAAACTCATATAGGCAACATAATGTAGTAAGATGAGGAAGACTATAGGAGTTGTATGTTCTTTAGTCCTATTTGGTTAATAAAATAATGGAGGCACTGTGCAAAAGCATTATCTTAGTACCAATGCCAGTCACCTGAGTTTGCTGTCACTGAGGTCACACAATAATTTATCTTAAGTTAAACAGAACATATTTTAATTTAATAATTGAGCAAGGTATTTTTAAGCAAGACACAGACAAAAGGTAGTGGAAAAAAACAATTTGGAAAACACTGCAGACATAACATTAATTTGCCAGTCCTTTTGTCTAAAAAAAGTCAAGAGGGAAACAGTGTGGATATGAATAAAACCCTTTAAGGTTAAAAGTATTATCATCAACATCATTGTCATTACAAGCAGTACCATGATAAACTAAAATCCACACCTAAATAAATATGAATTGCTTACCCTAAATGGTTTTGAAGGTACTTTATATGCACTTCAGTAATGTGTAGTTTAATTTCCACTCTATCTTGACATGTTTATTCTTCCTTTTAAAAAAAAAAGCAAAGAGAGTGTCCAAGATAATAAACAAACACAAGTGACAAATATACTTAATTACAGCTATACAGAAACAAATAGATAAACTGGTTTCCTTAACTTCTAAAGACAAAATGAATTTGCTAACAGCATCAACAACAGATTGTTTTTTATGCACCCAAGAGTACATGGGAAACAAGAAAAATGCACTTTTTAGCAGTTAAACATTGGAATATATGAAGTTATATTATCTTTGAAATATAGTGATTTTAGAACTACTTTAAGATTTTCAGTGAGATTATAAACACAGTACCTTGGGAGCATGTTAACATTGTTTTCATGATGCTGCTACAGTTTGACAATTGTTTACAAGCAATTATTTTTTCCCTTGAGCCAGTGGCTCATGACATTAAAGTTTTATTTACTATATATATCTTACAAGTTTCCTGAAGCTTCTGTAGTTGACAGTATCTTCTGGATTTACCATATGTAATTTTATAAATATAAAAGGGAGATTTAATTATTTAGAGTATGCAGCAAGAATATATATTATATATATTGTCACGCATGCGCGATTAGGAGACCATGGACGGACCTTAAACCGTTTTGAAAGATGTTCGCCGGCAGGGAGTGGCGGGGTACCAACCTTTCTCTTTTGATTTCTTCCAGGTAAAAAGACGCTCCGCCATCATAAGCCTTCCCGCAGTACGTTTACTTCCGCCCTTCCTCCGCCATTTTTCCTGACGTCATCAGTCCCATCCTCCCTCACGGTTCCTTCCCAGCATTCCTCCACTTCCGGCTCCTCCCTTATAAAATGGCCACCGACGCCTCTAATGGGGTCGCGCATATGAACTGTTTTGTTTATATCTTTTTACCTGATTTGCAGTGTGGATATTTCTGCAATATACGGGGCCAGAAACCGCAAACCTTTATGTTGTCTCTTGTTGAGTCTTTTACAATATATATATATATATCCGGAGCTGGAGCCCGGCCGGGACGCCCAGGAGGACCGGAGGAGGACTTGTGCCTCCTCCAGACGGTGAGGGGGCGTCCGTCCTGGTTATGTAGGGGGCCTCGGGTAAAGGGCTTGGAAGCCCAGCCCTGTAGGGACCCGTGGCCACCGCCAGGCGGCGCCCCGATGCCGGAGTATCCCGTGTGGGACCCGGTCGGTGCTGGAGCCCGGCCGGGATGCCCAGAAGGACCGGAGGAGGGCTTGTGCCTCCTCCAGACCGCAAGGGGGCGATCGCCCTGGTTGTATTGGGCGGTGCCAGGGTGCTTGAGGAACCCTGGAGCCCAGCACTTCCGCCACACCAGGAAGTGCCGGGGGGAAGAGGACAGGAGACACCCGGACGGCTTCCGGTGCGCAGCCGGCACTTCCGCCACACTGGGGTGTGGCTAGGACTGATTGCCGGGAAGCAGCTGGAGCCCATCCGGGTTCCCATTTAAGGGGCGCCTCCCTCCAGTCAGAGTGGATGTCGGGTGGAAGAGGACAGAGCTGGAGAGAGGATGGGAGGCGGCCAAGAGAAAGGCACTAGAAGAGTGTGGCCTGGACATTGGGGGAATCGGTGCTGGAGGCACTGGGGTGTGTGAGTGCACAAAAAAGCCTGTAAATATTGTAAATAAAAGTGTGTTGGGTGAACATAAGATGTCCGTCTGCCTGTGTCCGGGTCCCAGTCCACAATATATATATATATATATATATATATATATATATATATATATATATATCGTGATCATCCGAGAGAATGCTACTTTATGGGCAATGGCTTCCCCGTTCCCACAAGCTCCACAAAGTCCAAAGCATAAGCACACACACAGTTCTCTTTCTTCTCTTTATCTCCTTTCTCCTCCACTCGTCGGGTCAAGCTTGGTCACTCCTCATCCAAATTACGGCTCTCCGAGTAGTGCCTGCTAGCTCCTTTTATAAGCTCCAGGCACTTGATGACTCATTTCCAGCAACACTTCCAGGTGTGGCAGAAGAACTGCCCATAAGGGCTCAGCAGCTTCTGCTGCAGCACCGCCTGGTGGCTCCTGTGGATCCCAACAGTGCTGCACCAAACTCCAATTCCTATGAAGCCCTGCTGGAGTCCAAGGCACCGCTGCAACACAGGGGGGTTGCCATCTAGCATCCTGGGGGCGGTAACGCTCTAGCCACGCTTCCCCCACCGGTCCTCCAAGTGTGGAGGCATCCAGGACAGGCAAGGACGCTACACTGTCTAATGTCTGATCAATTTCTTATGATGATTAAAACAGGTTGGCTGTTGAAAGCTTAGGAATAAAAAAACTATTTTAAAGTAACACCATGAAACAAAAAAGACAACAGATAAATATAAAAATCCAAAAATTAAGCTTAAAACATGCTTAACTGTCTCATGAATTGTTTTTTCTTAATTTTTACAGATTGAGGATATATATCAGGAAAATAAATGCCAAAAACACGGCAGGTGGCTTTGAAATGTGCATGCGCTTGATTCGGATGCGCTCAGTGTGTTGAGGTACTGTGAAATATCCATCCATCCATCCATTTTCTAACCCGCTGAATCCAAACACAGGGTCACGGGGGTCTGCTGGAGCCAATCCCAGCCAACACAGGGCACAAGGCTGGAACCAATCCTGGGCAGGGTGCCAACCCACCGCAGGACACACACAAACACCAAGCACACACTAGGGCCAATTTAGAATCGCCAATCCGCCCAACCCGCATGTCTTTGGATTGTGGGAGGAAACCAGAGTGCCCGGAGGAAACCCATGCAGACACGGGGAGAACATGCAAACTCCACGCAGGGAGGACCCAGGAAGCGAACCCGGGTCTCCTAACTGCGAGGCAGCAGCGCTACCACTGCGCCACCGTGCCGCCCCACTGTGAAATATGTTACGTCAAATTAGGAACTTTTAAAATTAAAACATTTCCTACCATTTTAATGGTAATTTATAAATAAGAAAATGTATGAGTGTATTATTTTAAGGTTATTTCATATTGTAGAAAAAAAAAATACATAAAAATGTTGCCCTGAGTAAAGTGGTGCATGAGGAGATTGTCTAGTTGCTTTTCACAGCATCCCAACCCTGGCCATTATGAATAGCAGAATGGAGTGTTCAAGTCTCCAAAATGGTACCACCCATAAAAATCATGCACAATAGAATGACATCAAAGTAACAATAAATTATAAACAATCATTAACAAATTAGTAATGCACTATGAAATTAAACAAATTATAGTAACAAATTATTAATTAATGTGTTCCAGATGGGTGAAAATGACTATTACAAAATGATTTGCTAAGGCACATGTTCACACCCACTGCAGGACCTTGTCAAATAATGAAAGAGCATCAGTTAAAGAAAAATGTAATGATCACATGTCAAGAATCACACTTGACATCATCTCTCTATCTTTCTCGATCATTTCTGTTTGGTGTGAAACATTACTCTCAATTTCATGTAAGGTGGAGTGGCATGATTAATTTTATAATGGCTTCCAAGCCCTAGAAATTTTATGTGCATAATGCACTAGTGTAAACAACTAATTTTCTTCAGATGTAAAACCTGCATTACTTAAACCTGTTCTAAAGAAGGTAAGAACTCCCTATTGAACTATGGGCCTTTTTGTAAATTGTCTGACATCCTTGAACAAATTGCAGTGCATTTATTTTACATATATTTGAATTGAGATTATCTGTTTGAACTTCAACAATTTGCCTTTCACTACAAACATACAGTAGTCTGATCAAAGTGGAAAGGGATCTGAAAACTGCAGGTGATTCATAGACATTTCATATAAACCTTAGTGCTTCTGTTTTATAAAGTTGTCACTCAGTACTGTTTGAGCTCTGGCCTTCAAAACTTTCCATTATTAATATTTCTGGATTTTATTCATATTTCTTTTATTTGATAGGCAGAAGTCTGTTGCTTCAGACATTCATAAAATACCCAGGATTTGGTTCTGTTTTAGGTCGAGACACTTTTTTTTTTAGTTAAAATTATTCACGGATGTGTCTGGGGTAAACTTGCAATGCACAGGATAATCCCAATTTCCTTTTTACTTCCAATTCTGCTAATTGGATAAGTGGAAACATAACTGTTTACATCTCTATTTAATAATTTTTACTTGAAATTCATTAAGGTCATCAAGCAATTAATTAAGGTAACCTGGAAGAACAATTAAAAAAATAAATCTTGTTTTATGACTATTGCTTTTTATTTTATGACTCTTTTCCTATTAAGCTGCCACAAAAATGAGCTTCTTAGTGCCATCAATAAACACAATAAAGACATGCATTCACACATAATACATCAAAACATAATATTCTAATATAACCCGCTTAATCCAGTTCATGGTCAGTTGGGGCCAAGCTTATGACAAGCCTATTGGTCCAAAACCCTCTCTTTCATGGCTCAGTCATAAAAATATTTCACAATTACCATCTGTAAGTTATAAAGACAAAGTAAATAGCTCAGTGGGATTACAAACATTACATCAAGAGAAAACCATTAAAACAGTAATTTCTTTCAATTATGTTTTAAAAATGCATAAAATATTAGGAATAGGGCAGATGAGTCTGTAGACTATATCATTTAGAGTATTACCAATTCTGATTTATTTGTCTTACAAGAAACTTGGTTTACACAAATGCATGTTGTACTCTTGTGAGTATGGGCTGTGTAAAAAATGGGACTGCCAAAGACAGAGTTGGGACACAACAGTGATGGAGACGTCTTCTTCGGATGCGAGTTCCAAAATGAACTCAACAAGGATGACGGGTCAAGGTGGGCAGAAACCTGAATTGACATCACACAGTGCCAACTCCTGGAGTAGTGAGAAATTACCATTACCATTACCAGAACCCTTAAGATGTCTCCTATGTGCACACTTCTGACAGCTGAAACCAGAATTGATTTAAAAGTAGGGGTACAATGTGTTTGTCACTAAATACTACCATCTACTTCACATAACATTAAATTCCAGATGTATACATAGAACACTGAACTGTTTCCACACATTCTAAAACCATACTTAACAAATCAGACTATGTTGTAGTTTACATTGCTCTTTTCTACTGACACTTGAACTGATTCTGCTGTTATTTCGAGAACAAGGTCTAGTGCAACACTTTCAAAAACCTGCCTTGATTGGTGGTATGATAAAATCAATGGCACATATCTCTCAATGTTATATCTTGTTCTTTGGTGCTCAGATTGATGTAAGTAAATAGGCTCCTTCACGATAAAAAGTAGCTCTATAATGCATTGTCAAGATTGAGCTGGTATAAAAATTGACACAAAACATGATGATGAGACACTAAGATTTTAGTCAGTTTAAAAGTAGGTTTACAATGAAAACAGTACAATGTGTGGTGCTAAAAAAACCTTCATCAGTGGAATGATTATAGAAATGGATTTTCACCTCCAAATAATAAATGAGTCCTTCCTCTAAAAAAAAGGCCTTATGGTTGAAAATCTAACAATTTGCATTGGTCACATGTTTCTGAGAGTGAACAGGTATGCCAGTCTAACCAATTCTTTTAAATGAGCAAAAGTAATACTGTAGTGCTACAACATACAAGAAACAAGAAATATGTTTCAAAATATAAAGTAAAATTTTTATTGTAAATAAAATGATAGTATTTGACATCCCCCAAAAGAACAAAATAGCTGATGATATTCCTTCTACAACCAGTCTCCTCTAATTAAAGATGCAGGCCATCTCTGTGTCACATCCCCACTGATTTGATGACATGCACCTTGTGATGCTACAATGAACCATGACTCTAAGAAACATCAGAAGATCAAAAAAAGAAACTAAATAAAGCTTTGGCTGGCTTATGATCTGATATTTATATTGTTTAAGTAAGAGTTTTTTGTTTTTGTCATACTATACGCATTTGTTTTCTTTTGTCAGATATTTCTTACAATCTTTTTCTTCTTCTTTCGGCTGCTCCCATTAGGGGTTGCCACAGCGGATCATCTTCTTCCATATCTTTCTGTCCTCTACATCTTGCTCTGTTACACCCATCATCTGCATGTCCTCTCTCACCACATCCAAAAACCTCCTCTTAGGCCTTCCTCTTTTCCTTTTTCCTGGCAGTGGTATCCTTAACATCCTTCTCCCAATATACTCAGCCTCTCTCCTCTGTCCAAACCAACGCAATCTCGCCTCTCTGACTGTCTCCCAACCGTCCAACTTGAGCTGACCCTCTAATGTACTCATTTCTAATCCTGTCCATCCTCATCACACCCAATGCAAATCTTAGCATCTTTAACTCTGCCACCTCCAGCTCTGTCTCCTGCTTTCTGGTCAGCGCCACCGTCTCCAACCCATATAACATAGCTGGTCTCACTACCGTCCTGCAGAGCTTCCCTTTCACTCTTGCTGATATCCGTCTGTCACAAATCACTCCTGACACTCTTCTCCACCCATTCCACCCTGCTTGCACTCTCTTTTTCACCTCCCTTCCCCAATCCCCATTACTCTGTACTGTTGATCCCAAGTATTTAAATTCATCCACCTTCGACTTCTACTGCCTGCATCCTCACCATTCCACTGACCATCCTCTCATTCACGCACATGCACTCAGATATTTCTTACAATAATAAGATTATATGTTTCGTATTGTGAACAAAACTGCACAAAGCTTCTATCTATGCAAGAAACAAAGAAGTAGTGTGCCTAAACTGAAAGATTTATTTTATTCTAATAAAATATAGTAGCACATTGTCTTGTGTTGAACAAAAATTTGATTCTGAGGACTTTTGCCAATTCTTCAAAATCCTTAAAGGCATTGACAAACTAAAACCATCAGAAACATTACAGGTTAACAGCAAAATCAAACATTTGAAGACATAAAGAATAAAGTGAAGAGTGTTCAAAAGAAAGTGGAAAGGATTTTTTAACAAAGAGAGCACTGAGATATTACGGGACAACTCAAAAACAAATCTATAACAAATTATATTTATTCTTACAACCAGATAATTTTATCTTTAAGTATCATTGCATCAAAGTAGGCACTGGTCTGCTGCTGAAAGCCTCCCAACTCCCACACTTACCTTTCCTGAAATTCTTTATAATCTAATGGTCCTTGAGTTTTCTTCCATGAATATTGAATGTGCTTCTGGAGATAACATTCAAAAGTAGCCTTCATCAGTGGAATGATTATAGAAATGGATTTTTACCTCCTAATAATTCTCCTGAGGTGAACACCATATTCCTTTACAATTTCTTCCACCTTCCTAAAACGCGGCCTTACTTTACCCATCAACCACAAGACATTCACTGTCTCATAGGGTAGGGTAGGGTAGGGTGTTGGTTCTTTTCTATTTCTATGCTGTATCCTATTGTACTTGTCTTAACTAGTAATTTGTGTCAGTGCTTACATTTATGTGTTTTTCTTTTTTCATCAAAAAACATTTATTCTCAAAAATAATACATTACCTGCAGAGCCTGCAATTTATACCCTTTTGCCTTATCACATTAGAACTGCTGGAGTATACTGAAAAATAGTGGTATTAACTTATTACTGTATCTCAATAACTTGTTACTGTATCTCAATAACTTGTTACTGTATCTCAATACTCAGCATTACATTAAAATATAGTCATCCGATTGCCCATCAAGAAAGAAGTACAAAGTAATTTGTAAATGTTAAGGTGTTTTATAGTTGTGCACCATTTACTCAGAAGTACTGCACTACTGATCAAAATAGCCTCAGAAACACAAAAAATACATTAAGTCAAAGCACAGTGCAAAGAACATTGTAATAAAATATGAATCACTTTTTTTGCTTTTTTATAACTGCTTACTTCAAATAAATTGCTTTAATAATGTGCAGATGCACAACAGGTCATATAACAAATCAATATAATTTAGCACAAACTGTTCTTTCCTTTGACATTATACAACTTTATGTATAATAATTATATTAACTGAAACATAAAAGGCTTTGATTGAGGTGAAATGTGTATATTTCTGTAAAGACCTGTTTAGAATAAGTAAGTGTATTATGGCTTATAAACAAAAAAATTCTTATAGCTTAGGGAACGAATGCTGACCACTTGTTTGAAAGCTCAGGGTCTTCTTCCTTGTAGGATTTATTCCATTGGCTGCAAACCTTTGAAAGTTATTACCATGTCCTTGAAGAATATAACAATGATGACATTTTTTATGTACATGAAAGGGACAAGGCCATCTTCCTGCTTTTATAAATCAGTAGCTTTTTGAATTAAATATGGTGCCCTTTACCTACAGTAAAGTCAGCTTCATCAATCACAACAAAAGAAGAGCTTCATATTCAAAATCCATTCAAAGATGATGTATTTTTACTTCTTAATTATTTATATGCATTTATTAGAAACATTAAAATGCTAATGCTTCATTTAAAGCTCTCATGAAGGAAATGCAGGCAGCAAGTGTGTACTTAAAGACATTAATAAAATGTGGCAAAAGTGTCTGTCTTGATTATAATTTTTGAGCATTGATTAATACATTTCCCACTTGTGAAACTGAGAGAGTCATGCATTTATTCTTTATAACAGATGTAAATATTGCAAATGCAGACACCTATTTACCAAAATTAAGAAGAAAGGTGTAGTAGGCAGTTTTGGCTGCTTTCGGCCTTGAATTTTTTTTCCCAGAATAGGCCACAACATTCTGTTAACCTGAACATTAACACGTGGACATGCAAAATATAATGAAGGACTTCATAACAATTGTATTAAAGCTTTGGGATTTTGTTTTACACAGTATGCTTTATGATATAGTATAATTTTCTACAGTACTTTCAAAAACTACAATATCTATTCATTAGGTATTTTCTATAAGCAAAGCCGTGGGGTTGAAGCCATTATACTTTGATTTGCAGGAAAGAATTGAACAGGAAAAAAGACTGAAAAAAGACCAGGGATCAGATTTCCAAAACTTGTGTGCATACACCACTTTCTATGCAGAGGCGGAATTTATAAAAGAAATTCTGATAGGAAAACTTGTATATATTTATGGCAACTCCGACCCATGCGGATGCAAAATTTCAGAGAAAGTGGGAACTGATGACACCCTTGATTAACTGGTGAAATGCAGCCAAGCTAGCTGAATGATGACTTGCACACATAATAATTTGTATAAGCGAGCTGTTTCTATAATGCGCCTTGACTCGACAGACATATTATACCTTAAGTGTGATAAGTATATATTCTATTTTAGTATATATCAGTGATGTCAGTTTTTAACATCAGTTTATATCTGCTACCTGCTGTCACTTCTTATATGAAGAAAAAAATCTTTTAGGGGCTGGCAGGATTTTTTTTTTTGCCCATGATGATGGCAGGTTTATGTGCAACATAAAAAGAAAACTTACAGCAGCGTCCTAACATATTTGAGGCGATTGACTGTACTCATATTGTAATAAGGAGATCTACCAAGACTGACTCTGCTCTTGTTACCATAAGCAATGACATTCCATTAACATGTTGTGGTGGTTGTCAACATTTTTGGCTATGGGATCCAATTTTACATAAACATTCAAGCGGGGATGTGTCTGTTGTGAGTGCTTTGTTATACTTAGATAACATTAAGGGATGGGGGGGGAGTCAAGCATGCTGCTGGATTTATAAAATATTGGTGAGTCTCCCTTGGTGTTTGCAGGGCACTGCTATGTATTTGTGAATCTTAGTTGTATTTTTTTATATACTTTTTTTAATATTGGAGAGAAGATATGTTGATGAAGGGGTTGGGTTTTGTGATTTCAAGCACACGGATAGAGCATGGGTTGGGTGGTGGTGCAGTACATTATGTACCAGTACGCAAAAATTTACTGCCTGGAAAAGTAGCATTGAAAGATGACTTGCAGATTGATGTTACTGTACATGATGGCTGGATATATCAGGTAGGAGGCTACTGTACCAGCCAATGAAGGTCTGCAGATTTGTTATTGCATATGTACAAGATTAATTAGCACGGTCCATATATTGTTGTTTTAGGGTGGTAACTGGGAGTGTACGAGGCACATTTCCTTATGCACATCTGCAAGATTATTGTGATTTATAAAGGGTATATTACGCTGAAATGTGCGTACGCTAGATTTTATAAATCTGTTTTTTTTTTTGACGTATATATGTTCCTGCTTTTTGCCGTATGTACACTTTCACGTTCAAATCCATGCAAAGTTTGATAAATGAGACCCCAGGGCATTACATTTTTAAGGAGTGAGTAGTAATGAGACAAGGGACAGGCTACAAGTCAAAATACTGAGAAAATCAGAATTACCAATCATCAAAGCCAGAAAAATATCAAAATTGAAAATATACTGCAAAAGATCTTAATCCTAACTGAACCCTTGCCCTATGTAAAGTAGTAACCGGAAGGGTTTCTTTTAGAGTTTTTATACCAAGAATAGAAAATTTAGACTATCAAAAAGCCATCTTTTATAGTCCACCACCATGATGTCCTCAAACAACATTGTAACCAACATATGGGCAAAGCCAACAAAAAGAAAACAGTTGAATCAAAGTGGCATTTACAGATATAAAAACTATAAGGTTATACATTTATAATAAACAAAAATAAGCAACAGAAATGTACAAAGTTAGTTTGCTTTAAATTCATATATATAAAAACAAGACTTGTGATGGCTGAGGCAATATCTTTCAAAAATGTGTTAAGAGTTCTTCTAAAATTCGCCCTAAAAAAAAGAGAGGGTCAGTACACAGTATAATTGTTACATGAATATTCGTCTGGTAAAAAAAGTATTCTTTGCTAATAGGTTTCATTTAATATTAATGGACTTTTTGTGGTAGATGTAGCAATTAAATAGTTTAGAATATGACTTGAAGCAAATTACATTCTTATACTTGATTAAGTACATTTAAAAACCTCAAGCATTAATTAAAGTCAAAGGTTAATCTAGTATTTTCCTATAAAAATATTGTACTATTTAAAGTTTATACTAAAATGAAATTGTGGTAAAAAAGGAGTAAAATGGCCTGCTACTTAAGAACATTTATTCTAAATGAAATGTTGCTTTAATTACACTGTTAGAATTAAAGAAACCATCAGAGGCACAATAATAAGCCATTTAAACAGTATGTATGTACAAAAATGAAAGTGCTATTTAATAGTATTTTTTTCTGTTCAGATAACGCTGAACCTGATGACTACGTTCTACTTAACACTTTGACTGCTGGACCATATGTTGCCAGAATGCTGCAGTATTGGTCTAAGCATTTATGATAAATAATGAACTCTATCAAAACTTGTAAAAAAAATTAAAAATTGTATTAGAAAGCAAAAGTTTTATTATCAACAATAACTGTCAAAATGTAAAAAAAAACTGAGTTTATTTTCATCAGCGACATGACTAGAAGTCTTTGAGAGTCCCAGAAGCAAGTAACTGTGCAGATTGCAGGCTTAGAGGTGCAATTCAGTCCTCTGTATCCAGGCCATTATCACATGTGTCGCAAATATAGCAAGTTTCTTTGTGCTGTCCACATTTGTTGCACACAGCATATTTGATAGCTGGTGACTGTTTGGGCTCCATGGGTGGCAGAATGTTCATGTACTGCTGTCCTGCCAGTCATGACAACTTAAATAATCCACCAGCACGTCTTGTCACGATGGGATATCGAGCATTTACCAGATCGGCACCCTCCTTATGGAACTCATTACCTGCCTACCTTAGGAAAATGACTACCCTTTACCAATTTCAGGTTAATCTTAAAACTCATCTGTTCAAAATTGCTTATTCACTGTAATTGTTACTGGTGTTGTTTTATTTGGATTTTAAATTTTTAAAGTATTGAATGTTTAATTTTTATCTGATTGTACAGTGACCTTGAGTTTTTTGAAAGGCACTTCAAATAAAATGTATTATTATTATTATTAAATGATGAAGAAACACCTTTGGGGCATTGATTCGCATCATTACCTGAGCCCACAGATTTCACATCATCCAATTGATTGTCACTATCTCCATCTCTGTAATTATCATCAAAATATTTATCTTGCAATAAATCTAGTTCTTTCAGAACATCAGCAGCTTTATACCTTTTTCGCTAAAACATAACTACGCACTGCCTCTTTATAGCTCTGCATTCCGGAAACAGTTGTCACCTAAAAAAAACTCTATAGCTCTCCACTACATGGCAGCACTATTGTATTTAACTGAGACGGAGCAGCAAAGCTCACCAGCAAGCTGTCTGCATCTATAGTAGCTGTATACTGAGATAAGGCTTCTTTCATATGTCGCGTTTTGACAGGCTCCAAGAGATCTGACTTAACTTGTACCTCAAGTTCAAAGTGTTAAGGGGCATTCTGATTTATACAAAGAAAAGGAGACAGCACCTGGACAAGAAATATGTCATTAATCTGTTTAAAAGTATTGCATAAGCAGCATCATTTGAAAAAATCATCTAATATAGGTTGTGTACCACCAGGAGTCTATAGAGACTGTCACACTTCAGTGAAAACCCCTATAATTACCCTTTTCTCTATAGAGTCATGTGTACTTACATTCCTCCTAGGTTAATATGAAAAATATAAAATAATAAAAATATTATTTCTTCAAAAAAGTTAATCTACAGAAACTTAACCCTAACCCTAATACCCACCACTGCCATGTTTTTTTACCTTTGTATTATTCTGAATTGCATTATAAAAAATGATTGCATGATTTCATAAAACGGTATATTATTTCATTTTTCTCAGCCATACTTCCTGATTGCTGCCAGTAGCATTGTACATACATGTAATGTTGGTTCAATTGCTGTTGATGTGAGGTCCTTACTTGTGAACCGAATCTCTTCTACCTGTTGTCAGAAGACAAAAGCTCATCTATGCACAATGTTACTGGCTGCAAGCAGGCAATATTTTTGAGAAATAATGTCTATATTTTGCTTAATGATGTTAGTTAGTGCAGGTGTTATTAATGTGGAAGGCAGAGTGACTCAGAGCTTGTAGTCCTGCCTCTCCATTGTGGGGCTGAGGTTTGATTCCTACTCTGGTGAGGGTCTGCATGGAGTTTGCAGGTTTCCTCCATACCTGTGCATAAGTGTGCCTAATGATGGTTTGGTATACCATCCGAATATAATTCCTTTCATTCTTCCCTTGCTGTCAACAATGAAAGATTACTTGGAGGGAGAATGAAAAATGCATTGCATTTTATTTTAAACCTAAAGAAATGTATACATTCACTTTTTGATCCTGGTTATAGCAAATGAAGATTACGAAGTACAGAAGTTCCTTTCTGCAGCTATGCAAGAAGCATTCCTAAACAGGGTACCAGACCTCTACTAGGTATTTAAAAGTGTAGTATGACTGCTGTATTTTATTGTTTTGCAAAACTAAACTGTAAACAAAAACAGTTAGCTATCTGCAGTAGCTAAATTATGAAAGATATAGTTTAGAAACTGCTACATTCTGGGTGTAGGTTTTAACTTTGGATTACATATTACACTGTACATTGTACATCAGCATATTATTTAGATTGAGTGGCGGCTCTAAATTTTCCAGAAGTGACATTTTCATGCTAAATAGCCAAGCATTAATTGTAAAATGTGTTTATGGTCTTTTGATTCTGCAGCTATAATACATATGTGTATTTCTACCATCTCTCCCATCATTATCAATGCCACTGAACATTTTTTTCTTCTATTGTTACACCAGGTGACCTCAAAACTGTGTGTGTCATACATACTTAAAAAAGGTGGCCTTGATACCGACATATAGTGTGGTTGCTATTCAGTATTTAATTAACATTCATTGTACAGTGGAACCTCGGTTCACGAACGTCTCGGTTCACGTACAACTTGGTTCACGACCAAAAAGTTCGCCATACTTTTGCCTCGGTTCACGACCATACACTCGGTATACGAACAAAGCCAGTTTTCCTTTTGGTTTGTGCGCGCCGATGATTTGACGTGTTGCATTGTTCTCAGTCAGATGCGCCTGCCTGCTGCTGAGAGAGAGAGAGAGAGAGATAGAGCTAGCCACGTGCCTGCCTGCCTGCCTGCTACTGACAGGGAGGGAGGGGGGTACAGCAGAGAGAGAGCGAGTCGCGTGCCTGCTTGGCTGGTTCATTTAAGCAGAGCCGCTCCCTGTTCATTGTTCTCAGTCAGACGTGCATGCTTTACTTGCGCTGCTTTTGTGCTCTACAGTATTTTGTGTGCTTTTGCAGTTAACTATGGCTTCTAAGCAAGTGAAGAGTGGTGAGAAGAAAGTTTTGAAGAAAATTGAAATCGAAGTAAAGAAAGAAATTTTTGAAAAGTTTTAGCGTGGTGTTCGTGTTACTGATTTTGTCACCGGATACAAGAAGTCAAAATCTACGATTTCGACTATTCTAAAGCAGAAAGAATCTTTTAAAGCAGCCGATGTTGCAAAAGTAGTTATAGCGTTAACCAGGCAGAGGCTTCAAGTGCTGGAAGAGGTGGAAAAACTGTTTACCAGTTTACTCATTTACCAATTTGAGAACCCTCGTGCTTTCAAGCAGCACAATGTAAACAAAGCCAGACTGCCAGAATTGTGGAGGGCAAACACGAAGGGTTGGGTCACAAGGACTTTGTTTTTGGAATGGCTGCATGAGGCTTTCGCTCCCACCAGCTAAATAGCTAAAAACACCAGAAACCCAACAAATCACAAGAGAGAAAACACCTGAAGGAAAACATCCATCCATTGTGGAGCCAGACTCTTCCTCCTCAGTTCATGCCAGAACTTGACTCATGCAAGGTTAGTTTTCTTGGTGGTTTTTGTATTACGGATTTTTTAAAAGTTAATTTTTCAGTTCGTAGCGTGAATTGTTGCAATATTACTTTTCTCTTTTTTCAAATGTTCGCTTTTTTTTTCCCTGTGCTTAAAACTCAATATAGTATTTACAGATGGAGTTGTTCATAGCGTGATTAGTTGCAATGTTACTTTTCTCTTTTTTGAAATGTTCCTTTTTTTCCGCTGTGTTTAAAACTCATTTTAAAAAAAGTGTTTACAGCGATCGGGCTGTAAGGCTAAAATAGCGTGATCTTGTTACTTTTTTGGTTGTTTGTGGTTGGTTTTTAAATAAATTTTGGATTTGTTGTAATGTTCCCCTCTGTTCAGAGAGAGAGAGAGAGCGAGCGATCGCAGAGAGAGAGAGAGCAAGTGCGTGCTGCTGACAGAGGGGGGGAGGTGTTTGTGCTACAGAGAGAGAGAGAGCGCGAGCGAGCCTGCTCGTGTAGCTGAGCAGGGAGACTGGGTGTTTTGTGTCAGTGTTATTCAATTTTTTTACATTAGTTTACTATTATACTGTGCATTCTATGGTGTAATTAACTATATTTGTGCTTAATCTTTACATATATTTACATATTTACATACAGTTCGTACGGTCTGGAACGGATTAATTGTATTTACATACAATCCTATAGGAGAAATTCCTTCGGTTCACGACCAACTCGGTTTACGACCAGAGTTTTGGAATGAATTATGGTCGTGAACCGAGGTTGCACTGTACATTGTCACACACGTGTGAGTAGGAGGCAGCTAAAGGGTCTGAGTAAGTGTAATAAAACATCCGACCAGGGGGTGGTGGAGTGCGCTGACTGTATTTCTCAGTTTCCTACAGACCTTTCCCAGGAAATCCTGGAAGGTTCCGGCACCTCAGAAGACATCACTTCCGGATCCGGCCCCTTTGCTGACATCACTTCTGAAGCCAGCCCCTTTGCTGACATCACTCCTGAAGCTGGCCCCTTTGCTGATGTCACTTCTGGTTCCGGCCATTTTGATGACATCAGTTCCTCTACAGGCCTTTAAAGCCTCCAACTTGGGCTACTATAGTCAGTTCTGTTTTGGACTCTGTGATATGCACGTCATGCTACTTATTTCAAACCCTTTTGTAGTTGGGAAAAACAATATACGGGTGGCTGCCCCAAACCTTTATGATGTCTTGGACTCTTGATTGTCACAACAGGTATAGGCTGGGTTTGCAGAATCATGTACAGACTATATAAATGCTGTGCCTTTAGAAAGTATTCAGATATCTTCACTTTTTTACATTTTGTTATGTTCCAGCCTTAAAAAAATCATTTAAATTTACATTTCCTCATCAAATAGCAATTAATACCCCAGAATATTTTAGGAATTTTTTTCAAATATATTAAAAATAAAAAAAAAACTGAAATTTCACCTTGACAATAATATTAAGACCCTTTGTAAAGTCTCTTGAAATTTGGCTCAGGTGCATCCCATTCTATTGATAATTGTGGAGATGTTTCTACACTCTCGGGGCATAACGTGAGTTACCACAGCTATGCTGATGACATGCAGCTGTATTTATCAATAGCACCTGATAACCCCGACTCTGCTTCACTAACACAATGTCTTACTTGTGTTTCTAAATGGATGAATAGTAATTTTCTCTAGCTTAATAAAGAGAAAACAGAAATTTCAGTGATTGGCAATAATGGATGTAATGAGGTTATTAGAAATAAACTTGATGCATTAGGACTAAAAGTCAAGACAGAGTTAAAGAACTTAGGGATAACTGTTGACTGTAACCTGAATTTTAAATCGCATATTAATCAGATAACTAGGACAGCATTTTTTCACTTAAGAAACATAGCAAAAGTTAGACCTCTTATATCATTGAAAGATGCTGAGAAAATAGTTCACGCTTTTGTTTTTCAAAGCCTTAAATAATCTCGCTCCATCTTATATATCGGAATGTCTGACACCTTATATTCCAAATCATAACCTTAGATCCACAAATGAGTGTCTGCTTAGAATTCCAAGAGCTAACCTAAAAGAAGTGGCGAGGCAGCTTTCTGCTGTTATGCACCTACAATCTGGAATAGCCTGCCAATAGGAATTTGCCAAGCTAATACAGTGGAGCACTTTAAAAAACTGGTAAAAAATAATTACTTTAACATGGCCTTCTCATATCTTCATTTTAATTTAATCCTGTATTTTCAATTAATTATCATAACTATTCGTGGTGGCTTTAAAATCTGTACTAACCCCTACTCTCTCTTCTGTTTCTTTTCCCATTTTCTGTGGTGGAGACCTGCGCCACCACCACCTAATCAAAGCACCATGATGTTCCTACATTGATGGATTAAAAGCCAGAAGCCTACATGACCATCATCATCTAGTCCTTCTATGAGGTGCCTAAATACAAAGAGGACTGTTTCCTTTATGTTAGGTAGAATGCCCAGAGGGGGTTGGGCAGTCTCATGGTCTGGAACCTCTGCAGATTTTAGTTTTTTCTCTCCAGTCGTCTGGAGTTTGTTTTTGTTTTTTCTGTCCTCCCTGGCCATTGGACCTTACTCTTTTTCTATGTTAATTAATTTTGTCCTATTTTAATTCTGACTTTTTTTCTCTTTTCTTCATCATGTAAAGCTCTTTGAGCTACATTATTTGTATGAAAATGTGCTATATAAATAAATGTTGTTGTTGTTGTTTCACCTTGTTTGAGTCTACCTGTGGTAAATCCAGTTGACTGTACAAGTACCTGTCTACATAAGGTCCCACAGTTGACAATGTGTATCAGAACAAAAACCCAGCCATGCTGTTGAAGGAATTGCCTAAAGTGCTTACAAACAGAATTGTGTAGAGGTACATATCTGGAGAACTACTCCAAAAAATGCATAATACTATTCCAACGATGAAGAATAGTAAAGGGAGCATCATGCTGAGGGGTTGTTTTACTGCGGCAAGGACTAGAGGACAAGTATTTGAGGTTAATACTGAACAATGTGAAATACAGAGATACTGTATATTTAATGAAAACCTTCTCCAGAGCTCTCTGCTCCTCAGAAGGAGCCGAAGGATCGACTTCCAGCAGGAAGCACAAAGCGAAGACAGCACAGGAGTGACTTGGGTTCAGCTTTATGAATGTCCTTGAGTGGCCCAGCCAGAGCTCAGACTTGAACCCAAGTGAACATCTCTGGAGAGTCCTGAAAATAGCTGTCCATTGATGGTCTCCATCCAACCTCACAGAGCTTGAGAGGATCATCAGAGAAGAATAGAGGACAATCCCCAAATCCAGTTGTGCAAAGAATTTTGTGTTATATCCAAGAAGAATCCAGATCATTATCACTGCTAGAGTTGCTTCAAAAAAGTACTGAGTAACAGGCCTGAATGTTTGTGTCAATGTGATATTTCAGTTTTATTTTTAACAAATTTGCAAATATTTCTAAAATCTTGTTTTTGCTTTGTAATTCTGGGGTGTTAAGTGCTACTTGATGATAGTGAAAAGTGGATTTCAATGAGTTTACCATAAGGCTACAGCATAACAAAATGTGTAAAAATTGAAAGGGTTTGAATACTTTCTGAAAGCACTGTACAAGTAATATTTTAGACGTTTCCTGTACTGACACAGCTGCTGTCAGAACTGTATATGATTTGCTTGTAGTCTCAGAATCGGTGGTTATGAGCACACTTATCATAGTTGATGTACAGAAAGTATTGTGTTTGACACAGTTCATCATTCACTACAGCTGAAGCACTTGCAATCAGCTCTTTCAGTCTAGGGCATTCTGTTTGACTGGTTTTACTGCTCAATGATTGACACTTCATGTATCCTGTGATGGACATATACAATATTACCATCAACCCTTATTTTCCAAACTATTCCACAGAGAGTAGCAATTTTCTTTATGTAAAGCATGTATAATGTTGCATCTGACACCAAGTAATACAATTTACATATGTTTAAAATAGATAATTTTGGTGAATATATCTTTAAAGTTTTTAAGTTTAACAAGTACCAAACATAAACATCAAAGAGAACTGAAAGGTAACAACTCACATGTATCTCCAAAACAGGTGATTCTTAATGTATGCAAGACATGAGGCTTAGAATTTTTTTTAATAGACATTTTAATAGAGCCTGGACATTAAGTATTATGCTTTGTAATGATACACTAAGTGGCTCAGGAAATTTTGGGACCATTATATAAATATAAAGATTCTACCAGTGAAACGCAGTGGGTACAACATGTGCATTACATGTATAAAATAAATGTATACAGGTGATAACCTAAATTTAAATATCTCTCTGTATCTGGAAATTATTAGTTAAAATTGGAGATGAAATGAAATGATTAAATAAAAGCTAAAGATATAAAATTCAATATTCAGATACCTGAACTGTTTAAATATTACATTGTTTGGCTAATAATTTGAGTATATAATGGAAGTTTAGTAGGAATAATACAGGCCTTTAAAGTACAATGGTTCTCCTTAAAAGGGCCAATGACAACTGTGGTGCAATGATGCTGGTATGCAAGACTTACTAACTACAAAATGTTCTTCAGCCGGTAGATGGTGACACTGAATTGAGTCCATTCAAGAAGCATCCGACTGTAGAACTGCACAGCCATATGTCACAGCAGTTTGGATATGTCACTGCAGTCTTTGACAGCAATTTCTTGGCAGAAGTCACTAAATACAGTATAATAAGCAGAGGTTTTATGGTGGAAGTGACGTTACCTCTCATGTCTACGCCACATTCTAACCGCATAAACCTCTAACCCTTAAAAAATACAAACCCCTACTCTTACTTTGGTAACATATGGTTCTGCAGATGCATTTTATTGGTGCATTCTGTGCTCTGATCACAGAGAATTATGGGACAATCAAGATCGGGTGAGTGTTGACTTTTTTTTTAGAATAAGTGAACTGTGGAGATAAATGAACAGCTGTGGCAAATTCCAAATGATTTCATAAATGTAAGTAAGTAATGTTATATTCGCTATGCAGCAATACTGTTTGAATATCTATCATAGTATATTCTGTCTTGATAATTATAGGTAATAGGTGGGAGGTTTCTGCTCTTTTAACTATTCTCATATTTTGAGGTACAAAATCAGTAATTAATCTGATAATATGTGGCGAGCAACCTTTCTCATCAGCTAGGTAAAGCTGTTTCTAGTAAATGTTTTACATTGGACCAAGTGTGTCTTGTTTCCTATTCTCCTATCTATCTATCTATCTATCTATCTATCTATCTATCTATCTATCTATCTATCTATCTATCTATCTATCTATCTATCTATCTATCCTTTCTCAAGCATACCTGGGATTTGTTATTTTTTAATTTTGGTTGTCTTTGAACTGCTAATTGTTTAATGATTTGCCTATGCATTGACCTAAACTATTCATTTATGGAAATATTAATTCATATTCATTACAAGTGTGCCTTTTCATAATAAAAAACATGTTATTATACTTTCTCAATTGTAAAATATTTCTTGAATTTTTTTCATATCTGTAGTGCTCTTTCCAGAGTGCGTAACAAATTACAGAACTGGTACACATAAAAATACAGTTTTGTTAAGGCACATGAAGAACAAGGTAATAGTTGATTAAACATACACAGAAACAAATAATATCTGTCTATTATAACAAACATGAACCTCAAACTGAATAAACTGGTGCTTCTACTTGCTTCAGGTCTTCTCATGGAGCATTTCTGAAAACATGTTAGTCTGCTTTTCATGAAGTCACTAAACCTATTAGCACATTGTCAATCTGTAGAAAAGGTCATTTTCATTCAAAGTATGGAAGTTGTGTTTTCTGTGTGACATGTATAAGATAAAGATGAAATTACAAGCTATGTTTAACTTCAAATTGACTTAAACTAAAGTACAGTATTGACAAGAAGCAGTAGTGAGATGAGCACATTAAGGCTACCTACCTAATCAGCAGTGTTGCTTGTTTATTCAAAATATCTAATAATTATTTCCTGCAATTTCTTAATTGATTGGTATCAAAGGATTCCAGCATTCTACAGCTCTTAATTACTTGCAGGTGGAATGGGAGCCATTTGCTTAAAAGCCAATTGCTTCTGTCTTGAATAAATAGGTGCAGAATGAAAAAACTGTGTTTGTTAAAGCAACAAAATACAATTACCAAAATAAATAAATTAAATACAAAAAATAATAAAGTAACAAAATAAATAATTGAAAATTAGACAGATAGATGTAATCAGTTGAAATGGTAGTCCTTAAGCGTGGATAAAATTGCTGACTCACTTTTTAATAATTATAATAATAAGCATGATGCTATGATCTGATGTCCATTGAGGATAGGAAGATAAAAAGCTTCATCTGACAAAATACTGGAAAATAATAATAAAACCTGCAATGGTTCTAAGGCCAAAGATTGCTCAGCTCCAACTGGAAAATCTGTAAAACATAAATGTGCTAAAATAGTTCCATACTGTTTTCATGCACTATCCTAGAAGATTCCAGTGGGTCTCATCACAAATTCAAGCATCCTCGTTCTTTCCAGAATCACAGGTAACTGTACAGCAGAGGTTAGTAATGGTTGTAGACCTATGAAGTATATGATATAGCAGTACATATTATAATCTATGAACTGGCATCAGAAAAAAGCTGGGTTTTAGGAGTGATTATAAGAGCAAGGCAGCTTTTACCAGTCCATACCTGAATCTGCTCTAGTTTGGTTATCTTGTTAATCTTTTTCTGACAGGTTTTGAATTATATAATTACAAGATATACTGGTATCTTAATTCAAGTGCTTAATGAATTTATTACACGTTTGTCTACTACGTGCACTTTATACTTCTTTACTGCTACTTTTCTACCCCACAACAATAGCAATAATATGCAAACACTGCTATAAAGCAAAATTCTTGAAAGCTGTTGGAAGTAAAATTTTTACACTTCACATTGAAAGTAACACTTGTTAAACAGTCAGCAATTGCATTTGTGAAATATGTTGACAGTTATAACATTAACTTGCAAGATGAGATTTAATTACCTAGAACTCAAATTGAAAATATAAGGTCAGTACCTCAAGACAGCATGATACAAATATTGATACTTTTAAGGCTTAAAAACTCCACAAATGATATACCATTTTGCATTATAAAAACACAAATACACACACACACATATATATATATATATATATATTTTTAAGTCTGAATAGCAATCTGATTATTAGGGGTTTACCTACCAAGTAACACTTGCGGTTGCTCGGCCAGTCGACAAACAGCCACCACGTCCTCTCAATTGCAAGAAGTAGCTCATAGATATGTCATGTAGTATTTGCCAAATAAAGCAAAGAGTACTCTTTGTTTTATTTAGCATATACTGCATCTCACACACACACACAAACATACATACATACATACATATAGTAACTCACACATGAGTAGGGAGCATTCTCAGGGCTCGTGTAATGATTGCAATTCCACACTTGTGGGGGCACTGTTGTTTACATCATCTACTTTTTCATCCACAGACCAGAAGCTCTGGAAGTCAAGGAATCATTAGGTCACTTCTGGTTCCTTGCTTAACATAGCTTCTTCCAGTCTGGAGGCCATATAACAGCCAGCTCTACCTCCACTCACCAGTCTGAGTCGTGGACTTGTATTTGAAAAGATGTTTTCTAAACCTACATGTATTTGTTGCAGTCTTGCAATTTTGCTCAATTTTGGATTTCCTGCCGGTACCCTGAGTCTTTGTCTGTTTTTGTGTTTTTATTGCGGTGGCATGGTCAACAAGATTCTGATTGGAGGATGACAGAGCCAATCAGCTTTAGTAGTAGTCACAGCATTCAAGGAGCAGCTACAGGTCCTGACAGTACAAGTAGCAAATCAGGGGACAAATGTGGTGTAAATAGAGACAAGGAAGAAGTTCAGGAGGTGTTTCAAGAAGCACAGACTCTTGGCCCATTCCAGGTACTAATGCCCCTATGCCCTAAACACAAATTTGAAATTTTTCTGCTTATATTTAAAAGGAAAGCAGCAGGACTTTGCTTTAGTAGGGCTCACTGGGCTCATTTTATTGCTTCTTTTTTAACTGGAAACGCTCAAAAGGAATATTATGACTTAAATAAGCAGGCTGCATCAAACTTTGATTGTGTCAAGATAGAGATGCTCACAAGATTCCAGGTAACAACAGACCATCAAGCACAGACCTGTAGGAAGTTTTACATTGAATGAACTTTCACAGCACAAGTTTATAATCTTTAGAGTAAAATAGCCGAAAAAGATACAATTAGACTAATACAGTCCTTAGTACAGATATACTATTTTTATTGAATAAAATACCTTTTCAGGGGCTCTTCTCTAATTAGAAGAATCACTATCCCAGTCACAATTCCAGTTCCTATTCCTTTTACCCTCCTCTCCTCTCCTCCAGGTAGACCTTGTCCATCACCTCCCAACTACAATTCCCAAATTTAGGTGAAACGGCTTCTTTTGTGCTGGACCCGGGAGTACTTCCAGTGCTACAGCATTGAACAATAGAAACACTTCTGAGTCAGGCTATTTCCCTCCAAAGCAGGGATAGCCCTACTCTGTAGCTCCCGATGGAGTCACCCAAGTACTCCAACACAGTTGCCCTTCAGGACTACATCCTCCAATATGCCCTATGGTTGTACAAATAGGAGGTCCATCAAAGAGAGGCTTCCCAGCCAGGTAAAGACTATCAATTCTGGCCAACCTTTGTCATTTGTAAAATGTATGTATTTTTTTCCTCTCAAAACAAAAACAACAAAGAATGATTGAAGGGAGAACATAAGTTATCAGACTAGGCCAACAATTAATATCAGATAAAATACTCCTCCAACTCTGTTGACCCTAAGATAAAGTTGTGTCAGATTATACTGTGGGGTTAAGAGAGTCATCAGTGATCCCTGTCTTTTCCTAATGCATCCAGAGAAATATGGTACTGTTTACATTTACCCAGTACTCCACCCTATGGCAGTGAACACATGGGTTCACCATTTACCAGTGTTTTTTCCTATGTGCCCTCAAAGGGTCATTTTTTCTTTATAGTTATGTGCCCATAAAAGGCAACTTTTAATTGCATGTTTAACCATGCTGGTTTAGCGATGTCCAGTAGTCCCCTTTGAATATGATTGCTGTACAACTTCTTGGCTGTTCAAACGGCAAATTCATATAAATCCTTTATACCGTAAATACCCTTATATAGGATGCATTTTTTTTCTTAAGAAGTAGGCCTAAAAACCCAGGTGCATCTTATACATGGATACTTTTATTACAAAAATTATAAATCTATATATATAATTCACTAAAGCAGCCAACCATGGGCAGGCAAGATGCAAGACAGTGCCCCGCCCACCAACAATTCACTACGCACGACACGACAGAGCCTCGCCCCCCAAATCTAACCATCCTCCTGCCACACTCACAAACTGTTTTACACGCTGCATACAGCGATTCCCAAACGCGATTACCCTCCTCCTGCCACACTCGCAAACTGTTTTAAACGCTAATGAAGTGATTCCCAAACGCGACAAACTTTGATGGCTTGCCCGCCTGACTGTTACCAGCATTCACCGCAATGTACTGAATTGTTAAACTATCACAGCTGATACCTCACAAACTGTCCTTATTCCCTGGATAACCCTGACCCCATCAGATTCAAATTTGCCTTTTACTTTTACACGCAGACAATTTCCTGTTAGATTGGCATTTGCAATGACAATTAATAAGTCACAGGGACAAACTTTCAAAAACATATGCCTGTATCTGCCAAAACCAGTTTTCAGTCACGGACAATTGTATGTTGCTCTCTCCAGAGTTCCATCTTTTCATTCACTCTCAGTAATATCCTCAAACCCACCCCATTTGGACAACTGTGTCTTTCAAGAAGTGTTCAGTCATCAATAAATAATTATGCGGCGTATGGGTTGGCTAGTTTATTATATCAGAAATTTATTATAAAAATTTCAAATTACAATATCGTATTCATCAATATTTATCCTCGTCATCACTGTCTTCATTAAACAAAGCATCCCACTCCTGTTGTGCTATACAGTCATCATGATAGTCCAGCTCTTCCTCCTTTTGGTCATCATCATCGTCGTCAGCGTCGTCCATCCAAAGAATGTCGTCTTCCGTGCCGTCTGTTGCTGATACAACATTTTTTAAAACCCTTCACCATGGTCTTGATTGGCAATTCTTTCCAGGCATCTACTATCCATTGGCAGATTGTAGGCATGTCAACTCTACTCATGTTGCCGCCCTTGGTGAAAGTGTGTTCACCATTAATCATCCATTTGGCCCATTTTTTCTTTAGTGCTGCTTTGAATGGCATATTCACGACGGCATCCATCGATTGCAGAATACTGGTCATGCCACCGGGGATGATGACGAGGTCTGTATTGTGTTGCTTCAATTTGGATTTAACATTGTTGGTTGTATGGCATCGGAAGGCATCTAACACCTCCTCCTCTCCTTCACCTTCTCCTTTGCCTTCGATGGCTGTGTGACGGAGACAGAGTGGAGTGGTTTAAATCCAATTTGAATTTCAAGGTTTGCTTTCAAGCGACAGTCGGTTAGCAGTGCTGCAATTGTAGCTACCAGGGTATGACTTAGTCCGCGCGTGATTAGCCGTCACCTCAGCACTGGCATTTCACACCATTTCAAATTAAAGTATTTTTCAGGTGTAGGGTTGCTAATACTGTATCGATTTTGGAGAATGACACGGCGTTTGAAAGCTCATTTTACAATACATCCACCTGTATGCCTTATTGTAATGTTTGGAAATTGTTTTATTTTGAATTTTCACATCACCGATACATCGTTTTGGCCGTCTAATACAGTATGTTTATCGCTCTTTGTTGTTGCCCAGAGAGACTCCAGCCTAACACAAACGCATGGATACAATCACTGGCGCTGGCGGCAGCAGCTTTTAATTAGTAAGTCAAAATTAGGATGCGTCCTATAAACAGGTACACAGGTTTTTCCATGGTTTTTAGGGTCAGAAATCCACTGCGTCCTATACATGGTATCGTTCTATACACGGGTATTTACGGTATGTGACACAAGTACCCCATGTAAAAGTAATATGTAAAAATCATCAGACCTTGATAAATGATGTCTCTCAGCCCTCTATCTTCAACTGAATTTAGAGGTCTGCAATGTGATGCAATCCATTTTGAAACAAATAGCGGTAGTTAATGCTTTGAATATTGTTTCATTCATGGAAATAAGTTGAGTTGTACATTCATGGACTATAGTCTGTCGTAGATTTTGCTGCCTAATGTTAGAGTTTTAACAGTAGAATCATGTATGTTTTGCCCTTAAATAATTAGCCAAGGAGGTTGTACTTCTGTGATATTTAAATCTATCTGCACTGAGTATACAAGTATCGATAATTTTGTTCTTTGAATCACCCGGGGGTGTTGTCTCAGCCATTGTTAATGGAATAGCTTAGATCTGGGATTATCAGACCTGTTAATATGGAATTTTTAGTTAATATATAATAAATTATAAAAGATTACTATATATTAACTAAAATTCCATTAATCAAAGGAAATGCTTAATTACTCCAGACTGTTGATACATATTAAAAGTCAATCAATATCTCTAGGGCAGGAGTATTCAGCTTTTTTTCTAAGTGTACCACCTGACAGGTTTTGAAGTATCCCCATTTTCTTTATCTTAAATACTGAACACTAACTAAAAACAAATGACAGTGAGATTTCTTAACTCCCACCCGATCCCTAATATTACATTTAGGGATTTTAAACCGTGATTACAGAAAGTTCCCTGTGTGGTTGTGTATGTCTTTTAGTTTTCATATACACATCAAATATATTTAAAAATAATTAATTAAAAAGGCAAGAGCAGCCTAAAATTTACATATTATAAAATTATACAGTTACATATGAATCCAGATGAAAAGAATCAGAAAAATTTGTTAAGTTACATGTACAGTTGAGTGTCTTTATGTCTTATAGGGCCATTATTATCAAAGTTGGGTTCCAGTTTTGATATCTTTAAGCACAGTTCTGCTTTAACATCAGCCTATTCCTGTTAGGAAAGATGAAAGTTACCCAGCACTAGTAACTCTGTCTGAAACAACAGCTTTCCTCTTCTGATTAAATTAATAATAGCAAAGTCGAATTTTAGATATTTGTATTTTATTTTAAATAACTTGTTAAAATTAATCTTCATTATATATTATTCTGCATTCTTCTTCTTCTTTCGGGTACTCTGCTAAACACCTCCATGCTTCCACAGGTATGTCATCTAGACCAACAGCTTTTCCATTCTTCATCCTCTTCATTGCTATCCTTACTTCCTCCTTGCTAATCCGTTGCACTTCCTGATTCACTATCTCCACATCATCCAACCTCTTCTCTCTGTCTCGTTCTCTTCATTCATCAGCCTCTCAAAGTACTCTTTCCATCTGCTCAACACATTCTCCTTGCTTGTGAGTACATTTCCATCTTTATCTTTTATTATCCTAACCTGCTGCACATCTTTCCCAGCTCGGTCCTTCTGTCTAGCCAATTGGTACAGGTCATTTTCTCCCTCCTTAGTGTCCAACCTCTCATACAACTCATCATACGCCTTTTCTTTAGCCTTCGCCACATCTCTCTTCACCTTGTGCCTTATTTCCTTGTACTATTGTCAACTTTCTGCATCTCTCTGGCAATCCCACTTCTCTGCCATCCTTTTCCTTTGTATACTCTCCTGTACTTCCCCATTACACCACATTTTCCTCCCTCATCTGTCCAGGTGTCACACCAAACACACTTCTTGCTGTCACCCTTACTACATTAGCTGTAGTTTCTCAACTGTTTGGTAATTCTTCACTACCACCTAGTGCCATTTGATCCTTGGCTCTGCCCTCACTCCCTTCCTCTTCTTGATCTCCAATGTCATCCTACAGATCACCATCCTATGCTGTTTAACTACACTTTCCCGTGCCACCACTTTGCAGTCTTCACTCTCCATCAGATTGACTCTTCTCCATAGGATGTAATCTACCTGTGTGCATCTTCCCCCACTCTTGTACGTAACCCTTGTACGTGTTCCTCACTCTTCTTATTATATATTATTCTGCATTAGTTTTCCAATTTCTCAAACTGTCCTAAAATGATGGCACAAAAAACTAAGTTCACCAAAATTAAAAATCTTGCAATGCTGGCTGAGCACAACTCAGATAGAAAGAAAGAATGACAGATGAGACAGGCAGGCAATACAGCCTGCTTGTGCAGGTGAGCAGGGGGTGAGAAAGAGAGCGCTAAACTGAGATGCTCACTTTCTCAGAAATCCATTGGCCTTGATGTGAGTTGAGAAAGTGGCAAAGAGCTACTCTGTTAGCACCAATGTGAGCTTTGAAAAACTGATTTGGAAAGTCGGGAATGGAGTGTCATAGTAGGAGCAACATGAATGCAGAGATTCATGATCATTAACTGTTTGTCATTTTAAGTTCCATTTTTTACACATTCTTTTTTTGTTTTTCATTTCCACCTGATAGCTGTTTGTGTACCATACTGCTCTCCTGTATCGCTACATTGATAAACAATTATTTGTACTGCATGTAACAACTGAATAACATTTGTATTCACCTGTATATTTATTTAAAAAACAGACAATTTAAAGACAATCTTTAAAATTGGAATTTATGTTTTAAAAACATCAGTCATGCCAGAACTGCAGCCTCCTGATTGAAAATCATTGGTTTATATAGTAAGGGATGTCAACTAACACAATTAAAGAAAAATAATGTCTTATATCTTTGAAAATTAAGTGCTTGCATTAATTCAACAATTGACAGTCCTAATATATATATAAATATCCCTAGTAGCCCGCGTCTTCTCTTCTTTCGTCAGCATCTTTACGCGGTAAAACTGATTAAGTCAGTGTTTGTGTTGCAATTACTTAGTGCGTTTTTCTTAATTTTTTTTACTTAAGCCTGGCACTTAAGTCTTCAATCTGCCTCAAGAATGATTTAAGATATGAAGAGGTAGGGGAAGTGACGGTGAAGGTGGTAGGGATGAAAACGGTGCCTATATGCATGCGCCACATGGCTGCCCAGCTGGCCACTGCCGAGAATTGATTCTACAATAAAATAAAATAAAATAAAATGAGGAATAACCTGGGAGGTCAATCATCACCCTGAAAGTATGATAGTAGATTTCACATAGTATATGTGTACCAAATTTCAGGTCAATAGTTCAAACGGTTTGCGAGCTACAGGTGATTTAAAATCCTGGACAGACAAATGAACAGCCACGGTAGCATATTATATATAAAGATATATATAGTATATGACTGTGTACCTATATTTTAGTAGCAACATACAGTGCATTAATATAAGGGACTAATCTTAATAAACATGAAGCATTTCTATTTGGCCATATATTAGGATATGAACCAGTTTTAATAACGTGCAGGTGGCTTGCAACATTTTTTCTTATTATGCTGACATAATCAGATTAGTATCGATAGCTTCTCCTATTTATGAAATAATAATGTATTCATACTGTAGATGTTTATGCCAGTGTGAATAATTAGACATCTATCCTGACCTTGGCTGCTACTGTAAAACAGTCTAATTATTGTATTCTGAGAGTGACTATAATTAATGTAATCTCCAAAGAGCTCTAGTATTAATATTTTAGGTTGAAGATATTCTGTGGCGTTTGCTGTGCAAGCTGTCAACTTAATATGTAGGACGTGCTATAATTTAATGTTAATCTCCCAAAACTGTACTTTTAAAGTGCCAACATTTAATAAATCTCTGTTGTAAAATCATAGGTTTAATTTCAAGTCTGCCTTGAAACAAGTAATTGCAAATAACAGCAGTGCCCTTATAAAAGATTAAAAAGACTAATTACCTAAACCTTAATTAAAATTGGCTTGAGGTTGAACAAAACAGGCATTTACTTTAGATAAAATAGTCATATATTTTGCGTTACATAATATGATGAAATAGTATAATAGTGAAACGGCACACTGCCTGAAAAAAAATTGTTAAATACTTTAGTGGATTCACAGTGTCTTTCCTTATTTAAATGGGTAATACTGTACAAAAAAAAAACAATTAATTTGTTTATTAATAATGACAGTCGAGATTTATAGTTTTTTGTAACTGCTCATTGTTTTAAAATTTTAAAAAAATAATTAAAACAATGCCTGTTTCAGTAGTATAATGAGATTTTAGCACAGAAATAAATATAAAGTCCTGCCTTTGATTACATTACAAATCACTTGGTATTGTTTTTTAGGAAGATGTGCTGCTACTTTAAGTTTTCTTGCCAATGCTTTCTTCTTCTACAAATTGAAGTAGAGACTGCTTTCATGTGAACATCCTTTATTGTCATTTGTATTCCAAAAATCATGTCTGAAATCCAACATAGAGAAAGCATTATCATCTGTATAATCACACACATATGAACCCTGAGATATACAGGTGAAGTCAAAAGGACCATGTTGTTCATTACCATTTTATATGTAATATTTTCTACTTTAGTTTTAATTCTTATAGCTATAAATTACTTAAAAATAGTTAAAAAAAACAATTAAAAATTCTAGAAGTTAACTTTTTGTTTATTTCATTTATTTATGATGTGACCGATTCACTGACTTATATTGTTAGTGCTTCAGAAACACTTAAGCTCTACTAATACACTCACACACCCACACTGTGCTTCTTAATATCAAATTTCAGTTTCCATTTACTCAGAGGCAATACAGAAAATGCAATGTGACACATACTGAATGTATTATAAAATAAGGTTTAAAAAAATACTAGGTACGCTGACTGTTTGAGCACACATATGCTACAGAAAAAGTAAAAAAAAATTATCTGTTCATATTCCACAGTCTGACTTGAGAACACATTTATGGGCAAAGAACTTCACATGATTTAGTCAAGCCATTCACTTTGAAATGGACCACATTCTGTAAGGATTTTAATTAGTCTTCAAAAAGGAAAGTTGTTAATTTTGTTACCCTAATCATTCATTTATTTAAATGGTGCATTAAGATTATGACGAAGTGAGTTATGTTCAGTTAGTCAATATTAACTACCCTCATGACTCTGAATTGTATTGAGTGAGTTTGAGAATATTATTTAATGTTATGCAAATTGGTAACTGTTCCTAATGCACAGATATCTTTGGTCTGCACTAAAACCCTCCTGTGCAAAGAAATCTATGTACTTTACAGATTTACCTGTAGATGTGTTAAATCAATTTTTGAAACTGAAATTTCTCAACCACAAACTGTTTCTGTGAGATGTCTGATTCATATGCTAATTTGTTTTATGGCATAAGTATTTTTCATGCTTAGAATATTATTTAAAGTATATTGTGAGCTGAAAAATGGCATTGTTCCTTGTTCTTAACATTCATTGAGGAGGAAACAACCCAGCATCAAGTATTTTCTACAAATGTTGCGCTGTCAATCAGTATTTTTTCTCTTTATTCCTTCAAACTAGCCAAAAATTGTCTTCACAAGGTAACAGGTAAGCAAATGGTAAAACAATAGAAATCCTTTCCCTTAAGTCTGAGCTGCAGTTTTCTTGGGGATACAAAAGAAAAATAACTATGAGGAACTAATCAGAGAGCTTCTCTCTTTCATTTGGGTGCCACATGTCTTTACAAATCCATTTCCCTCACTGTCATTTGGATTTTTTCCCCAAAAACTTTTGAGCAGTTTTTGATGAACACGAGAAGAGGAACTGTACTACCAGGACATCACCTAATTGCAGTGAAGTAGACATTTGTTGGCCATTCTACCGTGAAACAACTTCAGAGAATTACAAGTGGAAAGAAGCTACCAACTGACTACTTTTTTGACTTATCATTGTTTTAAATATAATTATATGTGTTAATTAATATTTTTTTCAAGTCTAAATACATAATTTAAAAATATATACATTTTTTCTCTGAAATAGTATTTTTTATTTTCATTTTAAACTTTGATCTCTCATAAGCTGAAAGCGACAGACCAATTCTGTTGCAAGATTTGAATCCAGCACCCTGAAACCTGTAAAGAACACCTATAATTTTTGACAGGGCAGTGTATTTAAGGAGTAATGGGAGTTTGCCAGTCCTATCTGCATGTGCTATGTGGACTTGGAAAAGCCTACTGACCGTGTACCCTGTAGTATTTTGCACAAACTGCTGCAAGAGTTTGTGGTTCTTGTTATGTGCTAATTTATTATTAGCTGTCATCAATATGTACCTGTTGTATTTCAGCCAAGGTTTCTTTCCTGGCTGGGGTTCAAATGCTGTTTATGTCTATTTTGTTCTTTGTTTATGTTAACATTGTTGGTTATGTAGTTTCTTTATGTTTTGTGGGTATTTCCCAAAGGGGGGGGTATCTCCTTATCGCTTTAAAGGAAATGCCTTCAGCCATATAAAGACTGGGATAACCCATAGCCTCTGGCAGTTTATTGTGAATGTGTTCATGGTGTCCTGGTGTGGTGAGTTGTGTTGAGTTTATTCGGTGCTTTTGTGAATTTTCTATGTTTAGAATCCTTGCTCTGTTCTTTAATCACTCCTGGATTTTGTGTATTAGGACATTGTTTCCCATGTATTGTCTTTGCTGCTTCAAGCAACTGTTTGGCCTTGTGTGCTCTTTAGAGCTTGTTTCTGAGTATTTTTAGACTTTCATGCTTTGGACTTCGCTAGGTTATAACAATAACACAAGAAATACTAAAGCAAAAAGGTGGACAAAGAACAGAAGTCTGAAAGAAGCTCCAACATAAAAATGCTGGAGAAACATGTTCAGAATCCTGATGGCATTTTTTGTATTCATAATTATAGACCATACTTGAGAGGTTGGTATGACCCAATAACAACTTCCTACTGCCAAAAAAAATTAAATTTTAACCAGCCTGTTTACCTAGGACGAGTTTAATATACAAAATTTAACTCAAACCGACTATTTTGTTGCTTAATCTGGACATTTTTCAATAATAGATTGAAAAGAGTACATGTATGGCATGCTTTTTTTATTGTAACAACAAAAACATTTATTTATATAGCACATTTTCATACAAAAAAAATGTAGCTCAAAGTGCTTTACAAAATGAAGAATGGAAAAATAGAAGACACAATAAAAAATAAAAATAAGTCAACATTAATTAACATAGAATAAGTAAGGTCCGATGGCCAGGGTGGACAGAAAAAAGAAAAAAAATCTCCAGAGGCTGGAGAAAAAAAATAAAATCTGTAGGGATTCCAGACCAAGAGACCGCCCAGTCCCCTCTGGTACTGTAAGTGCTACTGTGTAACAAAAATTGTACAGTTCTTAGAATGTTTTTGTGATTTGGTGCTCTGTATCTGCTAAATGAACAATGTCCTGCAAAAAATGATTAATAATTTTTATGACTCCTTAAGATGCATTATTACTTTGCATTGGAGTCACTTACGTTAAGCTTTCTTACATGTACAGAATGTTTTATGTTTGCACACGTCTCCTTAATTTTTTATTTAAAAAACAACTTAATTTGCTTCAGCATTATTTAAATTTAGCTGTGTTGGGCTGGCGCCCTGCCCGGGGTTTGTTTCCTGCCTTGCGTCCTGTGTTGGCTGGGATTGGCTCCAGCAGACCCCCGTGACCCTGTAGTTAGGATATAACGGGTCGGATAATGGATGGATTATTTCATTTAGAATTCTGCCACCAGAATCCTCACTTAGAGTCTAAGCAGAGAACACATAACTCAGGCTCTGACCATCGTTCACTTTCTCTCAGTGGCTTTTAGGACTGAGTAAAACTCAGTGTTTGACTTGGTGCTTTATCAAATTAGCAGTAGAATCTGTTATTGCAATCATCAGATCTGCGCATTCCAATTTAGACCCTGGCAGACTTGTGTCTTCAACTAAACTACCTACCACAGGCGCAGAGCCTTTAGTTATGCTGCCCCCAGACACTAAAATGGTTTTAGAGGGGACTGGGAGGTCTCTTGGTCTGGAACCCCTACAGATTTAATTTTTTTTCTCCAGCTTTTGGAGTTTTTTTTGTTTTTTGTTTTTTCTGTCCACCCTGGCCATCGGACCTTACTTATTCTATGTTAATTAACTCTTTGAGGGCTGAATATTTTTTCCAAAAAACTCAATTTTCTGAAAAGCATACAAAGCAATGGTTTCACACATAAATCAACATAAAACGTTTGTTGTTATGTGCTGTGGCTGCTGTTGGCACATGTTCTGCCTCTCTGGCAGCAGTAGCTGAGCGAAGGGCACCTCAATGCACAGTGGGCCCCTGCCTGGCTGTCTTTGCATAGCAGGTGGGCGGCGATGGCAGTCGCAGTGGGATGCAATATGGTTTGTACCTCTTGTTATCATAAGTGGTGGTCCTCCCAGGTGAACGCTGCTGTAGATGCATCAGCTACACAAACGTGTTCAGCACCACGATCAGCTGGAGATTGCTCAGATGATGCTGGTACTTCACTTTCGTTTTCGATCTCCATCTCCAGATCACTTGCATTAAACTGACAAGTAAAAGTCCTGTTCAACAAAATTTCATAAAATGTTCATGGAGTATTTTGCTTTGCACATTCGTGTTGGTCTCTCGCCAGATGTTAGACGCCATTTTAAAGGTTGTTTGCTCTTCGCTACTCTTGCACGCGTAGGGAATCGAGGTTGAATGAATAAAACTATGTCATTTTCCTTCTAGCAAAGAGAGTAAAAAAAAAATCTAAGGGCGAGTTTTGTCACAGTTTACAGCTGACTACCGTCCTCCACCCCTGAATTTTGACAAAAGTCGACATCAGCCCTGAAAGAGTTAATGTTGACTTATGTTTATTTTTTTATTGTGTCTTCTATTTTTCTATTCTTCATTTTGTAAAGCACTTTGAGCTACATTTTTTTGTATGAAAATGTGCTATATAAATAAATGTTGATTGATTGATTGATTTTAAGAAAGGTATTAACTGTGCCAGCCATTTGCACTTTTGAAGTTATTGAAAAATCATCTCTGTAAGAATGCATTTAAGTTACTTCCACTGCTAAATTCTGTATCTTTAAGAGATTCATGTCTATTTTTTTTAACCAATACTTTGGCAATTGTAGTTTTTAAATTCTGCAGATAACTACAAACACTTTGTAAGTAAAATAGGACAAAGTACAAGGTCACTTCACTTTTTATGTATCTTTCAAAATGAGATCATGAAAGTAAACAGAAACTGATATTATTAAATTGCTTTACATAAAAAGCTTTCAATACAAGTAGACAACAGTCAGACAAAATGGTTTAGTCGAAAATGATGAAGTCCTTTCAGATCTTTGATTAATTTTGTTACATGAACGGAAATACTGGTACTCTTGAAAACAACTCATTAATTGCTATTCTTGTTTTGTTTTTACTCATTTATTTTTCAAATACTCTTAATGTCATAATGGCAGAATGTAAATAGGACAAATCATGGAGAAAACTGTCCAACTCCATTGTCACTGGCAAGGAATTTGTTCAGGGTGAAGTCCTATCATAGCCACTATACATCTCCCTGAGAGTTCGCCAATAGTAGCAATTGAACAAGGATCATTAGCGGCTCAGTGTTAAAATCACACACATCAAAAGGCATTTTAGGTGCATTTGCATAAAATGCACAAAACTCCTATTGAGAAAACGCCTATGTGTGTCTGTCCATCTGTCAATTCCCATGAAACAACTCGGCCCCCAGGGGACCAATTTTGTTGAAATGTGACATACTTGTTCTTCAAGGAAATTTGTCAAGACAGTTCAGTTTTCCTTGAGATACCTTGAACAGATCACACTGTTCATAGTTTTAAATTTTCAAAATCTCATTGAAAACCAATGGTGAGTCTGCAAACTCTATCTTAAAACAGAGAAAAATTCTGTGCAACTTAAATTACAAATTAGTTTACTCTTTCAATTTTATCTTGACAATGCTTTAAGCCAGCATTTCCTATGGAAATGTAGACATTTTACTCCAGTCTGCAAAAAGACAGGCATGGAATGTACATTAACCCTTGTCACACAAATGCGCTTGGGGAACAATTTGGATGTAACCCTACTTGATTGAAAACTTGTGTTATATTTAAACAGTATCTCAAGAAGGAACAAGATACAGATAAAAACAGAGCACCAGGATATATTCGTTTATACTTAAAGCACTGTGTACAATCCTGGGTGTTAATTTGCAAAAGTGTTTTTCTTGTTTTCTCATGACCTGATTCTTCTCTTTTGATGATGAGATGAGGTAGACATAATGAGGATGTGCTTTTTGCATGGGTGTAAACGTTACACGAGTATCTCAATCTGGCATATCAAAAATCTGGTCATCCTATAATTTACTGTGTGACACATTTCCCTAACATCCATAATGGTCACTCGCTATAATAAAGTTTGCCTTTCGCTTCTGTTTTTCCCTAAAATTTGTCATAACTGAATAGTTTTCCAAGTTCCATTTAATGATAATTAACACAGCCAGACATGCTCAAGCACAGAAGGAATTAATTACAGAGGTTTTTATTTATTTTTTTGTGGTTATGTAAATTGGCACTTGTAAATTGTCACTGTATAGTAATATTGTGAGTGTATGCATGTTTATGAGCATGCGGGAGTTAGAGTGCTCACTGTGATAAAGAAGAGTTCTACCCAGGGCTGTTTTCAGGCTTTTGTTCAATGCCAGTGTGATAGTCTCTAACACACACAACCCTGAAATGGACTGAGATGATTGTAGAACCTACCCACTAAACTCATTTCACTGAGGGCTACAGTTCCTGCACAGGCCTCAAATACACCTGAATGTTATGCCATGTTACGTTTCTACAAAGTAGATACCTATTTGTCCATATGGAATAGTAAAAACACAAGCTTATATTAATAAAATGGTACAAGTATACAGGTAAATGTGAAAGAGAATGGAAAGGGTTAAACAAGAAAAAAAGTTTAACACAACTAAATTCAATTAATTAAAAACAAGAAAGGATTTTTAATATGCCATTAATTGATGTAAGTGTAAATAATAATGCGCCAACTTAAAATACTCCTGCACAGTCCTTTTAAAGAGTCAAAATTAATGAATAAATCATAGGAAATTAAATGAAAAATGCTCAAGAGTAATATAAGTAATTTAATCAAAATGCAATCAATAAATATACAAGGTTGAATAACAATTCATAAACACTCATTTAAAGAATAGGCTTTGATAAATTGTTTTGCTCTGTTTAAAGACAGCAATATTAAGAAAAAGCTGTGCAAACTATTTTTTCAATGTAACCTTGGCCATCTACAAAGGATACTTAAAATTACCCGTATTTTGTACGCATTGATTTGCATAGCACATGTTATACTTTACACACATGACATGAAATCCTAATCTTTTAGAGAATGAAATTTGTGTTCAGTAAAACAAACTCTGACAGACTGACATTAAAATTGAAAAAATAATTGAAAAGGACAAAGCAGAATATTAGTTAACTGGCTTAGCTTCACCTATTACGTGATAAATTTGTTATATTCAGGAAATGTACAAGTTTCAATGACAATATATACAAAGCAAATGCACTGCCAAAGGCTTTGTATTCCTTCAACACTTATTAATGCAATAATAAATGCAATTTAAACTAAAGATCTCATTAAAATTAGTTGTGTTCTAGCTGGCTTTTGTAAAACATTTGAACTGGAAAACATTTGATCTTTATGCAAACAATGCCTATGGATAAAAGTAATATATATAAACAAATGACACATAAAATTGACATGGCGTATTCATTCTCATAATCTAAATTAACAAAAATGCATATTTGACATTTGCAAAAAGCAATTATGTCCATACATTTAAGTTAAAATCAGGTACTGTATTCCAGATTAGGTGTCAATGATTAGAACCTTCTTAGAGAATATTCAGGTGGAACCTGTTTTATTTAAACTTCAGATATCTAGGATCTGGTCTCCTCTTTGCTGCTGACATGTGTAGTGTCATCATACCACAATCAAAACAGCTCTCGAAGGTCATCAGAAAGAAACTTGTAGATAACTATAAGCCTGGTAATGGATTTAAAAAGATCACTACAACAACAACAACAACATTTATTTATATAGCACATTTTAATACAAACAGTAGCTCAAAGTGCTTTACATAATAAAGAATACAAAAATAAAAGACACAATAAGAAAATAAAGTAAGTCAACATTAATTAACATAGAATAAGAGTAAGGTCCAATGGCCAGGGGGGATAGAAAAAACAAAAAAAAACTCCAGACGGCTGGAGAAAAAAATAAAATCTGTAGGGATTCCAGACCATTAGACTGCCCAGTCCCCTCTGGGCATTCTACTTAACATAAATGAAACAGTCCCCTTTGGATTTAGGGTTTTCACGGAAGGACTTGATGATGATGATGGTCACGTAGACTTCTGCCTTTTAATCCATCAATCATTGTTGGAGCATCATGAAGCTTTGAGTAGGTGGAGGTGGCGCAGGCCACCACCACAAAGAAACTGGAAAAAAGAAACAGAAGAGAGAGTAGGGATCAGTACAGATGTTAGAGCCACCATGAATAGTTATTATGATGAATTGAACATACAGAGTATCAGGATTACGTTAAATTAAGTTAAATTGAAGTTATAAAAAGGCCATATTAAAGTAATATGTTTTCAGCAGTGTTTTAAAGTGCTCTACTGTATCAGCCTGGCGAATTCCTATTGGCAGGCTATTCCAGATTTTAGGTGCATAGCAGCAGAAGGCCGCCTCACCACTTCTTTTAAGCTTTGTTCTTGGAATTCTAAGGAGACACTCATTTGAGGATCTAAGGTTACGATTTAGAATATAAGGTGTCAGACATTCCGATATATAAGATGGGGCGAGATTATTTAAGGCTTTATAAACCATAAGCAGAATTTTAAAGTCAATCCTGAATGACACAGGTAACCAGTGTAGTGACATTAAAACTGGAGAAATGTGTTCGGATTTTCTTTTCCTAGTTAGGATTCTAGCAGCTGCATTCTGCACTCGTTGCAAACGATTTATGTCTTTTTTGGGTAGTCCTGAGAGGAGTGCATTACAGTAATCTAGTCGACTGAAAACAAATACGTGAACTTATTTCTCAGCATCTTTCAAAGATATAAGAGGTCTAACTTTTGCTATGTTTCTTAGGTGAAAAAATGCTGTCCTAGTGATCTGATTAATATGCAATTTAAAATTCAGAATACAGTTAACAATTACCCCTAAGCTTTTTACCTCCGTCTTGACTTTTAATTCTAATGTATCCAGTTTATTTCTAATAGCCTCATTGTATCCATTATTGCCAAGATACTAGATTATTTAAAATGAATCGTTCCACTCTGCAGAAAATCATCTACAAGTGGCATTTTAAACAACTAACTCTACAAAGAGCTGACTGTTTGATGCTAAAAGAAGTCTTCAGGATCCCCAAAGACTCTGCATCAAATCAAAGTGTGTGTGAGGAGAATTTAAGGCCATCTGTCCAAAAGTTGAAATTGAAAGGGAAATGGACATTGTAACATAATAATGACACAACACATGCTAGCAAATTAATCAATGAATGGCTCAAACCCCGATTTGAATCCCATTAAAGTATTTTAGGGAGGGTTGAAATGGGCAGTACAGGAAAGAAAGCCCATAAACATATTGAAAGTGAAGGATTTTTGCAAGGAGGAGTGGTACAAAATTTATTTAAGTTATTGTCTGGGCAGTTAAGCAAAATGTCTATAAGAAGTCATTTTTGCTACAGTGGGCAATGTCAGCTTTTAAATCCAAGGGTGTGCTTTCTGTTTCTCCAGCGTGTTGTTGCATCTGTTGATAATTTTATTGAATAAATGACTGGAAATGCAATTTTACCAGCGGCACGGTAGCATAGTGGTAGTGCCGCTGCCTCGCAGTAAGGAGACCTGGGTTTGCTTCCCAGGTCCTCCCTGTGTGGAGTTTGCATGTTCTCCCTGTGTCTGCATGGGTTTCCTCTGATAGCTCCGGTTTCCTCCCACAGTCCAAAGACATGCAGGTTAGCTGCACTGACGATCCTAAATTGTCCCTAGTGTGTGCTTTGTGTGTGTGTGTGTGCCCTGTGGTGGACTGGCACCCTACGCGGGGTTTGTTCCCTGCCTTGCGCCCTGTGTTGGCTGGGATTGGCTCCAGCAGACCCCTGTGACCCTGTGATTAGGATATAGCGGATTGGATAATGGATGGATGGATGGATGCAATTTTACCTTGTGTTTTTATTCGAGGATATGGCCTTTATCAGTAGGCTTTGTTTGCATGAAGATCTAATGTTTTCCCACTCAAATATGATAAAAAAAATCAACAATTTCTATAGGGTATATTTACTTTTTCACACAACTGCATATGAACAGTACCTAACAGTGCAACTTGTAGACAATACAGTCCATGGTACAATGACACTACAAAAAATTACACAACAAAGCAATGGCAATAAAAAAAAACAAATATAAAAAAACATGAAACCATATAAAATTAAAAATAAAAAATAGCAGATACAATCATACAACATGTACCAAACAAAACAAGTAACTAGTCTAAGGACAGTCAGTATCATTAAATCAGTAGTGTAATGACTGGCAGTGCAATCTTTTAGATTACTTTGTCACATATGTGCATTAGAGGGTCATATTCCAGGCTCATCAAAGGTAAGCATTACCATCCCGGGACACAATAGAGCGCTGCTGCTGTCTGTCTTGTATCTCTTTCCATTCACAGATCTGAGAAGATGCAATTCAGGGTAACTGATCCTCCCCCTTCTGGTCGAAGGATTATAAGAGCAGGGCACTCTAGGAAGGATGTGTCTCATATGCAGACAAGTAACGGAGCTCCAACTTAAAGTTTGACTGCTCTTTAGAGCCTTATCAATTTCTTAACACTAGAATCCCTGAAGCCAATGAAAAAGATTGTAATCCTGGGACACTTTAAATTTCTTTGCACCACTCCATCAGCGCCTTTTGTTTTACAAACGTGTCAATCAGCACAAGTAACAAGCAGCCTGCTCTACCATCCTCCCCACCAATGGAGCTGAGTCTATCGCAAAATTCTCAGAGCGCAAGAGTGTTTTTCTGAGTGTGAGGTGCCTGGAGTTTAATTGGGTAAATACTATATCGCTATCTGGAATGCATACATATTGTGTGTGTTCCGTGTCTACAGTGATCTGTGTAAATGTAGGATGTCAGTAAATGCGAGGTAAGAAATGCTAAACACATAACTAGAACAGAAACTTTTTCCATGTTACAGTAACAATGACGTGAAGTGTACACTGTGTGAAGACTTTAGTACGAATATCAAATAAACACGTGTACTTTTATTCAAGAATCTAACGAAAGAAAAAAAATCATTCAATTTACATGTTGCTGTCAATGAAACCCAAGCTCAAATGCCAATCAACAAAATGTTCATATATATTCCTGGACAGTGCAGAGGTAAGAACTGCTGTCTTATGGCCAAAAGGTTCCGGATTTGAGTACAGCCGCTCCACGTTTTGAGTAGTGAGCTGCTATAATTATTACCATAATATAATAAAAACATACATTTGTTTGGAGTCTGTAACACCGGGTGTAAATTTTGGCTACTTGTAAAAGTTATTGTTTCTTTTTTTAATTATTCAGTCTTATTTTGTCAGTGACATTCACGTGGTGCAACAAACTTGCCTCTCCTTTTCTGAGTTGATGGCATTTCTCTCCATTCTTTTCACAACAGCAGAGATGACTATAGTTGATGCTGTGCTTGATACCTGCTCAGAACTATTCGTTGTACAGGCAATCAAAGATACGATGCCCTGTGACTGCTATCAGACTACCATGTGGTATTTGCACTTTGGCAACAAAGACACCCTTGCAGAACGTGTGAATGTGGTGTTTATATAAGTAACGTTTAAATGTTTTTCATATAAAGACCATCACAAAACATAATCACTCTCTGTAGGCCCTGTTATTTCAAAGAAGGACATGTGTGTGGCAGATTCACTGGCAGAATGACGCCCAACCTGTTGCTGCATCCAAACAGTGGCATCTTTTGCTTTTACGCCTGGTGCAGCTGCGTTGTTCTTATGTGTGACTGGATGTTTCTTGCAGGGAGGGCTTCTGTTCTCTTTCTCTAATGTGGAACCCTCATCTTCATCTGAGTTCACTTCTGTTATAGCACATCTTTATTTGAAAACACCCGTGTCAGATCAGGGGGAGCGTGAACATGACTAAGAGAATAAAAGTGAATAATGAAACAAAATGCTAATCTTTGCAAGTACCATAAATTTACACCAGCTGTTACAGACTCAAATCAAATATATGTTTTTATTCTATAATAGTAACAATAAGAGCAACTCACTGCTCAAAACAGTAATTCTTGGAAGCACCCAGAATCAAACCTGCAACCTATTGATTATGAGTCAGCAGTTCTTACTGCTGCACCACCCAAGTGGTAATATCAGTGTTGTACCCTATCTTGATTTCTTTTTATTCGGCTATATTCTTGAATAAAAGCACATTAATTTTGTTATACTTGTACACTTTATGAAAGTGTTTCTTTGATATTTGGACTTCAGTCAAAATTCTGTCATTAGTACTATAACGTTAAAAAAGTTTCTGTTTTAGATATGTGTTCAACATTTCTTTTCATCCTACTGTTCAGTTACCCAGTTCATTGTAAACACAGAACAGACATGAAATGCATGTGTTCCAAGTAACAATATATTATTTACCCTATACAACTCCAGGCACCACATACCCAGATAAGCAAGACTTGAGCTGGGAGAATTTTTTGTCCAACATGAGCTGTGGATTGTGGGGTAGGGATGGGATAGCAGGCTGTTTGTGCTGATCGACACATTTGCAAAACAAAAGATGCTAATGGAGAGGTGTGAGAGAATTTAAGGTGGCCCGGGGTTATGACTTTTTCATAGGCTTCAGGGATTATAGTTTTAAGGTGGGTTAGAGCTGAATGTATGGCTGTGGAAATTGCATCATTTGTAGGTCTTTTCATGGGCAAGCCTATATTAAGTCTAGTGTATGCGGGAAATGATGCATGAGATAAAGATGTAGTGAGCGTAAAAAACAAGAAATACAGATATATACATACTATAGGGTGCTTTCTAATAATATTTAAACTGCACAATTCTATTAAAGTACTAACCATTTCCAAGGCAAAAAGCAAGTCAGATTCAAAACCTGTGTATTTTTTATTGGAAATATAATTTATTAGTAGTAAAAAAGAATGGCTCTTTCAAAAAGGGTGACAAGATTGATTTATTACCCATAACACCCACCTCCTGGAGGGTTAGACATATGTCATGATTTGTGACACTTATGCCCTTCCCCTAATCCTTAAGGGGGAGAGACACCAGAAGCCACACCCAGGAGGTGTGTCTCTGTCTCATGTAGAGGCCTGTAGGGTCAGAGGCCTGTACGGTCAGAGGGACATTTCACTCCACCCTCCAGCAGCAGGAAAAAAGACCATTATTTCTTTAGCTTCTGGTGGACTGTATAAAAATCTATAGCCTTTTAGCGATATTGGTATGACTTCAGAATTGCACAGAATGGAAGGCCTTATGACCACTCCTATGAAGAAAGAAAATTAAAGCAAGCTTGATTTCCAGAATGTGTGAGCAGTGCAACCATTGATTTAATTCAGCTTTGTATGAGTCTAATTATTTTTTAAGACAAACAGAAGTAAAAAAAATAGCCTATTCTTCCGGAATATAAAGAGGACCAAGAAAGTGAGATAAAGGAACGAGTGACTGAAATTAATTTAAAACAATGTATTTATGATAATTTACTTAGGGGTGGGTGTTTCCCAGCCTGAATATCAGGATAAGCTACTTTCCTTCGGGTCACCAAGAATGAGAAATAACTAAATAAATAATACAATAATGAAAAGGAACACTTATTATACATAAGTTCAGAGTGTTAACAAGTTTAGAACTCTGATAATAGTGGCTCTTGGTTACTGTCTATCTGAATTTGCTTGTTCAATCTGTGGTCTTCTGGATTTCTCCAGTGTTCCAGTTTTCTCCTACATCCCAAACATGTACTGTAAGGGAAAATTGACAAACTGAAATATTCCAGTATGAATGTAGATGAGACTGTTGAGTATGCCCTGTGATGAACTGGACTATCAGTAATGTTTTGACTTACAACCTGTGCTTTCACCAAACATTTCATTTCCCCACAGCCCAATTCAGTTTGTAGTAGTGCTACCGGTAGAAGGACTCCATTTCTGAGCAGCCCCAAAGGGGATTGCCCTCATTGGATGTCTGAAATGGGTGCAGGGGCTGCTGGGGACAAGAAGGGCCAGCAGGAAACTTGAAAAGGGACCGGCGAAGCAGCAAGAGGGAGATCTGTGTTCTGTGTATCCTGTCATACGTAACCTCTGTAAAGTTGTTTGTACCCTGGGTCATTTCTCACAAGGATGAATGGAATGTCTTGTGCCAGTGTGTCGTGCGAATAGTGGTGGATTAGTCGTCATGCATCTTCAGAGGGAGCATTCCCGCAAATCTCACCCCTCGCCACTCAGGACTACCGGTAGGACTGTTTAATTTATTCATTTTGGAAGCTGTTCCTGGGATTGTCATCATTATCTTTACTCCATACCATTTCATCCGTTTCTGCTGCATAGGAACTGTATAAGGACATTGTCGTGAGTGTTTATTGTCATGGTTGATTGTTGTGTTGTTGAAAAATAAAAGCAGTGACCTGGCCGGCATACGGGCCTTCCACACCATCCATTTCCACCAGAAATTACAATGCCATTCTACTCAGTCAAACAAGTAACAACAGTTTAACAGACACAGCCATTTACTCCAAAATAAATACAAAGTAGAAAAGAAAGATAAAAAAGCAAAGCAAAACAGAATTCAACCCCCACCAACTTATCCATCCATTTTCTGATCCTGTTTATTGCATTGTGACTTTCTGTGAAGCTGGATTGTTTGCCAGTAGAGTTACTGACAAGACAGGTATGGGGAACCTTCATGTACTCACACTGGGACGGTAGTCTAACATGTGGTTTTGAGATGTCGTAAAAAAGTGATAAACATGGATAAAATCCTTGTAGATTTAAGGAGAACAAGAAAGACCCCATATACTGTGAGGAGGCATGTCTTTGAACACTGGTCTCTAGATATGAGAGGCAGCACTGCTAACTGCTACACTAGCTGTGCTGCCCTTTCTTAAAATACAATCAGTATATGTATAGACACTTAAAATGATAATAAGTGTTAGATCACTGTTAGTTAACTGTTCCCAGTTGTCTCATTAAAAGTAACTTGGAAACCAAAAACACACCTATTAGTAGATTAGTGCTATCAGCTGATTACCCTTTTAATAAGTTACAGTAATTTAGAAAATAATTTATCTGTGAAATTATTAAACATTGAATGTTTTGTACAATTAAGCATACAAAAATGAAAAAGACAAAAAGCTATGGCTGCTAATTTTCATTAAAGCCATTTCAACAGCATTAAAGCCCTTGGGGAAGCAATTGGGGAATTGGCTTTACTGTTCATCTTCTCATTTTTTTGGCAATGTAAGGTAATGTGTATTTGATATATTACTATGCAGTAAATTAATTCCAGCATCAAAGGTTTTATACTTCCTTTGGAGTTTTATGCTGATATTTGGGAAAAACGCGTAGTAGCATTATATTCCAGTTTCTCACACTACTTTTAATTAATTCCGCATGTCTAAAGTTAAGAATTTCTTTTTTTAAAATGGTTTTAAAATATGTTCTCACAGACCATACAGGGTGCAGAAATTTGACAAGAATTCCCTTCTGGATCAGATTCACTTTATTGTGAAACTTTATTTCTTAAAGTTGTACTTTATACCTTAAAGACAAAATGTTCATTTCTTTGTTAGTGTGAGTAGTATATGTCACAAAATTCTTACGATATTTTAACAGATTTAGACAGAGTTGCTACAACCACTTTTATCAAATGGCTCTTTTTTGTACATTTTTTTTGTGTTTATATTATATACATATATACAATTTATGTAGACTACCATTCAAAAGTTTAGAATCATCCATAAATGTTAATGCTTCTGATAGAAACTGATACCTTTGTATCAAGGTACCATTAAATCAATTTAAAATAACTTGTAGCTGTGTTTTCCCAAAATTACCAAAGTTCAGCAGCTTCAACTCCAAAAATGGGATTCAACAAAAGCCTGACGCGCAGAAATTATTCCACAGACAAAATATCTTCATTTTTGAAAGTTTAGTTAAGTTTGGAAGTAAAACAGTTCACACAAAAAGAGGAAAATTAAAATAGCAAAAAAGGAAAAAGTAATGTTAAGAAAAGTTCAGTTCTAAGCTTAATCTTGTTACTTCTCAAATCGTTACTATTTACTTAACGTTTCTGAACCATTTCAAAACGGTCAGAAAACTGTATGCTTATCCCATTTCTAAGTTTAAAATGAGTCTTTTAAGTCCCTTTGTGCTAAGGCCCTGTTCTAAACAACAACTGAGCTTATTACCACACTGTTTCTCAGTTACAGTAAGAAAGTTCTATCTCTTGCTAACTTATAAGAGGAAAAGACTATACCATAAGTTATGACTATGAAAGAAATTTATATTCTGTTCAAATTAAGCAAACATTAATATGAGTTTAACTCAAAACTTTAACTTTCTAAGATTGGCTTTTAACTAAGCCTTAATCATTTTTAAGTGTTAATTAGTTATTAGACAAACCTTTGTAATTGTATTAACATAGCTGAAACCCAGTATTCTGTTTAATAAAGCAAGTTAATAATCTTTCCTTAGGTTTCAAGGTACTAATACTGTATTCCTAAGGCTCAATTATGGATCCAAAAATGGCCAAAATGAAACAGCTGTCTCGAGAAACATATCAGTCAATTGCAATTGTGCAAAAGGAAGGTTATTCAGGTGAGAGACTACCAAGAAACTGAACATTTCATACAAAGGTGCCCACTAATAGTATAAGAGGGCAAACTGGATCTAACCAGGACAGAAAAAGAAGCAGAGACACAAGATGTACAACTCAAAAAGAGGACTGTTATGATTCGGTTTTATTCTTTAATTACTGTTTTACTCACCTTTAAGTTCTCCTGCGGAAAAGTCTGGACTTGATTTTACCATATAATTTGTGGTATTTTATAATTTCGGTCGTATAAGTCGAATGCAGAAACTCACGGTATTGGTCCAAGAGATTATGATATGCTAACGCCCACCTGACAGTGTAACCAAGGAGCACACTGCCTTTTTTTTTCTATGCATTGTGCCTACGTGACCACATGGTAATACATGACCTGTTGTGAAGTGATGTTTGCACTGTTCTGTATTTTTTGTATCCTCACACCCTCATACGCCTTTATTGTAAGAGCATCCCTTATCTACAATGGAGCATTTGATCAGAAGAAAATATGAAGGTGGTTTTAAATTAAAAGTCGTTGAAGTGGCGAAATAAATTGGTAATTGCACTGCAGCAACAAAATTCAGTGTGTCTGAGAAACTTGTGCAAGATTGAAGGAAGCAAGAAGATGAAAAAAGAAAAAATAAGTGTTGCATTTTTGAACGGGCGTATAAGTCAGAGTCTGATTTTATGATCTATTTTTCAGGTTTCAAGATATATTTATATGTATATAGTATATGCAATATTTTATACTGTATATGTTCATGTGTTTTGTTTCTACAGTAATCTGTGTAAACAGATTGTTAAAACAGAAACTTTTTCATATTTTAGTCATAAATGTTACAAAATGTAGGCATAAACTATAGAATGTGTGAACCCTGAAGTCCAAAGATCAAATAAACACTTTCACAAAAGGTTCAAGGATGATACAGCACATTCCGTGTTGTAGCGGTAAGATTTGCCGACTTATAATCAAGAGTCCCCGGTTCGATCCAGACTGACTCCTATATTTGCCGTTCTCAGTAGTGATCTGCTCTTATTGTTAATATTATACAGTACACACATACATTTGATTTGCATCTGTAACAGACTGTGTACATTTATACTACTGTACTTGTAAAAGTTACCTTTTTTTTTTCACTTTTATTCTCTCAGTCACAATACATACTACCGCCCTAGGGATCTGACGCTGTTAGTTTTTATTTGAAACTGGAGATAACTGTAGATGTAAGTAGTATTTTGAGGCAATGGAACTGGACATTCTCTGATCTGGAGGGATAAAAGCTGACACACAAACGCTGGTGAATCTGTCTTCTTCGTATCTCACCATCACTTGATTTTTTTAAAGAAAGAGACAATATATGTGACATTTTGAAGAAATCATTTTATGACCTGAATAGTACCGATCAGAAAACATCATCGCACTAATGCAATATTATTTGAAAATTAACAGCTTCAGATCGGGTGTAAATTTACGCTGGCGCTGTTACTTCAGGTAAGTCAGATCAGGAGAGGCGGAGGGGGGAGGGTGTTAGAGCGTGATCGTGTTTGAGAGAATAAAACTGAAAAAAACTAACTTTTACAAGTACCATAAATTAATACCCAATGTCCCATATATTTGTCTCTATTTTTTTTTTCTCCATGCTGCATTGACATCATGCACCAGAAGGCATGAGCTTATTCAGTGCAGCAGGATCAACGCACATGTGCTGTGCAAGGCATGCACGGGGGCCACTGTGAATAGAAGAGTGTTCATGGCTCATGTTGCAAAGGAACTTCGTCATCTGTTACAAGGCAGCCACTTCCCCAGTAAAGTAAACTGAGTCAGTGTCAAGTGCCCTTCCAATGTAATAGAAACCACAGCATAGAGAAAAGTGTGCACATTGCAACAGGTACACACGTCGTAAATGTAGGAATGAAAGATCTTGCATCACGGAGAAAAAAAAGAAAGAGACAAATATATGGGACATTGGGTATAAATTTATGGTACTTGTAAAAGTTAGCTTTTTTCAGTTTTATTCTCTCAATCACGCTGTAACACCACCTCCCCCCGCCCCCCCCGATCTGACTCTAAGTAACAGCGCTAGCATAAATTAACACCCGATCTGACGCTGTTTGTTTTCAAATAATATTGCATTAGTGCGATGATTTTTTCTGATTGGTACTATTCAGGTCATAAAATGATTTCTTCAAAATGTCACATACATTGTCTCTCTCTTTCAGGTGTGTAATAGAAACCACAGCAAAGAGAGGAAGGACTGTCCTTCCGTGTGTGAGAACTGTTAACATTTGAATTTGATGATTGCATATAGCGCTGAACTGACCTGATAAAAGGTCATAAAATGAATATTTCCAAATATCATATATACCTACGTCTCTGTTTTTTTTTTTTTTTATATCATAAACCATAAGGAGCATACTAATTCTGCATGAGCAGGAATACTCAATAAAACTGAATAAAAAAATCAAGTGACGTTGAGATACAAAGGAGACAGATTCACCAGCGTTTGTGTGTCAGCTTTTATCCCTCCAGATCAGAGAATTTCCAGTTCCATTGCCTCAAAACACCACTCACATCTAAAGTTATTCCCAGTTTCAAATAAAAACTAACAGAGTCAGATCCCTAGGGTGGTAATATGTATCATGACTGAGAGAATAAAAGTGAAAAAAAGGTAACTTTTACAAGTACAGTACTATAAATGTACAAGGTCTGTTACAGACGCAAACCAAATGTATGTGTGTACTGTATAATATTAACAATAAGAGCAGCTCACTACTGAAAATGGAAAATATAGGAGTCAGTCGGGATCGAACTGGAGACTCTAAATTATAAGTTAGCAAATCTTACCGCTATGCCATGGAAGCTGTTGTATCGTCCTTGAACCTTTTGTGAAAGTGTTTATTTGATCTTTGGACTTCAGGCTTCACACATTCTATAGTTTATGCCTACATTTTGTAACATTTATTAATAAAATATGAAAAAGTTTCTGTTTTAACAATGTGTTTACACAGATTACTGTAGAAACGGAAAACACATGAAATGCACGTGTTCCAAATAACGATCTATTATTTCCACTCTAAAACTCCAGCAGTTCACTCCCAGATAATCAAACAAGGCATGAGCTGGGAGAACTTTGTGAACGTTCTGCGACGGAGGGGGAATAAAATAGCAGACTGCTTGCTGCTTGTTTTATTCGGCACATTTACAGGACAAAAGACGCTGACGGAGAGTTGCGAATGGATTTAAGGTTCCTAGTGTTAAGTCTGTATCTATGTTTTTTTATACGTTTGTGCTGCTTCATGCATCTAAATTTCCCTCTGGATTAATAGGGTTTATCTAATCTAACTTAATCTAATATACAGTAGGTTCCAAAGAGCAATACATTTTCCATACTAATAATAGTATTGTAGCCATTGATACTATATTAGTTAAAAAGGCTCAACATTGTTACATTAGCCATTAAATCTAAGTTATATGTACTTCTGGGCCAATTATATAACATTTAATATTTAATTGTGACTCACAAATATCTTTCTATTTGCTACCAAATATACTTTCTTTCCAAACTTGTGTGATCTTTGAGAGAAGTGACCAGTTATTAAAAATCTAATGTCCTTTTAAAATAAAATAAAAAAAACTCTATATAAAGTTGTATAGTTAAGTAGCAATCATATATAGTATCTGAAGAATGAAATAACTAGATTGCAAGTGACACATTGAATTTCTAGCACATAGTTGAGTGTCACATCTACCTTCGAGTCAGACAAATGGGCAGGGAAAAAATAAAGGATGAATAACTCTTAAGATTTCACAAAAATATGTAACTGTTGAAGCAGAAAATTATCAATTACATTTCATGTCATCAGTAATAACTATTTCAAAGAAGATCTTAGGTTAATATTAGATAGTGAGACTGCAAATCAACCGTTACACCTGTGTTCAATCAAGCGATACACAGACTATATGATACTAAGTGCTTTGGTTTAAAATGCAGTTGCTGAAGTGATAAGCAACATGGCTGACATCTGTTATAAAAGTATTCAAAAGCAATTTATTTTATGACCCGTATGCTGACCTTAGTTGAAAAGAACACATTTGTACCAAATCAAATTGGAACTGTGTGCCTGTCTTCAGAGGTTTATGCAGTTCCGGGAGTTGTAAAAAACAGGCATTTTTAATCAATGAATCATTGACAGGGTCAAAATATCATGAAAAGTTTAGCTACAAATTTGTGGACTCGGATTACCGAAATCCCTTTGAGCACATGTCATAATACTGCATATTAACGTTGTGATTTTTTTTTTATTCCTAAATGTCTTCAAGAAAGCATTTCCAATTAAGTATCTAAATTTGCAGAATCCTTTATTTCAAAGTTTTCATCTTTGATTCACAAAGCACTTTCAAACTACAAATTTGATTTCATTATGGGCCCTTAAATATACATGGAGAAATCTGAATCAAAACAGATTTTAATAATAATTTGAAAAATATTTGCATTGTTAGCCACCAGTTATAATTTACACTGAGAACTAAAATAAACTACATATATTTTCAAAAATAAGAAGTATGTCATTTGTTATCTAATTTCACTTCTGTTTGTCTTGGTGAAGGTGGCAAAGTGGTCAACAGGTTAAACCAGACTTTCACTTTTCTTACTGTCCAGTGGACATTCAATGCAATCAAATGATGGGTAACAACTGGGATACCTCTAGAATTCTTGGATCCAACTCTTATTTTCATCCTATTCGTGATAAATCTTCCTGTACAAAACCCTTTGGGATGCATCCTTATGTTCAAACTACGTCATCCAGCCCTTATCAAACTGCTTTTTAAAAAAATAATATGAACTCTTTAAAGGCAAATAAAAAGTGAACATATGCTTATGAAAATTTTAGGGTATGAAAGCATGCACATCAGCAATTCTGATGATGTTTCATTTAAAAGATGCCTAAAAGATAATAATTCAATACAAAGCAAATAAAACCTGTTGGGGGCGGGAGGATGGTTGACACATAAAGGTAAAAAATAGGTAAATAACAGCACGTACTCCACAATACATAAGAATAATGAAACATCCAAAGATAACAGAATAACTATTTAGCCTGCACAGATTTTATCCTCTTAGAATGCATTATCAAGAATTAGGAAAAAATTTTCCTTTGAAACAAGACAGATCAATTGCCCCTTCTGAACTAGCCTTTAAAAATACTCCAAAAACACTAGCATGAAAAAAAACACATTAGGTCATTTTAGAACCCCATTATTTTAGAAAAAACATGCCCCTGAAGTGGAGGAACAAATGGTTAGAGGGATATTATTAAAATATTGCCTTAAATGCAATAAATGCATCAGGAGAAGACATTATTTTGTCTTGTATCATAAGATTTTTCAACTCTTTTTAATTTAATACTATGAGTTAACAATTCAGGTATCACTTGCGAAACAGTTTGCAGATCTGGTGTCTGGTATCACAGCCAAGATGGTTGACAGTACCTTTTCCAGTAGAGAGGCTGTATTGATATATTGGCACTTGAGGGCTACTTACTATGTCCATACATTCCCTCAATGTACTGGGTGGCAGAATGCTTCCAACATCTCTCTCTTCTAGAATCCTACAGAACTACATGGGAGTTGTAGTTGGAGAGTACATCTCTGTCAGGAACTTCTTCAGCCAATATTGGGAGATCCTGAGGCAGCATCTTTGTCCTTGTCTGTCTTAACAGGAAATGCTTCTGGAGTACTTTTCTTACATCCCAGAACTACTCCCAGGTCCATCTTTAAAAATCACACCTTCTTAATAGTCCAGAGAGCTTAAGTTGGAAAGGTAATAGAGACAAGAACTCATTTAGGCTAGAAGAGAACAAGATAGAGGTAGTACTCTCAATCAATCTTGTCATTAATTGACTGGCTTCTTTGAATGGGAAGAGTAAAAATGTGGTGTCTGGGGTGAGGGGTGCAAAATCCCCCCCACCCCAATACCTTCCCATTCTGTACAGTTATTTGATTATGTAAACATGTGGACATTATCAGCTGATGTTTGCATTACTTATCCAGAAAAAATAAAAACATCCAACCACAGAGATACTATTTAGCCCCACTCTAACATTGTGCCAGTCCATTGTTGGACACCTCTACAGGCAGGGAACAACAGTGGTAGATGCAGAGGTGTGGGCATGAAATCCTGCTTTTTTTCTCTGATTAATGCAATCACATCACACTTACACATTATCTTTCTATATACTGATGTACATTTCATGTCCAACAACAGCTTTTAAGCCATTTGATACCTGTATAGTTTCTGTTGTGGTTAAAATATAGTGAGTGGTACCTATTTGGTACACAGTCCACCTGTCATGGTTCAGCTAAAAATATAAGAAAAATCACCACATACAATATTTTTTCCTCTTAATGCCTTCTAAATCTCAATGGCAGAAATAAGTACCTAGGAACAAGACTGAAATGTAAAAATGAAAAAACAAGATTCAATTTTACAAGGTTAGGAATTGTAAGAGGTGAAGCAAAATGCCATGTTAGTGAATGAAAGGGTCAAAACTAAGTATTTACAAGGAATGCAAGCTGGGTATAGCCAGGGACAAACACATGAATTCTTGATGGAAACATTACTGCAATTGCAAAATACCAGCAGTTGAAGAGAAGAGAAGAGAAATTGTGACACTGACAAAACCAGGGCAGCTGAAGCTCCAGTGGTCTGGCAAGTTGCACAGACTAACAGGACTTAGCAGCTGTCACAAGGCTGAGGGCCAGCAAGACAAGCAAGGTGTATCGCAGCCAGCCAAACTCCATCCTTGGCTGCTGCAATCTGCTTTGCATGTCTTACCTGAGCAGTGTGTATGCCCTCAGTCAACTTGCAATTGCCAAGTCCTGTTTAGTTTATCAGCTGTTAGGTTTCAGGGCAGGCAAGAAAAGGAATTGTACGAGACACCAGATGTTAAGACCAAGTGTTTTTGGGTGTGATTTCATGCTATTTCCATCTGATTGCACCATTAGGGCACATCATGCATATGTCCTAGTTGTTGTTGGTTCTTTTGCCAGACAAGTGCATGTGCTTGGTTATTTGTAGCATCACAGTTGTCATCTACAAAGGCCAGAATGCAGAAAGTGTATCTAAAGAATCAAGTAACAAAGTGTTTATTCCTGTTTCTGTTTTCTATGCTGTTGATCTACAGCCTTCAACTGAGTAGAAAATGCAGGAAATCTGCAGCACAAAGCAACTTGTGTTTAGCAGCTTGTCACTTTACTATGCAACAACTGTTTTATATCCTGGAAGGTGTAGCAATTCCATTATCTGATGCATGTCCATATTATCTGGTTACACATGTGTGTCTTAAAAGAATACAGTACCCAAAAATAATTTTTTATTTGCTACTTACCATGTGTTGTCTTTAGTTATGGCACAGAAAAGCTTTTTATCTCAGTTTTATGGACATCAGAGATAACAAAATCATTGACACAAAAGGCTTCTAAGGAGCTCAGTACAGAACAAAAAACAAACATTATCAAAATGTCCAAAAAAATCTCAGTTTACTCATGTTTCAGTATCAATATATTAGATATCTAGATGCATGCTCACAAAATTTCAAACATATACATGTTGACATTGTGAAATAAGCCACTTACTTCTGAAATATGCCCTAATGAACAGTTGGAGAAAATGTTAAGATGAAACTGAGCTTTTGAAAAACACCATACAATTCATTTATAGTCTATAAGACCACCACAGTAGTTGGTGCTTATTGATATGGTGAACTTAACATAGTGGAAACTTGTTGTGAAAAAACTCACACAATTTTATAAACTGCTTACTTGCTTAATGGCAATTGAAATCCTGGTTGAAAGTGCAAAGTGGGAAAGGAGAATGACTGTCTAACAGGCTTGAAAAAGTAGGTAAATTATTTCATGACTCAATAGGTATCAGCAGGTTTTCATCTAACCTGTAATTGTGAATCATAGTTAATGTATCTTTGTGTAATTTTGCAAGTTTATGTACATGCAACAGACTAGAGTAGCTAATGAAACCTAGACAGACAAATTTAAGACAATAGATTCCCTTTTTTGAAAGCATTTCTGTTTTATGGATCACACTTTTCTGCCTTTCTAGGAATGTTTCTACCAGGATTATAGAGTGGTAGTATTGCATTATAATCTGTTTTCAGTCATAAATAGAGAAAATAAGATTCTATCTTTTCTGCAAACAAGTAGAACCATTCACAATACCTGGATCAATATTTGGTAAATTGCATGCCTCTGTACCTCAGTGAACCTTCTGTATATTGTCCAGCTTCAAGCACAGAAAAAAACAAAAATGTGTATGGAAAATAAAACTGTGAAAAATATTGCTGTAAGTAGATTGGTTCGTGGAAAAGGATCCCTTTAAGTGGATTAGTCATCAATATTTCTTGACTTTCAACATGTATAGAATACACACTTATATACAGAATTTTTGTGTACCTTCTTACTTTTGTAAAGCTTTAACACTATAAATGTTTTGACAGTTGGATGACTCAGACTTCCCCAAAATTCCTTGGAATAAAAGAGGAAAGGTATTGACCAAAGATTAAAATGGCTGTAGTCAACTATATAAGCCCAGTAAACTATGAATGCCCGTCAAAGGCAGACAAGGTTTTATTGGATCTTTACTTCTATAAAAGAGTTTTCACATTATTCAAATTAAATAAATCAATTCAGTGGATTGATCATTATTTAAAATGTTTTCTATAAAACAATATTCTTTTATGGTGCAAGTATTCAGTGTTCTGATACTGCCAATATAAGCTCTGTTCACACTAACATGGATACATCTGAAAATGTTGCTTTCATTTCAAATGTTTTCCATACATGCTACATGCATTCAGACCATTACTGAAACACCAAAAACACACAAATCTTTCTCATTGGACATGCACAGTTTGTTGACTAAGAGCAATATTTGTTTTGGTTGCAAGTGCAAAGTAAATAAAAAATCCAAAAGGACAAGGAAAACAAAGAGTATCATGAAGAAAACACTAAACCAGATTTCCATTATTTGGAGAGATGATGTAAAACAGTTTTAAAAGGAGCATAAGGAAGTCAAGAACATGTAAAATATAGACTGTGAGTCCTGGAAAAATAAATATGGAGAAATATTATGGTCTCAAGGTACAGTACAGATTGGGTGATGCAGAGAATTTTGGCTATCCCAATAGGAAAGATGAATTCACAAAAGGCATCACCCCAACAAAACTACAGTGAGTGCCTAATTACATGGCATTTATAATTCAGTGTTTTTGAAAAGTTAAACTTTCCCTATCTACACTGATATGTGAGACCTGGTTGTCTGAAATTCATAGACCTTGGAGAACAGTTTCAGAAAGGTTCACTTTCAGTGGTTAGAAACACCATTTTAGTGTGGGTTGAAAACCAAAACAAATAAAAAAGATGCATTTGCAGTTTTTTCCATGTTAGTTATTAGTTTTAAACATTCACCAAAAAAATGCAGCATGCCAACTTTTACTACACAATAAAAGCACATAACATGTCCTTTCAAACATTCAGTGAGAATAATTGTGAATGTAAAGGATTGAAGCTGTTTTGAAGAGAGTATTCTGACTTTCCCTAATGACTTGCATTTTGCTTCCTTCATTATGAAGCCTTCATTTTTGTCTTTTAAGTGTGGTGTTTTTTTATGATTCTACACAAACATGTAAATATTAGAAATTTCAGATTTCTTCTGCTCTTTCAAAGTTTCTGTGCTTGACACACCATAAGCCATAGCATGCAATTAATGTTCTGACCAAAGTAAGACTGCATTATATGAACCAAGAGTCAAGTAATGCAATTTTGCCAGATTCTGTAAGCTCATCAAATGCCAACACCAGACTGATGACACCTTACTAGCTGAGATTGCTCTTGTTCAGAGTAGGTTATACTTGGTCATAACTTTGAAATTCCAGAACACTGGAAGCTGATTTTTTTAGCCCTATTGTTCTTTGTATTGCTCAAATAGATCCTGATTGGTTTTAAATTATTACAGCTGTATTACTAGGAAAAAAAAATATTATTTGACCAACTTGCTAGGAAATACAGTATATTATTGATATTAATATATAATAAAAACTACTGTACTTAATAACAACCATGTGCAGTATATAAATTGTGTCACACCACATTTATTTTGCCACCAGGATTACTTTTATAAACTGTCCACACTGAGATGCTTGTGGGGTGCAAACACTGCAAAAAAATACTTTTTCTGCTATGAGTGTCTGTTATGTTCTGTTATATTTGTACCTTTTGTGAAAGCGTTTCTTTGATATTTGGAATTCAGGCTTCACCCATTATACACTTCATGTCTACATTTTGTCAATTATGACTAAAACATGATAAACATTTATGTTTTAACATTGTGTTTACATAGATTGTTGTAGACACAGAACACACATGAAATGCATGTGTTCCAAATAACAATATAGTATTTATAAAAGGTGTCATTTTGCTTGACTTCTTACTCTGTACAACTCTAAGAAACTGACACGCAGGTAAACAGACTTGAGCTGAGAAAACTGCACAGCGGTGGGGGAATGTGATAGTAGGCTGCTGGCTGCTTATCGACACATTTACAGGACCAAAGACGCTGATGGAGAGGTGCGAAGCAATTTAAGGTGGGACGGATCTACGAGTTTTTTCATAGGCTCTGGTAATTCTAGTGTTAAAGAAAGTGTGAATTGGAAGGTTTTTGGAAGTGAGCAGTGAGACTATTTGGGTTCTTGTGCAGCATAATCTTCAACAGTAATTGAGTTCTACCCCTACCTGACAGGGTCCACAACGCTTTAGAAACATTTCATTGATAGACATGGGTTTTCCTTTCTGTCTAGGTGCTTTAACATTTTCCCACTTATACTCCTCCCATTCATTACTTTGAGTACAATAAAATCAATTATTTTGATTAAGTGTTTTGTTTTGGCATGTTGTTCTTGTGAAAGGTGGCACACAGAAACACCCATGTCACAGTAGTTTCAATCAGTTGCGTGAATGCTAAATGTTTAAAGTCTATCAGACCTCCATATGGTTTTGTGCTTAAAACTATCAGAGTTGTAAACAGCAGATGTCAGGATGTCATGCTTTCAAGAACTAGTTATCCCTCAGTGAGCTAAAGCTTGCAGCTAATCATTCAGACTTTAAATTCAGTTAAACTGAAATGTAAAGCAAGAAATATGAAAACTAGTTTAAATTTCTGAATAAGTGTTGCTTGATGAGACTGCTATCTGAGGAATTTCTGCTGCCTCAATCAGAAGAGAACACAGGATTAAAAGATGAATATATAGACAGACAGTTTTGAGAAATCATTGGAATAAGAAACTGTCAAACAGTTAACGTAATAGAAATATGACATTCATTTCACTTTCTTCTGCCCCATAATCAACAACTCTGAAGTGTGAAACTGGATGAAACAGTGATTAGCCTAGGTTAATTGGACATAGTCACACACCGTGACATTCGATGCCAAAGACCAGAAGTGGGAATAATTTGTAATTTAACATATAAGCTTGTTACACATTTTTATTTCCCCTGTGACAATTAAATGCTCTTTCTAAACACTTACACAAACTTATTTTCTTTCAGATGCATAAACAAATTTTGATTAAAGTATCTGTGAGAGTAAAGGAATCCCATTTGAATTTATTTTATATTATATGCTCTTCAACAAAATTATAGAAAAGAGAGCAACTTATAATTAAGAATATGATTCTTTTTTTTTACATATCATAAAACTCTCTTGTGCCATATCTGCTACCATCTGTTTGTGGGCCTATCTTTTCTTTGAGTACAGAAACAAAATGACTTGTCATCATACTGAGAGTCAGCATAATTACTTGTATATTTGTTTTAAAAGGAGGTTAGGGTGTTAAAGAGGTACATAAGGGGCATATTATTAACTAAAATTAACTATCATAAGTGTAACTCCTATGGTTACCTGTTGGTAAAGTCATATTTATTTTGTATTATATGGCAAGTTCAATTCAGATTTTGTAAAGATATACCGTTAGCTAGGCACCTGTCTTTGAATGTGGTTTAGACCATTGCAGTGTCCACAAATACACAGGCAAACACACACACATTTACTTTAAATAAAATGCAGATGAAAATCAATCTCACTGTATGGATTCAGACTGTGAAAAGAATCTAGAGTGCCTTGAGTAAAGCAAAGCTTCTGATTGTGTCATACGGCTGAAGAAAAAGAAATGTATGTGTTACACTTTGGTATAATAATGTCCTAAAAAGGCAATGCCACGGAAGTCACCATAATAAGATATACTCTTTTTATAATAATTTAATAGTTAAATAATTAAACTGCTATTACTATTATGTAAAATGGGTGAAGGGTCTGGGGTCACGGATAGGATGTTCCATTTAATTGTGCAAAACAAGGGAAAAAGGGTTGCACTAAAGAAAATTATTTTTTGGCTTCACAGCTAGGTTTCTGTGATGAATAAGTTAGCCATCTCTGGAAGATCTGTTCTTCTTGACTGCTGGTTCCAAATAAATAACCATTCTTGGTGATGAACTTCTTTTATCGGGCAAGGGGGGAGGCAGATTCTTTGGAAGTGTCATTTGGTTTCTTCAGGCATATCCTGCTCTATTCTAAAGGTGGAAAAAGACGATGTGTTATTATAGATAGTGCATTCCCCCTTAATTTTACCCAAAATGTACCTTTCTGGCGGCAGAGTGGCGCAGTGGGTAGCGCTGCTGCCTCGCAGTTAGGAGACTAGGAGGTTCACTTCTCGGGTCCTCCCTGCATGGAGTTTGAATGTTCTTCCCGTGTCTGCATGGGTTTCCTCCCACAGTCCAAAGACATGCAGGTTAGGTGCATTAGCGATTCTAAGTTGTCTCTGGTGTGTGTGTGCACCCTGTGGTGGGCTGGTGCCCTGCCTGAAGTTTGTTTCCTCCCTTGCGCCATGTGTTGTCTGGGATTATCTCCAGCAGACCCCCGTGAGCCTGTAGTTAGGACATAGCAGCTTGGATAATGGATGGATGTCCCTTTCCAGGTACACGTTTGAGGACATCTTTACTGTGACCACAAAACATTCTATATATGGTATGACAGATACATTTAATAATCTTGAAATGTTGATATACAATCTCATCATATTCACTAGTCACTGCAGGAAATTTACATTTCTGTTATTGTCACTTAAGGGAACACCTCACACAAAAATGATATTTTTTTATATGTTACTTACCCCATGTGGAATAGTAATGAACACAAAACATATTTAATCTTATGTTTTCATGAAGAATGGAAATAAGAAACCTTCTGATAAATTGGGTGTCTATGGAGACCAGTGCTGGACCACAGGAAACAATTTAAAAACGTCTGTGAAAAAGTCTCACGTTACTTGTGTTACATAATCCACACATTATGTCATGCAGTAGTGTGCTCACAGCTGGCCAAATCTTTGCTAAAATATTGTTAAATAAATACTTTTGGAAAATCAAAGCAATGTATGCAGAAGAAATGCATTCACATGGAAGCATCCTTTTGAATTAACGACAGGACTCTATCAGAAAGCTTGTTATCTCTCTTCTCCATGTAAACTTGAGATAAAAAAAATTCTCAGCTATCAACACAAACCATAAAAGGTAAGAAACATAGTTTTTGCGTGGAGTACCCAGTTAACATAAGCAATTCATGTTTGATGTTTGTACTGAATTGAAAAAGCAACAATTTGGTTTAATTTCCATTCACTAACTGCTGTTTCCATTTATATTTATTTACATTGAATTACATACAAGAAAAAACTACATACCAAAAAGACTGCTGGAAACCATGCAAACATTAACCCATAGTTATAGTTTCAAAACAGTCTCATGTTTTGTAAGAATCCAGTATATTACACTATAAATATAAAAAATCTTAACAAACCAGCACTAAAAATCATGCTCATATGATAAAAAAAAGATTTTAAAGACAGAGATCAATTAATTTTGTGGATGACTTCTTCTTTTCATGTTATCTGGCTATAGTTCCAAGTGGACTAAATAAAAGAAAAATAATCAGTGGTGCAGTTTTCTCTCCTGTTCAGCTGATGCCCACCTTGAAGCAAGAAACAGAAAATTCATCTAGACAGCATGCTCTTTTAAGCAGGCTAGGTAAACAAGGTTTCTGCTTAATAATTACAAAGTTGTCAGTCTGAGGCCTGTTATTATATAACAAATACATGATATTTTGTACAAGATAAGATTTCCCCGGAATGATGTTATGCACTTGGGAGTGTACAAGAAAGTATAGCCCATCATCAAGATTACTAGGTTTCCAAAACACTGTATATGGCCCATTCTACTGTATACCTAAGGCAAAATACACTCAGTGCTGTGAACTAATAGCTGACAAAGTACAGTACTTGGAGTTATAAAGAGTCAATAAAAACTTTCACAGTAACTTGTGTATTTTAGAATTTTAAATATTTTAAACAGTATGAGACAAATAAGCCGGTAACTAGACCTGATAGTCTTACTAACCATGTGGACTTCTTCAGTTAATTAGGAGCCTGTTTTCTTATATCTGGCATCACTACAATAAATAGGAGAAAAAGGAAATAAATAAATAAAAGGTGGGAACATGCATTAAAATACTCCTGAAATGTTAACAACAAAGAATTCTTCACAGCATATCATTTGCTGCCACATGTCACTGAAATGAATTCCAGCCTGTTCAAATGTTTGCCCAGGGTTTCATTCATTATAATTGTAAAATCAGAAATAATTTGCAGTTTTTCAGCATAAACAAAAGATAAATAAAAAAATAATAATTTGGACTAGAAAGTAATAAGTGACAGAAAAATAATTGAAGAAAATGTAATGCTACAGCAAATATCGACAGAGTAGGGCTTTACATACAGCATATGGCACTAAGTTTTGTTTCTTTAGAAAGCAATGAACAAACTATCGAGTAATGCATGACTGTATAGAGATCATTAAATGCAAATAAAACAGACAAGCAAAGTTATTAGTGACTCATCAGTAAAATAGATGGGCTAGAAAGGATTTAGATGGGGATTATGTAAAGCCTGAATGTGTTATTTTAATCACAGGCAGTAAAAAAGTGTTTTTAATTTCAACATTAAGGGAGAGGTGGAAGGAGCAACAAAAAAATAAAAATAAAATTAAAAAGGAAAACATGCAACAATGTCATTTTCTGTACAATTTTTTTTCTTCTTCTTGATTTTTATTTCACAGAAAACTTTTTTTTACCACCACTGTGATATTGACTTAAATCTTCACCAACTTTGCTGTCATGCAATCATCATCTTCACTTCAATAAGTATACAAGGCAAATAATGTTTAATATGTAGTGTATTACAGTAGAGTCTTGTTTATCCGACATAAACGGGCCAGCAGAACGTCGGATAAGCGAAAATGTCGGATAATGGGAGGTGTTAAGAAAAAGCCTATTAAACATCAAACTATGTTATAATTTTACACATTACGAACCTCGGTTCATGAACGTTTCTGGACACGTACAAATCGGGTTATGACCAAAAAGTTTGCCAAACTTTTGCATCTGTTCACGACCACACACTAGGTATACGAATGAGGCAGTTTCCCTTTCATTTTGTGCGTGTCAATGATTTCCGCACGTGTTCAGTCTCTCCCTGTGCATTCCCTGTGCAGCGAGAGAGAGAGTGTGAGAGAGAGACACAGACAGACACATGCACGCACGAGAAAGAGACACACGCACAGACGAGAGAAAGAGACATGCGTACACGCACACGCACGCGAGACAGAGACACACACAGGCGCACGCACACACACGCGCACAAGAGAGACACACACAGGCACACGCAAACACACGTGCACGAGAAAGACACAGGTGCACGCACACACACGCGTGCGCGAGAGAGAGAGAAGGTTGGATAAGCAAGACTCTACTGTACTTATAAAAGAATGACTGGCAATTAACAGGCAAGAGTTGGTATGCAAAATACAGGGATACTAGCAAAACACCTGCACTTCGCAGCAGCGAAGTACTGCCTTAAAATTTTTATTAAGAAGAAAATTAAACCTTTTTAAACCAAGGGAAAATATACCAATAATTATTTCTTAAGGATCTCTTTGTATACCACATTGTGAGTTCGGCCCTCCAGTTGTAATATGACCAAGCTGTGCGCTGAGCTTACTCTTGAGCATGCAACGTACAGTTGGCCATGTGAACAGTAATCTTGTTTCAAATCTCACAGCTTGGATTGCTGCTGTCATAATCGGTTTGAGTTTCATTGTTTGTTTCAATTACGACAGTATTTGTAGGACTTGTGTTGAAGAGACATTCAGCATCTGTCAAGCGTTGTAAGTATACAACCAGTTTCATCGATAACTTCAAATCCAGCTTTTGAGAGTTTAAACATTCATAAACATCAAAGTGTCCACAACTGAAATTATCACCTGTGAATCTAAGATGTTTAAGAGGCATAGGCGGTTGTCGAAAGGTGTAAAATATTTGGCCATTTCGGTACACTTGAAAGCGACAACCGAACAATTCAGCGGCAGCCATCAACTCACATGCAGATCCATGGGTGAAGGGCTTAAGCATTTCACTCTTATAGTGCTCCTGTGTAGTATAATTATCTCCTGTACCGTCATCAGTCCACACCTTGAACCTGTCCCAGTCATTCAATACATAAGACACAATGTTCCTCTGGATATCAAGAGTGAGCCTGATATGGCCGTGCAATAACTAACAAAGAGAATGGAAAAGGTAGGTGCCATCTCGGGGCATGGAAACCACTCGGTAAGTGACAGTTCTTTGATTGATGGTGATCACCTCGATAGACATGTTAATGGGGGTACGGTTGGAATGATAAAGGAAATGGGTACCTGAACAATGTAAACTAAGACTAAAATACCTACACAATAACTATAATCGTAATAAATGAGCAATAAAACAGCAGAGAAGCCGTGGATTAAATAAAAAGGCTGTGGTTATCAGCATGTAGAGACTGGAATGACGGACGGCCTTATATAGGCAGGCAGCCAACAAAGTGGGAGGCGTTGGGATGGGGGACCCAACGCCGCCTCACACAGTGACCGAGCTGCAGGCTATGGACGTATATATGTACGTAAGTAGAATTCAGTTAGCGTTGGGAACCCACGTACCAAATTTCTTGAAGATGGGCTCATAAGTAACAAAGACCATTGAAAGGTTCAATATGGCGGCCGACAGTGGCATCATACCACAGAAATAAGTAAGTACATCGGTTTCGGTTAGCGCAGGGAAGCCGCCTACCAAATTTCGTGAAGATGGGGCCATAAATAACAAAGTTCAACATGGCGGACATTGTCAACCGTTATGACCGTTACGCATAGTATTTCAAAATCACCACCTGCTTAACTTTTGTAAGTAAGCTGTAAGGAATGAGCCTGCCAAATTTCAGCCTTCTACCTACACGGGAAGTTGGAGAATTAGTGACATTGGAAACTTCAATATGGCGGCCGACAGTGGCATCATACCACTGAAATAAGTACATACATCGGTTTTGGTTAGCGCAGGGAAGCCACCTATCAAATTTCGTGAAGATGGGGCTATTAATAAGAAAGTTCAACATGGCAAACGTCAACCGTTATGACCGTTAAGCGTAGAATTTCGAAATGAAACCTGCTTAACTTTTGTAAGTAAGCTGTAAGGAATAAGCCTGCCAAATTTCAGCCTTCTACCTACACGGGAAGTTGGAGAATTAGTGACGTTGGAAAGTTCAATATGGTGGCCGACAGTGGCGTCATACCACCGAAATAAGTACGTACATTGGTTTTCGGTTAGCACAAGGAAGCCGCCTACCAAATTTCGTGAAAATGGGGCCATAAATAAGAAAGTTCAACATGGCAGATGTTGTCGACCGTTATTACCATTACGTGTAGAATTTCGAAATGAAACCTGCTTAACTTTTGTAAGTAAGCTGTAAGGAATAAGTCTGCCAAATTTCAGCCTTCTACCTACACGGGAAGTTGGAGAATTAATGATGAGTGAGTCAGTGAGTGGGTGAGTGAGTGAGTGAGTGAGTGAGTCAGTAAGGGGTTTGCCTTTTATTAGTATAGATTAAGGTGTATGAAGTACAATGAGGTGTTCAGCACCAATGTAATGCAAATTTTTATAACAAAGCAAAAATTATCTGGGGAAAGTGATTTCATGTAGTGATTAAAAGGCCCATTCACAGAAAGAGTAAGCTTTGTTTTTATATTCACTGCTTAATTTCAGTCCTTATAGAAATTGATCTCTCTTTCCTAAAGTGCTAGGAGAAACAAAAAAAAAGAACCAAGACAATATTTTTTTTAACCAACTATATTATTGCAATTATTTTTTGAACAACATAAGTTAAGCACTAGCGATGAGCAAACCCCGCTGAATTTCCTGAAATGTTTGGGAATTTTGGTCAACTAGGTGAAATGCTTTGAAGTCAATGGGGAAGGAAAAACTGAATTACTTTGAATTAATTAGAACGGTCATTTAAGTGTTCAAGAAGGTTAGGGAATTGTCACCTAACTATGCTGCACCGATTATTGTGGGCAAATATTTGACCTGAGCTGTAAGGCAGCAGTGTTAACCACTGCAACACCATTGGAATGGTGAACAATTATTTTTGGCTTTGATATGATGAATTATTATTATTGTAAGAGCCATGTTCCTAGTTCTATAAAATTAATGAATATTTTACTAGATGATAATGCATAAAATATGGGAGGTTCCTATAACCCCCGTGAATAGAATTGTGTTGGTATTTTCCTGTCATTTTCTAACAGCTTCGAATGAACAATGTTCTCCAGTTAGAATCTAGCCTTGCCTTGTGTAAGGTATAGAGGCATACAGTTTTTTAACCGTGTTTGTGCTAGTGCACGTGACCGTGCCTGGGCACATGTCTATGTGTCAACCGGCCTACGGGCCTTTTGAGTGTGAAGTAACTCATAAAACAGCACTTTTATTTAAGTGTTGAACCGTATGCTTAAGGCATACAGAAGAAGAAATTATGAACCTTTAAGTATTGAAAGAAGAAGTAAAGAATGTTTAAGTATAGAAATAACTAAAGTTTCTCAAGAAAAGCTAAGTTTATAGAAGATACATTTTTTCCTTTTTTTTGCTTTTATTCTACGTGTGTAACTATTTTTCCTTTTGTTCTTGTGTGGATTATTTGTCTTTAACTTTCACTAAATATTTTAAAACAAACTTTTGGACTGTGAGATTTCTTTGACCCGTGCCTGACTTCGCCTTATGCATCAGCGGCTACACTAAAGTTAAAAAACGTGCCTGAAGTTTTGAAACCAGCTTAAGATCTGAACCTGCCTAGGACTGAAAGTTTGAAATTGCCTTGGATTATAAAAGAAAGCAAGCCTGCATTTTCTACACCTGAGATCAGACTGCGATGAAAAAAATGACGACTTAAAAAAGACTCAACAGGTACCTTTAATC